>NC_135809.1:133204376-133804376 GCF_964213995.1 Mustelus asterias | reverse complement strand
ATACCAAGGACTTTGTCATCCTCAATTCTAAATTATTTGTTAATCTGGCAGGAAGTGAAGAAGCAATCGCCCGTGATTCAATTTCAAAGACAAAACAGTCAAAAACGGCTGTTAGAAATGGCCCTTACCATAGTACCATTAAAGTGAAAGAGTGCACTGTTTTCTCACCCTTGAAATTGCTCCAGGAATTGCTCCTGTTCCATTGAGCGGCCTGCTTGGAGATGGACGGAAATAGAAATATTAGCAATCCAGATATCAGGCAGTGCATTAAAGAAAATGGCAGAATAAAAGTTTTTTTCATTCATTCATTGACATCCCTAATTGCCTGAGTTGAGAGTCAACCACATTGCTATGACTCTAGAGTCACATGTAGGCCAGACCAGGTAAGGATGGCAGATTTCCTTCCCTGAAGGACATTAGATGGGTTTTTACGACAATCGACAATGGTTTCTGTAATGACTTTAATCAGGCAACTGAGGTGGTTGGAATATGAACTCCTGATTAAGGGTCAAATTGATGGGCCAATTAGGGAGCCTCTTGCGTTGTACTTAACCAGACGTGTCAGTTCCTCTGGAACACCTAGTGTAGACTGCTAACTGAAAGCACTCTGTATGTTGTTGTTAGACTTGTAAATAAAGCGATTTTGGTGAAGGGACTTCTGCCTCCGAGGACTTATTACAGTTCCGTGGTCATACTGTAGATTCCTAATTCCATATATTTTTTACTGAATTCAAATTCCACTATTTGTCGTGGCGGGATTCGAATCGGGGTCCCCAGAATATTAGCTGAGTTTCTGGATAATAGTCTAGTGATAATACCACTAGGCCATCACCTCCCCATAATCCTGCACTGCTGCTATTCACATTTAACAGCTGGCCATCGGTAGAATGGGAGACATTGCCTGCATGGTCATAGAGAAGAACTTAAAAATATATAAATAACTCAAGTGACAGGCTATTTGTCAGGAATGTAAAATTTAAAAATTGATGTAAGCCTTTATAATGCAGTATCCTTGCCCTTCTCTGTACAGTTCTGAGATTATTTGATAACAGCTGAGTTGCCCAGTGTACAATCATGAATCATTAAAATAACTTGCTGTCACCAGAATCCCTCAAATTACACAGGAGGCAAGATTTCCATTGAATTATGCACGAAAACCTTATGACTAAACTGCTTCCGTCAACACCAAAACAATATAAACTCGTGATAAATGAAACTTGCTTCTTTATCGATGGGTCACGGATAAACTTGTCATTTGTCATGTTGGGATTGCTGTTATTATTGTTTCTTTTTGTTCTTAGTCTTCGCTGTCCCATGAACCTTAAATCAGCATGTGAGAATAATTGTTACCCAACGTGTCACTCATCAGGAAGCAGAGTCTTACACAAGGGATGCATTAGTTATTCGCCAAGATGTTATATCATCAAACCTCAACCTCAATGGAACTGAATGCCAGATTCACTGTCATCGAGATCAGGCCAAAGCAAGGTGGCCTGGTGCCCTCTCACATCAATTCTGTGGGAACAAGAGGAGTCCAGTCAGCCCCGTGTGCCAGTTCCGCATTCAGTGAGATCATGGCCGGTCTGCAAACTAACGCCAAATACTAGCCTTTGCTCCATTACGCTTAACGCCCTTGGTTGATAAATATCAATCCATCTCAGAATTTAAATTAGTGATTGATCCAGTATTGTGGACATGAGCTTCAAACTCCTATTGCTGTGTTATTGACATTAACTTTCCCATTGTGTTACGATATGATGTGCATGTACCTTTAAGGGGATGTGTCTTAAACATCTGTCAATCATTACCACCTCGACAGGATGTGATGTCGCAATCCCATGACTTGAATTCAGTGAGCAAGGAGCAGTTAAAGTTTATTTATTATTGTCACAAGTAGAATTACATTAACACTGCAATGAAGTTACTGGGAAAATCCCCTAGTCGTCACACTCCGGCGCCTGTTCGGGTACACGGAGGGAGAATTTAGCACAGCCAATGCGCCTAACCAGCACATCTTTCGGACTGTGGGAGAAAACCAGAGTGCCTGGAGGAAAGCCGTGCAGACGCAGGGAGAACGTGCAGACTCCACACAGACAGTGACCCAAGCCGGGATTTGAACCCAGGTCCATAGCGCTGAGAGGCAGCAGTGCTGACCACTGTGCCACCATGCCGCCCGAGCAGTGATGGAGGTCAGATGTGTGCCTCACAAGTTGCCAGTGAACAACATCTGTATTTAGTCTTCAAATAATGAACCCACATTATTGTTTATCAATCCCTATGCGCGGGTACGAAACCCTTGAAGAAAAGGGAGAGTGTGACGTGGTGTTAGAGTGGCAGCATGAATACAGCCTCAACCCCTTCACATCCAGGGGAAGAAAAGAGTTGGTATGAAAGTGAAACAAACACCGAGACACACTGTGTGTTAGGGTTCTGCAACTTTGTGGGGATTCTACACACAGCGTCCCTTAGCTCTGGAAATGCACAACATTCCAGGCAGCAGGCATCACATCCTGGGAGGGTTGTTCAACTCAGGAAGAGTTTAATTAGTAAAATTCTAACTGCTGCAAGATTTATGAAGGAACGGAAATTAAACAGCAGACTGCAGGCTGATTTACTTTAAGTAAAGTTCCACAGACAGGATCATTCATTATGGGCAGTGCGGTGGCACAGTGGTTAGCACTGCTGCCTCACAGCTCCAGGGACCCAGGTTCCATTACAGCCTCAGGTCACTGTCTGTGTGGAGTTTGCACATTCTGCCCGTGTCTGCTGGGTTTCCTCTGGGCGCTCCGGTTTGCTCCCATCGACTAATGTGCGGGTTAGGTGGATTGGCCATGATAAATTGTCCCTTTGTGTCAGGGGGATTAGCAAAGTAAATATGTGGGATTATGGGGATAGAGCCTGGGTGGGATTATGGTCAGTACAGCCTTGATAGGCCGAATGGTCTCCTTATGCTCTGTAGGATTCTATGATTACTGCTGAAGCCAATTACTACAGGCTGTCCATCCAGTAACAGCTCCTGAAGTTAAATGATGGTCATAAACAAGCTTTTTTCACTGTTTCAGTTGCTCTTTGAAGCAGGCATCTCCATCAACTGCCAAAATTACCGTTTTGTAGGTAGAGCTTAAAGTTAAGCCAGGAAAAATCAGAAAGTGCTCAACAGCGCCACCATTGCAATCAGGCAGTAACCTATTTTCGGCTAAGGCAGTGGTGACTAAAGGAATTGCAATCAGAGGTGCATGAACTCTGAAAAAACTAGAAGCAAACTAAGTCGCTGTCAGAAGTTCCAAATAGCATTAAAAATCCTGCGGAAAGCTAAAATATGATCCTAAACTTCCCAACACCCAGTTATAAGACAATGGGTCTCTCCTATCTGAGTTCACTTTGTTCTGACAGCGCGTAGAGCTCTACTTTCTGGACCTCAATATTTCCAAGCCAGATGATCAACACATTAAAATTGTTATAGGCACCAAAGGCTCCACAGACTGAACGGCCCAAATCTTACTGCCCCTCCCACCACAGGAATCGGAGTGGGCGAGAGACAGACCATGGGAAGGTCCGTTGACCTCGGGCAGGATTTTACGGTTTTGGGATGAGCGAGGCCATAAAATCCCACACAACATGTCAGATCTGTCCATCATAAAAATCCAAATTGTGACAATACTGCGCCTTTAAGGAATGTATTTGTGTCATGTTTCTTGTGCACGATTTGTTTTGGTCTCGGTTCCATTATCGGTGCCACTTTGTCTGTAACCAGCAGCCTACATGTTGTAACTGCAGCAGCATAATTGCTAAAATCTTTGTTTTCATCTGGAATAATAGTGTTGTTATTTTAATGTTTTCCCCTGGTGTTTTTCAGAGTAGGGCTTGATTAGGTTGATTGACAGGAAAAGTCATGAGACTAGGTAAGCCTAGGCACATAGAGAGAAAATAAGCTCAATCACTGATTGGGATCTGTAGAGAGAAGGAGCTCTTACTCTCTCTGAAGATTGGAGACTGGAGTCTCCCAGAAAATAGGTCTCTTTCTCTGAAGTTCTGCTGTTTGAAGATAGATCTTTTTCTGGATACTGCTGTGTGGGAGTCAGAAAACAGATATCTGTCTGGATCTCTGTCCAGACGGGTTAAAAGGCTGGAAATCCAGCATCCATGGGAGCATGTCTGCTTTTGTGTTCATTGATTCTGAAAAAGAATTTATGTCTGTGGGTATATTGCTTAAGTTGGAATTATAAAGATAGATAGCTGGTAAGCATTATGTCTTGTCATGTTTAAGTATTTCAATTGGTAAAAGTTATGCTAATTCTTTTTAGGCCAGTTAGCTTGACCACCGCGGTGGGGAAGTTTCTGGAATCAATCATTCAGGAGGAGATGAGTGAGTATTTGGAAAGACAAAGCTCAATCCACCATTGTCAGCCTGGCTTTACGAAGGGGAAGTCATGCTTGACAAACTTCCTTGAATGACTTCCCTCGTTTTTCAAAGGGACATCACTTTCCTCATGGACAGCGGTTGTGTTTAGCTTCCTAATCTCTGTCTGTCAGACTATTTGTACTGCCTTGGTGTGAAAGTTAAATCTTCTCTTGTTCACAAAGCATCTGATAGGGTTTCTTCCAAGACCCCAACCATTGTCCAATTGTGTATTAATTTGATTTGATTTATTATTGTCACATGTATTAGTATATCGTGAAAAGTATTGTTTTTTGAGTGCTACACACACAAAGCATACCATTCATAGAGAAGGAAAGGAGAGAGTGCAGAATGTAGTGTTACAGTCATAACTAGGGCGTAGAGAAAAATCAACTTAATAATATGAGGTAGGTCCATTCAAAAGTCTGACAGCAGCAGGGAAGAAGCTGTTCTTGAGTCGGTTGGTACGTGATCTCAGACTTTTGTATCTTTTTCCTGACAGAAGTTGGAAGAGAGAATAGAAACATAGAAGATAGGAGCAGGCGGAGGCCATTTGGCCCTTCGAGCCTGCTCCGTCATTCATCACGATCATGGCTGATCGTCCAACTCAATAGCCTAATCCTGCTTTCTCCCCATAACCTTTGATCCCTTTCACCCCAAGTGTTACATCAAGTCACCTCTTGATTACATTCAATGTTTTGGCATCAATGACTTCCTGTGGTAATGAATTCCACAGGCTCACCGCTCTTTGGGTGAAGAAATGTCTCCTCATCTCCGTACCTGAATCCTCAGTCTGTGACCCCTTCTATGTTTTTTTTAAACATAGAAGCAGAAATAAACCTGAGGGGAGTGAATTGATATTTAATTAGGTTTGAGAACCCCTGATTAACCCCTGATTAACCCCTGATTAATCCCCACCATCGGGAACATCCTCGCTGCATCTATCCCACCTAGGCCAGTTAGAATTGTATAATTCTCTATGAGATCCCTTCTCATTCATCTGAACTCCAGCGAAAACAACCCTAATCTGATCAATCACTCCTCGTACAATAGTCCCGCCATCCCCGGAATCATCCTGGTAAACATATGTCCGAGGCGCGTGGGATCCTTGATTGTGCTGGCTGCTTTTCCAAGGCAGCGAGAAGTGTAGAAAATGTCAATGGGTGGGAGGTTGGTTTGAGTGATAGACTGGGCTTCATTCGTGTCCCTTTGTAGTTTATTGCAGTCTTGGACAGAGCAGGAGCCGTACCAAACCGTGATACACCGGGGAAGAATGCTTTCTATATTAAGTCATCTCTAAGTATCCCATAGTCGCAATTTTCTGAGTCTGCACAGGTAATATATAAATGAATCCACGGTTTCCCCTGGCCTTGCCTCCTCTTATTAAATTTTGTTCAGTCAATGATCAGGTTTTTTTCAAACATTAGTATGAATCAAATGCCTGAAGGACTTCCTAATATGAGTTTGAAGCCTCATCTTATTATAACTGTCTGCTCTGGCCCCGACTGCACAGAGTAAAGTGCTGACCACATCCTCCTGGTTCTTGTTATGCAAACCTGAAGCTGTTACATATTGGAGAATTGATTCTTCCAATTCTCACAGCGTTGAGCTTGTTGCAAGCCTTCAGTGTTTTGGAAAGTTTCTGGGAGTGACGATGTAGATTCCACACTTACCCTAGGCTCTGAATCTGTTTCTGCTTCAATTATTTGGTTTACAGGTTGTGATCTGTGCTCCCTGCTGCCTGGACTCTGGGTCAATGGGTCTGCTTGTCAATGATGCGGCACGGTAGCACAGTGGTTAGCACTGCTGTCTCACAGCACCAGAGACCCGGGTTCAATTCCCGGCTTGAGTCACTAACTGTGTGGAGTTTGCACGTTCTCCCCGTATCTGCGTGGGTTTCCTCCGGGTGCTCCGGTTTCCTCCCACAGTCCAAAGATGAGACCATAAGACAGAGGAGCAGAATTAGGCCACTCGGCCCATCGAGTCTGCTCTGCCATTCAATCGTGGCTGATATTTTTTTCATCCCCATTTTCCTGTTTTTTCCCCATAACCCCTGATCCCCTTATTAATCAAGAACCTGTCTATCTCTGTCTTAAAGACACTCAATGACCTGGCCTCCACAGCTTTCTGCGGCAAAACGTTCCACAGATTCACCACTCTCTGGCTGAAGAAATTCTTCCTCATCTCTGTTTTAAAGGATCGTTCCCTTAGCCTGAGGTTGTGCCCTCTGGTTCTAGTTTTTCCTACTAGTGGAAACATCCTCTCCACGTCCACTCTATCCAGGCCTCGCAGTATCCTATAAGTTTCAATAAGATCCCCCCTCATCCTTCTAAACTCCAACGAGTAGAGACCCAGAGTCCTCAACCGTTCTTCATATGACAAGTTCTTCATTCCAGGGATCATTCTTGTGAACCTCCTCTGGACCCTTTCCAAGGTCGGCACATCCTTCCTTTGATATGGGGCCCAAAACTGCTCACAATACTCCAAATGGGGTCTGACCAGAGCCTTATACAGCCTCAGAAGTACATCCCTGCCCTTGTATTCAAGCCCTCTCGACATGAATGCTAACGTTGCATTTGCCTTCCTAACTGCCGAATAAGCCTGCACGTTAACCTTAAGAGAATCTTGAACAATGACTCCCAAGTCCTTTTGTGTTTCTGATTTCCTAAGCATTCCCCCATTCAGAAAATAGTCAATACCTCCATTCCTCCTTCCAAAGTGCATAACCTCACACTTTTCCACATTGTATTCCATCTGCCCCTTCTTTGCCCACTCTCCTAACCTGTCCAAGTCCTTCTGCAGCCCCCCTGCTTCCTCAATACTATCTGTCCCTCTACATATCTTTGTATCATCTGCAAACTTAGCAACAGTGCCTTCAGTTCCTTCCTCCAAATTGTTAATGTATATTGTGAAAAGTTGTGGTCCCAGCACTGACCCCTGAGGCACACCACTAGTCACCGGCTGCCATCCTGAAAAAGACCCCTTTATCCCCACTCTCTGTCTTCTGCCAGTCAGCCAATCCTCTATCCATACCAGGATCTTAGACTTAACACCATGAGTGCTTAACTCATTTTACAGTCTCCTATGTGGCACCTTGTCAAAGACCCTCTGGAAATCTAAATAAATCACGTCCACTGGTTCTCCTTTATCTAACTTCCTTGTTACCTCCTCAAAGAACTCTAACAGATTTGTCAGACATGACCTCCCCTTGACGAAGCCGTGCTGACTCAGTCCTATTTTATCATGCACTCCAAGTACCCCGCAATCTCATCTTTAATAATGGATTCTAAAATCTTGCCAGATGTGTGGGTTAGGTGGATTGGCCATGCTAAATTGCCCCTTAGTGCAGGACTAGCTAGGGTAAATGCATGTGATTATGCGGATAAGGTCTGGGTGCAATTGTGGTCAGTGCAAACTCGATGGGCTGAATGGCCTCCTTCTGCACTGTAGGGATTCTATGATTCCATGATTCTATGATGCTCTGTTCCGAAATATTATTAATGTAATAGTGCCACCTGGTGGTTTGTCTTGCCAGTGCAGCTAATATTAACACTAAATTTTATTTCAATTCACAATGGTTGACGGTAAACTAATCACCAAGGCAGGATTCCCCCCCAAAGATTACAGAGAATGTACTGCACTGAAACATTGGCCCAACTTATCTGTACCAGTGTTTATTCTCCACATCTCACAGAAATCACAGAAACCCTACAGTGCAGAAAGAGGCCATTCGGCCCATCGAGTCTGCACCGACCACAATCCCACCCAGGCCCTACCCCCATATCCCTACATATTTACCCGCTAATCCCTCTAACCTACACATCTCAGGACACTAAGGGGCAATTTTAGCATGGCCAATCAACTTAACCCGCACATCTTTGGACTGTGGGAGGAAACCGGAGCACCCGGAGGAAACCCACGCTGACACAAGGAGAATGTGCAAACTCCACACAGACAGTGACCCGAGCCGGGAATCGAACCCAGGTCCCTGGAGCTGTGAAGCAGCAGTGCTAACCACTGTGCTACCGTGCCGCCCCTTAAACCTGTCTCCTTAAACTCGGGCTCTTCACCTTGTTTGTGGCAGAATCACAGGATAACATTTGCATTTCGCCAGTGTGGTAATGATCAGATAATCTGCTTTTCGTGACATTGATTGAGGGATAAATGTTGACCAGGACAAAGAACGAAGAAAATTACAGCACAGGAACAGGCCCTTCTTTGCCCACTCTCCTAACCTGTCCATGTCCTCCTGCATAATCTTGTAGACTTCTATCAGGTCACCCCTCAACCTCCGCCGTTCCAGTGAGAACAAACCAAGTTTCTCCAACCTCTCCTCATAGCTAATGCCCTCTGTACCAAACAACATCCTGGTAAATCTTTTCTGTACCCTCTCCAAAGCCTCCACATCCTTCTGGTAGTGTGGCGACCAGAATTGAACACTATATTCCAAGTGCGGCCTAACTCAGGTTCTATAAAGCTGCAACATGACTTGCCAATATTTAACCTCAGCGCCCTGGCCAATGAAGGCAAGCATGCCGTATGCCTTCTTGACTACCTTCTCCACCTGCGTTGCCACTTTCAGTGACCTGTGTACCTGTACACCCAGATCCCTCTACCTATCAATATTCTTAAGGGTTCTGCCATTTACTGTATATTTCCTATCTTTATTAAACCTTCAAAATGCATTACCTCACATTTGTCCAGATTAAACTCCAGCTGCCATCTCTCCACCCAAGTCTCCAACCGATCTATATCCTGCTGTATCCTCTAATGGTCCTCATCACTATCCGCAAATCCACCAACCTTTGTGTCGTCCGCAAACTTACTAATCAAACCAGTTACGTTTTCCTCCAAATCATTTATATATATTACAAACAGCAAAGGTCCCAGCACTGATCCCTGAGGAATACCACTAGTCACAGCCCTCCATTCAGAAATGCACCCTTCACTGTCTACTATCACCGAGCCAGTTCTGTATCCACCTTGCCAGCTCACCTCTGATCCAATGCGACTTCACCTTCTGTACCAGTCTGTCATGAGGGACCTTGTCAAAGGCCTTACTGAAGTCCATGTAGACAACATCCACTGCCCTACCCTCATCAATCATCTTCGTCACTTCCTTGAAAAACTTAATCAAGTTAGTGAGACACGATCTCCCCTTCACAAAACCATGTTGCCTCTCACTAATACGTCCATTTATTTCCAAGTGGGAATAAATCCTGTCTCGAAGAATCCTTTCCAATACAAGGGACAACTTCCCTGTTCTTCGAAATAGTGACACAGTAAGAAGTCTAACAACACCAGGTTAAAGTCCAACAGTTTTAAATAAACCTGTTGGACTTTAACCTGGCGTTGTTAGACTTCTTACTGTGTTTACCACAGTCCAACGCCGGCATCTCCACTTTGAAGTAATGCCAGAGGATCTTTAACATCCACCTGAGCAGGCAGTTGGAGCTTAGTTTAACAACTCATTTTTGTTTATTCAGTCATGGGACATGGGTGTCGCTGGCTGGCCAGCATTTATTGCTCATCCCTAGTTGCCCTTGGAGGGTAGTTGAGAGTCAACCACATTGCTGTGGCTTTGGAGTCACATGTGGGCCTGGCCAAGTAAGGACAGCAGATTTCCTTCCCTAAAACACATTGGAACGGCAGCCCCTCAAACAGCACAGTGCTCCCTCTGCATTGGAATATCAGCGTTGACATTTTGCACTCAAGCCCTGGAGTGGGACTTGAACCCAGAACTTTGTGAACCAGAAGTAATAGCACAATCCACTGAACCACAGTTGGCTCACTAACATATTGAAACCGATTATCATATCCCTCGATGCCTTGCTCTAGGTTGTTTATCTAGCTTTCCCTTCAGTGTTTCTGTGCCATTTGCCCCTATGAGTGGTTATTAGCTCACCTGTAATGCTGGTCTGAGGTTAAAGGCACTGATGAAATAAAGAGGAACCAAAGTAAAAAGACAATGGACAGGATTTGACAGCCTCGCTCGACCCAAGATCGGAAAATCCCACCCGAGGTCAAGTAGTGCTATTTGTGAAATATAATCACAGTTGTAATGTCAAAAATGGGGCAGTCAATTACTATTAAATGAGCAAAATAGCTCTGACGATGGGTCATTTAGACTCGAAACGTTGGCTCTATTCTCTCTCCAAAGATGCTGTCAGACCTGCTGAGTTTTTCCCCCATTTTCATTTTTGTGTCAGTTATGTATACATATTCATTGGTCCATTATTTTAACAAAGGATATAATCTCTGGGATTCTCCAGTCCCGCTGCAGTGAATGGAGATTTAGCTGAGCACTGAATTCTCCATTCTCGCTGGCAGCAGTGGCGGGACGTACGAGATCAGAGAATTCTGGCCATGGGTTTAGTTTTCTGCAGCAGCTGGCCTGAGGCAGTGTGGCGACAAGGGAGGTGGGAGTAAGTGATCTTGTTAATATGAGGGTAAGTGGCTAAAGGCGATAAGTAGTGAACGGCTCAGCTCAGTCACCGGGGAAGATTGCAATAATGCAGGTGCTTAGACTGAATGGTGTCAGCAAGTCATGCACAGGAAAATGCAAATGGATGCTTTCCCGTCCTGGAAATAAAAAAGACCTCTTGTTGGTAAAGTTCTCTGCAAGAATGACAGCAAACGGAAAGGAAAGCACTGACAAGACATTGTAATTGTCACAGAGTCATAGCGGTTTACAGCATGGAAACAGGTCCTTCGGCCTAACTTGTCCATGCCGCCCTTTTTTTTAAACCCCTGAGCTAGTCCCAATTGCCCACATTTGGTCCATATCCCTCTATACCCATCTTACCCATGTAACTGTCTAAATGCTTTTTAAAAGATAAAATTGTACCTGCCTCTACTACTACTTCTAGCAGCTTGTTCCAGACATTCATCACACTCTGTGTGAAAATATTTCCCCTCTGGACTCTTTTGTATCTCTCCCCTCTCAACTTAAACCTGTGCCCTCTAGTTTTAGACTCCCCTACCTTTGGGAAAAGATATTGACAATCTACCTTGTCTATGCCCCTCATTATTTTATAGACCTCTATAAGATCACCCCTCAGCCTTCTAAGCGCCAGAGAAAAAAGTCCCAGTCTATCCAGCCTCTCCTTGTAACTCAAACCATCAAGTCCCGGTAGCATCCTAGTAAATCTTTTCTGCACTCTTTCTAGTTTAATAATATCCTTTCTATAATAGTGTGACCAGAACTGGACACAGTATTCCAAGTGTGGCCATACCAATGTCTTGTACAACTTCAACAAGACGTTCCAACTCCTGTATTCAATGTTCTGACCAATGAAACCAAGCATGCCGAATGCCTTCTTCACCACTCTGTCCACCTGTGACTCCACTTTCAAGGAGCTATGAACCTGTACCCCTAGATCTCTTTGTTCTATAACTCTCCCCAACGCCCTACCTTACCTGAGTACCATTAATTGTGTACGGATATTCTTCAAAATAAATCAAAAGACCAAGAAAGTTGTTTAATGTGAGGGGGTTTACACTTGAATCAGCTCGGAGGGGAGGGTCATGGCATTCCCCTGAACTTGCTTTCAGATAACTCACTGTGACGGAGGGGCGTTGATGTCTGGTGCACTTCCTCCGTAACAGGAAGCTGGAACTTCCTGTTCAGCCTTATCTTTTAGCAAAGGAGTTTTTTTTAAATTCACTCATGGGACATGGGTATCGCTGGCTGGCCACAATTTAATGCCCATCCCTAGTTACCCGAGGGCAGTTGAGAGTCAACCACATTGCTATGACACTGGAATCACATGGAGGCCAGACCAGGTAAGGACGGCAGATTTCCTTCCCTGAAGGACATTAGTGAACCAGATGGGTTTTTTCAACAATCGACAATGGTTTCATGGTCATCAGTAGATTCTTAATTCCAGACTTTTTTTATTGAATTCAAATTCCACCATCTGCTGTGGTGGGATTCGAACCCTGGGTTTCAAACCCCAGAACATTAGCTGAGTTTCTGGATTAAAAGTCTAGCAATAATACCACTGGGCAGTCGCCTCCCCTCTACTTGGGGCATCGCATTTCAACTTGAAGGAAGAGGAATATTTTGGGATAGCTTTTATTGATTAAACTGTACATTTCAACTGGCTACTGAGATTTCCCAAAAAAGTCAGGGCCAAATAGGTCATAAATAATCCTGTTCAGCCTCAGAGCATGGCAGGGAGGCAGAGTCAGTAGCTTCGGAAGAGAGTTAATGGAAGAGACTGAAGTCACCGGCTTCAATCTTTCCAATATTTCATTGGACACATGGACTGGATAATATTAAACATTGATCTAGTCAGGTTAAAAGGAAGCTTAGACTGCAACAAGATTGGAAGGGACAGAATGGATTAAAAAGGCAGCCTAGCTGAAATATCAAAACTTGCTGCAGGAAGGCACATAGATTTATAGAATCCCTACAGTGCAGAAGGAGGCCATTCGGCCCATCAAACGTACACCTACAACAATCCCACCCAGGCTCTATCCCCGTAACTCCATGTATTTACCCTACTAACCCACTTGACACTAGAGTCAATTTAGAATGGCCAATCACCACCTAGAGGAAACCCACACAGACACAGGGAGAATGTCCAAACTCCGCACAGACAGTGACCCGAGGCTGGATTTGAACCCGGGTCCCTGGTGTTGTGAGACAGTAGTGCTAACCACTGTGCCACGTGCCGCACACGGAGACAAATTTCAAATAACTATCTTCCAGACACCTAGACAGTCACATCCCAGGTGTTATTCAGTCCATCACGTAAGCCAGCCTCCCATCCATTGACTCTGTCTACACTTCCCGACTCAAGAACAGCTTCTTCCCTGCTGCCTTCAGACTTCTGAATGTACCTACCTTATATTATTAAGTTGATCTTTCTCTACACCCTAGCTATGACTGTAACACTACATTCTGCACTCTCTCATTTCTTTCTCTATGAATGGTATGCTCTGCCTGTACAGCGTGCAAGAAACAATACTTTTCACTGTATCCTAATACATGCGACAATGATAAATCAAATCAAATCTTCAGAGAATGTAGCGACAATAAAAAATCAATACTATTTCCCATGACTACAGATTGTCTGGAAATAATGCATCGAATCCAGTCAGCCTCTGGAAAACTAATCAAGCATCGGGATAACTGCGGTCATTGGCATCCACAGTTGAAATTTACACGTTAGGAGATACTTGTAGTGATTTGATATGACAACGGGGTCAACATGATCAACGCAAGATATGAATAAGAGAACATTTAAAGATAAAAGCACACAGGACAATTGAGATAACACAATGTGACAAAAACAGTACTTAGAGTAACAAGATGATGACTCAATCGGAATCTCACATGTAAACATTGTAACATGAAAAGGTTTAAGTCTGCTGGTAGAACCCATGAAGGAGCAGAGTAGCTCAGAAGCAATCTTGAATTAGAGCTTTGAGTGCTTTCCCTCATAAATGTTGAACAAGCTTCAATAAACCGTTTTTTTGTTGAAGCTCTGTACGGCCTCGGAGACTCAGTTTGTTCGATCCTTCCAACAATGGGCGGCACGGTAGCGCAGTGGTTAGCACTGCTGCTTCACAGCTCCAGGGACCTGGGTTCAATTCCCGGCTTGGGTGACTGTGTGGAGAGTTTGCACATTCTCCTCGTGTCTGCGTGGGTTTCCTCCGGGTGCTCCGGTTTCCTCCCACAGTCCAAAGATGTGTGGGTTAGGTCGATTGGCCATGCTAAAATTGCCCCTTAGTGTCCTGAGATGCGTAGGTTAGAGGGATTAGCGGGTAAATATGTGGGAATAGAGCCTGGGTGGGATTGTGGTCGGTGCAGACTCGATGGGCCCAATGGCCTCTTTCTGCACTGTAGGGTTTCTATGATTCTATGAATAGACAAAGCCTCTACCCTATAAAAATACTTCACGGCCAATGCAACTCCACAAAAATGCTCTCCTTACTGCCTCGCAATGTGACCAATGCCTCCTGGATCATTAACTTCCTCCACTGTATAATCAAATAAACTAACATCTGCCAATGTTCAGCAAAGGTCTTCCTCTCGCTAATCCACAAGGGAAGGAACCATCCCAGATTAATAGAAAATATATCAGCTGGGATCTTGCAAGCTAATCTTGTAAGGGATGAATTATCACGATTACAGAATAATAGATCCTTCTCTTCCTGTTTAAAAGAGATCGTGTTTGTGGCTTACATTCAGACAGTCTTTAACTTACTCTTAGAGCTGCAATGCAGTTTTGTTGAAGCCCACTGCGATGTGATCCATGTCCTAATCAGCAAATGTTAATTGTGAATGAGATGAACAAAGAACAAACAAAGAACAAAGAACAATACAGCACAGGAACAGGCCCTTCGGCCCTCCAAGCCCGCGCCGCTCCCCGGTCCAGGATTGAATCCTGAATCCAGGATCCCCGCCCAATTTTCCAGCCTATCTACATACCAATATCCTATCCACCGAGCTGTCCCTCACAGCTACGATGCTTTGTTCATTACAACCTATTAACTCACCCCCACCCCCCCCATTCCAGACCATGTGATCTCCAGGGAGAGGCGAAAACCCAGAGTGAAAAACCCCAGGGCCAATATGGGGAAAAAAATCTGGGAAATTCCTCTCCGACCCCCTGAGGCGATCGAAACGAGTCCAGGAGATCACAATGGCCCTGATCGGAAAATGCTTCCCAACCCTAGTCATTTCCACTTCCACGAACACCATATGAATTCCCTGCCCCCGAGACAGGTTCCCAACTATCCGCAGTCTCGCTCTGTACTGGGATACAGTACAGTACTCTGTACTGTACAAATGAAGATAAATTGGCTGCATTATCTGTAATGACAATGATGGGCGTAAGCCTATTCAATGCCAATTCAACGTCATTTACAAAGATCTTTTGGATCCATACCTCCAACAACCTACTGCATGAATTCTGTTTGTGTGGTTTGATTCACCTCAATCTTTCCTCAGGTACAATGTCCTTTAGGGAAGGAAATCTGCTGTCCTTATCCGGTCTGGCCTACATGTGATTCCAGAGCCACAGCAACGTGGTTGACTCTCAAACCAAAAGAGAAAATACTGGAAAATCTCGGCGGGTCTGGCAGCATCTGTAAGGAGAGAAAAGAGCTGACGTTTCGAGTCCAGATGACTCTTTGTCAAAGCTAAAAGGCAGAGAAAATGGGAGCTGCTTATACTGTATGGCCAGGGAATGAAAGATGAGCCATTCACAAAAACAGGGGGAAAGGCTGCTAATGGCAGTCCATAGAGAGACGAAAAGGTGTGAATGGCCAAACCGAAGAGAAAGTGAAATCAGAGGGTAAACTGAGACAGATGAATATGTGGGGGGAGGGGGCAGATGGGTGGGAGGAGGTAAAATAGAGAAAAGGAGAGAGAAGGGACTCTCACCTGTCCTCTGAAATGGCGTAGCAAGCCATTCAGTTTCAAGAGTAACTCCGAATGGGCAATACATGCTGGCCAGGCAGCGATGTCCATACCCCAGGAATGAATAAAAAAGAACCTACATTTTTAACATCGCTAGAATTGGAATGTGTCCATGGCACACAAAACATTGGAATTATACGAATGGCTAAAATAAACACTTGCATGAATTCAATGATCTTCCCCAGAGTAAGAGCTTGCTCGTATGAAGGGAATGGTCATGTGGAAGATAAACACATTCATTCATTAGTTGCTGTGAAATGAATTCTGTCATTTTAGTCTGGAGGTGCAGTCACATTACTCACCTGCTCAGCTATCAAGAGAATTGTGGTTATCACACAATATACAAAACAGCCATCACACTGTCAGTGCTCAGAAAAACAGTTTGCCAAGAACACTTTGAAAGAAGCTGTCCACCAACAAGACAGGACTAAATTGGGGATGTTTATGAAGTCAGTGGTTGTATCGTTGGGTCCATCACCTCGCAACAATATCAACTCTATGATACAGCGGCCTCAATAGTTTTCTGCAAAGTCAAATCGATCTGCGCATTCTCCCCCTGCGAGGTCCTGCAGGAGCTTTGGCTTATCTGAGCACTGATTCAAGAATGCAAAGTCGAGACCATTGACACTGACAGCTGGAAGTCAAACTATGCCCCAGTAACACCTCCATCTGAAAACGCAAATCAATGGTGGCAAAAATCTTGCTCTCCACCAGGTCCCATGCATGAAAATCCAACTGAAATCTGAACAGGATTTTGAATAAACATTTGTAGTCAACTTACATGAGCCATTTCCAAGCTGCAAGAGAGAAACAAAGACCTCAAGTGACTATCTTGCCCCTACTAAGCGGGAGATACTTTATTTGTTGCTTCAGGTTTCTAGGTGTCCAGATCACCAACAATCTGCCCTGATCCCTCCATCCCGACATTATGGTTAAGAAAGCCTACCAATGCTTCTACTTTCTCAGGAGACTAAGGAAATTTGGCATGTCTACGACTCTCACCAACTTTTACCATAGAAAGCATTCTTTCTGGTTGTATCACTCTCCTTTCTTTCTCCCCTATGTACCCTATGAACGGTATGTTTTGTCTGCACAGCGCACATGAAACAATACTTTTCACTGAATCCCAATTCAATAATTCCATTAGTTTTAAGATAGCTATGGAGAATAATAGGTCTGGCCCAAAAGTTAAAATTCTAAATTGAGACAAGGCCAATTTTGATGGTATCAGACAGGAACTTTCAAACGTTGATTGGGGGAGTCTGTTGGCAGGCAAAGGGATGTCTGGTAAGTGAGAGGCTTTCAAAATTGTGTTAACCAGGGTTCAGAGTAAGCACATTCCTTTTAGAGTGAAGGGCAAGGCTGGTAGAAGTAGGGAATCCTGGATGACTCGAGTATTGAGGCCCTGGTCAAAAAGAAGAAGGAGGCATCTGACATGCATAGGCAGCTGAGATCAAGTGGATCTCTTGAAGAGTATAGAGGGTGGCAGAATAAAGAGAGGAATCAGGAGTGCAAAGAGGGGACACGAGATTGCTTTGGCAGATAAGGCAAAAGAGAATCCAAAGAGCTTCTATATATAAAATATATAAAGGGCAAAAAAGTAACTAGGGAAAGAAGTCTTAAGGGTCAACAAGTTCAGCTATGTGCAGAGCCACAAGAGATGGGTGGGATCCTAAATGAATATTTCTCATCAATATTTATTGTTGAGAAAGGCGTCGATGTTAGGGAACCTGGGGAAATAAATAGTGATAACTTGAGGAGTGACATATAACAGAGAAGGAGGTGCTGGAAAACTTAAAGCGCATCAAGGTAGATAAATCCCTGGGACCTGATTAAATGTATCCCAGGACATTGTGGGAGGCTAGGGAGGAAATTGCGGGCCCCCTAGCAAAGATATTTGAATCATCGACAGCCACAGGTGAGGTGCCTGAAGATTGGAGGGTAGCAAATGTTGTGCCTTTGTTTAAGAAGGGCTGCTTGGAAAAGCCTGGGAACTACTGGTTGGTGAGCCTAATGTCTGCAGTGGGTAAGTTGTTAAAAGCTATTCTGAAAGACAGGATCTGCAGGCATTTAGAGAGGCAAAGACTGATTAGGGACAGTCAGCATGGCTTTGTGAGTGGAAAATCATGTCGTACAAATTTGATTGAGTTTTTTGAAGGGGTAACCAAGAAGGTAGATGAGGGCAGTGCAGTTGATGTTGTCTACATGGACTTTAGCAAGGCCTTTGACAAGGTACTGCATGGCAGATTGTTGCATAAGGTTAAATCTCACGGGATCCAGGGTGCGGTATCTAAATGGATACAAAATTGGCTTCTTGACAGAAGTCAGAGGGTGGTTGTAGAGAGTTGTTTTTCAAACTGGAGGCCTGTGAACAGCGGTAGATGAGGGCAGTGCAGTTGATGTTCACTACATGACAAAGTACCGCCTGGTAGGTTGTTGCATAAGGTTAAATCTCACAGGATCCAGGGTGAGGAAGCCAATTGGATACAAAATTGATTTGATAACAGAAGACAGTGGGTTGTTGTAGAGGGTTGTTTTTTAAACTGGAGGCCTGTGACCAGTGGTGTGCCTCAGGGATCAGTGCTGGGTCCACTGTTATTTGTCATTTATATTAATGATTTGGATGAGAATTTAGGAGGCATGGTTAGTAAGTTTACAGATGACACCAAGATTGGTGGCATAGTGGACAATGAAGAAGGTTATCTCAGATTGCAACGGAATCTTGATCAATTGGGCCAATGCGCTGATAAATGGCAGATGGCGTTTAGTTTAGATAAATGTGAGGTGATGCAGTTTGGTAGATGGAACCAGGGCAGGACTTATTCAGTTAATGGTAGAGTGTTGTGGAGCATTATAGAACAAAGAGATCTAGGGGTACAGGTTCATAGCCCTTTGAAAGTGAAGTCGCAAGTGGATAGGATGGTGAAGAAGGCATCCGGCATGCTTGGTTTCATTGGTCAGAACATTGAATACAGGAGTTGGGATGTCTTGTTGAAGTTGTACAAGACATTGGTAAGGCCACACTTGGAATACTATGTACAGTCCTGGTCACCTTATTATAGAAAGGATATTATTAAACTAGAAAGAGTGCAGAAAAAATTTACTATGATGCCACCGGGACTTGATCGTTTGAATTATAAGGCGAGGCTGGATATACTGGGAATTTTTTTCTTGAGGCGTAGCAGACTTTGGGGTGATCTTATAGAGGTCGATAAAATAATGAGGGATATAGATGAGGTAGATAGACAACATCTTTTCCCAAAGGTAGGGGAGTCTAAAACTAGAGAACATAGGTTTAAGGTGAGAGGGGAGAGATATAAAAGTGATTAAAAGGGCAATTTTTTCACACAGAGGGTGGTGAGTGTCTGGAACGAGCTGTCAAGGGTAGTAGTAGAGGCAGGTATAATTTTGTGTCTCAAAAAGCATTTGGACAGTTACATCGATAAGATGGGTGTAGAGGGAAAAGGGCCAAATGCGGGCAACTGAGACTGGCTTAATGGTAAAAATTGGGCGGTATGTACAAGTTGGGCCAAAGGGCCTGTTTCCATGCTGTAAACCTCTATGACTCTATAACAATGACTCTATGTGACAATAATGAATCAAATCAAATTAGAACTCATTTTTTCAGAATCGCACTGAGTGTAGGAATTGACATTTAACTAAGAGTTTCTTTTCTTGGCTGACAAACACTGCATTAGAAACAAATCTCTCGCCCTATGTAAGAATTAACCCCAAAGTAATAAGATGTCTGTTTCTCATGGGATAATACAATTGCAGAATGTCGACCCTGAGATTTGAATTTCTGATCCCAAGGTGGGAGTGCAGATTTGGGCAAATCCCCATTCTCATGGCGGGAGGGACATAGAATTCCGGCCACTGTGCAGAATTGGTTCGGACCAATGGGGTTATCTCATTATTGACAAATTATAGGCAAATTAGCGATTCCAACAACTTGGTTAGGGTGGGATTACAACATCCTTTAGGTATAAAATAAAGGTTTTGAGAAGCCATTTTTGTTAACATGTTAACCGCATTAGTTTTCTTCTCTTACTGTTAATTACTGTCATTAATTGAAACTTGTCTTTTTATCCTTCTCACTTTTTAGAATCTACCTTTTAATGGTTAAAAAATCTTTTGAATTTATCAGTTAAAGTGTTTATTCTTGCCGGCTGGTAAAGCCTTGTACAACCAGGTGGCTTTGTTCACAATTGGGGATTTATTGAATAGTGCAAACAAGTTGTTCTCCATAAATCAACTTAGATTGGGCATGGTCTCAGGGTAGAAGTCACCCATTTCGGACTGAGATGAGAAATGGTTTCTACTCTCAGAAGACTGTGAATCTTTGGAATTCTCCACCACAGAAAGTGTATTCCAAGCAGAGATCGAGAGACAATAAGGGAATGGAAGGATCTGGAAACAGATCAGTAAAGTAAAGTTTATTTTTTAGTCACAAATAAGGCTTACATTAGCACTGCAATGAAGTTACTGTGAAATTTCCCAAGTCGCCACAGTCCGGCACCTGTTCGGGTCAATGCACCTGACCAGCACGTCTTTCAGAATGTGGGAGGAAACTGGAGCACCCGAAGGAAACCCACGCAGACACGGGGAGAACGTGCAAACTCCACACAGACACAGAATCGAACCCAGGTCCCTGGCACTGTGAAACAGCAGTGCTAACCACTGTACCATCAAGCCGCCCCAAGGTGGAGTGGAGGTGAGAGGATCAGCCATGATCTTATGTAATGATGGAGCAAGCTTGAGGGGCGAATTGCCTAGTCCTGTTCGTATTTTTTATGATCCTGTTATTGATGTATTTCACCAGGAAAAAGAATTAGTTTGCAAGCAGCTTTGTGTGTTCTTAGGAATGTAGTGTTTGTGAATTTCTTTAAAGTTCATTCTTTCATGCAATGTGGACTTCATTGGAAATGCCAGCATTTGTTTCTCGTCCCTAATTGCCTTTTGAGGGAATTTAAGAGTGAATCACATTGTTGTGGCTCTGGAGTCACATGTAGGCCAGACCAGGTAAGGACAGCAGATTTCCTTCCCTAAAGGGAGTTAGTGAACCAGATGGGTTTTTAGGACAATCGATGATGATCTCATGATCAGTATTACAGTGACAAGCTTTCATTTTTGATTAATTAGTTGACCTAATTAATTGAATTTAAATTCCACCAGCTGCCATGGTGGGATTTGAACCCATGTCCCCAGAATACTAGCCTGGCCTTTGAATTACTAGCCCAGTGATCTTCCCACTCCACCAACATCTCCCCAAATTAACTTGGAAGCAAAGGAGGAAATCTGAATATAACAAAACTTAACCTTAGACCAAATATGCACTCAAATGGAATATTCTGTGCATCATTTGGTTACAGAACATCACCATAACAAAATTTGAGTCAGAAACTGTCCCAATAAAACATCATCTTGTAGCTGTTTGGTGGGACCTTATTGCTGTGTGCAGAATGGCCGTCATATTTACCCACAGAGCAACTGTGCAATGTAATTTCATAGAACTGTAGAATCCCCACAGCAAAGGAAGAGGCCATTTGGCCCATTGAGCCTGCACCAACAACAATCCCACCCAGGCCCAACCCCCACCCAGGCCCTATCCCCCTTGCTAATCTCCCAGACACTAAGGGGCAACTTAGCATGGCCAATCCACCTAACTTGCACATCTTTGGACTGTGGGAGGAAACCGGAGCACCCGGAGGAAACCCACGCAGACACGGGGAGAACGTACAAACTCCACACAGACAATCACCCGAGGCCGAAATTGAACCCGGATCCCTGGCGCTGTGAGGCAGCAGTGCTAACCACTGTGCCACCGTGCCAAGAAAATACCTTTCATGTCTTTCTGAGAGACTTCGGGAGTTATATAAATGCAACTTCTTTCCTTCTACCGATAGTTTTTCATTGTAGTCGATGAATGTCTCCATTCAGGAGCTCGTAATGTAATCCTGGTGCGAAACTTTACTTCATTTTACTGATTTATTTTTGAAAACTGTTTGAAAATGCAGTCAAATAAAAGAAAAGACTTGGAGCTTATCTTATTACATTTATGCAGAAATATTGCCCTGCTTGCCAACCATATCATCAAAGCTGCAAATGATTTTTACTTTATGGCGTTATCTCGTCTCTGCAGGAAAGACTGCTCTTCTCAAATTTCAACGATATTAATGCAGTCTACACTGATGCACATAAGGGAATTGTGACAGAGATGTACACGATGACATTATTATACAATCACCCAGCACATTCTTTGGGGAAATAATGACAATTTAAGATCATATCAGGTATGAACAGTATAAGACAATATCAACCAACAATCAACCTCACTTTCTGACAATAGAAAGTTAATGTATATATTATACATTCATCCTGATTCCAGCTTTCAGCAATTATTTCTACTTGCATCCTACAAAGCAAACCTGCTCTTACGCTAAATCTTTGAGGCTTTGAACCGAAATGTGACCTTACATTCAAAGGGTTCTGATAATGTGACGTGCATGAGGTGAATAATAAATCCTTTATATTGCCACAAAACCACTGGGGACACTGCAAGATTCTTGTCCTCTTCCAGGTTCTCTGACTTGTAAATTCAACATCATAGGTCACGATAGAGAGCAAAAATTCTTTCCCCTGCGGACTAGAAAGAATCTTAACTGTCATGTATCTAGTTAAATTGTGACATGACTTGGAGGCCACATCAATAAGACATGTCGTGAATACTGCATACTGCGTTCCCGCATGTGGCATCACGTGCAACCTCCTAGATTTTAGATCACAAAGGATTCAGATCCTTCTTCATCTTTCGTTTTCTTTGACTCCCCCCACCCCCAACTCTTTGCCATGTTTTCACAATCCCCTTTGATCTTCCCCTGTCTAACCCTTAAAAAAAACAGTCCTCAACCAAGGTCTCAGCTATATATTTTTCTATGTCTCTTCTTAGAGATGATGTGGAGATGCCGGCGTTGGACTGGGGTAAACACAGTAAGAAGTTTAACAACACCAGGTTAAAGTCCAACAGGTTTATTTGGTAGCAAAAGCCACACAAGCTTTTGGAGCTCCAAGCCCCTTCTTCAGGTGAGTGGGAATTCTGTTCACAAACAGAGCATATAAAGACACAAACTCAATTTACATGAATAATGGTTGGCATGCGAATACTTACAACTAATCAAGTCTTTAAGAAACAAAACAGCATGAGTGGAGAGAGCATCAAGACAGGCTAAAAAGATGTGTATTGTCTCCAGACAAGACAGCCAGTGAAACTCTGTGGGGGTTACAAATAGTGGGACATGAACCCAATATCCCGGTTGAGGCCGTCCTCGTGTGTGCGGAACTTGGCTATCAGTTTCTGCTCAGCGACTCTGCGCCGTCGTGTGTCGCGAAGGCCGCCTTGGAGAACGCTTACCCGAATATCAGAGGCCGAATGCCCGTGACCGCTGAAGTGCTCCCCAACAGGAAGAGAACAGTCTTGCCTGGTGATTGTCGAGCGGTGTTCATTCATCCGTTGTCGCAGCGTCTGCATAGTTTCCTCTTTCACTCACACAAATCTGTCTCCCTCTGAACTTGCATCACACTGTTCTCTCATGGTTAACCCCTATGATTGTCTTCTGACAAGTAAGGTGCGGTTGGTCGATGAACCAACCACTATTGTGTGGAAGCCGAATATCTGACCTCCTCCTGCCTCCCATGACCATGTCTGGCAAATATTAAACTGGCAGATGTAAGATTTTGATTATTGGACTAATTTTTAGAATCTGTAACAAATTTAGAATTTATTCCTTCACCACTTTTAAAATGCCAAGTTTGAATTGCTGTTGGACAATTCACAGGCAAGGTAGTTGGGGAACAGGAATGCAGCTGTATGTGAATAAACAAATTGTTTTATTATTTTATGACTGATTTTGATTTGATTTATTATTGTCACATGTATTGGTATACAGTGAAAAGTATTGTTTCTTGCACGCTATACAGACAAAGCATACCGTTCATAGAGAAGGAAAGGAGAGAATGCAGAATGTAGTGTTACAGTCATAGCTAGGGTGTAGAGAAAGATCAACTTAATACAAGGTAAGTCCGTTCAAAAGTCTGATGGCAGCAGGGAAGAAGCTGTCCTTGAGTCGGTTGGTACATGACCTCAGGCTTTTGTATCTTTTTCCCGAAGGAAGAAGGTGGAAGAGAGAATGTCTGGGGTGCGCGAGTCCTTAATTATGCTGGTGGCTTTTCCCAGGCAGCGGGAAGTGTAGACAGAGTCAGTAGTTGGGAGGCTGGTTTGTCTGATGGACTGGGCTTCATTCACGACCTTTTGTAGTTCCTTGCGGTCTTGGACAGAGCAGGAGCCATACCGAGCAAGAAATCCTTGAGCTGAAGCTGCTGTATGTGCTTTAATGGTCCACAATAAAATTAGGTGTGTTTGTGTTTTAATCAATGTGAAGGAATGGCTATGAACAGTGTGAACTTAAGCTGACATCTGTTATGATGATACTGTGCTATTTTGATATATTTTATGTATAAGATGGGGCTGCTTTAAGAGGCAGTGTTTTGTCACAAGAGTCGATTTTTCTGGTAAGTTTGCAGCAGATGCTAAAAATGATGTTAGCTGGGAATGTCTTACGTTACAGGATTAATGACCTTATGTTTATCTGGGGTCTCCTGGGATTTTAGGCTCAGTATGCAGAATCATGTGAGTTTTTGTTCAGGTTGGCTTACAGGGGCAGTGTCATGTGGTTAATGGGAGAAGCTAAGCTTGCAGGAAAGCCCAGTTTTCATTTTCCTTTTAAAATACAAGCAGTTGCTGCCTAAACCTGCTAGCAGAAACAGGTGTCTCTCTCTCTCCCTCCCCAGAGGTTTTCTGAAAACTCCAGGATTGTTAACCTAAGTCACAAGTAAGTATATCTGTGTTTTGCTAACTAATTATAAAGAGTCTATAAGGGAAATTATGCTAGAATTGGAACTCATAATGATATGTTAGCTGTTAATAATTAAAGTTTAAGTTTAAAATTTATTTATTAGTGTCACAAGTAGACTTACATTGACACTGCAATGAAGTTACTGTGAAAGTTCCCTAGTCGCCACACCCCGGCGCCTGTTCGGGTACACTGAGGGAGAATTTAGCATGGTCAGTGCACCCTAACCAGCACGCCTTTCGGACTGTGGGAGGAAACCGGAGCACCCGATGGAAATCCACGCAGACATGGGGAGAACGTGCAGACTCCGCACAGACAAAGACTCAAGCCGAGAATTGAACCCAGGTCCCTGGTGCTGTGAGGCAGCAGTGCTAACCCACTGTGCCACCGAGTTGCAAATTGTATCTTGTCATGTTTAAGTATTGTGCAATTATTGACGGTTAAGCTAATTAATTTGTTATAGTTAAACAAAAATTCCCTGTTTCAAGAACATCTCTCAGCAGGCACGAGGCATTCTGAAGTAAAAGGGTGAACAACCAGTGGTCGTGGTCCATGTTGAAACTAACTAAATGGATAGGAAGGAAAACGCGGTCCTGTAAAATGAGTTCAGGGAGTTAGGAGGGGGGCTGAAATGCAGGACCACCAGGGTTGTATTCTCAGGAACACTCCCTGTGCCACGTGGTAGTGAGGCAAGAAATAGGAAGACAATTCAGCTTAATAAGTGGCTTGAGACTTGGTTCTTCAGATTTTTGGACCACTGGGATGTCTTCCACAACAGATAGGACCTGTACAAAAAGGACAGGTTGCATCTTAACTGGAAGGGCACTAACATCCTCGCAGGGAGATGTAAAAAGACAAACTCTGGAGTAAGTATTAGAGAGAAGGCTCAATTTTATCAGGGATCAACAAATAAGGAAGGAGAGAGAGAAAGACAAACCAGTGAGACTTATTGAAAGAGCTTACACCTAAATGCAGCAGTATTCGAAACAACATTGATGAGGTGACAGTGCAAATAGTGGCAAATAGGTGGGGATTAATGAAACGTGGTTACAAGAGAATCAGGATTTGGAGTTGAATATCCAAGGATATTCAGTATTCCGGAAGGACAGATGACAATGAGGAGGAGGTGGAGTTGCTCTCTGGGTTAAGGGTAACATCAAGGCCGCATTCAGAAATTATATCAGCACTGGAGAACAAAATATTGAATCAGTCTGGCTAGAAATAAGAAGCAAGGAAAGAAACACTTGCCAGGAGTAATTTACAGGCCCCCAAACAGTACGTTGGAAGTAGGACATAGTATAAATCAGGAAATGAGGAGGGCTTGTGAAAAGGGCACAACGGTAATTATGGGTGACTTTAACATGGATATTGACTGGATTAACCAACTTGGCGAGGGTAACCTTGAGGAAGGGTTCATAGTGTGTATGAGGGACTGTTTCTTAGAGCAGCATGTTATGGAGCCAACCAGATAACCGGCTAATTTAGATCTGTTATTATCTAACGAGGAAGGATTGATTAATGGCCTTGTAGTTAAGGATCCACTTGGAAGGAATGATCACAGCATGATAGAATTTCAAATTCAGATTGGACGTGAGAGGACAGAATCACATACTGGAGTTTCAGCATTGGGCAAGAATAATTATTCCGGCCTAAGGAAAGAGTTGGTCCAAGTGGACTGGGCAGGGGTGTTAAAGGCGAGGATGATAAAAGAACAGTGGCAGTTGTTTCGGGAGTTATTAAAGACATCTCAACTCAGGTACATCCCTGAGAGGAAAAGCACTTGCAAAAAATGTGAAAAATCATCCATTGCTTAATGAGGAAATCATGGATAACATAAGGGCAAAAATGAGGGCGTATAATACTGCAAATGTTAGTGGCAGCGTGAAGGATTGGGAGAACTTCAAACACAAGGTGACTAAATACAATATCAAAAATGCTAAAATAGATTTTGAAAGGAATCTAGCTGAAAGCATAAACACTGACACCAGAAGTTTCTGGAAGTATATAAAGCAGAAGAGAATAGTGAAAGTAGATGTTGGCCCTTTAGAGGATGGAAATGGTGGATAATAATGGGAAACTCGGAGGGAACTTGGTGAAATTACTATAAACAGGGAGAAGGTACTCAGTAAACTGAAGAGTTGAAAAGTAGATAAGTCCCCGGGATCTGATGGCCTACACCCTAGGGTGTTAAAGGTGGTGACAGCAGAGACAGTGGATGCATTAGTTCTGATATTCTAAAATTCCCTGCATTCTGTAAAGGTGCCGATATGCTGTAGACAACATTGGCCGAGTTGCAAGAGTATGTACCGTGTACCTGGTGGATGGTGTTCTCATGTAGACAACGTTGGCCGAGTTGCAAGAGTATGTACTGTGTACCTGGTGGATGGTGTTCTCAATGATAGTGGCAAATAGTGGCAAATAGGTGGGGATTAATGAAACGTGGTTACAAGAGAATCGGGATTTCCAAGTTCCGCACACACGAGGACGGCCTCAACCGGGATATTGGGTTCATGTCACACTATTTGTAACCCCCACAGTTGCCTGGACCTGCAGAGTTTCACTGGCTGTCTTGTCTGGAGACAATACATATCTTTTTAGCCTGTCTTGATGCTCTCTCCACTCACGTTGTTTGTTTCTTAAAGACTTGATTAGCTGTAAGTATTCGCATTCCAACCATTATTCATGTAAATTGAGTCTGTGTCTTTATATGCCCTGTTTGTGAACAGAATTCCCACTCACCTGAAGAAGGGGCTTGGAGCTCCGAAAGCTTGTGTGGCTTTTGCTACCAAATAAACCTGTTGGACTTTAACCTGGTGTTGTTAAACTTCTTTCTGTAAAGGTATCAGTGGATTGGAAACATTTCAAGAAAGAAAAGAGGCAAAAAGTGGGAAACTACAGAGCAGTCAGCTTGTTCTCTGTGGTGGGAAAGTTGCTGGAGTCGATCATTAAGGAGGAGGCGACTGAGTGTCTCGAAAAGCAAAGCTCAATTCACCAGTGTCAGCACGGCTTTGAGAAGGGCAAGTCTCATTTGACAAACCTGCTAGAGTTCTTTGAGAATGTAGCCAGTAAGGTAGATAATGCAGATCCTGTGGATGTGATCTATCTGTACTTCCAGAAGACATTTGATCAGGTGGCACACAAGAAATTGATCCAGAAAGTTAGATCCCAAGGGGTTAGGGGTAGTGTAGTGGTTTGGATTGAGGATTGGCTGACTGATCAAAAGCAGAGGGTTGGGATAAATGTCTCCTTCTCCAGTTGGCGATCTGTAACTCGTGGGGTCCCGCAGGGTTCAGTTCTTGGACCACAACTATTTACAATCTATATCAATGATCTACAAGCAGGGACAGAGTGTAACGTAGCGAAATTTGCTGATGACGCAAAAATAAGTGGGAAAGCAGGCTGTGATGAGGGGATTTTAAAGTTTAAAATGGATATTGACAGGCTAGGGGAATGGGCCAGAATCTGGCAGATGGAGTTTAATGTGGATAAGTGCAAAGTTATCCATTTTGGCAGGAAAAATCAAAGGGCAAATTACTATTTGAATAGGAAACAAATGCAAAAGGAGGGATCTGGCTGTCCTTGTGCATGAGTCTCAGAAAGTGGGTGTGCAGGTGCAGAATATTATAAGGCAGGCATATGGAATCTTGGCATCCATTGCAAAGGGTCTAAACTATAAAAGTAGAGAAGTGTTGATACTTTTTACTATAAGGCATTGGTGAGGCCACACTTGGAGTATTGTGATCAGTTTTGGTCACCTTCTTTGAAGAAGGATGTGGTGGCACTGGAGGTGGTTCAGAAGAGGTTCATTCGATTGATTCCAGGTTTGAAGGGGCTGTCCTATGAGGAGCGGTTGAGCAACTTGGGCTTGTACTCATTGGAGTACAGAAGAATGAGGGGGGATTTGATTGAGGTATATAAAATACTCAACGGGATTGATAAAGTAAATTTTAACCAAATGTTCCCCCTTCTAGAACAGTCTAGAACAAGAGGTCATAGTTGCAGAGCAAGAGGAGGGAGGGTTCAAGACAGAGATAAGGAACAGCTACTTCTCACAGAAGGTTGTGAATCTATGGAGCTCGCTGCCCCAGAGTGCAGTGGGTGCAGAATCAATCAATGGATTCAAGAAAGAGAGAGATAAATATTGGATCAAAAGTGGGATAAAGGGCTATGGGGGAAAGGCAGGGAAGTGGAGTTAGGATGAGATGGAGATCAGTCATGATCATTTGGAAGAAGTCTCACAACACCAGGTTAAAGTCCAACTGGTTTATTTGGAATCACGAGCTTTCGGAGTCCTGCTCCTTCCTCAGGTGAGTGACCAGTTGAGTTCACAAACACGGCACCTAGAATCATCGAATCATAGAATTCTACAGTGTGCAAGGAGACCATTCGGTCCATCAAGTCTTCACCGACCACAATCCTACCCAGCCCCTATCTCCATAACCCCATATATTTACCCTAGCTAGTCCCGCTGACACGGAGGAGCAATTTAGCATGGCCAATCCACCTAACCCGCACACAACTTTGGACTGTAGAAGGAAACCCACGCAGACACAAAGAGAATGTGCAAACTCCACACAGACAGTGACCCAAGCCGGGAATCGAACCCGAGTCCCTGGCACTGTGAGGTAGCCGTGCTAACCACTGTGCTACCGTGCTGACCTGAGGAAGGAGCAGTGCTCCAAAAGCTTGTGATTCTAAATAAACCTTTTGGACTTTAACCTGATGTTGTGAGACTTCTTCCTGTGCCCACCCCGGTCCAATGTCCAATCTCCACATCATGATCATATAGAATGGTGGAGCAGGCGCGAAGGGCTGAATTGCCTATTCTCGCTCCTAATTCCTATGTTCCTATGTTTTGTCAGTAGAATCAGACCTGGGATGAAGCATTTCTATCTTCACATCAATGCCAAAATAGAAAAATTGCTGGGGTCTAGTCTGGCTTCATAATATAGCTTTGGGGTTTCTGATCTGTACCCTAACAATGTTTAAACAAACCCTGTACTGATTTAATTGATCTGTACCAGATGTGAACTTTCACTTCCTGATATTTGTGGGTTAAAAATGTTGAAAGAGAATGTGACTTTATTTATGGCTGCTCTGTATCTGGAAGGAAATGTGCATTTGTTAGGTGTGATTCTGCAGTTGGGCAGCACTTGCTGAACAATCCTGAGTGTGTTCATAGCCACAGTAACAATCAATTTAACATAACCATTTGAACTCGTAACATGGCTCATTTACACTTGCTAGAAATGGTATACATTCACACACACACGGACCCATTCACTGCAAACAAAAGGAACATGTCCAAGTTTTGTAATCTTTTTGAATTACCAAGAAGTCTGGGGAATCTATAGTTCCCCATTGCTTTCTCCATGGAAATATCTTGGCCAATCACAGTCGACTTCCTAAACAATCATCACTGGTTTCCTCTGTGGTCTGAATTGTTGTGCTCGGCCGAAATTTGGCATTCTTGTGTTTTGTTCTGATGACTACAAGATGAAACCCTTTGGCAACATGCCATTCGGCCCATCGAGTATGCACCGACCACAATCCCACCCAAGCCCTATTCCGGTAACCCCACATATTTATCCTGTTAATCCGCTGACAGTAGGGTCCATTTAGCATGACAAATCAACCTAATCCGCACATCTTTGGACTGTGGGAGGAAACCAGAGCACCAGGAGGAAACCCACACAGACACGGGAGAATGTGCAGACTCCACACAGACAGTGACCGGAATTGAACCGGTTCTTGCACACACAACGTGCTGCTGGTCACATGCTGCTTTACATCCTGGTTACGTGCTCATTTGCATAGTCCCTTAACGTGATATCACAACATCCCTTTTTCCACCCGTTCCCCCACCCCCAAGATAACATTACAAACATTTAAGAGTGAAAGTACATGCGCAGTGGAGTGGTTGCCAAAACTATTTATACAATAGCATTTAACATGCTTGGTCCCTGGCGCTGTAAGGCAGCAGTGCTAACCATTGTGCCACTGTGCCGCCCATATCTCATAGTAGATCTCATAGTAATTGCAACATCTTCAACATCTGAATATATCCACAAAACCAGCAAACCTAAACCAACCGCAGTGTTTAAAAATCTAGGTCTGTAGGACCATTAAAGGACATTTGACCACATATTATTTATTTCCCTTTGGTTTAGTGGTTAATAAATTCGTTCCTTCTTTGACTCAAGAAAACATTGTTTGATTGACTCCTTATTTCTCAGAGCTTAAACAGTTAAATACATTCTAATTGGGAAAAGGCACGTGCTCATCAAAAAGAAACGTAAACCTTTGTTGTGATGAACCGAGGGGGTTGAAAAGAGGGGAAAGAGTTCGCCCATTTTTATCTGATCATAACAACTTGCGTAGTTTTGTCGCTCGCATTCTATCAAAAAAACAAAGCTGAGGGAATGCCTGCAGGTTTACATGTGGTGTTTTGAGTCATATCAAAGGCGCCTTGAAGTCAGCAAATGACGCTGATGAAGAAAATTGGTCTGCCTCGCCATCTGGTGCCATGTGCTGCTGTTGAACTTGATCTGACTTGCGGTGATAGAAGGGAGAATCAGTGATGCAGTTCGGAATCACCCTGTGATCCCCTTCACTTTTCACTGTCTGCCTTCCAGCACTCACTGGGCGCCGGCAGCAGAGATTCAAGCAGCTGAAGCAGGTTTGAAATCACACTTCTACTCATACCTCCTTAATATGTCTCTGTGAATCTGGTCAGGTAGCATGTAAACAATATTCACAGTGCATCGGGCAGAACAAGTCCACAGTCTCAAACTTCCCACGTAGTGGTTCTGTTGTTCCTTTCTGCTCCCTACTTTCTCCCAAGTGCCTGGTACAGACATAGGTGATGTAGTGGTAATGTCACTGGACTACTAATCCACCGACCCAGGCTCCTGTTCTAGGAATGTGTAAAAATCCATCTGGTTCACCAATGTCTTTTAGGGAAGGAAATCTGCCATCCTTACCTGGTCTGGCCTACATGAGACTCCAGACCCACAGCAATGTGGCTGACTCTTTAATGTCCTTCGAAATGGCCTAGCAAGCCACTCAGTTCAAGGACAGGTCGGAATGGGGGTGACAAATGCTGGCCTGGTCGGTGACAAATCAATATACACCAGCCTTGCCCTCATCACCCCTTTCTGTTATCTCTCTGAAAAACTGCATCAAATTACTCAAACATAATTTTCCTTTAAGAAATATATTCTGGATCTCCTCAATGAGGCTGCCTTTGCCCTTGTGACTATTAAATCTGTCCCAAATTATAGTTTCTGGAAGTGGCCCCACCACTGAAGTTAAGTTTATTCATTAGGGTCACAAGTAAGGCTTACATTAACACTGCAATGAAGTTACTGTGAAAATCCCGTAGTCGTCAAACTCCGGCGCCTGTTCGGGTACTCTGAGGGAGAATTTAGCATGGCCAATGCACCTAACCAGCACATCTTTCAGACTGTGGGAGGAAACCGGAGCACCCGGAGGAAACCCACGCAGACACAGGGAGAACGTGCAGATTCCACACAGACAGTCACCCAAGCCGGGAATCGAATCCGGGTCCCTGGCGCTGTGAGGCAACAATGCTAACCACTGTGCCACCATGCCACCCATATTGACTAGTCCGTGGTTACTGGACTTACATTTTGGACCTGGGTTCGATTCCCAGCTTGGGTCACTGTCTGTGTGGAGTTTGCACATTCTCCTCGTGTCTGCATGGGTTTCCTCCGGGTGCTCCGGTTTCCTCCCACAGTCCAAAGATGTGTGGGTTAGGTTGATTGGCCATGCTAAAATTGCCCCTTAGTGTCCTGGGATGCGTAGGTTAGAGGGATTAGCGGGTAAAATATGTAGGGATATGGGGGGTAGGGCCTGGGTGGGATTGTGGTCGGTGCAGACTCGATGGGCCGAATGGCCTCTTTCTGTACTGTAGGGTTTCTATGATTCTATGATTTCTATGATTGGCTAAGTTAAATTGCCCCTTAATGTCAGGAGGTTAGGAGGGTAAATATGTGGGGTTATGGGGATAGGACCTGGGTGGGACTGTGGTTGGTGCAAGCTTGATGGGCCAGATGGCCTCCTTCTGCACTGTTGGGGTTCTATGATTCTATGAGGGCTCACTGCTGACCTCGAAGCATCTGGCGAGTTAAGTGTGTCAATTCCCCCCCATTACAGCATTAATTTAACTCTGGTGCAGGCTATAGGGGATCCCTGACATCCAGGAAGTCATCACGCAGGTTAAGCAGCCAATCAGATTGGAAAAGTTTCACAGACAGCAAACCAGGAAGTAAAAAGACATTGATTATCCTCCACTTTTTAATCATTTTACAGAGAATGAAATAAAAGATTAGGGCATACACATGAGAAAGGGTGGAAGCTGAAATGTCAGACATAAATACCTCTGATCACTTTCCCTGTTGGTTTACTGATTTCCTCCACTGACTACTGAATACTGGACCCTGAGCTCCATGTGTCTGCGTTTGCAGACCAGATGCAGGTAGGAGGTTTTCCCTGGCTGGGGAATCTAGACTCAGGGATCATAGATTCAGGATGCAGGGTGGACCATTGAGGAGTGGTGGGGAAGATGGGGAAACATTTCTTTACTCGAAGGGTAGTGAACCTATGGAATTCGCTACTGCAGAAGGCTGTGGAGGCCTTCAAATCAAAAAAGAGTCTTTTTCAGATTTTAACGACATTAAGGGGTATGGGGAGAAAACTGGAATATGTCATTGAGATAGAGGATTAACCATATTGGCAGAGCAGGCTCGAAGGGCCAAATGGCCTCATTCTGCAATGTAGTGATTCTATGATGATTACTATCATAGAAACCCTACAGTGCAGAAGGAGGTCATTCGGCCCATCGAGCCTGCACCGACAGCAATCCCACCCAGGCCTTATCCCCATAACCCTGTAACGTAATGATTTATCCACCAATCCCTCTAACCTGCACATGCCGGGACACTAAGGGGCAATTTAGCATGGCCAATCCACCAAACTCACACATCTCTGGACTGTGGGAGGAAACCGGAGCACCCGGAAGAAACACATGCAGACACGGGGAGAACGTGCAGACTCCACACAGACAGTAACCCAAGCTGGGAATTGAAACCAGGTCCCTGGAGCTGTGAGGCAGCAGTGCTAACCGCTGTGCACCATGCCACCTATCTATCTCCCACCCAGAACTGCAAAGTTACAAAGTCCAGGCACTATTCCTGGAGACTCATACAACACAATTTCCCTCTCATTTATCTTCCACTCCTCAAGCCACTTCCTGAAGGGAGTGGTCAAATGGTGAGGTGAAGGAGAACAGTACCTGAGGAAAAATAAACCAGCCACAGCAACCCATCGATAAATTCACTAAGGACAGTTATCCCACGCAAAATCATCACTAGTAGAAAGGGTCGAGAGCTTGAAGTTTTTAGACATCCAGATCACCAACAACCCTGATTCCCCCATGCCGACCCTATAGTTAAGAAAGACCACCAATGCCTCTACTTTCTCAGAAGACGAAGGAAATTTGGCATGTCAGCTACGACTCTCACCAACGTTTATAAATGCATCATAGAAAGCAATCTTTCTGGTTGTATCACAGCTTGGTATGGCTCCTGCTCTGCCCAAGACCGCAAGGAACTACAAAACGTCATGAAACCCGCCTCCCATCCATTGACTCTGTCTACACTTCCCACTGCCTCGGCAAAGCAGCCAGCATAATTAATGACCTACACACCCCAGACATTCTCTCTTCCGCCTTCTTCCTTCAGGAAAAAGATATAAAAGTCTGAGGTCACGTACCGACCGACTCAAGAACAGCTTCTTCCCTGCTGCTGTCAGACTTTTGAATGGGCTTACCTTGCACTAAGTTAATCTTTCTCTACACCATGGCTATGACTGTAACACTACATTCTGCACTCTCTCCTTTCCTTCTCTATGAACGGTATGCTTTTCACTGTATGTTAATACATGTGACAATAATAAATCAAATCACTGGTCGACAGGATACCTGTGTCTCCCATCAAATTCAGCTCAGGGACTGGGAACAAATAAATAGCATGAATCCTTGAACCCCCGTGTCCCCCAATCAAACCACAATCATGACTTGACATTTTTGTGTACACACAAGCTCGTCACAGCTAAAATAGAATCCTACAGTGCAGAAGGAGGCCATTCAGCCCATCAAGTCTGCACCGACCACAATCCCACCCAGGCCCTATCCCCATAACTCCATCCATTTACCCTAGCTAGTCCCCCTGACAATACAGGGCAATTTAGCATGGCCAACCCACCTAACCAGCATATCCTTGGACTGTAGGAGGAAACCCACGCAGACACGGGGAGAATGTGCAAACCCCACACAGGCAATGACCCAAGCCGGGAACTATGCGGGAGCAGTGCTAACCACTGTGCCACCATGCCGTCCTGTGCCACCGTGCCAACATAATGCAGGATAACACACAAAAAGTGCACTGGAACACAAGCTCTTGAAAAATATAACAAGAAGAGTACTGCTTCATACATTAGAATGGAGTCTGACAGCATGATTAAACCAAGTTAACATTACTAGATGCATAGCCATTAACCCAGGATACTTCAACCGCCTTCTCATTTTATCTTTAGCTGTTTAATTCAGCTCCTTTATATTGAGGTCAGTATCTCTTATTAGACGTAATAACAAATTGAATTGCATAGGTTAAGATATCAGAGACAGCAAGCAGTTTGTTTCAAGGCAGGAATTCAATATTTGATTTAAAGTACCACGAATTCACATTTAATAATCAGCACTTTTACAAAATTAGCTTCCTGAGGTTTGAATGTAAAAGTTAATTACACCGTATCCTGCAGTATTTCATCAGGACACGAGGCACGATTTCATGGTTGGTGATCAGGCTCTGTGGACAGAAATGGAAGAGGGTGTAATATCTGCGCTCACCCATCACTGGAAATTAATTGCTCACTGGCCAGTGAAGTGTTGGTCAGCGGGCAGAGCGCTCAGGGAAAGCCCCAGAGTGGGCTGGGAGGTGGCAGTCTCGAAGACACCACGAACAGTGTCCATTGACGCTGAGAAGGGAGCCGCAAATCGCTGATGGACTGCAGGGACAGTTATTTCCTCCATCCTGCCCTGAACAACTCAACCTGGACCTACTCACTCAGGTAAGGCGTGGCATCGCCAAGCTGGTGCGAATGCAAAGGGGCCCAGATACACAGCCCCACAAACTCTCCAATAACCCCTCCAGATTGTGGGTGAGCATCAGGATGTAGTGCTTCCAAGAGACGGGAAAAGGAAACCTGCACGTCTAACAAGGAAAGCCTGGACAGAGCTGGCAGAGTCTCCAGTCCAAAGACGCGCGGGCTAGGTTGATTGGCCACTCTAAATTTCCCTTCAGTGTCAGGGAGATTAGCATGTAAATATTTGGGGTTACAGAGATAGGACCTGGTTGGGATTGTTGACAGTGCAGGTTCGATGGGCTGAATGGTCTACTTCTGTGCTGAAGGGATTCTGGATTCAGTCAGCAGCTGCGGGGTCATGTGGATAAGCTAGCAGCAGCGCAAGGTGGGGTCAATGATCTGTTTTTCTCTGCTTGGGTGAGCAAGGAAACCATTTGGCGTTTGGAGTGAATGTGAATGGATATCCCTGGATTTGGTGAGGCCGGCAGGGGCGGGGGGGGGGGGGGGGGGGGGGGGGGCAGCGGTGGGGGAGGAGGGAGTTGGGGGGTGGGTGTCTGCCCCCACACATATTGAAACATGGTACACCAATGGCACTTGCGTTTTACAGAACGTTATACCCAACTAGGCTGTTTGGGACTGGGTGGTGTAAAATGGCAGGCACACTTAGTTATTGGCTGGGAGCATGCACACCTGAGCCATATAGAATGGCTACTCATTGATGTATTTTTGTCTTCACTGATTGCACAACACCCCAAAGCACAACTGAAAGTTTGGTGTTAGCTGCTCGCCAATGGAGGAGGACATGCTGGGCTTGACATGCAAACAGGGAGTGAGGCGTGTTTGTTGAGGAGGGAAGGTGGTTCCTGATGAGGAATGTGAGAGGGAAGGGAATCCACTTTGGGCAGAGAGGGTGCTGGAAAATATGATGGGCTCGGGACAGGGATGGATAAATATCCATCCTCCTGATCTCCTTGTTCTACTCTTGATGTGCGCCATGCCTAAGGTGCTGCAGCGGCGAGTTAGTCTGCTTCTCTGATGCTCATGATATGGAGCTGCTGGTGTTGGACTGGGGTGGGCACAGTAAGTAGTCTCACAACACCAGGTTAAAGTCCAACAGGTTTATTTGGTAGCACGAGCTTTCGGAGTGCCACTCCTTCATCAGGTGAGTGCCATTCACCCTGATGAAGGAGCAGTGCTCCGAAAGCTCGTGCTACCGAATAAACCTGTTGGACTTTAACCTGGTGTTGTGAGACTACTTACTGTGTCTCTGATACTCATGTATCCCCACTGCTGTTGCTCATGCCTCAGGTGACTTATCTTCCAGACAAACCCAAGATTCAGATAGCCCTCCATTGGCCTCCGAGGATGAGCAGTGGACCTCGGAGGAAGCATCGTCAGATCCTCATCCTGTATCCCACACCGCCTTAGATACTGGCACATGACTCGGGTTCAAACGATGGCACACCTGGGCACAACACTGCCCAATGGCCAGAGCAGGTGTCAGAGACTGTGAACTCCCAGGACTCTGACACTCAGAGGGAGTGTGGTAATCAGGAAGGGACTGAGACTCAGGCAGATGATGGGCCTCTGGAGTCGTCAGTAAAGAGCTGGGGGGGGGGGGCAGCGGTGGTGGCATGAGGGGGCGGAGGAATGCTGGATGTCCAGTGGGAGCTCTGTGGAGACCTATCCGAAAGGATTAGTGAGCCAGATAGATTTTTATAACAATCCAGGACTTTCACACTAGCCTTTTATTTCCAGACTTATTTAACTAACTAAATTCAAATTAACTGGCTGCCACGCTGGGATTTGAACTCATTTTTCTCAGTTGGAATCCAGGCCTTTGGATTGCTAACCACACTTCTCCCAGACCCCTGCATGAACCAAGTAATGTGCCTAATCTAAACCCAACTTGTGTGCAGTAAATTACAACATTTATCTTGTTACTGTACTTGCTTTAAACAGGAACTGAGCACCATTATTTGTGATGATGCTGTGCCTTTAAGAAATGTACTTGTGTCATGTTTCTTGAGCAGTTTCTTTTTTAGCAATCAGTTCTATTAACCAGTGCCGCTTTGTCTGTAACTGGCAGCCAACATGTTGTTACTGCAGCAGCATAATTGATCTTAATTGCTAAAGTGTATGTTTTAATCTGTTGCTAATGCTGCTCTGTTATTTTAGTGTTTTCCCTTGGGGTTTTTCAGAGTAGGGTTTGATCTGGTTGATTGACAGGAAAGATCATGTGACTGGGTGGGATTAGGCTTACACAGCGAAATCAATTAATTTGCTGCTTGGGATCTTTAGAGAGAGGTTGCCTTTTCTGTGTCTCCTTCTCTCTCTGCATTTGGAGAGTGGGATCTGACAGGAAATAAGGCTTTTCCTCTGGAGGGTGCTGTATGGGAGTCAGAAGGCAACTGTCTTTCTGTATCTTTCCAGAGGGGTTGAAAGCCTGGAAATAGAATCATAGTATCCTACAGTGCAGAAGGAGGCCACTCAGCCCATCGGGTCTACACCGGCCACAATCCCACCCAGGTCTTATCCCTATAACCCTGTGCATTTACCCTAGCTAGTCCCCCTGACACTAAGGGTAAATGTAGCATGGCCAATCAACCTAACCTGCACATATTTGGACTGTGGGAGGAAACCAGAGCACACAGAGGAAACCCACGCAGACACAGGGGGAATGTGCAAACTCCACACAGACAAATCTAGCAATCCACATGGGCCAATTTTGTTTCTTTTGTGCTCGCATATTCTGAGGAGGGATTTATGTCAATGGAGATATTGCTTATATTTGAACTATAGAGATAGCTAGCTGTTGAGAATTATACCTTGTCATGATGAAGCATTTGTTTTGGTAAAAGTTATGCTAATTCTTTTTTTTTGTTTATATATCCAATTTAATCCAATCAAGTCCAATTCAGAGTCTCGGCAAGTTGAGACATTCCCGATCCAAGCTGACAAGACAGGCTCTCACTTCCTGTCTTGGGCTTGATCTACATGATCCAAGCTGATTGGACTGGGCATAGCTCCTCCTCCAAGGCTTGATCTCATTTGCATCTTAGCCAAAAGGCCGAGATGCCGCTTTTAAAAATTGCTTCAAATGAAGCTAAAATGTAACCTAATGACTTCAACCAAGTGCAGCATGTCGATACTACACTTGATCTTAGCCAAAAGGCCAAGAAGTGATTTTTTTTAATACTTTTCCAATTCAATCAAATCAAGTCCAATTCAGAGTCTCAACAAGTTGAGACATTTCCGATCCAAGCTGACAAGACAGGATATGCAATCCCTACCCTGTCTTGGGCCTGATCTACATGAGCCAAGCTGATTGGAGTAGGTGGAGGTTTCCTCCTCCAAGGCTTGATCTCATTTGCATCTGAGCCAAAAGGCCGAGATACCGCTTTTAAAAATTGCTTCATATGAAAATGAAGCTTAAATGCAACCCAAGGACCTCAACCAAGTGCAGCATCAGCAGACCACACTTGATCTTAGCCAAAAGGCCGAGAAGCGATTTGCTATATTTTAACTGTACTGTTAAAGTTTGTTTTAATAAAAGCTTCCTCGTGCGTCAATAGAATCACACCTTTATCTAAGCACCTTATGCTCACCCTTAAACCAATTTTGGGGTCCAGGCTAACTTCATAATATTTGCAGTTTCTGATCTGGTTCCTAACACATTACAAAAAAAATTATCAAGTATATTTCAAAGAAAATATCGTCGATTTTCTTTTCAGCCTTAAGTATTTATTTTGAATAGGTTAATGTCACCAATAAAATAAAACTAAAAAAATCTAGGCCAGTGTGTTATTGTATTGAGAATTTGGAAAGAGGAAAGTCAGCTGTTACCATGGCAATGCTACCACTCCCACCAGCAGCGACAGCATTTCTGATTTTTATTAAAGGATTCAAGGTTTGCTGTCAAGTTCAAATTGCACTGCAGTCGAGAACAACCGTTGTAGCTGTACCGATAATGTCGGCCTTATCCCAACCAGGCTTGGCTCACAGGGACAAACTGAGTGTGTGGTTCAAACAGTGATGTCCCGACCATTTCATTCCCAATGTGCCCAGCAAGCCATTATCTTAAGCCATTATCTTAGGCCCAATTCAAGCCTCAAAAATATATTAAAATTGGATTTCTGTGGGGGAGTTACGGATTCATTGTCATTTAATCCAAAAATCAAGGTCATGCCGCCTAGCGTCTGACCCACCACTAGACCCTGGGAGGATTGGTGTCTCAAGGTTATTGAAGCAGTCTTTAAATGGCACAGTAGCTACAGGTAATTGGGTCATAGAATCTTTACACTGTCTGGTTTCTCAGGAGAGTATCCAGATTCTAGTTTCATTCTTTTGCGTTTCTTTTTTTGCCTCATCACCCTCAGTAAGCTCTGTGGCATGAATCTTTCGCCTATCGGGCAGGGGCAATTGGTGGGTCTGTAAGGCAACACGAAACACATTCCCGGCCGCAATCGGCCCAAGAGCGGAATTTCACACCGGATGGATAATTAATGACCATTCGGCATGAAACGCGCTCTGGGAAAAGCTGAGCGCTGCCAGAAAGGACGTGAAGAAGGCAAGTGCCAAGAACAGGGAGGGTGCGGCCTGCTGTTTCCAATGTGCCACTTCAGGGGGGAAGCCGCTATGAAGCTGTCTCAGGGAGCTGCTAGCTCATGAAAAATTAATATCGATGGCCTAGTGGTATTATCGCTAGACTATTCATCCAGAAACTCGGCTAATTTCTGGGGACCCGGGTTAAAAACCCGCCAGGGCAGATTGTGGAATTTGAATACAATAAAAAATATCTGGAATTAAGAATCTACTGACGACCATGAAGCCATTGTCGATTGTCAGAGAAACCCACCTGGTTCACGAGTGTCCTTTAGGGAAGGAAATCTGTCATCCTTACCCGGTCTGGCCTACATGTGACTCCAGAGCCAACCTCAATTGAGGCTGACTCTCAATTGCCCTCCAGGGCAACTAGGGATGGGCAATAAATGCTGGCCAGCCAGCGACGACATTGTCCTACGAATAAAAAAAACTAAGTCACGAGTACCTAGGCAGCACAATCCAGCAGAGATCTCAGGCCCCAGACACCTTTTTAAATATTGTTTCAGCCCTGACAACGCATCCTGCCCTAGATCAAGATTGCAGCGAAAACGTCAATGCCACCTGACCAATCAGACCATCTGCCAATGGTAGAAGCAGACAGGCCACGTAAAATTACATCCAATTGGCCCCTTCGACATGAGAGTCGGAAGTACGCCCACCGACTGAGATATTGCACAAGTGTGACAACATGGGGAAACGTGCTGATGTCTTCTTGCAGGAATTCACACGCTTCCAGGTTGGGTGTGTACCTGCCCGAGCAATGTATAACCTGGCCAGTGTGTTAAGCATTTTAGCGAAAAAGACAATAGCAGCAATGTCCTCAGTAACCAACACCACAGCAGCTAGTCCTGGCTGCGTGCAGGAGACCCTATTCAGCACACTGGATGTACAGGCCATAGCCATTTTCTTGGATCTATCTGAGGAGCAGTGCCCCATCATGCTGCACTATTCCAGGCAGCTGCTCACAGGCCTCTGCAGACTCCCGCAATAGGAATTGCTGCCTGGTAGACAGAAGAGTTATGCTTTGTCAGTGGCTGTCAAAGCCACAACGGTCTTCTAAGGAACATTAGCCACACCTCCCAGTCTGCAGATCATGGCTGCATGAAGGAGGTCCCGGGTCTGTGAAGCCTGGGGGGATATGTCACCTTCCCCGTTGACCCCAGTGGTCAACACCAGAATTTCAGGGAGATGCAGCAGTGGTTAGTTTCCTTCATGTGATCCAGGAGTTTGGAGGAAGCCTGAATGTTGCTGGTCAAGCCCAGCGCTGGCATGTCAGATTCTGACCGTCAAACTAATGTTACATTTTTAGAAAAGTGGACAAAAGGCTGGGAAACATAGAGGTGCCAAAGTCACCAGACTTCTTTTGTGGATTAGAACCACTCCCCTGTCTCAAGGGGAAACCCAAGGACATTTCAGACTGACGTGAGTCAGTGCTGTTCTCGGAAACCAATCAAAGGGGCATTACCAGACTTGAATGGGTCATTCTAAAACAAAGACACTGACTGTCTCCAACCCTCAGAGGTAGTAACCCACAACAAGAATGTGGAATCAACCTGAACCATAAATCTTATTTGGAAAATACCTAAAACTTGTGAAAAAGTCATTTGGTGAGATAGCCACATTTTCTTTGTCTGTTTGAAAGATCAGTTACCAACAGCCTTCCGACCAAATCCACCAAAACCGTCAAACCATCAATTCAGCCAGTCTGTGAAACAGACTCAGAAACAAGCTGTGAGATATCAGGCACAGTAAGAAGTCTCACAACACCAGGTTAAAGTCCAACAGGTTTATTTGGTAGCAAATACCATAAGCTTTCGGAGCAATGCTCCTTCGTCAGATGGAGTGGTTATCTGTTCTCAAACAGGGCACAGACACAGAAATCAAATTACAGAATACTGATTAGAATGCAAATCTCTACAGCCAGCCAGGTCTTAAATGTACAGACAATGTGGGTGGAGGGGGCATTCAACACAGGTTAAAGAGATGTGTATTGTCTCCAGACATTACAGCTTGTGAAATTGTGCAAGTCCAGGAGGCAAGCTGTGGGGGTTACTGATAATGTGACATAAATCCAACATCCCGGTTTAGACCGTCCTCATGTGTGCGGAACTTGGCTATCAGTTTCTGCTCAGTGACTCTGCGCTGTCGTGTATCGTGAAGGTCGCCTTGGAGAACGCTTACCTGAAGATCCAAGGCTGAATGCCCGTGACTGCATATCAGGCAGCCAGGCTACATAACCTTTAACAATTTAAAATTCACCTGAGATCCAACTACTGGAGTACGCTTCACAACACCCTCACCCAACCCTAAATCATCAAATTCATTCAAAGGACCACAGGTCTGCCAGGTTGGGAACCAGAGATCATAAATCAGAGACTGTAATGTGATTTTCAAGCTTGCTGATGACACCACCGTAGTGGGTTGGATCTCAAACACTGACGAGACAGAGTACAGGAAAGAGATAGAGAATCTGGTGAACTGGTGTGGCAACAATAATCTCTCCCTCAATGTCAACAAAACAAAGGAGATAGTTATTGACTTCAAGAAGCATAGTGGAGGACATGCCCCTGTCTACATCAATGGGGGTGAAGTAGAAAGGGACAAGAGCTTCAAGTTTTTAGACATCCAGATCACTAACAACCTGTCCTGGTTCCCCCCCATGCTGACACTATAGTTAAGAAAGACCACCAATGCCTCTATTTTCTCAGAAGACTAAGGAAGTTTGGCATGTCAGCTACGACTCTCACCAACTTTTACAGATGCACCATAGAAAGCATTCTTTCTGGTTGTATCACAGCTTGGTATGGCTCCTGCTCTGCCCAAGACCACAAGAAACTACAAAAGGTTGTGAATGTAACCTAATCCATCATGCAATCCAACCTCCCATCCATTGACTCTGTCTACACTTCCCACTGCCTTGGAAAAGCAGCCAGCATAACTAAGGACCTGACGCACCCCGGACATTCTCTCTTCCACCTTCTTCCTTCGGGAAAAAGATACAAAAGTCTGAGGTCACGTACCAACCGACTCAAGAACAGCTCCTTCCCTGATGCTGTCAGACTTTTGAATGGACCTACTGCGCACTAAGTTGATCTTTCTCTACACCCTAGCTATGACTGTAACACTACATTCTGCACTCTCTCCTTTTCTTCTCTGCGAATGGTATGCTCAGTCTCTATAGCGCACAAGAAATAATACCTTTCACTGTATACTAAAACATTTGACAATAATAAATTAAATCAAATCAAATCAAACATGATTTATACTATAAGGGTGGGGGGGGGGTGTGCAGGGTGGGGGGGGCTGGAATTGGACAAAGGGAATGTAAATGGTGGTGACAGAGGCTGAGAAAGGTGCTGAGAGTATCCGTTAAGAGATCACAATGTGTGAATGGCAGAACAAAAGTTTGTCCTGGAAGGGGGAGAAGTTTCAGAAGTGAAAAAATAAAAATAAGGATATGAAATAATAAAAATGGATGAATAATATGAAAAGAAGAAACGTTGGCTTTGTTCTCTCTCCACAGATGCTGTCAGATCTGCTGAGTTTTTCCAGCATTTCCTGTATGCAAATTTGTCCCCTGGATTGCCGATCCCTTGAATGTCTTCAGTGAGTGACCAGTTCACTCTCTTCCTGACCATAGTGTGTGTTATCCACAAGCGTATGTTTTTATGCAATTTAGCGCAGGATCCCATCAGTTTGCCCGTGTCTTCTTCAAGCTGATATGGTTAACATTGCTGATCGAGTTACCACTGCCCTGTGTCTCCACTATGATTACCCTGCATCTTTATCTTGACGCAATAATGGACTAAAACATGTTTCGAGCCAAAGGTGATTGTTCGCCTCGATTTGAACAATTTGAATTAAAATTCAATTTAAATTAATCACCTTCCCCTTCTCCAGTCACAGGACTCTTCCTTATCACACTCTGCCGAGCTGCTCAAAGATCAGTTCATCGCTTCTCCACTCCTTGAGCCACAAGGCTGTGCAGTCAAAGGTCGCCCATTAATACTTTGCAGAACAAGGTCACTCTGCACCTTTACAATATTGTCTATTTTCCCATCATGCTTAGCAGCTTCTTTGGCCTGTTGGCTTCCACCCCCTTTTACAAGGAAATCACCTTGTTCCCAGTTTACATCTGCATCAAGCACAATTCACAATTTGTAAAACAGCAAAGCCATCACAAACAGCTGAAAGAAACATTGTATATGTTCCCCTTACATTTCCTTATTTTTAAACTCACAAAAGCTTTCTACTGAATTATTTCATTAGAATGCACATTCCGAGGTTGAGAAAAGACTTACCTCTTTCCAAACAAAACACACTGATTATGGTCAGTCAGAGAACACAGAAATTCTATCCCTGATATGTTGCTGCCAATGACTTCATTGACTTCAGTAAAAGCTTGGATTAATATATTGAGATGTGATTAATTTGATTGATAAGGGGAATAACAGTATATGTCGTGCTATAAAAGTTTTGGGAGTTGTTGAATGGCGTGCCTCAGAAGCAGCTTATTATATAAAAGTTTAGATGTATGGTGTAAGAGAAAATGTAGCAGAATTGATAGGAAGTTTGTTACTGGACAAGAAGTAGAGAGTTTGGGTGAATGGACATGGCTCAGATTGGAGAAAGTTTGAAAGTGATGTACCACTTTTGTTCTCAGTATGTATATTATACAAACATGAAAAACAGAAAATATTGGAAATACACAACTGGTCTGGCAGTATCTGTGAGACAGGGAAAAAAATCAATGTTTCAGGTCAATGAACTGTCATTAGGACTGGAAAGAAGCTAAAGGTGTAAAAGTTTCTGTCAGTATATAAAAAGAAATAAAATAATGAAGATAAAAATAGGTCCCTTAGAGCCCGAAATGGGAGAATTTATAACAGAGAACAAAGAAATGGCAGAGAAATTAAACAACTACTTCAGTTCTGTCTTCACAGAGGAAGGTACAATTAACTTTCCAGAAATACTAAAGGATGAAGGGTCTTGTGAGAAGGAGTAATTGAAGGAAATTAATATTTGAAAAAAAGGTTGGAGGAACTAACAGAACTGGAAGTCAATTAATCCCCAGGGCCTGATAATCTACATCCCAGGGTATTAAAGGAGGTGGCCAAGGAAATAGTAGATGTGTTAATTGTCATCTTCCAAAATTCTGCAGATTCTGGAGCAGTCCAGGCAGATTGGAGGATGCAGAATGTAACCCCACTGCTTAAAAAAGGAGGGAGGGAGAAAGCAGGGAATTACAGACTGGTTAGTCTAATGTCAGTAATAGGGAAATACGAGAGTCTATTATAAAGGACATAATAACAGGACTCTTAGAAAATATCATCGGGATTAGACAAAGTCAACTTTTTTAAATTTATTTATTAGTCACAAGTAGTCTTACATTAACACTGCAATGAAGTTACTGTGAAAATTCCCTAGTCACCACACTCCGGCACCTGTTCGGGTACACTGATGGAGAATTTGCCATGGCCAACTCACCTAACCTGCACATCTTTGGACTGTGGGAGAAACCGGAGCACCCGGAAGAAACCCATGCACAGACACGAGGAGAACATGCAAACTTCACACAGACAGTGGTCCAAGCTGAGAATTGAACCCAGGTCCCTGGCGCTGTGAAGCAGCAGTGCTAACCACTGTGCCATCATGGATTTATGAAAGGGAAATCATGTTTGACAAACCTACTGGAGTTTTTTGAGGATATAACTGGTCGAGTAGATAATGATGAACCAGTGGATGTGGTATATTTACATTTTCAGAAAGCTTTTGATAAAGCTCTGTCGAATACCTGGGTACAAACATACTAAGCACTGCGAGTACTCAAACTTACAAGCTTTAATTACTCGCTAGGAAGGAGAATACACATTCAGCGCATTGTACTGAAAAGTGTCCTCCCAATTCATACAGACAATGAAGCAGTCATAGTGCACTGTATCTTGCTCTTTGGAATTTTATTATTGAAAGGCTCTTATTTTCATCCTGAGGCCAAGGCTGGGAACATAGTATTTATGAAACTGACGCAAGGTTTAGATTAGTTGTTTATCCTGAATACGCAAGCACTGGCCTCACTGAAGGCCTTGTTGATCAGTTCTTTTTCCATTCTCGCTGACAGAGTTGCCTTCTTGTTGTTGTAACTTAATTTTCCACATCAGCATCTGCAATTTTTAACTGCTTTTAACTATAGTTTCACAGCAACCCCATGGTGCTTTATTTGAAGTGAGCATCCTTAATCTTGCAGAACAAAGTGAATTAAATATTTGGCCATAGCTGGAATTACAACTTAATTTCCACAGCTCCACATAGGAGGTCAGTGAAGAAAAATTAAAGTGCATGGGATTGGAGCTAATATATTGGTATGGACTGAGAATTGGTGAGCAGGCAGTGAATAGGGGGATCCTGTACGGATCAGTTCCTGGGCCCCAGCTATTCACAATATATATCATTGAATTGGATGAGGGAACCAAAACTCATATTTCCAAGCTTGCTGATGGCACAAAACTTGGTGGGAATGTGAGTGGTGAGGAGGATGTCAAGAGGCTTCAATGTGATTTTGGCAAGTTGAGGGACTTGGCAAATACAAGGCAGATGCAGTATAACATGGATAAATGTGATGTTATCCACTTCAGATGGAGAAACAGAATGGCAGAGTATTACTTAAATCGTGATAGACTGGAAAATGTTGACATACAAAGGGACCTGGGTGTCCTTGTACACCAGTCATTGAAAGCAACCAGTTAGGAAGGTAAATGGTACATTGACCTTCATTAGAACAGGACTTGAGTACAGTAGAATATATGTCTTATATGGTGAGATTCCCTGGTTTTAAACTGTTTCCCCTAGCTCTAGAGTCCCCTTCAAGAGGAAACATCTTCTCAGCATCTACTCTGTCAAGTTCCATTAGAAACCCAAACATTTCAACAAGATTGCCTCTCATTCTTCTAAACTCCAATGAGTATAGAAGATTCTATATATACTCTACCTGCTGAATCTTCTTTGATAGGACAACACTTTCATCCCAGGGATGAAACATGTGAAACTTCTCTGAACTGCTTCCAATGTAAGGTGACCAAAACTGCACACAGTACTCCAGGTGTGGTCTCACCAATGCCCAATACAGTTAAAGCAAGACTTCCCTTCTTTGGATAAAACTAATTACTGCGGATGCTGGAATCTGAAACAAAAAGAGAAAATGCTGGAAAATCTCAGCAGGTCTGGCAGCATCTGTAAGGAGAGAAAAGAGCTGACGTTTCGAGCCCAGATGACGCTTTGTCAAAGCTAAAAGGCATAGAAAATTAATGTGCATGGCATCGGGGCTAATATATTGGCATGGATTTATTCCCTTCTTTTATACTCCATCTGCCTTATAGTAAAAGCCATTGACCTTCGTCATTACATGTTATATCTGCATGTTAACATTTTGCGATTCATATACAAAGACAACCAGATCCCTCTGTATCAAACTTGCTGCAATCTCTCTCCATTTAAATAATAATCTGTTTTCTATTCTTCCTGCCAAAGTGGACAACTTCAAATCTTCCCACATTAAATTCCATCTGCCAAATTTTTACTCAATCACTTAATCTCTCTGTATTCCTTTGCACACTCATTGTATAGTCATCATGGCTTGATTTGCTATCTATTTTTGTATGATAGCTAGCAGGTTATTATTATTGTTTTGTTTCCAAGGAAGAAGGGAGTGTACATGAGATTTAATAGGGGATGTTAATGTTGTGCAAGATTTTGACAGTGAATTGAGAGAGACTGTTTTGTCTGTTAGAGAGTCAGTCATGTATATTTGCTTTGCCTCACGTAACTTCCCTGATGTACTGGGTGATGAAGACGTGATGTTCTAACATTCTGTTTACTAACTCCAACTCTAAACAACTCAGCTATTCCCTGCTTATGTTAAGCTGATTGAAGTTTTGATTTAAATAACCTTCCCTTTTGTCACACAACTTTCATCACTCTTCACACAGCAAGTTATTATCTTTCTTACTCTGACAGTCTGTAACAGACCCCTGATGTTTGCTTTGTATTTTTTCACGTTAAAAATATCTTACCAGAATAGTTTATGTAGTGTTCCGCCTCCAAAATGATCAGTGTTTTAAACCTCCCACATGTACATCTACGCTAATTCTTTTTCTATCTGAACTTTCCCCAGTACTTTGTACCCTTACATCTTGTTTTTGTTACAATCTGAAGGATGTTCTAGTGTTCTCATTAGATCCATGCTTCTCTTGCTACTGCAACCACCTCCATTTTAAGCACCTTACTAATAATGTTTCTGGCATTCACCTTCCAAAAATTTGTGGGTTTTTTTAGGATTCAACATAGGAACATAGGAATTAGGAATTAGGAGCAAAAGTAACCCTTCGACCTGTTCCGTCATTCAATCAGATCATGGCTAATCTCTCCTTGGTCTCAAATCCACCTCCCCACCTGTTCCCAATATCCCTCTTTCCCTTTTTTATCAGAAATATATCTATCTCCTTTTTGAAACCATTCAATGATTCAGATTCCACCGCGCTATGGGGCAGCAAATCCACAAATTCACCACCCTCTGCGAGAAGTAGTTCCTCCTCATCTCAGTTTTAAATCTACCGCCTCTCTACCTATACCTTTGACATTTAGTCTACATTTACTTTTTCAATACCATTTAAAATTTTATATACCTCGATCAGATCTCCTTTCATCCTTCTAAACTCCAGTGAGTACAAGCCCAAACTGTTTTATCTCTCCTCATACAGCAACCCTTTCATCCCTGGAATCAATCTGGTGAACCTCCTCTGAACTGCCTCCAATGCCACCACATCCTTCCTCAAATAAGGAGACCAGGCAGCATGGTGGCACAGTAAGTTAACACTGCTGCCTCACAGCACCAGGGACCTGGGTTCAATTCCGGCCTCGGGTGACTGTCTGTGTGGATTTTCTCCCCGTGTCTGCGTGGGTTTCCTCCGGGTGCTCTAATTTCCTCCCATAGTCCAAATATGTGTGGGTTAGGTTGATTGGCCATGCTGAATTGCCCCTTAGTGTCAGAAGGACTAGGTAGCGTAAATATGTAGGGTTATGGGGAAAGGGCCTGCGTGGGATTGTGGTTGATGCAGACTCGATGGGCCAAATGGCCTTCTTCTGCACTGTAGGATTCTGTGATTCTGGACACGACACTCCAGATGTGGTTTCTTCAACACGCTATACAACTGCAACAATACTTCTCCACTTTTGTACACCAGTCCCTTTGCAATAAATGCCAATATTCCAGTTGCCTTTTTTATTACATGCTGCACCTGCATACTGACTTTCCCCGATTCATGAACAGAGACACCCAGATCCCGCTGCCCGGACACATTTTGAATCTGTTTTCCATTTAGGTAATAATTTGCCTTTCTATTTTTTCTGCCAAAATCGACAACCTCACACTTATCCACATTAAACACCATCTGCCAAATTTTGGCCCATTCCCCTAGCCACCTGTAAAATCTTTATTTCCTCTTCACTGCCTGCTTTCCCACCTATTTTGGTATCATCTGAAAATTTAGCCAAGTTATATCTGTTGCTGCTTGCAGATCATTTGTAGAGATTGTAAACATTTGAGATCCAAGGACTGATCCCTGCTAGTTACATTTCACCAGCCAGAGAAGGATTCATTTATCCCGATGCTCTGCTTTCTGTCAGTCAACATCTGTCCATCACTTATAGCTAGTTCCAGTATTGTTTTTATTTATTCTTTCACGGGATGTGAGCATCACCAGCAAGGCTACATTTTGTTGCCCATCCCTAATTGCCCTTGAACTGAGTGGCCTGTTTGGCCATTTCAGAGAGCAGTCAAGAGTCTACCACATTGCTTTGGATCTGGAGTCACATGGAGGCCAGACCGGGTGAGGATGGTAGATTTCCTTCCCTAAAGGGCATTTGTGAACCAGATGGGTTTTGGCAACAAGTGATGACAATTTCATGGTCACCATTACTGAAACTGGCTTTCAATTCCAGATTTTCTTCTACTAATTGAACTTAAATTCCACCAGCGGCCATGGTGGGATTTGAGGAGAACTCACCTGGTGCTCTCGGTTACTAGTCCAGTGACCTTACCATTCCACCACTATCCCCCCCTTTCCCTCTGAGATACTGTGTACAGGTGTGTTTGTTGGTTAACCACACCCACTTCTGTCACTCATGTTCCTTCCTGCTCAATCCTCCCTGAAATTTAAACAAATCTTGGTTTGGATCGACACAATAATTTGATGCAAAGATTATTCTGTCTGTCTTCCTCTCAAGTCTCTATTCAAATGTTGTTTTTGCCTCTTCTATAACAGCTTTCAATCCCAAAGCCCATTACAAAAATGGTGTTATATCTGTTAGTCAGCCACATATATCTTTACATCATATTAATGTGGCGTTTAATACAAAATGCAGAGTGCAGTAGAGCTTTCATTCTTATTCTGTGAATTAAGGAGACCTGCATTTTGCAACATATTGCAAGTATTTACATACTCAAATGTTCATAATTGTGCAATCCTTTTCTTATTTTATATTTTACTTTTATTTTTGTTATTGTCTATAACTGTTATGAACGGTAATTACTTGTTTTACTTGTGTCATTATCACAATTCAGAACAACTGCCATGATTGCTTTTCAATCAACCATTATCTATCTATCTATCTATCTATCTATCTATCTATCTATCTATCTATCTATCTATCTATCTATCTATCTATCTATCTATCTATCTCTCTTTTATATATATATATATATATCTCTCTCTATCAACCTCTCTATCCCACTCTATTTATCATCTATCTAACTCTCTCTCTCAATCTTGCCCTCTTGATTTATCTATCTCGCTCAATCATCTATCTCTCTCTCAATCTCACTGTCTTTACCTATCTGTCTGTCTGTCTATCTGTCTATCTATCTGTCTGTCTATCTATCTATGTCTATCTATCTATCTATCTATCTACCTATCTGTCTATCTTTCTATCCATCTCTCTGTCTGTCTATCTATCTATCTGTCTGTCTGTCTGTCTATTTATCCATCTGTCTGTCTATCTCTCTATCTGTCTATTTATCCATCTGTCTGTCTATCTCTCTATCTGTCTATCTATCCATCTGTCTGTCTGTCTAAACAGCCATTCCAGTAAGTTGAATATTTTATGTTTTTCCTGTGGATTGTGTTAATTTTAGTTGTCACAGGGGAAAATGCATTTTTCAACTTCTCAAAGCTCAAATTTCTTCCCATTTCTGTCAGCGGCCATTGTTAGTTATGTTGCTTTGTACTGCCACCTGGTGTATAGAATAATCCTTGCATCAGACTATTGTGTAGATCCAAACCGAAAACAAGACTCCCAATTATACAGCAGTGTACAACAATCACAGCGTGTTTTACAGCTAATGAAATACTTTTAAAGCACAGACACTGTTGCAACATAGAAAAATGCAATAACCAATCTGTGCACAGCAAGCTGCCACAAACAGCAATGATTTAATTTAATTTGATTTATTATTGTCACATGTAGTATGCAGTGAAAAGTATTGTTTCTTGTGCGCTATACAGACAAAGCATACCGTTCATAGAGAAGGAAAGGAGAGAGTGCAGAATGTAGTGTTATAATCATAGCTAGGGTGTAGAGAAAGATCAACTTAATGCGTGGTAGGTCCATTCAAAAGTCTGAGAAGCAGCAGGGAAGCAGCTGTTCTTGAGTCGGTTGGTACGTGATTTCAGACTTTTGTATCTTTTTCCCGACGGAAGAAGGTGGAAGAGAGAATGTCCGGAGTGCGTGGGGTCCTTAATTATTTAGGACTGAGTTGAGGAGGAACTTCTTCACACAAAGTGTTGTGAATCTGTGGAATTCCCTGCCCACTGAAGTCGTTGAGGCGAGGACAGGTAAATCTTTGCACAGTAAAGGAATTAAGGGTTATGGTGAGCGGGCGGGTAAGTGGAGCTGAGTCCAGAAGAGTAAAGATCAGCCATGATCTTATTGAATGGCCTACTCCTGCTCCCAGTTCTTATGTTCTTATGTTAATTATGCTGGCTGCTTTACTGAGGCAGCGGGAAGTGTAGGCAGAGTCAATGAATAGGAGGCTGGTTTGAGTGATGGATTGGGCTTCATTCATGACCCTTTGTAGTTTCTTGCGGTCTTGGACAGAGTAGGAGCCATACTGTGATAATGACCAGTTAAACTCTGTTTTTTTAAGATCTTGATCATATCGGCCAGGCCACCAGGAATAATTCCTCAACTCTACTTCAAAATACAGAATACAGCTCTGGGATCTTTTACATCCACCTGGGAGAGGAGACAAAGCCTCAGAAAACATCTCACCCAAACATTGTAGCACAGAAGCACATCAGTGAATGCTGGGAGTCTAGTGCTTCTGGGAACGGGTATACTTCTTTGGCAGTAAAACAAAATAAAGAAATTATCATTATTGAACTGAAATGGAAGCCATTATAGTTTATCACTGAAAATTGCAATCATTCAGAAATGGATATTATGAAATGTTAAACATGGTGTGATAGACTGTAAGCTTGAAAGAGATCCTGACCAACAGATAGCCCAAAATTAGGTCACTAAAAATAATATCATCCGAATGGGGTACAAAATGTGGTAAGCTCTTAGGACTTCTTGTGAAATGTACCAACCAATAACCATGCTTGTCATCGAGAAGGATTTTCCACCAAAAAATCTTAGATTTAACTCTTTTAATGTGGGTATTTTGTTTTCAGTTGCATTCAAATGTCACGGATCAAGACATACTCTTAAGGATCCATTCTTCTCTGTGACACATGTTTAAACTTTACCAATCTGTGCACTCTTGTACTCTTCTAACATGGTAGATCAATTGACAGACTTGCATTCTCCTGGAAGTGTAATGTTGCAGCTCCCTTGAAACTGACAATTCTGTCCAAGCATTCTGGAAATTTTGATGTTAGGTCATGAACTGAAGTGAGTTTCTGAGGTTGATCTGTTCTGTTGATGTGTCCAACTGATCCCATGGATTGTTACTAATGTGAGGTCACTTACTGCCTGCAATTGCTGCACTTTTAGTTTCCATGATGTAGAATAGCTGTGACATCCAGGAGGATTGACTGTACTTGCAATCTGGGACTATGGATCCTGCACATGGAATTAGTGACCCGTTCTATGCTGAAAGATTCACTGCGGTAGGTTTCACCATGATCGTCCATGTTTGTGGGTAACTATCTTCTAGAATTTGCAAGGTAGCATGTTGCTACTTACCTCTATGTCAATCTTGGCAAATAAGAAACATATGAATGTATGAGTTAGGTGCAGGGGCAGGTCACTCAGCCCCGTGACCCTGCTCTGCCATTCAATAAGATACTAACCTCAACTCCACATTCTTGACTACTCTTGAACATTTTTCACACCCTAACTTATTGTAATAACTCAGGAAGCCCGACTGGAAAGGAGCACAGTTTATTTACAGAATGCAAGTAAACTCACTACCACAGTCCCAGGACTGGGCCTGCTGAACTGTAGTCCCTGCCTGGGACTACAGTTCAGCAGGCCCAGTCCTGGGTCTGCCTTGTAAAAAGCTCTGCTAATGAAGTCTTGACAAATGGAATATAATGTAGGAAAATGTAAAGTTATGGATTTTGGTAGGAAGAGTAAAGGAGCTGAATATTATCTAAATGGAGAAAGACTGCAGATAACTGTAGCACAGAAAGACTTATGCAAAAATCATAAAAAGCTGGCATGCAAGTTCAGCAGGTGATAGGGAAGGCAAATGAAATGTTGGCCTTTATTTCAAAGGTAATGGAGTACAAAAAATATGGAAGTCTTCCTAAAACTATATGAGGCAGTAGTTAGACCACACCTGGAATGCAGTGACCAGTTTTGGTCCCCTTACCTAAGGAAAGGTATACTGGCAGGTCCTATTCAGTGAAGTTAACAGAGAGGCTCCAAGTTAAAAAGGCAAAGCTGCAGAAAGCAGATGGAAAGTGAAGTGGGCTTGTGAGAAGTCAGAGATCCAAGGTGACCAGAAGGTTGATGACTTCTTACCACGGGCCTGTGAATCAGGTAAGTGCTCAATAAATACAGCTATTTTTCATGGTCTATGGCTTTCTGCCACTAGTCAGAAGTTATGGGTCAGTGTGTTTATTTCCTCCCCCCTTTTTGCCCCTTGATTTAATAAGATCATGGCTGATACGATTAGAACCTCAAATCGACATCGTGCCTACTCCCGGTAACCTATCACTCCCTTGATTACCTTGCTCCAATACACCATAGAAAGCATCCTTTCTGGTTGTATCACAGCTTGGTATGGCTCCTGCTCTGCCCAAGACCGCAAGGAACTACAAAGGATCGTGAACAAAGTCCAGTCCTTCACTCAAACCAGCCTCCCATCCATTGACTCTGTCAACACTTCCCACTGCCTCAGAAAAGCAAAATGAAGGACCCCACTCTCTCCGGACATGCTCACATCCATCTTCTTCCATTGGGAAAAAGATACAAAAATCTGCAGTCATGTACCAACCAATTCCAGAACAGCTTCTTCCCTACTGCATCAGACTTTTGAATGGATCTCCCTTATATTAAGTTGACCTTTCTCTATACCCTAGGTATGACTGTAACACTACATTCTGCACCCACTCTGTTCCTTCTCTATGAACAGTACGCTTTGTCCATATAGTGCGCAAAAAACAATAATTTCACTGTATACTAATTCATGTGACAATAATAAATGAAATCAAATCAATGGTGGTCTATTGGTGGCTGGGTATCTAAGAGATTGTGAGGAAGGAAAAACATGAATGCATGTGGCACTCCAGGCATAAGATTACAGAAAAGAGAAGCTGAAACCCTGGAGGTGGATCCTTGGTAAGAACATCAAGGAGAAAATGCCACTTCAAAAAAGATTCCAAAGCAGATTTTTGAGAGTGGAGATTGGAAGAAAGAGAGGGTTCCAGTGAGACAAGTTGGCTCACACTGTGACGCACTTCTGGGGGAAACTGATGAGAAATCCATAGAAGTTGTTTGGGTGGCATCTGCCACTTATTCAAAGTGTGTGGGCTATCTGACTACATTTCTCCTGTGTGTTTACATGGACCATGTACTTACTGAGAACATTAGAGTATAAGATAGATTTTATAACTTGTGTTATCCTTACTGAAAGGGTAAATAATCACACAAGTTTATAAATCACATAAGCTACAGTGAGAAAAACCACAAGTCTTTATAAAAGTTGACAGAGATTAGCATCAAGGCTTTTAGTCTGAGAGAATTTATTAAATCTGACATCTGGGCATGGGAGGAGGGAGTGATATCCACAGACACAGACACAAACTGGGACATCAATAATAACTTATAACAATGATGAATTAGGTCAGCTAACATGATTAAGTCTTCATGCTGATTGGATATTATGATAAGCAGGCACACAATGATTTTCATTTGTTTTAATATCTGCATCTTATAGATGATGTAACCTTAATCAATAACTGTGAGTGGATAGGGATAATTCCTATTCCTTGATTGGTATATGCTAATTACTTGTAATCAATTTTGGGACTATAACTGCTTATGGATTCCTAAATTCTGTGCTCTGGCTAGTTACAGACTGTGACCTATGACTTTCCAGGGTCCTCGCTGTAGCTTGAATTAAAACAGCTGTTTAAGAGAACTCCATGACTTGGTCTGGTTACTTAAAAGGTAAAGTTGCAAACAATTAAAAAGCTAAGTGTCAAAGCCCACAACGCTTCCAAATCTGTATATCTTTATGAAGATATAGTTGGGGTGGAGGAGATGTTTTCTTGGTTAAGAAATGTTTTATTCTTTTGTTCAAAGCTCATCAGCAGTCCTGTGACTCTGTTCAGTGGCTGCCCTCCACATATCTAAACATAAATTAAAAGTTTGGATCTATCCAGCTGGATTCTACCCTGGGGTCTGACTTGTCCTGTAGTAACATCAGCTGGGACTGTGGCAGCACTGTTTACAATCTGATTGGATCAGTGCAAGGCCCTTTGCAACTGCATGAGACTTAGCTCTCGTGCACTGTCACTGCCAGTGGCCCTTTCTGCCACATGCCTTGCAAAATTAATTAAATGTTGACCATTTCCTTGGTGCATGTAGAACCCACATCTTCCACACGTCTTGCTAGGTTTGGTGTTTGAATGTGTAGTAGGGCAAACCCAGGGAGTGTGGCTGCAGCAGGAGAGGAGTGTGTGGAAAAGTTTTAAAGTTTATTTATTAGTCACAAGTAAGACTTACATTAACACTTCAATGAAGTTACTGTGAAATTCCCCTAGTCGCCACAGTCTTGCACCTCTTTGGGTCAATGCATCTAACCAACACATCTTTCAGACTGTGGGAGGAAACCAGCGCACCCAGAAGAAACCCACGCAGACACGGGGAGAACGTGCAAACTCCACACAGACAGTGACCCAAGCCAGGAATCGAACCCAGGTCCCTGGCGCTGTGAGGCAGCTGTGCTAACCACTGTGCCACCGTGCTGCCCCGGATTAAACAGTTGGCACTGTAGCACCCACACTCACTGCAGGCTGACAGATGACAAATTACAAATAACTGCATCTCAGACAGCACTAACACAGAGCAACAACAAGATAATTGATATCACTTATAAGAACATAAGAACTAGGAGCAGGAGTAGGCCATCTGGCCCCTTGAGCCTGCTCCGCCATTCAATAAGATCATGGCTGATCTTTTCGTGGACTCAGCTCCACTTGCCCGCCTGCTCACCATAACCCTTAATTCCTTTACAGTTCAAAAATTTATCTATCCTTACCTTAAAAACATTCAATGAGGTAGCCTCAACTGCTTCACTGGGCAGGGAATTCCACAGATTCACAACCCTTTGTGTGAAGAAGTTCCTCCTAAAATCAGTCCTAAATCTGCTCCCCCTTATTTTGAAGCCATGCCCCCTCGTTCTAGTTTCCCCCGCCAGTGGAAACAACTTCCCTGCTTCTATCTTATTTATTCTCTTCATAATCTTGTATGTTTCTATATGCTCCCCCTTCATTCTTCTAAATTCCAATGAGTATAGCCCATATCAAGACTTCAAAAAGTCTTGTGGAGCCATTGTGCCTCTGGAAAACTAATCAATTATCAAAAAGATGGTACAATTAACATATCATTGAAATCAGTTTGACCAACACAACGCTTTGATATTATAAACAAGTAGACTGGAAATGTCCAGAAAATGATTAAAACTAAAGCACACAGGACAATGGATCTGCATTATGTGATCAAAAACAGAACTGTATCCAATTCAAAGTAACAATATGATGACCTAATGTAAATGTAGCACTTCATAACACAAAAACATATAACAATATGTAAGAATCAATTATTAGTAGAGTAGCTCGGAAGCAAGCCTGGAGTTACAGCCATGAGGTCTGCTCTCCCTCATGCATGTTGAATAAAGACGTTTTTGTTGACGGTCTCTGAAGACTCAGTTCATTCATCCCCTCCAACAGAGTGAGTGTGTCAACCATTGGAGTTGTGCTTAGGACCTGTGAGCTCTGTCGACCAGCAAGGATCACTTTGTTCATCCTTGAGTATCTTTTCAATGCTATGCATCTTAAGCTTGGCTAGCAGATGATTCTGGAATTCTTCCCTGGGAGTGGGTGCGATTGCCAACTCAACAATTCTGTCTGCTAGCTTTGCAGTTGAAAAATTGTGGTATGTATCCTTTGCTCTGCTAAGGAAGTGGTCAATAGATGCCAGAGACTGTTGTTGAAACAAATGAACTCGAGTTGCTGAATGTCCATGTTTAATGATTCTGAACCAGTCTGGCTCCATTTCTTCTGGAGGTCCTTCAGCTCTCCTGCTCTTAATCCAGACATATTCAGCCTGAGTAGACTTTCATTCCCAATTGCTAGATGAATTTTTATGGCTTGTGTAGTTGGGCAAACCTTTGTGTAGTGCGCTGCAGCAGGAGAGGGATGAATGGAAAGGGTTAAACGGACAGTCTGACTGTTGTATTCACACTCACTGCAAGCAGACACATGACAAATGAGGAGGACACTGGGTTGCAAGGGAGTAGAATAGACAGTATTACAGTTGATAAGGAGGATGTGCAGGATATTCTGGAGGGTCTGAAAATAGATAAATCCCCTGGTCCGGATGGGATTTATCCAAGGATTCTCTGGGAGGCAAGAGAAGTGATTGCAGAGCCTCTGGCTCTGATCTTCAGGTCGTCGTTGGCCTCTGGTATAGTACCAGAAGATTGGAGGTTAGCGAATGTTGTCCCATTGTTTAAGAAGGGGAACAGAGACTTCCCCGGGAATTATAGACCGGTGAGTCTCACTTCTGTTGTCGGCAAGATGTTGGAAAAAATTATAAGGGATAGGATTTATAGTTATTTGGAGAGTAATGAATTGATAGGTGATAGTCAGCATGGTTTTGTGGCAGGTAGGTCGTGCCTTACTAACCTTATTGAGTTTTTTGAGAAAGTGACCAAGGAGGTGGATGGGGGCAAGGCAGTGGACGTGGTATATATGGATTTTAGTAAGGCGTTTGATAAGGTTCACCATGGTAGGCTTCTGCAGAAAATGCAGATGTATGGGATTGGGGGTGATCTAGGAAATTGGATCAGGAATTGGCTAGCGGATAGGAAACAGAGGGTGGTGGTTGATAGTAAATATTCATCATGGAGTGCGGTTACAAGTGGTGTACCTCAGGGATCTGTTTTGGGGCCACTGCTGTTTGTAATATTTATTAATGATCTGGATGAGGGTATAGTTGGGTGGATTAGCAAATTTGCTGATGACACCAAAGTCGGTGGTGTGGTAGACAGTGAGGAAGGGTGTCGTAGTTTGCAGGAAGACTTAGACAGGTTGCAAAGTTGGGCCGAGAGGTGGCGGATGGAGTTTAATGCGGAGAAGTGTGAGGTAATTCACTTTGGTAGGAATAACAGATGTGTTGAGTATAGGGCTAACGGGAGGACTTTGAATAGTGTGGAGGAGCAGAGGGATCTAGGTGTATGTGTGCATAGATCCCTGAAAGTTGGGAATCAAGTAGATAAGGTTGTTAAGAAGGCATATGGTGTCTTGGCGTTTATTGGTAGGGGGATTGAATTTAGGAGTCGTAGCGTTATGTTGCAACTGTACACAACTCTGGTGCGGCCGCACTTGGAGTACTGTGTGCAGTTCTGGTCCCCACATTACAGGAAGGATGTGGAGGCTTTGGAGAGGGTGCAGAGGAGGTTTACCAGGATGTTGCCTGGTATGGAGGGGAGATCCTATGAGGAGAGGCTGAGGGATTTGGGATTGTTTTCGCTGGAAAGGCGGCGGCTAAGAGGGGATCTTATTGAAACATATAAGATGATTAGAGGTTTAGATAGGGTGGATAGTGATAGCCTTTTTCCTCTGATGGAGAAATCCAGCACGAGGGGGCATGGCTTTAAATTGAGGGGGGGTAGTTATAGAACCGATGTCAGGGGTAGGTTCTTTACCCAGAGGGTGGTGAGGGATTGGAATGCCCTGCCAGCATCAGTAGTAAATGCGCCTAGTTTGGGGGCGTTTAAGAGATCCGTAGATAGGTTCATGGACGAAAAGAAATTGGTTTAGGTTGGAGGGTCACAGTTTTTTTTTTTAACTGGTCGGTGCAACATTGTGGGCCGAAGGGCCTGTTCTGCGCTGTAATGTTCTATGTTCTATGTTCTATGTTAAATTACAAATAGCTACACCTCAGATGACGAAAACAGTCAGACCCCAGGTGAGATCTTTACGAGGTTATGGCAACAATGAGACAATCGATATCACTTATCAAGGCTCCACAATGTCTAGAGGAGCCATTCAACCTCTAGAAAACTAATCAAGTATCAGGGAGATGGGGACAATTAACACACCATCAAAATCAGTTTAACAAACAGAGCGCTTTGATATTGTAAACAGGTAGACATGAGATGTCCAGAAAATGATTAAAGCTAAAGCACACATGACAATGGATCTGTATAATGTGATCCAAAACAGAACTGTACCCAATTCAAAGTAACCAATATGATGACCTAATGTAAATGTAATGCTTTGTAACATTTTTAAAAAGGGTATAAGAATGTGTAAGGACCGGTGATTAGCAAAGTAGCTTGGAAGCAAGTGGAATTACAGCTCTGAGTTCTGCTCTCCCTCATGCATGTTGAATAAAATCATTTTTGTTGAAGTTCTACACAGTCTCTCAAGACTCAGTTCATTCATGCCCTCCTACAGCCTGTTTATATGGCTCAGACACATCTGAATCAAGAAACCACAGCTTTGTACACTGTTTACACATTCTGAATTAGGATAGCATGTCAGCTCCATTCTAATTCAAACTGGAGTATTTTGTGGACATTGTGACACTACCTCTTTGACTATCCTTCTTCTGTCATACCTGGGATGAGTGTTCCTGTAGCTGCTTTTACATGCACTTCTGAAGCTCCACCCACAAAGACACATTGTCATGGGAACACATCTCAGAGTAATGGCACTTTTGCTTTTTATTTTGTTTATTCATCAGCAACTCCCAAAGCCGCCGGTTATAATTGCAACCTTCTCTGGGCCAGTTTTATGGTAGCCTGATTTGGTTTTTTTTTGGTTTGACTCGTCCTTGTTTGCTATCAATCTGATCAACCCTTGGTCACTCACCTTTCCTGGCCGAGCTAGCTGAGTGCCAATCCTCTCGACAAGCTCTCCCACTCATGGAACAGGCTACGCACTACAATCTCATCATGAGGGAACGGTCTGCTCTTTACTTGAGTACAACTCGATACTGCGTCTGATCAAAATATCTCATGCCATGGCTGTTGACCATGTAATATCTGTACTTAACCTTACTGGCACCTGTATTATCACCACTAATCATTATGTTGCATTATTATAACGATATAATTATAATACCTTGGACTTATTTCATAGAATCATAGAATCCCTACAGTGCAGAAGGAGGTCATTCGGCCCATCAAGTCTGCACTGATCATAATCCCACCCAAGCCCTATCCCCGTAACCCCACCTACTTACTCTGCTAATCGTCCTGACACTAAGGGGCAATTTAGCATGGCCAATCCACCTAATTTGCATGTCTTTCATACTGTTGGAGGAAACCAGAGCGCCCGGAGGAAACCCCCGCAGACATGGGGAGAACGTGCAAACTCCACACAGTGACCCAAAGCGGGAACCGAACCCAGGTACCTGATGCTGTGAGGCAGCAGCGCTAACCACTGTACAACACACAAGGAAATTGTTCAAAAGGGTTTGGCTAAACACATTGTTTGTTCATTTATTAAGACTAGGTGTAGGGGAACAGTTATGGGGCATGACCTCATCGGCTCGATCAGCATTTTGCCCTGTTTTTGCTAGCTTGAATTATTTGCATAGATTCGCCTTCATTAACATGTATTTAGCAGGTTTGACAGGGCTGCATCCCCCGCCCACCCCCCACACCCTCCTTGATGTTCCTCCACCTGCCTTGACAATGAGACATCACGCTGGTGAGTTATCACTACTGACATAACTAGTTCCTTATTCACAGCATAGAAAACATAGAAACATAGAAGATAGGAGTAGGAAAAGGCCATTCAGCCCTTCGAGCCTGCTCCGCCATGGCTGATTGTCCAACTCAATAGCCTAATCTTGTTTTCTCCCCATAACCTTTGATCCCATTTGCCCCAAGTGCTATATCCAGCCGCCTCTTGAATACATTCAATGTTTTGGCATCAACTACTTCCTGTGGTAATGAATTCCACAGGCTCACCACTCTTTGGGTGAAGAAATGTCTCCTCATCTCCATCCTAAATGGTCTACCCTGAATTCTCAGACTGTGACCCCTGGTTCTGAACTTCCCCACCATTGGGAACATCCTCCCTGCATCTACCCTGTCATATTCTTCAGCTCTTATATGATAGTAACAGTAAGTTGTCTCACAACATCAGGTTAAAGTCCAATAGGTTTATCCAGTAGCACGAGCTTTCAAAGTGTTGCCCCTTCATCAGGTGAGTGTATGATAGTAAGATGTGAGAAATGATCTGAAATGTTCTGCCTTAGTGTGTGGTGGAAGCAGGTTCAATGAGGCATTTAAGAGGGCATTAGATGATTAGGAAAAGGCAGAGGAATAAGTCATGATGCTCATTTGGAGAGTCAGTGTTGGCACGATGGGCCAAATGGCCTCTGCACCGAAACAATTCCGTGATTTCCCGGGGACTCCGGGCGGGAGGTGGCGCTGTCGGTGGCGGAGCGGGGACTCCGGACGGGAGGTGGCGCTGTCGGTGGCGGAGCGGGATCTCCGGTCGGGAGGTGGCGTTGTCGGTGGCGGAGCGGGGACTCCGAGCGGGAGGTGGCGTTGTCGGTGGCGGAGCGGTGACTCCGGTCGGGAGGTGGCGCTGTCGCTGGCGGAGCGTGGACTCCGAGCGGGAGGTGGCGCTGTCGGTGGCGGAGCGGGGTCTCCGGCGGGAGGTGGCGCTGTCGGTGGAGGATAGGGGACTCCAGGCGGGAGGTGGCGCTGTCGGTGGCGGAGCGGGGAGGTTGTGGCGAGGTTTGCCGCCTGATTGTCCGGGGAGGAGAGAGGCCGACGTCACATTCGGGATCGGAGCAGCGGCGGGGCTGAACCATGAGCACGGTGGAGGAGCTGTACCGTAACTACGGCATCCTGGCGGACGCCACGGATAATGTGGGCCAGGTGGGTGCGCGCGGGAGCCGGGCTGAGGGCGGTTGGCAGCGGCCTCGGTGCTAACTCTTGCGGCCAGGCTTCAGTGTCCCTGCAGGCCCTGAGCCATTCACCCCCTGTCTGTCTGTGTGTGAGAGCCAGGCCCTGGATCAAAGTACTGACCTTCCAACACTCCCTCCACCACAAAACCCCTTATTGCAGGTTACAAAGTTTCAACATTGCACCTTTATGTGACCATTCCAGGAAAGGCAGAATTCCCAAGCCTGAAGCTGGCTTGAATTATAATTAAAATGCAATGGGAAAACGGGTGTTGCTAAGCAAGACCCCTGGAAAATTTACACAAGGAGGGAATGGAGCTGAGGGAATTTGTTTTCCCTCTGCAACCCTGGAATTCCCCCTATTTCTAAAGTGGAGGTAGATAGATTCTTGTTAGGCGAGGGAATCGAATGTTAGCTGGGAAATGTGGAATTGGGAAACCCAAACAGATCAGCGTGGGCGGCACGGTAGCACAGTGGTTAGCATTGCTGCCTCACAGCTCCAGGGACCTGGGTTCGATTCCTGGCTTGGGTCACTGTCTGTGTGGAGTTTGCACATTCTCCTCGTGTCTGCGTGGACTTTTCCTCCGGGTGTTCCGGTTTCCTCCCACAGTCCAAAGATGTGCGGGTTCGGTTGATTGTCCATGCTAAAATTGCCCCTTGGATGCGTAGGTTGGAGGGATTAGTGGGTAAAATATGTAAGGATATGGGGGTAGGGCTTGGGTGGGATTGTGGTCGGTGCAGACTCAATGGGCCGAATGGCCTCTTTCTATGATTCTATGAGCCCCGATCTTATTGAATGGCAGAGTAGGGTTGAGGGGCCGAGTGGCCTCCCCCTAGTTCACATGTTGGTACGGATGGATAATATTGGAATGTGGCCTGGCCGCTGTACAGGACTGGCAGTGAGGGCAATGGAGAAAGATTGTTCACGATGCGGCCAAACCCACGGAACAAGGGCCGGTGAAAGACAAGACAAATGAAATGCATTCTTGAGGTCCACAGTCATTTTACTGCAGCAGAGAGTTTCAGGAAAATTCCCCGTCCTTAAATTGTGTTAATAAACTTGCCAATATGACTTAATTCCACCAAAGATAATGAAGTGATTATATTTGTTGGCTGGGATTAAGGAGGCCCTTTGACCTGAACATGACCGACATTGATGGGTGCATATGGGTATTTGGATCCATCATTCGAACTCAGCTATCCTAGCAACCAGGTTTTTTTAACTGACCGTAGATCGTGGTATATCTCAGCCTGGTTTATAAGGTAACCCCAATTGTTTGACCCCTAAAATATGTTCTCAAAACATACCGACACAGTGCAGACCCCCCACATGAGGAACAACAAATCTGGTGACCACTCGAACCCACGCCAGTGGTTCACTTTTACATTTGACGTGGCAGTCGACTCCTGTTTTTGGACAGATTTTTGATGACTTCAAGGGTTGGCTGACATGCTGACATCCAGGTGATTTCCATTGAAAATGCATTGAAGTCACAACATGGAAACAGGTTAACCAGTCCGTGTTATCGATTTATCCTGCACTTTGTTTTTAGCATGGCAATAGCTTCCACAGTGACTAAACATAGCTCTCTGAGCCCTCTGCTAAACCTTGTCAGAGGCAGTCCTCAGTGACGTGAATCATTGATTGGGGTGCACCGCAGCTGCCGTCCGGGTTCCCTGCAAGGCCCCACTTGTGATACTTTGCTGTACAAAGGCCTTGGCCAGCATGGAACAGTTGAGGAGTTAGCCTCTACCTAAGCAAATATTTCTAGTTGCAGCTATCCATCCTATTTGCATATCATCTCAACTCATTTCACTTATTGATGATCTATCAATCAATCGGATCTGATTGCCATGGTTTCTGCCTCCGCTGCCAATAATTGGAGTAAATTTCAGTCTCGCAATTCTAAAGACATTTTGCCATCTTAATCTTGCATTTATTTTGTCTCTATAGACCCTTGTTATTGAACATTTCAACTACGAGAAACACACTGCTTCTCTCTACTTTGCTCTGTCCCTTCATAATTTTAAATTTTCCGATCCTATCTCCTGTAAGTTGTGATGTTTGAACAAAAAACATTCCAGTATTTTGTAGTTTGTATTTTCCCCCATTCCTGGAGACACCTTGGAAAATCCTTTTTAAAGCCTCAATATCCATCCTATTGTGTGGACGCCAATATATGAACATAGTGCTTTCATAGGTTGCATTAAATGTCGATATTCAAATTTATAAAAGGATAAATGTCCCAAAATGCGCTTTTGTAGACAGGAGTCACATTCGATTTAGAATCATAGAAACCCTACAGTACAGAAAGAGGCCATTCGGCCCATCGAGTCTGCACCGACCACAATCCCACCCAGGCCCTACCCCATATTTTACCCGCTAATCCCTCTAATCTACGCATCCCAGGACACTAAGGGGCAATTTTAGCATGGCCAATCAACTTAACCTGCATATCTTTGGACTGTGGGAGGAAACCGGAGCACCCGGAGGAAACCCATACAGACACGGGGAGAATGTGCAAACTCCACACAGACAGTGACCCAAGCTCGGGAATCGAACCCAGGTCCCTGGAGCTGTGAAGCAGCAGTGCTAACCACTGTGCTACCGTGCCTTGGATTGTGCAATTGTAACAACGGCAAAATTGTCATTGTTCACCCTTGTTACTCTAAAGCTGACAGTAACTTCTGGAATCCGCCATGTACAAATGCACAAGATGCTGCCAGCGATTCTACGTGGCATAGATTGCATTATTGAAGTCTGCCCAGGACGACACTCAGAGAAATCACTGTACAGATGAGAATTTGCCCTTTTATTCTATTAGCCTTTCAAAATCCCTTGAAAAAGTTACATCTTGTTGAATGAGATCTAACTGGGGTTCAACCAGTGTATTAAATTCACTATTATTATTGGAAAACCTCTCTGATCCTGAAAAACTAAATGTATTTGCCACTTGTCAATTTTCTCCTTTATGGTAAAGCCTGTGATTTTTTAAAAATTGTTTATGATATTTCACTTTCTACCTCAATCCCATGTGTATTTCCGATCATTAAGTTCACTCACCAGATTTTAATTAAAAATGTGAAGGATAATCAGTCTATTTTACTTCTTCATTTGCTGCCTATGAGAATGTTTCAATGTGATTGGTTACTTAACACTACTTGATTACATCGCTGTTGCTGGACTTTATGTCAGTTCCAAACTAAATCCAAGGAAAAGGGAAATTGTAGACTGTTCGGTGTTTGTGGATAGCTTTCTTTAAGGTCACTGGCTGTGAAATCTATATATGGTATTGTCACTGGACTAGCAATCCACAGACCCAAGGTAATGCGCTGAGGACCCAGGTTCGAATCTCATCACGGTAGATGGCAAAATTTGAATTTTTAAAAAACCTGGAATTGAAAGTCAACTGATGACCATGAGACCATTGTTGATTGTCAGAAAAACCCATCTGGTTCACTCATGTCCTTTAGGGAAGGAAATTTGCCATCCTTACCTTGTCTGGCCTATTTATGACTCCAGATCCACAGCAATGTGGTTGACTGTTAACTGCCCTCTGAAGTGGCCTAGCAAGCCACTCAGTCCAAGGACAATTAGAGATGGGCAATAAATGCTGGTCCAGCCAGCCGCATCCCATGAATTAATTTAATTTGACCAGTATTTTACTCATGTTACTTGCCCTGAACTTCGGCACCTCAACCTCAATAAAATATATTTTTTTACATTGTATTTAATCATTCTGTCCTTTTAAAATGGACTACCATATATCAACATTTGTGCATCTGAACTTTACAGGCATCACATTTGCAGATACAAAAGTCTTTAAAAATCCTTGCTGCTTCTGAGTTGCACCTTGGCTTTGTCCATCTACAAAGTTTTCTTCCCAAACAACCAGTTCTGAGTGATCATAGTCTGTTTCCTTACAGCAATTATATTTCTGACCTTACAGAAACAGGTTAGTTTGAGCACAGCTCTGCCAGATTTTCTGCTATAGCATTCCAGTCATTTGGTTTATCATGAGCAATGTCATGGGAGATCCACTATTGTATGTATTTGTATTTTTCATTCATTCTAGCAGTTCAGATGTGTGAAGTAGCTATGACATTTAATGACTAAAATGTTTTGTTGATATTGGAACTGCCATTGTGGCCATGAAAGTGCTCTGAATTGTGCAGTCATTATTGGTCGTCTGTCTTGCATTTGTTCTCTTAGGGTTTGATCAACAAGGGATTCATAGGGGGTAGGCAGGAAAATGGAGCAAGGACCACCATCAGCTCAGCCATGATCCTATTGAAGGGCAGAATGACCTACTCTTCCTTGTGCTTATTAATTTTCATTGAATTTACCTTGTGTTTTGTGAGCCCAAAATTTTCCCTCGATTTCTCCCAGTTTCTAATGCTAAAAAAAACTGAAAAGTGCTCAGAAAACTTGGGTCATTTGCCAGCAATGAAAACTGGCTTCATATGTCCTTTTCAAAATGTTAAATCTTCTGGAAAGTGTACTAAAAAATGAACGTGGGTGAACAAATCAAAAGCCCAACACTGCTGGGTGGATGCAGGAGTGAGTGGAGTGAACCGTGCAGGGGGTACAGAAAAGATTTACCAGGGTGTTGCCTGGTATGGAGGGCATTAGCTCTGAGGAGAGGTTGGAGAAACTTGGTTCGTTCTCACTGGAACGACGGAGGTTGAGCGGCGCCCTGATAGAAGTCTACAAGATTATGAGGGGCATGGACAAAGTGGATAGTCAGAAGCTTCTTCTCAGGGTGGAAAAGTCAATTACTAGGGGGCATAGGTTTAAGGTGTGAGGGGCAAAGTTTAAAAGAGATGTATGAGGCAAGTCTTTTGCACAGAGGGTGGTGGGTGCCTGGAACTCGCTGCCGGGGGAGGTAGTGGAAGCAGATATGATAGTGAGTTTTAAGGGTCATCTGGACAAATACATGAATAGGATGGGAATAGAGGGATGTGGTCCCCGGGAGGGTAGGGGGTTTTAGTTCAGTCGGGTAGCATGGTCGGTGCAGGCTTGGAGGGCTGAAGGGCCTGTTCCTGTGCTGTACTTTTCTTTGTTCTTTGTGTGTAGTTTTGAGCTCAGGTTGATGAATATGGCCTAAAATAGATTTCTGACATTTTTAATGTTACAAGTTTCAGAGCAGCATGATTGCACTTAGCTATAAAGATGCCGCTTACGTATTTCTCTAGCTTAATTTAATGTGCTTCTGTGAAGGGCACAGCTTCTCTCCAAGTCTTTGGGTTTGAAACTGAAATTTTGACCCAGAAAAATCGCTTGGCTTGAATGTGATGGTGCAGCCTTATGATGTTGCCATCAATAGAATGACCTCAATGAAAGTAGCATCCTGGCCCACAAATGTAAGGTTCTATCTTCTCGTGTCATAAATCATTTTTGTAAATAATTTACTAACAAAACTGTTCAATGACTTTTTCAGAAAAAGTTTAATAATAACCAAGGATTTGTTTTAGTTTGGAGATAGCAAAGAGGCAGTGGTTTAAAATAAGTTAGTCCTACAACAATGCACGTGTTAGTCATGTTATTCCTACAGCTGTTGTGAACACATGAATTCAGTGCCACCGCCTGTTCGTTAGTGAAATATAAACTTTCAAGTTCATCAGAATTGTGCTAGCTGTACCAATGCCAGCTAGGGGTAAGGAAACTCTTGAGGGACCAAAACATTGACCAACTATTCCTATCCTCAAAATATCAACTCTCTAACCTGTTCCCCATCTCGTGCTCTGTTCCTACCATTGCATCCTCACTACTCCCATTCTCACAAAAGAAAAAGATGAAAGGTACAATAAGGCATAAATAAATGACAGGTAAGATATTTGACAAGCAACGGGAAACTTTCAAACAAGATAATTAAAATAAAAACTGGGCATATTCTCATGATGCAACAGGGTGCATTTTAAGGGTGATGGTCTTTCACAATGCTAATATTATAAACTTGTTTCAACATTGTCCTCATCTTTACACTTCCCAGCTGTGCCTATCATGAACCACATTTAGGTAGTGTAGAGTATTTGCATTAAATTTAAAGCAGTGTTCCTATTTAACTTAATTTTGTACTGAAAATGTGATTTATATCATCATTGTATATGATGGTGTGTTTGGGTTAATTTACTTATCCGCAAGCTATTCTGCTGTTCTCTTCACTTCTCACGGCCATCAAGGTGTGAAATTGGCATTGATTTGAGTGTTGGGAGGGATTTCAGAATGACACCGTTTCATTTTCCATGCCAATCTGCATGGGGCTTTAAGTCATTTAAAATATGTCTAAAATGAACAGGTGGAAGAAAAGTATTGGCACTGTTTATTTTTCATTGCTTTTGAAATTACTTATTAGCAATCAATCAAGTGCTAAAAGGAACTCCTAGACCAGGCCATCATCACAAAACTTCAACATTGATTTTTATTTTTTTAAATAAAACTTGATTTTCACTAACTTCATTGCAGTGTCAATGTAAGCCTTACTTGTGACGAATAAATAAACTTTAAACTTTACACAGATTGTAAGTGAAAGCCAGATCAATGCATGCATGTAGATGAGTTAAAATGCTGACAGTTAAAGAAGTTCTTATAGCTGTTTGAGTTGTGATTTTTTTTTTTATTCGCGCATCTGATGTGAACCAACGTTCATTGCCCATCCCTGAGGGCATTTAAGAGTCAACCACATTGCCGTGGGTAAGGACAACAGATTTCCTTCCCCAAAGGACATTAGTGAACCAGATGGTATTTTATGACAATGGTTTCATGGTCATTTTTAGACTTTTCATTCCAGATTATTATTGAATTCAAATTTCACTATCTGCCATAGTGAGATTTGTATCCGGGTCTCAGCAGATAAGTTAAAGTTTATTTATTAGTCACAAGTAAGGCTTACATTAACCCTGCAATGAAGTTACTGTGAAATTCCCCTGGTCGCCACACTCCGACGCCTGTTCAGGTCAATGCCCCTAACCAGCACATCTTTCAGACTGTGGGAGGAAACCGGAGCACCCGGAGGAAACCCACGCAGACACGGAGAATGTGCAAACTCCACACAGACAGTGACCCAAGCGGGGAATCGAGCCCAGGTCCTTGGCGCTGTGAGGCAGCAGTGCTAACACTGCCACCAGATTACCGAGTCTCTAGATTACTAGTCCAGCGACAATACCACTCCTCCAATGCGCCTCCAGTTGACACAGCAAATTCTGTGGACAGGAAGGGAATTGTGGATTTTGTCACAGAAGTTCTTTCAATTCAATGTCAGACAATTTTGAGATGTTTAATTAGGAATTGGATAAATACTTATGAGCAGTGTTCAGATCTCCCCTCTTTGGGCTGGCTATAATGTTGCATTCAATTTCTCAAAAAAAATTTTTAGAGCTTCTGACCTTTCCAGTTAAATAATAGAATTGCTGAGTTCTGGAATTCCATGTAAGGCATGAATTCCAATTGTATCCCTGAACAGCATTTACTTCCAACTTGCTGTAGGAGGCAAAGTTTCAATTTGTCTTGAGAGCGAATTATTTTCCCTACTGAACAATTAATCAGCGAGTTACATAAGGGATGTCTGCAGTTAAGACCATTCTGCTTTCTCTTCCAATAGTATATAGAACATAGAACATTACAGCGCAGAACAGGCCCTTCGGCCCACGATGTTGCACCGACCAGTTAAAAAAAAAACTGTGACCCTCCAACCTAAACCAATTTCTTTTCGTCCATGAACCTATCTACGGATCTCTTAAACGCCCCCAAACTAGGCGCATTTACTACTGATGCTGGCAGGGCATTCCAATCCCTCACCACCCTCTGGGTAAAGAACCTACCCCTGACATCGGTTCTATAACTACCCCCCCTCAATTTAAAGCCATGCCCCCTCGTGCTGGATTTCTCCATCAGAGGAAAAAGGCTATCACTATCCACCCTATCTAAACCTCTAATCATCTTATATGTTTCAATAAGATCCCCTCTTAGCCGCCGCCTTTCCAGCGAAAACAATCCCAAATCCCTCAGCCTCTCCTCATAGGATCTCCCCTCCATACCAGGCAACATCCTGGTAAACCTCCTCTGCACCCTCTCCAAAGCCTCCACATCCTTCCTGTAATGTGGGGACCAGAACTGCACACAGTACTCCAAGTGCGGCCGCACCAGAGTTGTGTACAGTTGCAACATAACGCTACGACTCCTAAATTCAATCCCCCTACCAATAAACGCCAAGACACCATATGCCTTCTTAACAACCTTATCTACTTGATTCCCAACTTTCAGGGATCTATGCACACATACACCTAGATCCCTCTGCTCCTCCACACTATTCAAAGTCCTTCCGTTAGCCCTATACTCAACACATTTGTTATTCCTACCAAAGTGAATTACCTCACACTTCTCCGCATTAAACTCCATCCGCCACCTCTCGGCCCAACTTTGCAACCTGTCTAAGTCTTCCTGCAAACTACGACACCCTTCCTCACTGTCTACCACACCACCGACTTTGGTGTCATCAGCAAATTTGCTAATCCACCCAACTATACCCTCATCCAGATCATTAATAAATATTACAAACAGCAGTGGCCCCAAAACAGATCCCTGAGGTACACCACTTGTAACCGCACTCCATGATGAATATTTACTATCAACCACCACCCTCTGTTTCCTATCCGCTAGCCAATTCCTGATCCAATTTCCTAGATCACCCCCAATCCCATACATCTGCATTTTCTGCAGAAGCCTACCATGGTGAACCTTATCAAACGCCTTACTAAAATCCATATATACCACGTCCACTGCCTTGCCCCCATCCACCTCCTTGGTCACTTTCTCAAAAAACTCAATAAGGTTAGTAAGGCACGACCTACCTGCCACAAAACCATGCTGACTATCACCTATCAATTCATTACTCTCCAAATAACTATAAATCCTATCCCTAATAATTTTTTCCAACATCTTGCCGACAACAGAAGTGAGACTCACCGGTCTATAATTCCCGGGGAAGTCTCTGTTCCCCTTCTTAAACAATGGGACAACATTCGCTAACCTCCAATCTTCTGGTACTATACCAGAGGCCAACGACGACCTGAAGATCAGAGCCAGAGGCTCTGCAATCACTTCTCTTGCCTCCCAGAGAATCCTTGGATAAATCCCATCCGGACCAGGGGATTTATCTATTTTCAGACCCTCCAGAATATCCTGCACATCCTCCTTATCAACTGTAATACTGTCTATTCTACTCCCCTGCAACCCAGTGTCCTCCTCAGCTATATTCATGTCCCCTTGCGTGAACACCGAAGAGAAATATTGGTTCAATGCTTCACCAATCTCCTCCGGTTCCACACATAACTTCCCTCTGCCATCTATAACTGGCCCTAAACTTGCCCTAACCAACCTTCTGTTCTTGACATACCTATAGAACGCCTTAGGATTCTCTTTAACCCTATCCGCCAAAGTCTTCTCATGTCCCCTTTTAGCCCTTCTAAGCTCGCTCTTCAACTCCCTCTTAGCCAATCTAAAGCTTTCTAGTGCACTACCCGAGTGCTCACGTCTCATCCGAACATAAGCCTCCTTTTTCTTTTTAACATATGGTATGGTATTTGTATGGTATATATTTGTATGGTACATGTATGGTGCTGGGTGTATAATATGTCATGTTTTGGGGTATTCTTCACGATGTTTTGTGCGTGGGCATTTATCATCTAGCATCTGAAATTGAATATTTTTATCTGGAGATGTAGATAGGCTATTTGAAGTATTAACGTGCTTGTTTTGAGAAAATAATTTGAGACTGGTTTGAAAAACACCTTTCTTCAATGGGGAGGTGGTGGCATAGTGGACTAGTAATGCAGAGACCCAGGATATTGCTCTGGGGACCCAGGTTCAAATCCCACCATGGCAGATGGTGAAAACTGAATTCAATAAAAATCTGAAATTTAAAAAGTTTTAATGATGATCATGAAACCATTGTTTATTTGTAAAAACCCACCTGGTTCATTAATGTCCTTTAGGGAAGAAAACTGCTGACCTCACCTGGTCTAGTTCGTATATGACTCCAGATCCACGGCAATGTGGTTGATTCCTAACTGCCCCTTCAAGGGCAATGAGGGATGGGCAATAAATGTCCATTCAGCCAACAACCCCCAAGTTCCATAAAAAGTTTTTTTTTAAGTTTACATTAATATGTACAGCATAATAGTCAGTTAAAATTGGCTTAAATTTTGTGAGCATTCACAACACTGAGTATCATTTACATCTTCATCGTCAAACTATTGACGATTGATTTTTCTGAATTACTAAATGATTTGCAGTGCAGGAGTTTTGTCCAATGCCTGTGTTTAGGTGATTTTTATTTGAACTCAGTCCAATATGTAGTATAATCCAATAAATTCCTTTGGAAAACAGCTTGTGTTTAAGCATTTTCAACTGTACAGAAACATGTTGTCTTTACATGTCAGAATTTTGAACTGTGCAGTCTGGACATTTTTTCCAGTACAGCATCAGTGATACATTTTTATGTTGACACTAGTTATGCTTACACTTTCCGTCTGCTGCTCCTCTTCCCAATTTAACATTTTGGAAATTTATGATCCAAAGATGTGCGGGTTAGGTTGATTGGCCATGCTAAAATTGCCCCATAGTGTCCTGAGATGCGTAGGTTAGAAGGATTCGCGGGTACATATGTAGGGATAAGGGGGTAGGGCCTAGGTGGGATTGCGGTCGGTGCAGACTCGATGGGTCAAATGGCCTCTTTCTGCACTGTGGGATTTCTATGGTTCCATGTGGGGAGCATCCGAAGCTTTGACACAAAAGTGATCTTTACAAAGCTGACGGGTCTAAATATTTTATAGGGGTTTTAGATCAAATTCTGACAACAATATGGTTTTTTTTTGCAGTTTAAAGAAGCCTATCAGGCCATCCTGGATGGTGTGAAGAGCGGCGCCAAGGAGAAAAGACTGGCAGCACAGTTTATTCCAAAGTTCTTCAAACATTTTCCAGAGTTGGCAGATAGTGCTATCAATGCTCAGCTGGATCTCTGTGAGGATGAAGATCTTTCTGTAAGCGTTCTCTTCAATTTCTGATCTGAACTTTGATAGAGCAAGGGAGAAAGAGGGAAGAAGATGGCCGTATTCTTTTCTTCCCAATCTTCAGTAGTCCTGATTGACAGAAGTTTAGTTGTATTCCATTTGTTTAATAACTTAAAAAAACAATGCATTGCAAGTTGTTGGCTCAGAGCAATTAATTCTGAAACCTTTTTGAATTTTAAGAAGCGTATGTAACAATGTCTGCAACGTGGGATTAAATAAACTTTTCAACATCATTGCAAACAGAACATGTAAAAATTAAGATGCTGAAACTTTTTGTTTTAGATTCGACGTCAGGCTATTAAAGAGCTCCCTCAGTTTGCAACAGGTGAAAACCTACCAAGAGTTGCGGATATATTAACACAGCTTTTACAAACTGGTACGTATTTCTTTTGTAATGTAGAATTTGTCCTGTTCGATTGTGCACATTTCCTGTTTTAGTGAATGGCTCCTTTTGTTACAGTGGATCTCGAGGCAAATTTTGTTTACTGCATTATTTCCCAGGAGAACAATAACATTAAAATATTCCTTTATATTGCATGAAATTACTTTTCTACACCCACTGGATTTCATTTTCATCTTGTTAAGTTGAGCAAAGTGGATGGAAATGGGTAACTAAGACTGAGTTCAATGGGAAGAAAATACTTGACCAAATCCATGTCGCTATGAATCTGACATGATGGTAGAAGAAAAAGATAAAGAACAACAATCAGTCGTTGAAATATAACAAACAAGCAAATGATTGATAAAAAGAGCTTGCAGCCAAGTGCTAAGTAATTTTTTTAATATGTTCCGACTCATTGAAAAAGGTAATAGTGTAGTTAACATTCAGAGGGTGTCAACACCTGTTGCTACAAATAACAATATACCACTAGTTGAATAAATATGATGTCAGATTATTTTCCATTTGTGATTTCTGTTCATATGGTGAGTAGATCTTAGAACTCACAGCAGGACAATAAGCAGTAATAAAAGTGAGGCTCACTTAACACCGATTAATGCAAAATGGCATGCAGTGACATTTCGAAAAAGCAACAAAAAAATGATAGTCCGTGTGGACAGGCAGGGAGGTTTGTATAGTTAAAATTGTCTAAAGTCTAGATTTAATATCTAGTGGTTTTGAATATATATTTGAGATGCCGGTAATCAGTTTGATGATCGGTGACTTGGTATAACTGGGCTAATTGGGATGGTTGAATAGCCGAAATGTCTGAACTTGAATTGCCGCAATCAGTGGATTATTTTAAATTTTGGGCTTTGGGGAATTGTGGCAAGGCTGCATCTGCACTGACCTTACAACCGAGTGGTTTGCGAGGGCACATCAGAGGGGGCTTTGGGATTGAACCAAACATTGCGCGATATGAGTCAGGCAAGCCTCAGTGAGTAGGGGAGGCAGGTCACCTTCCTAAAAAATATCAGTGAATAAATTAGGCTTTTACCACAGCCAAAATTGGATTGTGTCCATTTTGTGCAGCCAATTCACAATTTATTAATTTGCTTTGAATTTACAGTAGTCCAATATTAGATCTACTGCACTATAATATCCAACTCTGGGTTATTTTATTTTCTGATGCCATAATTACACTGAGGATGTGCAAGATTAAGACACAGCAGGTGATTGCCTGCTAGATCAAAGAGGCTTGCAGTTCATACAGGTTTTAGTCACATGGGAAAGAGAGACAGAGTTAATCAGTTGTAGTTGTTGACATTACCAGGAGCTGTTATTCTGTTAAGATTTTTTCTTCAGGGAATATGCATTCATTGTGAGTTACAGTTTATTTCTTTAAATACGTCATTTTTTAATCTGACATCATGGGTGCAATCTCACCTGCTGTTCACACCGCAGCCCCGTTACAGCGAGATTGGAGAATTTGGCGGCCAGCCAAATCTCCATTCACTGCAGTGAAATGGGAAATCCCGCTGGTGTGAACAGCCATAGGGTTCCTGCTCATGTCTTTTGCTGAAAAGAGAGACATATGGTCAAAGCTTTTTGCCTTGCACTCATCAGGACAGATGCAAGAATGCCAAATTTCAAAGGGAGCAACAATTTATACAGCAGGAGAAAAGGGTGTTAATTGATTGTCAAGGCAACTCTGATTTCTTAATGGTGGTGCCACTTAGAATGCACACGAAGGAACTATTGTTCAATTCAAAATAAGGCACAATGCCTGGCCATGCTTCTTTTGACTCCCTTTCTTAATGTTTTGCATTATTTGTGCCTTGAACTCCAGCTCAACAACTCTGAGCTGAATTTTCTTTAGTTGCTGGCACTTACTCCAGTTGTGGTGTTCTGGGATTGTCAAGTGTTTGCCCGTAACTTACCCCATCACCATCTCTCCTTGTGGTGTGACTCCATTTTGTGTTTCTTCTGCCATGTCACTTGCAAATAGTCCATTTCTACTGCTCTGATCCCAGTGTCATCCTTTTCCCTAGTCAGTGCAGCGTCCTGACCATTTTACGTACGCAAACCTTTCAAGAGCCCTCATGACCTGGCCACTTAGTAGACTGTGGTTAATTATTTTGCTGGTTTTTTAAATTCATTTGTGGGACATGGGCGTCGCTGGCTAGACACTTATTGCCCATCCCTAGTTGCCCTTGAGAAGGTGGTGAGTGCCTTCTTGAAACCCTGCAGTACAACTGAGTGGCTTGCTAGGCCATTTCAGAGGACAGTTGAGCATCAACCATATTGCTGTGGGTTGGCATCATAGGTAGGCCAAACCAATTAAGGACAGCAGATTTCCTTCCCTAAAGGACATTAGTGAACCAGATGGGTTTTTCTGACAATCGACAATGGCTTCATGGTCATCAATAGATTCTTAATTTCAGATATTTTTTGTTGAATTCAAATTCCACCATCTGCCGTGGTGGGATTCGAACCCGGGTCCCCAGAACATTAGCTGAGTTTCTGGATTAATAGCCAAGCAATAATATCACTAGGCTATTGCCTCCCCATAAACTCAATTTCTAATCTAGGATTTAAAGATATGCAGCAATTTAGGTTGTCAGATTAAGCTCCGCTTGCTTCAGCATACTGTTATCAGTACATATTAAAGCTAAATGGTGACTGATAAAACTTGGAGTTCAGCACAGAAATTAACTACAAAATTCCCTCTTTTTTTCCAGATGATAGTGCAGAGTTCAACTTGGTTAATAATGCATTAATATGTATATTCAAGATTGATGCCAAAGGTAACTTTCCTTTTCTTCCTAATTATTGTAAAAATTCTATTAAGAGTAGACATGTTATTTGGGTAAACCTATTATATATGGTGTGAAAGAGAGGTGGCTGTTCTGAAGCACACTTAGACAAATAAGTTATAAAAAAAACTACTCAATTTAACTTTATATTATTGTTCATTTGAAACATTTACTGATGCACATGCAATATGTTTTACAAAGGCACACACAATTGAATAACTTTGTGTGTTAGTGCTTTATATAAATTAGTCATATTGACTAAATTTAGAGGAATATCTATGCATGTTTTATCTCATCTAGCTTGTAAAGACCAGCAAGTTATCAACTTACTACAAGATGTAGAGTGGGAGAGAAATACAGGGCATGGCAGAGAAATACAGGGCATGGCAAAAAAAATGGAAATGTTGACAAAAGTTTCTGGGGAAATTGGCATGACAGGGAAATAAGCAAAACCCAACAGTAGTAAAACAAATACATGACTGATGGTGAATAACACTTGAGAAACTTAAAGGTTGAAAGGGCTGGGGAAGAGATGTATATTAAAAAAGTCACTTTAGTTAGCCATAAACAAGTTGTGACTGTTGACATAAAATGACTTTGAGGTGTTATATTGAGGTGTAAATTTGGGTTATTTTACACATTACCAAAAGTCTGATAGACCAATACAGAGTAAAGTCTACTTAGTGCATTTTGAAATGCCGGATGTTCCTCTTCTGCAAATCTTGATACCATTTGTGCACACTAAGTTTTAAATAGTTTCATTCTTAATTTTCCTCTTTACCAAAAGGAACTTTAGGTGGTCTTTTCACTCAGATAATACAAGGGGAGGACATTGTGCGAGAACGCGCCATTAAGTTCCTTTCCACAAAACTGAAGGTACTACCAGAGGAAGTAATGGTCAAAGAGGTGGAAGAATACATCTTTGTGGAGTCTAAGAAGGTAAATCAAGTAGCATTTATAAATTGCTTTATTGGGAAATTTCTATTTTTTTTATTTAAAAGATTGACTTAAGTACTATATGTAATTGGTCCCTGGTGGATGTGAAAGATCCCGTGGCACTCTTCAGATACAAATCACAATGAGACGGGTACAATATTTCTGTGAATAGTTTTACGGTTCTGGTTGAAGTAAAGTCACTTGCATAATGAAGCTGTTGACTTTACAACAGAACAGACACCAGGAAATAATGTGCGTTAAAGCCACTGTACTTGTATTTCTGGATACCCTCGCTATACAAGTAGGGCTAATAATAATAAAATTATTAGCCTACATCATGAGCTGGATTATCTGATGTTGAATATTACAAGGTTCTATCTTCAGGGAGTCAACGCTTTGAAGTCAGTAACGGGTGCTCCAACAGAAGGCACTATGTAATTAGAATTTTATGGATCCAGGCACAAGTATTGTTGTGAAGGAAGGAGATGGCACAAGACGTTGAGAACTGAATGTGGAAAGATATTATCAGATGGATTTAGTTTACAGCCTGCAACCATTGGTTTGAATGCTGGTCAACATTTGATTTAATCTTGTGGAAGTTGCGTTCTCTATTGTGCTACCAAATTATTTTTTCAATGGATGTTATTGTCCTCAAGAAGGGAATGGTGGTGAGCAACATTCTTCAACTGCGTCTGTTTGGACACAGGTACACCCGCAATGCTGTTAAGTAGGGAGTTCCGGAATTTTGACCCAGCAGCATTGAAAGAGTAGCGATGTATTTTCAAGTCGGGGAGCTGTGTCACTTCCCATGCATCCACCGTCCTTATCGTTTTAGCTGGTAGAGTTTGTGGGTTTGGAAGATGCTGTTGAAGGATTGTACAATGCATCTTGTAGGTGGTACATGTTTGACCTCCTTCAATCAGTGATGGGAAGGGTGAATAGTTGAGGTTGCCGATGTTGACACCACTAGGTGGGCTGCCTCGTCCTGGATAGTGTCGAGCCTCTTGTGTCTTGTTGGAGCTGCACTCATCTAGAATAATGGGAAGTAGTCCATTAATTATGCCTTGTTAATGGTGGAATGGCTTTGGGGAGTCAGGAGGTGTGTTGCTGACTACAGAATACCCAGCCTCTGACCTCAGAGCTGATGTTAAACACCAGGGTATTCCAAATCCCAGAAAGAAACTTTAGAATGCCTGCTTTTGATTTGATTTTGCAATTTGATATAATGTGAGGAAAGATGTGAAGACCAGTGAAGGATGTCCCAGATTGTTTTATGAACATTTTAAACAAAATAAATGCTTATTCAATAATAAAACACACAAGAAAGTCCACTAAAAATACACTTAACTACATTAATAGCTGCCCACGATATCTTTAAATTTACCCAGTTCCAAATCTCTCTATTTTCCTAACCTCAGAACTAAACATCCCCAAATAACATCCGATTGGTTTTAAAACTATAGAAACAAAATCCAGCAATAGTTACTTTTGATGTTGCTTACGATTTGGGATAGAGGCAACTAGGATCTCAAAACAGGCTTGCTCCAGGTGCAACTTGTTGGGAGTGGACACAGCTTCCTGCAGTGTGGAGTACGGCCTCAGAACAGCTCCTTTGCATCACATGGACTTGCCACTGTTTCTCCTTTGACCTTCCCTTATTTGAACTAACCTCCGAAGTAACCTGAATCACCTTTATTACATGAGCTCACCTTTTGGAATAGAAATGTGAAATTCACCCCCATCTTCTCTTTTGAAAGTTTACCACCTCTACTTTAACTTTTGACACTCCATCTCCCACTGTTACCAACTTGTCTTAGGTAAACATTTGTTTACAGTGTTGCTAGGCTAATCAGCATATCAAAGCACTAGTTCCGTTCATCCAGCCAATCATCTTTCTTCCAATTTCCATTGTAAATATAGCTTGTTCTTCCTTTAAGCATACATTCACCAAAACACATTCCCAATTATTGGATTTATTATTTTCCCATTTTGTCATGATGCCCTAACATAATCACAGTGTTTATGTTTTTGATTAATGGTGACCTTCGGGGTGCCATTGCTGGATGATTTGATAATGGTAGTGCCATTTTGTACATTCGTTTCCTGCTGCCCCTTTCTGTTCCAACCGACGTCTTGGGGAAAATGCTGTCTAAAAATTAGTTATTCTAGTGGTTGAGTCAGAATTGCACTGAGATCTGATCACAGAGGTTGGGAAATTCTTCAGATCGGACCCCACTTTGCTCCCTAACTGTGGTCGGAAGTCCATTCATGCATGTAAACAGCGTTTTTGTCACACTTCTGGCAAATCAATGACAGTGGAGCAGGAATAACTCCGAGAATTTCCGAGTTCAGAATTCTCACTGGAAATGCAAAAGCAAAATGAGGAAAATGCTGGAAATCTGAAAGTGAAACATAAAACTGGTACTGGAAATACTCAGCAGGTCAGGCAACATCTGTGGAGAGCAAAACTGAGTTAATGTTTCAGGTTAATGACCTTCCATCGTAACTCATTCTAGTTATTGAATTTCTTTCACGGATTATAAAATATACCGACTGGGGAGATAAGAGTTGTAGGGAACAGGTGGAAAAGTGGAGTTACGGCTGCAATCGGATCAGCTGTAATCTTATCGAATGACAGAGCAGGCTTGATGGACCTAATGGCCTGTGTCCTGCTGCTATTTCTTATGATGTTAAAATTTCCAACTCTCAACTGAACTGCCAGCTTGACACTTTGTGGAAGACATGAGATGGCCCGAAAGAAGTGATATTCCACTCCTTCGGTTTAGCTTGAGGTACAGTATAGTCTCAAATAGTGTGATTTGGAGCATATTTAAGTTTCTAATATTGGGAGGAATCAATGCTGGCATTTTATTTTCTAACATTAGAAATACTGCCTGTAAGTGTCACTGAGAATAAAGCAGCAAGTGTACTTCGATACCCATCTGCAGAATTCGACTTGGAGCAGAACCGCAGCATTCTGATTTTTGTAGTATAAATGGGCTAGTAAAGGATCATTCATTCCAACAAGTCCTTTGCCTGATATGCACTGTGTGAACTTGCAGCATCAAGGTGTTCAGCTAGCTCAAACCAAAAATGCCCAAGTAATTGAGTGCTAAAAACTTTTAGTAATGGCCATGTACTTTTTACACATGACTGCAGCTTTGATTTTAAAATACAACGCACAGAATCCCTTCAGTGCAGAAGGAGGCCATTCAGCCCGTCGTGTCTGCACCAATTCTCCAAAAGAGCATCTCATCCAGGCCCATCCTATCCCCATAATCCTGCATAAATACCATGGCTAATCCATCTAACTTACATATTTTTGGATACTAATGGGCAATTTAGCATGGCCAATCCACCTAACCCTCAAAGAAAACTAAAGTTTTTAAAGTTTATTTATTAGTGTCACAAGTAGACTTGCATTAACACTGCAATGAAGTTACTGTGAAAATCCCCTAGTTGCCACACTCCGGTGCCTGTTCAGGCACACTGAGGGAGAATTTAGCATGGCCAATGCAACTAACCAGCACGTCTTTCGGATTGTGGGAGGAAGCTGGAGCACCCGGAGGAAATCCATGCAGACACAGGGAGAACGTGCAGACTCCGCACAGACAGTGACCCAACCCGGGTCCCTAGCGCTGTGAGGCAGCAGTGCTAAGCGCTGTGAGGCAGCAGTGCTAACCACTGTGCCACCATGCTATTTGTTGATTCGTATGTTTGTGGATTCACTATTTTAGAAAAAGAACAGAAGAACCTTCTTCAAACTTGTTGTTAGGGTTTTTAATTTGGACTATACAGAATTCAAAAAAGGGTTCAATCAAATCTAGAAAATCAAAATTCCAAATATACAATCATGAACAAGTCTGGCCCCTCTCCAGAAGTTATTAGTGCAGAAATGTAGAACATAGAACATTACAGCGCAGAACAGGCCCTTCGGCCCACGATGTTGCACTGACCAGTTAAAAAAAAAACTGTGACCCTCCAACCTAAACCAATTTCTTTTCGTCCATGAACCTATCTACGGATCTCTTAAACGCCCCCAAACTAGGCGCATTTACTACTGATGCTGGCAGGGCATTCCAATCCCTCACCACCCTCTGGGTAAAGAACCTACCCCTGACATCGGTTCTATAACTACCCCCCCTCAATTTAAAGCCATGCCCCCTCGTGCTGGATTTCTCCATCAGAGGAAAAAGGCTATCACTATCCACCCTATCTAAACCTCTAATCATCTTATATGTTTCAATAAGATCCCCTCTTAGCCGCCGCCTTTCCAGCGAAAACAATCCCAAATCCCTCAGCCTCTCCTCATAGGATCTCCCCTCCATACCAGGCAACATCCTGGTAAACCTCCTCTGCACCCTCTCCAAAGCCTCCACATCCTTCCTGTAATGTGGGGACCAGAACTGCACACAGTACTCCAAGTGCGGCCGCACCAGAGTTGTGTACAGTTGCAACATAACGCTACGACTCCTAAATTCAATCCCCCTACCAATAAACGCCAAGACACCATATGCCTTCTTAACAACCTTATCTACTTGATTCCCAACTTTCAGGGATCTATGCACACATACACCTAGATCCCTCTGCTCCTCCACACTATTCAAAGTCCTCCCGTTAGCCCTATACTCAACACATCTGTTATTCCTACCAAAGTGAATTACCTCACACTTCTCCGCATTAAACTCCATCCGCCACCTCTCGGCCCAACTTTGCAACCTGTCTAAGTCTTCCTGCAAACTACGACACCCTTCCTCACTGTCTACCACACCACCGACTTTGGTGTCATCAGCAAATTTGCTAATCCACCCAACTATACCCTCATCCAGATCATTAATAAATATTACAAACAGCAGTGGCCCCAAAACAGATCCCTGAGGTACACCACTTGTAACCGCACTCCATGATGAATATTTACTATCAACCACCACCCTCTGTTTCCTATCCGCTAGCCAATTCCTGATCCAATTTCCTAGATCACCCCCAATCCCATACATCTGCATTTTCTGCAGAAGCCTACCATGGTGAACCTTATCAAACGCCTTACTAAAATCCATATATACCACGTCCACTGCCTTGCCCCCATCCACCTCCTTGGTCACTTTCTCAAAAAACTCAATAAGGTTAGTAAGGCACGACCTACCTGCCACAAAACCATGCTGACTATCACCTATCAATTCATTACTCTCCAAATAACTATAAATCCTATCCCTTATAATTTTTTCCAACATCTTGCCGACAACAGAAGTGAGACTCACCGGTCTATAATTCCCGGGGAAGTCTCTGTTCCCCTTCTTAAACAATGGGACAACATTCGCTAACCTCCAATCTTCTGGTACTATACCAGAGGCCAACGACGACCTGAAGATCAGAGCCAGAGGCTCTGCAATCACTTCTCTTGCCTCCCAGAGAATCCTTGGATAAATCCCATCCGGACCAGGGGATTTATCTATTTTCAGACCCTCCAGAATATCCTGCACATCCTCCTTATCAACTGTAATACTGTCTATTCTACTCCCTTGCAACCCAGTGTCCTCCTCAGCTATATTCATGTCCCCTTGCGTGAACACCGAAGAGAAATATTGGTTCAATGCCTCACCAATCTCCTCCGGTTCCACACATAACTTCCCTCTGCCATCTATAACTGGCCCTAAACTTGCCCTAACCAACCTTCTGTTCTTGACATACCTATAGAACGCCTTAGGATTCTCTTTAACCCTATCCGCCAAAGTCTTCTCATGTCCCCTTTTAGCCCTTCTAAGCTCGCTCTTCAACTCCCTCTTAGCCAATCTAAAGCTTTCTAGTGCACTACCCGAGTGCTCACGTCTCATCCGAACATAAGCCTCCTTTTTCTTTTTAACCAACAAAGAAACTTTTTTGGTGCACCACGGTTCCCTAGCCCTACCAATTCCTCCTTGCCTGACAGGGACATACCTATCACAGACTCGCAGTAGCTGCTCCTTGAAAAAACTCCACATGTCGGACGTTCCCAGTCCCTGTAATCTCCTAGTCCAACCTATGTTTCCTAATTCTCTCCTAATAGCCTATGTTTCCTAATTCTCTCCTAATAGCCTATGTAGTTTGTAAGGAGCAACATTTATTTCATAATATGTTTTTATTTTTATGTCAGGTGCTGGATGATGTGACAGGAGAGGAGTTTGTTCTATTCATGAAAATTCTTTCTAGCCTGAAGATCCTTCAGACAGTAAGTGGTCGGCAGCAGTTGGTCGAGTTGGTGGCTGAACAGGCAGATTTAGAGCAGGTGTTCAACCCTGCAGATCCAGATTCTGTCGACAGGCTACTACAGTGCACAAAACAAGCAGTGCCACTTTTCTCGGTAAGGCTCACTTTATTTTCAGTGAATTTCAGAATTGCTCATCGGGTTAATTTCTGTCTTGCCCCTCGGCAATGTAACTACTTCCTTAGCCGGGCAGTTGGAAGAAGCCTGCGATTTTACAGTTGGATTCCATTAACATGTGCAATAAAATGACAAGTCCTGATAGCCGTTCCTGCTTTTGATGGTGGACAGATCTTTAGTTCTGTGTTTAAGAAATGGGCCTAATATCGCTGATGCAGATTTTAATCTCAATTTGATTTACGTTGATTCATCTGACCAGGTGCATCGGCAGTTATAGTTTATTCCTGTGCATCAACTGGACGTTAAAATGAGAATTTGAATATTTCACACTTCTCTTGAAGTGTTAGGGATAGTGAGGATAATTGTGAAATAGATCATAGAATCTTTACAGTGCAGAAGGAGGCCATTCGGCCCGTCGAGTCTGGAACAGCTCTCTAACAGAGCATCTTACCCAAGCCCTATCCCCATAACCCCACATATTTCCCCTGCTAATCCCCAGAACCTACACATATTGAGACAAGGGGCAACTTAGCATGGACAGTCTATCTAACCTGCACATCTTTGGACTGTATGAGGGAACTGGAGCACCTGGAAGAAACCCAGGGAGAACACCAGAAAGACGGTCACCCAGGGCCGGAATCACACCAGGATCCCTGAAGCAGCAATGCTCACAACTGTGCTACCGTGACACTCTAAAATGTCAAATTCACTTTAGGGCATGCCTCTATTTGGTAAACCAGACATTCAAATAGGGAGAGTCCATCTTGTCAAAAGGAGCACTGAGCAGGATGTGGATGAGCTGTAATGGGGACGAGATAGCAACCTATTGTGGGGATAGTGATTGGCTTGATGTGGGTTTGGGGGGGGGGGGGTGGTTGAAGCGTGACATAACAGAACAGCGGCAATGAGCATGCAGCATTAAATTTAATCTGAGCAGAAGCCAGTTAAGGAGAATGGATTTCAGACTATAGTGCCAAATCTCTCTCAAACTGAACGGAACTAAGGTGGTTGGGTCATAACTGGAGAGAGTTCTAGTTTATCCCCAACCTAATGTTAGCATTTATGCAGTTAAAATGGTGGTGGAGAGGCAAAGCTCGAGTATTGTCTATGCACATATACAAGTTGATCAAATATTTATGACTGGCAGATGTTTTGCCTGAATGTTGAGAAGAGAGTTTGAGTGTAATGAAAGCAACAAGAATAACAGTGGAACTGCCGTTCTGAATCATTCCAGTGCTGATAGCTACTCCAAGGAAGTTACAGGCCATGGATTCTTAACTGATGAAAATTAGAATCCTAAAAAAAGTACCAAGTTTAGAGAGAAGTGATCATTTTTACTTGTGCCTTTTACATTCAGTTTTATTTGTACTTATCTTTCAGAAAAATGTGCATTCAACTCGGTTTGTCACCTACTTTTGCGAGCAAGTGCTACCAAACCTCAGCTCCCTTACTAGTCCAGTGGAAGGACTTGACATTCAGTTGGAGGTAAGAGATTGGACTAGATTGATTTATCGTTTTTGCAAAATAAGTAGCTTTGACAACTTGACTTGTTCCATCAAAATACAAGGTTCCCCGTCCAATTTTGTTGTATCTATTAAGGATGAAGCTATTTTAAATTGTCGCTCTATATGTTATCTGAAGCAATAGACATGGGAAAACTCTTGCAAACAATTGACTGCATATTTAATGTAAAATCAATTAAGTACGGCTATACCCTCTTTTAAGTAGTCCCAAATAGAGTTGTTTCATTGCTACGTAGTTTTTTTAAAAATGCTACCCCGTATCTGTTTTAAGTTCTACCTATCCTATTATGAAATAGTTGGGAATTGAGTGAAAAGTTTTTGGTTACTGTCTGCGTAGGTACCAGCCGGGTGAATCAATCAAAGGACCATTTCCCCATTCTCTTGAACTTTTGGGTCAGGTTTGGTCTTCACCACTTACCTTGGAACACACTGTTGGCTTAGGCTCTGATCTATTCTGTTCCCACCTACCTCCCACACGTTGAAACACACTTTTCCTAACGACGGCCAAAAGCGTGTTCTTCTGAATCCACGTCGAGGACTTTACATGTTGTGCCGCAGCACAAGGGGTCCACAGCCGTTTGCACCTTCAATCGCTCCAGCAGCATCAAGCTTGAACACCAGCACTACCTTGCCCCAGATCCACCTCCAACAACCACAGCGGCAAAGCAGAGTGCCAAGAGGAAAGCCATGCCCTAGCCACTCGGGGCGGTCACTAACTCTGCAGAAGAAGAGGTCCAAAGCCAAGAAGATGTCCAGTAATGGGACACATATCGGTGTGTGGGGGGATAATGCACACAACCTGGTTATTTTAAGGGGTGGTGCAAATTAACATGTGAGAATATATAGGAAAGCAAGTTCTGAAAATATCTTGGGAATCTATTTTGTAGCTGTAGTTCAGAGTAACCAGGAAAAACGAAACCTCTTCTCCTTAGCTCTTTACCACTTCACTGGAAATGTAGATGTTTTATTAGAACATAGAACATTACAGCGCAGTACAGGCCCTTCGGCCCTCGATGTTGCGCCGACCTGTAAAACCAATCTAAAGCCCCTCTAACCTACACTATTCCAATATCATCCATATGTTTATCCAATGACCATTTAAATGCCCTTAATGTTGGCGAGTCCACTACTGCTGCAGGCAGGGCATTCCACGCCCTTACTATTCTGAGTGAAGAACCTACCTCTGACATCTGTCCTATATCACCCCTCAATTTAAAGCTATGTCCCCTCGTGCTAGCCATCACCATCTGAGGAAAAAGGCCTCTCATTGTCCTCTGATCATCTTATATGCCTCTATTAAGTCACCTCTTAACCTTCTCTCTAACGAAAACAGCCTCAAGTCCCTCATATACCTCCCATCATGCCTCTCAGAAAGTTATCCAATCAGCCCCACCACCCTGTTCGTTCCCCTTTATCTTGGTAATATTTTCTTTTCAAATATCTATCTTATTTTCTTTGGAAAGTTGCTATTAAATCTATTTACACCCTTTCAAACAGCGTTTTCCATATCCCTGGTGCACAGATAAAAATCTCATCTCCCCTCTGGATTTTATGCCACTAACCTTAAATATGTCTTCTTTGTCAGTGGAAACAGGTAATCCTTACATACTCTATCAAAGCCCTTCTAGCTTAGAAAACCTCAATTGAACTTACCCAGACCTTTCTCTGCTTTAAGGAGAACAAATCTAGTTCCTCTATATAACTGAAGGGCCATGTACTATGTGAGATGATCATTTCTATACCCATTCCTGTGCCACTGACATTTTCACGTTGTCCACCATAAGCTTAACCAATGATTTATATAGGTTTAGCATAGGTTTTTTTTATACTCTATTAATATATTTACGAAGTCCAGGATCCCACATCCTTTTTAACAGCTTTATTAACTTTGATTGCATTTGTGTATGTGTGTTTGTGTATGGATCCTTAAGTTGCTCTATTCATCTGGTCCTTTAAAATTGCACCATTAAGTTTATATTGCTTCTCCTCTGCCTTTCTATCAAAACGCATCAATTTCAAATGTCATTTGAACTTGATTACTGTTGGTAAACAAATTTCACTAGTCAATGGCCGATGTTGAGGTTAGGGATGGAAGAAAAGGAAAAACACACAACCATCTTGCTACATTCTATAGATCATGCCAAAAGCCTAGAATTTGATGGAGTGTGTCTCATTTATTATTATTTTGATATGGTTTATCAAAGAATTGAGACAAGGCAAGTGTGGAAGGTATTATATGGGAATGATAAACAGCTCATTACAGGAATGGACAGAGAGTACAAGTCCAAGAGGAAATTAACAGATAATGCTAGAGGTTACAAAAATAATAAAAGGGCATAACTTAAGGCTCTATATCTGAATGCAGCAGCATTCACATACCACAGAATCCCCACAGTGCAGGAGACCACATGGCCCATCGAGTCTGCACCAACTCTCCAACAGAGCATCCTACTCGGGCCTAATCCATCCCCCTAACCTACACATCTTTGGAGACTAAGGGACAATTTAGCATGGCCAGTCCATGTAACTTGCATGTCTTTTGACTGTGGGAGGAAACCCACACGGACATGGGGAAAACGTGCAAATTCCACACAGACAGTCCCAAAGGCTGAAATTGAACCCAGGTCCCTGGCGCTATGAGGCAGCAGTGTTAACCACTGTGCCAAAACACGTAAATGATAGCCATTTCAGAGACATAGTTGTAGGATGGCAGGGACCTGAGTATTTGACAATGTGTTTTGTTTATGATGTCATCAAATTATGTATTGGGACTGGATAATTTGAGTTGGGAACCCATCTCCTGATACTGCATATACGTCGATGGGAAAACTTGCTTCAGTATCAGAAGTTCCAATTTGAGAGTGGTTGCCAGGAACACCTCTCCAACTTAAAATGGGAAACTCTTGTATTTATTCAATTGTTCTCCAATCTGAGTGATCTTCCAGCTGCATCGTTGTTTGATGTGCAAGTAATGGTTCTTCGATTAAACCACTTGATTCCAGATTGACGCCTCTGGCTGCCTTAATTTGAGTAGAAACAGAGTTTAAAATGAATTTTTTTTAATGAAGCAATACCAATACACTGAGAGGATGTCAAGCTTTTTAGGGACTCTGGCTCTTGTGAGCCACGTGCCATCCTCACTGCAAACTCCCGTCTTGAGAATGACTGGGTAACGGTGGACATGTATAATGTATCACTGCTTTTTTTAAAGTGCATCCAAGAAGATTGTTGGACATAGCTCCTCAAAATGTTGACCTAAATTCACAAATTAGTTTCAAAGCTAGGCACGTTACAGAATTCCTTGTCAATTTGTATTTTAAGGAATGATTCTTTAGCTGTATGTCAGTGTTAGTATGTTGAGACGTTTTTAATAGTGTCTAAAAGCTCTGTGTTTCAACTTTACAGGTATTGAAGTTGCTGGGAGAAATGACACCATACTGTGGTGATATGGAAAAGTTAGAAAGTAACTTGAAACAGTTATTTGAAAAATTGCTGGTAAGCATGCAGCTTTCTCTGGAATGTGTAATTGCAGTGTGGCTCACGTATGCATGCTGGAAGCCACACGTTCAAACACACAGTCCTGTTCTTCACAGACAGAAGAAACATGTCCACACATTGCGCCTTATTTCAACTAAACAAACGCTTATGCAGCAGTTATTCCTTGATTCATTCCCCAGGACAACCAGAGTCGACCTGCCCAGTTTGAATTTGATCAAAGCTGGGCAGTTAACTGTTCCATGCTGTATTCTCCATGGCAACAATTCCACAATCAAAGTCCACTTGCCAACCAGTCAGCACTCTCATGCGATATAAATAGTTGTTTCCCCATTACTCTTGGTAATTTCTTGTGCGCTATCCTGATGAGTGCAGCACAAAAAGTTTTGATAGCATGGCTACCAAACGTATAATTGTTTTCTGTTCGGTTACAATTTTTATTTTGCTGATCACATTATTTGTTCCTTTCATAATTTTTACTTTGCATTGTTTCAAATGATTCTAACATCATTTTATTCAGAACTACATTTTACAAAGTAGTGAGAGAAACAGTGAAACTAGAAGCAGGAGTAGGCCATTCGGCCCTTCGAGCCTGCTCCACCATTATGATCATAGCTGATCATCAAATTCAATATCCTGATTTTCTCCTCCCCCCCCCCCCCCCCCCGCCCCTCCAAATTCCTTTTAGCTCCAAGAGCTATATCTAATTTCTTCATAACCAAATATGGCTCTTGCTGATTTCTTTAAAAGCGGATGACATTTGTCAGACACTTGCTGACATGTTTATCTGGTTTTGTCGTTAAGAGCTGTGCAAGCATGGATGAGATTTGCTCCATATACAGTTCAACTTGTGGAAAATTGTACATAGCGAGAGACCAATGGTGTTAATGGTAATGTCACTAGACTAGTAATCCAGAAGCCCAGACTAATACTCTGGAGACATGGGTTCAAGTCTCACCACGACAGCTGGTTGATTTTAAATTTAGATTCAATAAATGAAATCGGGAATTGAAAGCTAGTTTCAGCAGTGATGATGATGAAACTATCATCAATTCCCATAAAAACTCCCATTTGGTTCACCAATGTCCTTGAGGGAAGGAAATCTGCCATCCTGACCCAGTCTGGCCTACATGTGACTCCAGATCCACAGCAATGTGGTTGACTCTTAACTTGCCCCCAACAAGCCATGCAGTTCAGGAGCAGTTAGGATGGGTGACAAATGCCGGCCGACGCTCACATCCCATGAAATAAATTTTAAAAATTTTACAACTGCTGATCGACAAAGCTATGTCTTGAAATTAATCTAGAATTTCTGAAAAAACCTAGGAATATATGCCATTGCCTCTGGAAGAGGCAGAAAATGGTGAGAACGCAGGCAATGAGGAGCCCAAACTACAGTTCAGTTATGTTGAGTGTCTGTTGTTCGGCTTTCATCAACTTGGAAAGAAGCTCCCTGATTTCCTCACAGCAAAGCTCAATGCAGATCGACTGAAGGACTTTAAAATCAGGTGGGACAACTGTTGCTTGTTTGCATCTTTCTGTTAAAAACTATTTCTCTTCTAATCTGTATTAGTAAACAAACTTGAACGTGTTCTTCTGCTTCTCGAGTCATTTGCGCAAATCATTCCTTACGTTTCTCAGGTAAAATCTAATGAGGAAGATAGTTCAAGTTCTGGCTAGCTAATAGTACAGTAAGAAGTCTCACAACACCAGGTTAAAGTCCAACAGGTTTATTTGGTAGCAAAAGCCACTAGCTTTCGAAGAGGCGCAGCGCTCCGAAAGCTAGTGGCTTTTGCTACCAAATAAACCTGGTGTTGTGGGACTTCTTACTGTGTTTGCCCCAGTCCAACGCCGGCATCTCCACATCATAGCTAATAGTAAGCGTAGAAGTAATTGCTGGTGATTGTAACTGCATTGATATATGTAGAGAGACTGGAGAAGCTGGGGTTGTTCTCCTTGGAACTGACAACAGTAAGCAATTAGATAGTTATTCAAAATCATGAAGGATTTGCTGGGGTAAATAAGGAAATCCTGCAGACAGGCCAAGAGCCACAAGACACGGACTTGAGTCAATTACCAAAAAGAACCAGAGATCTGTGATTCTATGACATGAGGAAAAATTTTATTTTCTGCATACAGTTAGTGATCTGGAACACACTGCTCAACAGGGTGTTAGAGGCGCCTTCAACAGTAACTTGCAAAAGGAAATTGGATAAATACTTGACGAGGACAAGCTTGCAGGGCTACCAAGAAAGGTGGGTGAGTGGGACTCATTCTACTGAAGAGTTGGCAACGGTGTGATAGGCTGAATGCCCTCCAAGCTGTATCATTCTATAATAATACAGTAAGATCTGCTCTAGGAATGGCTAGTTAATCAAATGCTGGTTAACTGAGATGTAAAGTGAGTTCTTCGCTTTCATTCAAATGAGAAAGCTCTAGGGTGATCACCCAGGTATTAAGGTCTAGCGAGAGGTGCAGTAACACGCAAATCAAGCGATCAGTGCCATGGAGAGGAGGCTGAGACCAGAGTGAGGTCAGGCCACCAATAACTAACAGCAAGTTTGACACCTCCAATCAAAAAACAGACAGGACCCAAGAATTCCAGTTGGTAGAGAGCTAGATAATCGCATTCACATCATTCACAGAAGTTAATGCTTCAACTTGGGTATGTTGCATTGATAGACTGTCTCTGAAGTTTCTGCTGGCCCGTTCTCTCCATCTGCACCGCCATTGGTTGCTTGGTCATAGTTTTTTTTGTGGAATTCATTTTCTAAATCTCTGTACATTTTAAAAAGCGTGAAGACCCATCTTTTTGACTAAGCTTTCACCCCCCCCTTCCTTATTTCTTCCTTCATGTTCCTTCCATATTCCTTGCATCTGTCTGTGAAGCACCTCGAGTTGATTCCTGCATTAAAGACACTCACTAATAAATGCTAGTTGTGTTTCCCGACTGACAGCCTGTCACTCTATTTCTGGTCAGATCAGTGTTGGAATTCACTGAATAGAAATTGTACTTTTCCCATTTTTATTGTAATCCCACACCAGCCATCCTTGCAACCTTTCAGCGAATTCCAGTTTAGTATAAATTAAGGCGGTGGTAGTTCAGGGCCATGCTCACACAAAATCGGGTTATTACTTGAATTTGCTTTGCATGTAACTGTTCAGCAAGATGGGTTATTGCAGTTAATTACATAGAATATGAGGCAAAGAAACAGGCCATTCAGACCAACCAGTCTGTATCACTAAGAAGTCTCACAATTATTTGGAATCACGAGCTTTCGGGGCACTGCTCCTTCATTAGGTGAGTGGAGACCTCTGGACTTCAACCTGATGTTGTGAGACTTCTTATTGTGCCCACCCCAGTCCAACGCCGGCATCTCCACATCAGGTCTGCATCAGTGTTTCTGTTCCACTTGAGCTTTCTCTTGTCTTGCCTTGTTTAACTTTCCTCTATTCCCATCTCCTGCATCTGTTTGTCTAGCCTCCCCTTAAGTGTACACCCCGACCTCTCCATGTGGGAGTGAGTTGCCATCCTCGTCACCCTCTGGTTAAAAGATTTGCTGAATTTCCTATTTGATATTTTGAGACTTTTTTTTGTATTGATGGCCTATAGTTATGCTCTTCCCCCACAAGTGAAAGCACTCGCTTTTGTCTTTTCTCTCTCTGCATTTCATCATTTTAAGATTTTGTCTTTTAAAAAGCATTTAGACAGTTACATGGGTAAGAAAAGTTTCTTTGTTGGTTAAAAAGAAAAAGGAGGCTTATGTTCGGATGAGACGTGAGCACTCGGGTAGTGCACTAGAAAGCTTTAAATTGGCTAAGAGGGAGTTGAAGAGCGAGCTTAGAAGGGCTAAAAGGGGACATGAGAAGACTTTGGCGGATAGGGTTAAAGAGAATCCTAAGGCGTTCTATAGGTATGTCAAGAACAGAAGGTTGGTTAGGGCAAGTTTAGGGCCAGTTATAGATGGCAGAGGGAAGTTATGTGTGGAACCGGAGGAGATTGGTGAAGCATTGAACCAATATTTCTCTTCGGTGTTCACGCAAGGGGACATGAATATAGCTGAGGAGGACACTGGGTTGCAGGGGAGTAGAATAGACAGTATTACAGTTGATAAGGAGGATGTGCAGGATATTCTGGAGGGTCTGAAAATAGATAAATCCCCTGGTCCGGATGGGATTTATCCAAGGATTCTCTGGGAGGCAAGAGAAGTGATTGCAGAGCCTCTGGCTCTGATCTTCAGGTCGTCGTTGGCCTCTGGTATAGTACCAGAAGATTGGAGGTTAGCGAATGTTGTCCCATTGTTTAAGAAGGGGAACAGAGACTTCCCCGGGAATTATAGACCGGTGAGTCTCACTTCTGTTGTCGGCAAGATGTTGGAAAAAATTATAAGGGATAGGATTTATAGTTATTTGGAGAGTAATGAATTGATAGGTGATAGTCAGCATGGTTTTGTGGCAGGTAGGTCGTGCCTTACTAACCTTATTGAGTTTTTTGAGAAAGTGACCAAGGAGGTGGATGGGGGCAAGGCAGTGGACGTGGTATATATGGATTTTAGTAAGGCGTTTGATAAGGTTCACCATGGTAGGCTTCTACAGAAAATGCAGATGTATGGGATTGGGGGTGATCTAGGAAATTGGATCAGGAATTGGCTAGCGGATAGGAAACAGAGGGTGGTGGTTGATAGTAAATATTCATCATGGAGTGCGGTTACAAGTGGTGTACCTCAGGGATCTGTTTTGGGGCCACTGCTGTTTGTAATATTTATTAATGATCTGGATGAGGGTATAGTTGGGTGGATTAGCAAATTTGCTGATGACACCAAAGTCGGTGGTGTGGTAGACAGTGAGGAAGGGTGTCGTAGTTTGCAGGAAGACTTAGACAGGTTGCAAAGTTGGGCCGAGAGGTGGCGGATGGAGTTTAATGCGGAGAAGTGTGAGGTAATTCACTTTGGTAGGAATAACAGATGTGTTGAGTATAGGGCTAACGGGAGGACTTTGAATAGTGTGGAGGAGCAGAGGGATCTAGGTGTATGTGTGCATAGATCCCTGAAAGTTGGGAATCAAGTAGATAAGGTTGTTAAGAAGGCATATGGTGTCTTGGCGTTTATTGGTAGGGGGATTGAATTTAGGAGTCGTAGCGTTATGTTGCAACTGTACACAACTCTGGTGCGGCCGCACTTGGAGTACTGTGTGCAGTTCTGGTCCCCACATTACAGGAAGGATGTGGAGGCTTTGGAGAGGGTGCAGAGGAGGTTTACCAGGATGTTGCCTGGTATGGAGGGGAAATCCTATGAGGAGAGGCTGAGGGATTTGGGATTGTTTTCGCTGGAAAGGCGGCGGCTAAGAGGGGATCTTATTGAAACATATAAGATGATTAGAGGTTTAGATAGGGTGGATAGTGATAGCCTTTTTCCTCTGATGGAGAAATCCAGCACGAGGGGGCATGGCTTTAAATTGAGGGGGGTAGTTATAGAACCGATGTCAGGGGTAGGTTCTTTACCCAGAGGGTGGTGAGGGATTGGAATGCCCTGCCAGCATCAGTTGTAAATGCGCCTAGTTTGGGGGCGTTTAAGAGATCCGTAGATAGGTTCATGGACGAAAAGAAATTGGTTTAGGTTGGAGGGTCACAGTTTTTTTTTAACTGGTCGGTGCAACATCGTGGGCCGAAGGGCCTGTTCTGCGCTGTAATGTTCTATGTTCTAGAGGGATATGGGCCAAATGCGGCAATTGGGATTAGCTTCGGGGTTTTTAAAAAAAAAGGACAGCATGGACAAATTGGGCCGAAGGGCCTGTTTCCATGCTGTAAACCTCGATGACTCTAAGACACTGTGAGGCCACCCCTCAGTCACCACTTTTCAAGAGAAAAGAGTCTCAGTCCCTTCATCCTTTCCTAATATGTACAACCTCAGGGATACAAACGATTGGTCTAGTTGGACCAAGGAGCGGCACAGGCTTGGAGGGCCGATGGGCCTGTTTCCTGTGCTGTACTGTTCTTTGTTCTCACATTTCTGGTATCTTCCTTGTCAATCTTTTTTGCATCATCTCCTCCAGCTCTATACATTTTCTTTTTAATGTGGTGACCAGAACTGTACATGGTCCAAGTGTGGCCTAACCAAAGTTTGATAGAGATTTAGCATGACTTCCCTACTTTTTAGTTGTATCCCTCTCAGTAAACCGTGGTGCTTGGTTTGCTTTTGTTGTGGCATTTTGCCCTGTATTGCAGCTTTTTTTTGATTGACATATTTGTACTCCCAGATCCCATTTAGTTTCTTCCCAACTTTTTAAAAAGTAAAGTTTATTAATTAGTTACAAGTAAGGCTTACATTAACAATGCAATTATGTTACTGTGAAATTCCCCTAGTCGCCACATTCCGGTGCCTGTTCAGGTCAGTGCACCCTAACCAACTCGTCTTTCAGACTGTGGGAGAAAACCGGAGCACCCGGAGGAAACCCACGCAGACACGGGGAGAACGTGCAAACTCCACACAGACAGCGACCCAAGTCGGGAATCGAACCCGGGTCCCTGGTGCTGTGAGGCAGCAGTGCTAACCACTGTGCTACCGTGCCACCCCTTTCTCATCAAAATGTAATCTCTGTAGAAGTTCATATGCCCATTTGACAAGTTTATTTTCATTTTGCAGTTTTGTTGTCCTCTTCCATAATGCAGAAAGGAGTGGGTTTAAATTTTGGACTTGGAGCTAAGAGAACCATCTAGAATATGTTACACTAGCCTCTCCCGTCTGAGTTTAATTGTGTGATTTTTATGCTCAGATTGCAGTATTTTGCAAGAGGTTTGCAAGTTTACATCAGACAGCTACGTCTTGCTCTGCAAGGAAAAACAGGTGAAGCTTTGAAAACAGAAGAGGTATGTATTCTAGTACATTGGTCTTTCAGGCTTAAAGAATGAGGCAGCTGGGAATAGCGTAGAGCAGGGTTTCCCAAACCTTGCCAGCCACAGAACTCTTTTGATATCCCAAGTGATCTGATAGAACTCCTAAGAAACAGGCTTATTATATCAAAGGATTAAATCGCAAAACAAAATAGTTATTATTGCACAGTGGGTGCAAACATACACATGGGGATGAGAAAAATATCAGCCATGATTGAATGGCAGAGCAGACTTGATGGGGTCGAGTGGCATAATTCTGCTCCTTTGTCTTATGGTCTAAACAAACCCCCCTCCCCCCCCCGCGCGTCACTGGCCTCACTCCCCTGAGTTTTGATCAAATTATTACTAGTTCATCCAATCAGAGGCTGGCTTCTCTGTCCATTGGCTGCTGATAGGCCGACTAGTATGCCCATCAGTCGCCAAAAACATGAAACAACCGCCTTCAATTGGTTAACCTGGAAGGAAGCTTTTTAAATTTGTAACAGCTGGACTAACCATGGAACCCCTGCCCAGTTTGGGAGCCCCTTCGTAGATAGCTGAACACTCAGCAGTTACTAAAAAGTGTCTTTTGTTACTCCTAACAAGTGGCTGTGGTGAAAGAATCAATCCAGACTGGTCTTCTGGGTTCAAGCCGGTTTATTGTAACACATGCTCCTCGGCCTTTTGGCTAAGATCAGGTGTAGTTTTGGCATCCTGCACTTGGTTGAGGTCACGCTGAGGCTTCATTTGAAGCACTTTTTTAAAGCAGTATCTAGGCCTTTTGGCTAAGATGCAAATGGGATCAAGTCTTGGAGGAGGTGCAATGCCTGCTCCAATCAGCTTGGATCATGTAGATCAAGCCCAGGACAGGAAGTGGGAAGCCTGTCTTGTCAAATTGGATCGGGAATGTCTCACTAGCTGAGACTTTGAATTGGACTTTGATTGGATTGAATTGGATATAAACAAAACAAAATCACATATCCTCAGTGTTACTAACCTACAGGGAGCCCTCCCCCCAAGTGTTCCAGCTGTCCCTATCGGACAACCAATGTCAAATGTTTAACTTGCAATTCCCTTAACAAGACAATTCCCATGCTCTGTAATTAATAACATATTGACACTTAGGACAGAATTGTGAAGCTTCTAACAAAGTATTTTGGAATGTGAAAATTTATATTTTACACATTGTGCTGTTTCTTTTCCACAGAATAAAATTAAAGTTGTTGCATTGAAGATAACCAATAACATTAATGTTCTCATCAAGGTAATCATTTTTAATATTATTTGTACAAAAGGTGACTTTTTGTGTTATTTTAGGATGTTATGCAGCTAAAGCTCTTAGTTACCTACAGAGCTTGGAACTGTTTCAAATGTTGTCATATTGTTCAATTCCAATAAATGACAGTCTGGCAAAGAGAAGTTACAGTATTGCGCTGGCATGTGCAGATACCCATCTAGAATCGATGAAGATTTTTAAATGCTGCCCTTTAGTACCTTGAAACATATACTTTTATACAGTTAGCCAAATAGGTTATGACAGACACCTGGGTGCTGTAAACTGGGCTGAAACAGCATTGTATAACCTGCACATTTTGTTTTGGTTAGGATCTGTTCCACAATCCTCCCTCTTACAAAAGCACAGTCACCCTTTCGTGGAAGCCTGTACAAAAGGCTGAAGGAGGGTAAGGTTATCGTTGTATCTTCTAATATTGTACACTCTTTTCACTTCTTGCTAATAAGCTAATGCTAAGAAACTGTGGCAATAACTCAAGATTGAAAAAAATCTTCACATTGCGACTGAGTGAGGCCTGATCCCTATAACTGCACTATTTTACCATGGTTATTAATATTTTTAAACAAAACATGTGGGATTCTTTATTTTAAAAATGAGATCTCGACTATAAATGCGTGCGTTTCCTCCAAGTGCTCCGGTTTCCTCCCACAGTCCAAAGGTGTGCAGGTTAGGGTGATTGGTAATGTTTAATTGCCTCTTAGTACAGTATCAGGGGGATTAGCAGGATAAATATGTGGGGTTACAGGGATAAGGTCTGGCTGGGATTGTTGTTGGTGCAGGCTTGATAGGCCAAATGGCCTCTTTCTGAACTGTAGGGATTCTGTGATAAATGATAAATCAATGGTTCAGTAGTGTAAGCCACCTTGTTGGAAAGGATTTGAACACCATGGAGAGAGTTCAGCAGAGGTTTGCTGAGGGGATAAGGGATTTGTTTATGAGGACAGAGAGGATATCAGTAGATAATGCTCAGGATTTGATCTAGTCTATCCAGTAAAAGTGGGAAAAGTTAACTTGGGAAATTGGAACTGGTTATGAAATCTTGTGGATTTTCTGTTATGGTCCAACGAATGCAAGTTTTTGAATTGTTTTAGAACTTTTAAAATTTGTCATTTGATCTATTTTCAATGCAAATATGGGCTTCAGAATTTCAGTTTTGATGTGGTTTTATATTGTTAACCTTAGAACTGCGAAGTCTAATAGTTAACTAGCAGGAAAACCCAAGACGTTAAGTGCAGAGAACACATGGGAATGAAAGAACTGGATCAACCAAATTGGTGTTTAATTTTATCTCCTTTGGCAAGACTAGTGGGTAGTTAGGAACTGACATGAAGTTTCTAGATGTTGACCATGCCTTGCTCCATCCTAAATGTGACCACAGTTTTCATCTTGGCTGCAAAATGGAAAGGCAAACTTGCATTTATATAGCACCTTTCATATCCTCGTGATGTCCCAAAGTGCTTTACAGCTCTTTGAAGTGCCTTTGACATGTGGTCACCGTCGTAATGTAGGAAACAATGAAACCCACAGCAACCTCCCACAAACAGCAGTGTAATAATGACCAATTTGTCTGTAATTGTGGTGTCGGCAGAGCAATAGATCTGGAGAGGCATACCAGGGATTACTCCACATCAATACTGAGGTCCCAAACACCCTCTCTAGCGGAGAGGGTGCTTGGGACCTTAATTTAAAAGACTGTACTTCAACGCTGCAACATGCCTTCAGTACTGCACTAGAGTGTCAACCTTGATTTTTGTGCACAAGTCATGGAGAGGAACTTGAACCCACAACCTTCTGATTTGGAGGCAAGAGTGCTACTAACTGAACCACAACTGACACTTAGAAATTCCAAACTTACTGAACTTGTACCATCTGACTACTAACAGAACTACTCTGGTATATATCTACTACATTGCAACAATTTGCTGAAGGTGCAAATAAGTTTGTGTTTTTTCTCGGGAGAAATCTCAGGAGGTCATTAGTTTGTGTGATTCTCTTCCCCAGAGAGCAGTGGAGGCTGGGTTATTGGGGATGGAGGGTGGGGCTGGGCGGGGGGGGGATGCTGGTGACTGACAGGAAAGTGGAGTTGAGGACAGCCATGATTTTACTGAATAGCAGAACAGACTCGAGGGGGCGCATGCACAGTACGAACTGACAGCAGAAATTTCCCTAGCTCAAAAACTAGACGTGTGACTGTGATAAATAAGCACTTCATAATTTCTGCCTTAACCTAATATTTCTTTATAGAAACTTCAAGGCTAATTAATCTGGTTGATGTTAATAGGCAAAAGCGTATGGCTGAGGAAAACACTTCATCCCCTCCCAAGAAACAATCTCCAGCACAAAAGCGGGACACCAGGCAGATCTACAATCCACCCAGTGGCAAATACAGCAGTAATCTTGGTAACTTTTCATATGGTAAGCTCTGTCAAGCAAATTGGAGATCCTGGCAATTTGATTTTTTAACAGTGATATAATAGATTGAATAGCACCAATGATGGAATATGGGTTTGTCCATTAATCACTAAGTTTCTCAATTTAGCAGTTTGCTGTGAAGAAAATGCCACCCACAAGACTATTAAGTGCTCCACCATTATGGCAGGGGAAGACATCACTGCCTAGTGCTCACCCACCATTTGGTAACTGCATCAAAGTGGCCATGTCATATTTGGGTTTGAGTTGTCTATCCTCACTTGGTTTATGTACCAGCTAAAGGTAGTAAATAAATTGCGAATCTGTTGCAAATCTGTGGAATTCCCTGCCCAGTGAAGCAGATGAGCCTACCTCGTTGAATGTTTTTAAGGCAAAGGAAGATAGATTTTTGAACAGTAAAGGAATTAAGGGTTACAGTGAGCAGGCGGGTAAGTGGAACTGAGTCCACGAAAAGATCAGCCATGATCTTATTGAATGGCGGAACAGGCTTGAGGGGCCAAATGGCCTACTCCTGCTCCTAGTTCTTATGTTTTCAAATAAGAAAACACATTTAAGTATTATTTTCTTTCTTTACAGAACAGCGAGGTGGTTTTCGTGGAGGCAGAGGTCGAGGCTGGGGTGGACGAGGAAATCGTAGCAGGGGACGCCTCTATTAAACCTGAAGGCTCCTTCACCATTGTCCATTGTGCAGCAGTTACTGTGTATTATAATCTTGGGATCGCTACAGAGCACCTGCAAGAACTGCTAGGAGCCTTCAAAGCAGAATTCTGTATTTAAGCAAACCTAATTTCTAGAAGATACCTTTGTACATTTCAACCTATGTTTATATGTGGGAACGTGAAGCTGTTTTCCAAACCCACACTCCTGTTCCAAAATGTGCTTTTTATTTCCTTTTCTTTGTTTTATACTGCTGTTCCGGCATTTTATAATAATTATAGGCTGGGTGAAATTTTCAAAACAAAAAGCACAGCAACAATTGACATTCCAAAATCCATCTTGGCAAAGCACCACGGTAAAATTAAAATATGGTGGAGATGTTTGTGAGCAGCTCCCACGCATTCTCCAACTGACTATTTCCCACAAATGTGACGCAAAACCTGCATGCGGGACAATAATTAGAACTGGTCCTTTTGTGATCTACAGCCTGTATGGCAAGTTACCCTGATGCCAGTGCCACCAGACAAAGTAGCATCACTGTTCATGAGAAGACTCTTGCAGCACTGGCACTGTCAAAGTTTGGGTTTCATACTTCCCTTCGTGAAACTTCTAACATTTTAATACCCTTCGATAGGTTCCTAGACTGGATAGCAGAGAAGCAATGTCTTTCAAGGGATGGCATCTTAGTACCAACGACTGAGAGAGGCCTCAACTTTTTTCCTCCATTTTCCCCAACTGGATAATATTTTGCCTTTTCCCAGTAGTGCACAGCTTCCCAGTTGAGATTAGTGGATTTAATTGTGTGGAAATTGTGGCTAGAAATACACTTACATAGAGGTGTATTAGTGTGCAGCCTGAGACTCGGGTCAAACGTCCCACCTTTCTGAAGCTAGGTAGATGCAACCCGATCTCAGTTCAACATGTGTCCTTCAGCAAATTAATGGCACTATCCCTATTGATGAACATAAAGCTACATGCTGTGATAAAAAAAATTCTTAGTGCTGTGCAGTATTTGTGTAACCTGTTGCATTCTTATGATGTGTAGATTAACTGTTGAGTGCTATAGTACTGAAGTACTGTATTCAAAAGAGTACTTGTAGCTTTAAAAAAATGATTTGCCTGATTCCAAAGCTTTGTCTGCATTTGTGCTTTGACCCCCCTACTTCATTGCCTATCTGCATGGCCAATAATCTTGTGATATCAAATATTACCTCATTGTGCCTCTGCATTGTACAATGGGCTTCATTTTGATGTCAGAAGTCAACAGTCATGAGGTAAGTTTTCTGAGCTATGCCCCGCTAATTCCTGTTTTTTTAAATCCCTCTTCCTCAATAAACCAATAACTAACAGCGTACATATTTTAGCTGATCATTATCTACGTTTTAAATTGAGCATGAAGGTCATTGAGCTGTTAGGTTGGACACTAAACGTATTGAAAGAAATGATATGCTGCTTATTACAGTCTTGTGAACAAACCTACATCCGGCAGTAGGTTGACCCTTATTGATGTATTTCCACTGTAGCCTCCAAATGCATCAAGTAATGACATCCCACTTCAGTTCTGCATTAGGTTTAGAGTGTGGGAATTGCTGTACACTTACACAAGATGTTACATTATGGTTCCAGTGATTGATACAGGGATACCACAAACAGATAGTGAATAAACTGCAAGCTGTCACACGTGATTGTGTCTTGGTCTTGCAGAAAACCTGCTGTGAAACTTCCATTCTTGTTATGGTGGGTCCAGCATTCTGCATCTGAACTGGGGCAACAGCCACCAATTTAAGGCAATCGCTCTTGTGGATTGGTGAAACAGCGACATGAAAATTTGGCAAAGTTCCTTTACTGTGCACATTGAGATGTTGGAGGCCACAGTGGAAATGTTAAAGAGTGTCAAAATTTGACGATGGACAAAAATCAAAGTAGTGAAACAAATGATCCTGAAGTACCATCCATATGTGTGTATGTTTGTTCTTCAATATCAATTGCCACTGATGCAAGTAAATATGAGTAATGCAGAACCACTTAACTATTGTTGCTTAACTACCGGGATTTTGAATTTACCATAGTGCAGACTTTGTAATATTAGCTGTATTTTGGAAGCTTGCTGTTGGAGGTGAATGAATACTTTATTCGGACATCTGCATGAATAATATTTTCGTATTCATTTTCTAAAATCCAGTCATTGTACAGCTTTTCTTTGTGTGGAAGCTACCTAATAGAGTACCTATAAAGAAGGTATTTGTGAGGAAAGATACTTTTTCCTTTTGTAAATTATACAGTGGAACCTTTTTCTTATTTAGTCTTTGGTTTGCAATGTAACAGTGCCAGACTATTTTTAGCATGTGAAAGGTTCCAGTTGTTTTTCTTATTGTGCAGAAAGATTTATTTCGACATTTGGATTAAATAAATGCAAACTCAGAAGCTGAAAGTAGTGATACGTGCTATCTCTGGGCAGTAGGTGAAACACGCTCTTCAAAGCTGTAACTGCATGTGACCTTTTTAGAGGGCTGTCCTTACATATTTAGAGAACGCTCTTTTTTTTAGGTATTTGCTAGTTCTATCAATGGCATTGCAGCTTCTGTTTAGAAATGCAACAAAGTTAATTGTTCGCCGCTGCCTCATTTTCTTTCAGTGGAAGGAAATGTAAGCGTTGCCCCATCCTTTTGGAATAAAACATTTTGTACAGCAATGCTGCATGCTGAGTATTTTTGTATTGTGCACCTATAATCAATTAGTAAACCGTGATGAATGATAGAATCTACGTTGTCAACTTATCAGGTTTTCAAGAACTTAACCAATAACTTGAAAAGATTAAGTATTTTTATAGGCCTGTTTTTGATCTGGTTGTATAGATAGTTTTTTTTTAATGTGCAAATGTATTGAGACCTTTGACAAATGAGTGATGAATTTGTGATCTGGCGAGTCTAGAAATCGAGTGCAGGTTCCCAATAAATTGTTGCTGAATAGTAACATATTCAATCAAACTTTAGACATCGACACTAGATTAATGATTAATGACAAAGAAAAATTAGATGTTCATCTGCCAACTAGCTGTAGGATTCCCAATGGTGTGCATTGTAAATGGGGGCGGCAAGTTTTTCTAATCGTGAGGGTAGGTGTGCCAAAATGTGTTGTCAAAAGGTGGCGTTGCATATTTGGACCTGTATCAGAAATTTGAAGAGCAAATGGCTCCCTTTATTGTTTCCCAAAATATATTTGAATGTACACCTCATCAGAAATTACTACGTGTTCTCGTTCCTACTTATTTTGTTGGCTTACATTAAATGTTTTGTTTTCTCCTCCTCCTTTCATTACTTCCACTAATTTATAAATCTCCTGATCTGGCAAATTATGCAATAAGAAACCATGAGAGGAAATGTCAAAGTAGACCAGAAATGTACTGTAAATCGCTTTTTAAAAAATACAAGGTCTAAACTACTCTGGTGTTTCTTATGCACTGGCATCCATCCCCATATAATGTGCATTGTCCCTTAAGCTGCTTACAGTCATTCCAACATTTGCATGAGTGACATCTCTGGTATTTAGGAGTCAGTTCATGAAGTCTTGATCTCATTTGTGCAATTGCAAAGTTAAATCCAACATTATTGTCATTTTGATAGTATAAGACAATAAGCTCACCCCTTAGTCACAAATGGATATGTAGGATGTCAATGTGCAAAAGTACAGTAATTGTGTAAAGGAAATTGAATATATTTATCTGAAAAACTACTCAATTTTTTTTCTTAGCATTAAAGCTACATAATTAAGTCGTTTAAGACACATGAACAGAACTGGGAATAGAGGAATACAAAAGAATGGTCTAGTGGGCACATGAGCGGCGCAGGCTTGGAGGGCCGAAGGGCCTGTTCCTGTGCTGTTTTGTTCTTTGAGTGCCTTGCTGTAGTACTTCAATGTAGCTTCAGCCACACCCTGAAAATACTAAAATACCAAATTCATTTAGATGCTTACTGCATACATTTTTCTTGTCTGCAACGTGTTCTCAAATCTGGTCATTCACAAAATTATTTAAGTTTAAATTTTAATCATGAAACGGCGATATATGTCTGATGGAAGCAGAGCTATTTCTGGAAGGTATTCCTTTTAAAAGCTTCATTTCAGTCCATATTACCCACCAACACTGCTTTCTGTTAAACCTTGATCTGTACTCTCAGTACACCTGAGTATCATTAAAGGGATGGCAACGAAGAGGGACATGGATGAGCAGAAACTACACATCTCATATGTAGACAGGGTTGGTAAGTGAACCTTCATGGTTTAGGAAAAGATTAATATTCTATGCCACTTGGCTAAGTTGCACCTGTCATCTATTTACTATATGCCTATAATTGAAAGCAGTATCTAAATCTCCGAGCCTGGTAGTGATGGCACATAGTGATATAGTCACACTGCGCAAAACAAGACTAGGATATGCTCATGCCTGTGATTTCTCTAAATGTTGGGTTCCTGTAAAGAAAAATAGACTTGTTTCTGAAATAGCAGAGGGCAGTGACTGATAAATCGTATCAGTGATTTATCAGTCACTGTTAATAGAACATCAATAACCAATATGGATGTGGAGATGTCGGCGTTGGACTGGGGTAGGCACAGTAAGAAGTCTCACAACACCAGGTTAAAGTACAACATGTTTATTTGGTATCACGAGCCTTCGGAGCACTGCTCCATCAGGTGAGTGAATGACAACTGACCTGATGAAGGAGCATTGCTCCAAAAGCTCATGATACCAAGTGAATCTGTTGGACTTTAAACTGGTATTGTGAGACTTCTTGCTGTAACCAGAGCTGAACATAGTATTCAAGGTGTAATCAGACCTGGGAAGTATAGTTTAATTTTCCATGACTTGTATTCTAATGTTTTGGCTACTTAGTTCAGTGTTCCATTGGCTTTTTTAATTGCTCTGCACTTATTGGGCATGTTCGCTATTAAGACTCCTGTAGCTCTTTCAACTTCATCCTTGGCTTGGTTCAGTGTTCATGAACTATCGCCCATTTTTCCTTCCTGTATACCATCTTTTATGCTTGTCTGCATTAAATTTCATACACAATTTTTCAACCCAATTTGCACATAATTCAATTCCGTAACTCTTAAGCTGCCTCTTTTGATTTCACAGTCTCAGGCTTGGTTTCATTTGAAAATTTTGCCAATTTACTTTTGAGTTTTGGAATCAATTAGAAAAGCTAATGGTCGCAGCCTAACTTAGATGCCAAAAACACTCTCCTTAACCCCCAGCACCCATCACTCAACATTATTCAAGTACCCATTGTTTTCTACCCTTGAGCAATTTTCCCTGAACCCCTGCAGTTTTGAACTGGACAAATTGCCTTTCACATAAAGCCTTTTGATGATTCCAAGTCTTTCCTGGAACACTGCAGCTTCAAAGATATTGTGAAGCTTGACCAGACAGAAATGCTTTCATTCTGAATCCATGCTTACTGCTGAATTACCCTATTATTGCGCGGCTAATCTGCAAGACTAATGGACCTGCAATTGCCCGTGTTTGTCTTGTCACCTTATTTTCGTTTCCAATATCCTGGCATCTCTTCAATATCTCGTGAGTCCATGGTAATTATCAAGACCTCAAAAATCACCCTGTTTTCTCTTGAATGGCATTTATCCTAGCGGGCTATCACTGGAGATTTACTGCTTTTGAAGCACTGTTAGCTTGTTCTGTGCTTCGATTTCCTGTCGATCAGAATCATTGATTTTGCTGTTTCAGTGTGGAATATTGGTAACATATTCTCACTAGACCCACAGACATTTACAGCATGGAAACAGGCCCTTCGGCCCAACTTGTCCATGTCGTCCTTTAACCACCATGCTAGTCCCAGTTGGCCATGTTTGGCCCATATCCCTCTATACCCATCTTACCCATGTAACTAAATGCTTTTAAAAAGACAAAATTGTACCAGCCTCTACTACTACCTCTGGCAACTTGTTCCAGACACTCTCCACCCTCTGTGTGAAAAAATTGCCCCTCTGGATCCTTTTGTATCTCTCACCTTAAACCTATGCCCTCTAGTTTTAGACTCCCTTACCTTTGGGGAAAGATGTTGACTCGCTGATCTATGCCCCTCATTATTTTATAGACCTCTATAAGATCACCTCTAAGCCTCCTACGCTCCTGTAAACACCTTTGATTTTTTTTCCTTCAGCATTTGTGGCCATTTTCCATTCATTTTCACTTAATTTGTCCAGTTTGTTGTTCTTAATTTGAGGCATCTATTTATCCCATCTAGGCAATCATATTTAAACCTAGAGGGGCCTGATAGGGTCGGTGCTGAGAGATTGTTTCCACTGTTTGAAAAATCTAAAAAACATTCTCAGGATAATTAGGCTAGAGATGTTAAAGGCTGCCAACTGACAGTCATCTGTTTTACGCCTATACAAAGTTGATGCCTACCCCAATTAGTCTGCCCAAAGTATGATATTCCCCAAAATAAGCAATTACTCAGGAAGGGCTAGTAATTGCAAAATAATAGCATGAAGTACATTCAGAAAATCAATGAAGGTCTGTTTATTTTTAATAATTTGTACAGAGTTGCTTTTAGTTTTAAGACTAAGTTCATTCCACTGAGCCAAATGGGAGCAGGATATCAAACAAATGTAAATTATTTATAGTTTGCTATGTCTTGGATTCAAAAAATAGTTTTTGATTTTTGCAGTTTTAAAGTCTGTAGTAAACAGAGTTGTCAGAATTACAAGAAGAGCATAAAAGCTGTTTCCACGGTTCTGCAGGGTTTCATATTGTGTGGAGTTTAATCTTCTATGCAATGTGCGATTGAATTATCGATGTACAAAAATAAACTATCCATATATCTTTAATATATTAACCATGTGTCTGCGCACACTTCCTATCTGCAAAATGCAACTTGTCATATTTGTCCATTTTTGATATAATTTCCCAGGTCCACATTCAGAATAGACTACCTATGCAAATTCTCTTTTTATTCATTCATGGGACATGGGTATGGTTGGCTGGCCCGCTTTTGTTGCCCATCCCTAGTTGCCCGAGGGCAGTTGAGAGTCAACCACATTGCTGTGGCCCTGGAGTCTCATCTAGGCCAGACCAGGTAAGGACAGCGGATTTCCTTCCCTAAAGGACATTAGTGAACCAGATGGGTTTTTCCAACAATCAACAATGGTTTCATGGTCATCAGTAGATTCTTAATTCCAGATATTTTTTTCCTACAGTAATTACACCACCTTGATGGTTATGGAGATATCATTTTGCATCGCAGTTTCTATTACAGAGAAAAGCATCTGTTCCAAATTGCTGTCTATTTTCTTCCATCAAAATATATAAAGTAAGAACAGAATGGCTGACTTGAAAAATGGGGACTCAGATACGCAAATACTTGATCCAATTATACTCTATTCCACCTGAAACTAAACTTGTTTTTGATTTCTGTGCAACAGCACAGGTGGTGCACCGATGATTATTGAAGTACAATTGGTCTGATCAAGTTGGTGTGCAACTTGGAAATTGTTCTAAGTTTCACAACACTTTCAGAGTAGCTGATGATAGCTGTGCAATTCATGATATCCTGTTGTTTTGTGATCAACTTGAAATTTAATTTCTTGCCCACATAACTTCAGCTCTAAAAGGATTCTGTGGATGTATTTATGCTCTGGATAATTCTCATCGCACCCTGGAACAAAAAGCAAAACAGCAACCGGGGATTTCATATCAGATGCAAAAGCCCTTTTGTGTTGTTGAATTATCCCAGACTTTGGGGGCTACTCAAAAGTTGCTTAATGTATAACATTGATGTCATGCTAACGTCAAGAATTTAACTTTATTTTGTCATGTGTATACTTGCTGTAACACATCTGAATTTAATTCTATCACACTTTGCATATCCAATGAAAGGAACTCTCCAGTGCTACTCAACTTGAAGTCAACTTGCTCTCCTTACTCTTTCTCGCGATTTCTCAGTCCAGTTTGCTTTTTTTTTTAAAAGTGCTTATTTTGATAACTGTACCAAAGATAACCAGGGAGTTCCTCCATACTGTGCTGCAGTGTTGGCCAGTACCTTGCTGAGAGCCAACACGGGGGGGAGGGAGAGAGAAAAGCAGAAAACATCAGGGGGAATGTTTTTTTAAAAATGGAGAAGTGCAGGTAGATTGTTCTGTGAATGGAATTGAAAGATTGACAACGTAACGGAGAAGGTCTGACTTTGGTTCCTTTTTCAAACCCCGGACAGGTTCACTGTCATGTGATCCATTTCCAGGTGTCAACCCATCTCGAGCTGCAAACCATCCTGCTGTCTTCTGCTTTGCTCATGTCTCCTTTTCCACTCACAGTTTCTGACCATTTGGTGTAAACAGTGAATCCTGGACAATCCATTTGGACCAACCTGAAACTGGTTTTCAACACCAAGAGCTTGGAGTATGGTGTGCTCACAAGCAGTTGAATGCAGAAACTGGATATTTTTCACTTGGTTTCAGATTGAGTTGCATTCTAAGTCTGCTCTAGTCCAAATGCTACCATACTGCTGTGGCCATCTCAATTCTCCTATATCCAGGAACCATTTCCCTCCCTAGCACTATCACAGCTAGAAACCCCTCTCTTTACTCTTTCTAGACAATGATATCTTCCACTACTTTGCCCCTAATCATGCTCCCCAATCTTACCAGGTTTGGATCTACAATCAATACAGCCCTTGTGCAAGTTCTCAACACCTAGACAGTACTCTAGGCTGCTGAATATTGGAATCCTTTCTACTGACTGCCTACCACCATATGCAAGTTTTCCAAAATGTGTATGTGCCTTTGCAGTTGATATACGATAGGACCTTGCCCACACTCTTGCTAAATCCTGCAAGCTACCCCATTCCTTTCATAATAAGAACTAGGAGTAGGAATTAGGCCATCTGGCCCCTCAAGCCTGCTCTGCCATTCAATAAGATCATGGCTGATCTTTTTGTGGACTCAGCTCCACTTAACCGTCCACTCGCCATCACCTTTAATTCCTTTACTGTTCAAAAATTACCTATCCTTGCCTTTAAAGCATTCAATGAGGTAGCCTCAACTGCTCCACTGGGTAGGGAATTCCATACAAAAGTCTGAGATCACATACCAACCAACACAAGAACAGCTTCTTCCCTGCTGCCATCAGACTTTTGAATGGACCTGCCTTGCATTAAGTTGAACTTTCTCTACATCCTAGCTATAACTGTAACACTACATTCTGCACTCTCATTTCCTTCTCTATGAATGGTATGCTTTGTATAGCGCGCAAGAAACAATACTTTTCACTGTATGCTGTGACATGTGACAAATCTAATCAAATCAGATTCACAATTCTTTGGGTGAAGAGGTTCCTCCTCAATTCAGTCCTAAATCTGGTTCCCCTTGTTTTGAGGCCATGCCCCTTTGTTCTAGTTTCACCTGCCAGTGGAAACAACCTCCCTGCTTCTATCTTATCTATTCCCTTCATAATCTTATATGTTTCTATAAGATCCCCCCTCATTCTTCTGAATTCCAATGAGAGTATATTTTGTGACTGCAAATCCCAGGAATCAACCAGTAAAGATAATAGGGCTAAGTCATGATCCAGTGAGAAATTATTTCAGTTCAACAAATTGGAGAAGACGTGGAGCTGTGTATTTAACCTATACAAGTAGGAATAGGCTAGATGTCAGTTGCTTTACCAGAGAGTTGTGGACCGCTGAACTAATTGACAGCCCTGTGGGACACCTACAAAAGAGGGCTGAACCAGCTATTGGCTGGCGCAGAGATTGCATCATATCAAAGGGTAAGTTATTTGCCAGTTAACTAATAACTGATTTTAATTAACAGTTGGGGAGAAATTCTCTATTTTGACCCTTTTTTGGCATGACTTTCCTGGTTTTGAAGGATTTCATACCTGGTGTTGTGGGTGTGGGTCAGATTTGATACACCAGCCAGCTGGAGTTCCTGTCAGTTCTTTGCTTTTTGTGCGTGTCTACGCCTTTTCCCTTCGCATGTCTACATTTATACCTGAAGCTGCCAGTATAAGTTTACAATTCATGACAAGTTTCAATAGTGTCTTTTTTCAGCAATACTCAAGCTTATAATTCTGCAATTAAAGACTCCTGATAGAGGTGCTGCAATTTCCACTCTAAATATAGACAAAGAAATTTGTAATGGAAATTATTGGTGGAGATCATCTTCTAGAGTGGCTGAAGCTTTTGCCATCACAATCATCGTATTGCCATCATGCCGGTGCTCAAAGCAGCACACAGGCACTCAGCAGTCTAGCAACCTGTGCTCCAGCAGATTACTAGGATTGCTCAGGGGCCACCTTGGGGAAGTGGTCATGCTTGGCAGTGCATGAACCTGTGCTCGCCTCTCGGGACCTTAGTATTCATGCTCCCAGCACTGCCGCTTGACCAGGTTAGCCCTTCAACAACCCTAGTAATCTGCCTTTCAGCCAGCCTGGTCTGCTGTAACCCATGTTGAGGACTCCTATTCATTCACTGTCGCTGTGTCAAAATTCTGGAACTCCCTAACAGCAGTGCGTGTGTGTACCTACAACACATGGACTGCAGCGGGTTCAAGAAATCAGCTCACCATCACCTCCTCAATTAGGGATGGTCAAGAAATGCTCACCTATCCAGTGATGCCCACATCCAATGTATGAATGAAAAAATCCAAAGCCCAGCCCCTGATGCTGTTCAGGATCATCCTGCATGGCCACCCGCAGTGTCACTGTTTTGCCCTTACCCCCACCAACACCCCACACAAACAGAGTCAACAATCTTCCACCAATCATGTTGCAGCCACTGTGTCGGACCACTGGACCAGACAAAAGCAAGACAGGGAACTCTCAAGGATCTGAGTGGTTCAGTTTTGTGTGTATTGTTGTAAGTGTTGTTGCATAAAGTTGTATTTTTGAGTGGTGGCTTTTACTTCAAAATTTGGGCCAAAGGGGTACTGTGAAAATATATTGAATTAAATTTGGGGAATTATGGAGCATCAGTATTGATGGGGATGAGATGTTTTGGGGGTGGGGGAGGACTGGAATCTTCAGTATCTGCTCATGGACAGCTCAGCTGGAGTGAAAGAGTTTTGGATGCCTCCTCCTTTCCACCTCCCCCTAAGATGCCCTGCCAAGGCCTGGAGACAATGGCTGTGTCTTCATGAAGGCAAGGTGTGGAGAACATAGCAGATCAGCGCAATCCTGGAAAGCACTAGAAGGTTTAACATCCTGGGGAGGTCCGGGCAGTGGAATCAACTCATGATGCCAATGGTTTGGTTGCAGTCTTGCTGTCCATATTGGTTAGGTGGAGGAGGGGAGTTATGAACGAGGTGTTGATGGAGTATTTCTTGTTACCCTACATTCAGAATCTGGTTCACTGGTGGCTGAAAAATGGGACGTATGACTTATCGTTACATCATGATTGCTCCCAGGATTTTAGGTATTCACTAAACAATACAATGGCAGAGTCATCAGGAGTATAGAAACACAGAGGGACCGAGGTGTGCAAGTCCACAAATCCTTGAAGGTGGCAACACAGGTGGAGAAGGTGGTGAAGAAGGCATATGGTATGCTTGCCTTTATAGGACGGGGTATAGAGTATAAAAGCTGGAGTCTGATGATGCAGCTGTATAGAACGCTGGTTAGGCCACATTAGGCCAGCTCTGGATGCCGCACTACCAGAAGGACGTGGAGGCGTTAGAGAGAGTGCAGAGAAGGTTTACCAGGATGTTGCCTGGTATGGAGGGTCTTAGCTATGAGGAGAGATTGGGTAAACTGGGGTTGTTCTCCCTGGAAAGACGGAGAATGAGGGGAGATCTAATAGAGGTGTACAAGATTATGAAAGGGATAGATAGGGTGAACGGTGGGAAGCTTTTTCCCAGATCAGAAGTGACGTTCACGAGGGGTTACGGGCTCAAGGTGAGAGGGGCGAAGTATAACTCAGATATTAGAGGGATGTTTTTTACACAGAGGGTGGTGGGGGCCTGGAATGCGCTGCCAAGTAGGGTGGTGGAGGCAGGCACGCTGACATCGTTTAAGACTTACCTGGATAGTCACATGAGCAGCCTGGGAATGGAGGGATACAAACGATTGGTCTAGTTGGACCAAGGATTGGAGGGCCGAAGGGCCTGTTTCCTGTGCTGTACTGTTCTTTGTTCACTGACAGGAAGTTCTGGGCATAGTTGTGTACCAACCAACTGCCCATTGATGGAATGGTAGCCCCTGCAGTTGGGGTAGATCTCTTTGATATGTGGGGCCTGCAGAACCACATAAAGTAATCAATAATGTCCTCAACCATTGGCTGTCCTGCTGATCTGACAATGCTATGTGCTTGTCCCCTTTTGAAAGAGAGATGGCAATAAAGTTCCCTCACCTTCAGGGTCTCTGTCACCTGCAGCAACGCACCATCAACTTTGAAATTTTCCGTGACAATGAAATCTGACTTTTGGTAGTTGTAGAGTTATCAATACTCCACTCAAACTTCTAAACTCCTCCATCACTGTTCACTGGGTTGGGTTGTACCAGCTCCTCAAACTGCTGCTATTCCCAATCCAGTATGCTCTTCCCCTCTCCACAACTGTTCTTCAGACCACTTCCCTCATTTGCACTGATACCAGAGATTTACCTTTCACCCTCCCTTGGATTCCTGAACTTCACTGCTCTTAGTTCTTGAGTTTCAATTCTCTTAGAAGCAGAATGTTCTTAAAATTTCAGTCTGGATGAGAATGGCGGGGGAGCATTTTGGGCGTATAATTTGGTAGTGGAAGACGACCAAAGAAGTGAAAGACGAGGAGTTAATCTTGAGTGCTATTTCAAGTTGAACAAAACTGAAATGCAAGTAAAAACTGCCTAAAACTGGTAAGTAGCAAGTTTGATGCTTATTAACGCCTGGGATAATCTATGCAGGGTTGTTGAAATGTGGGCAGCTCGGTAGCACAGTGGTTAGCACTGTGCCTCACAGCACCAGGGGTCCGGGTTCGATTCCTGGCTTGGGTCATTATGTGGAGTCTGCATGTTCTCCCCGTGTCTGCATGGGTTTCCTCAGTGTTCCAGTTTCCTCCCACAGTCCGAAAGACGTGCTGGTTAGGTGCACTGGCCATGCTAAATTCTCCCTCAGTGTGCCCGAACGGGTACTGGAGTGTGGCAACTAGGGGATTTTCACAGTAACTTCATTGCAGTGTTAATGTAAGCCTACTTGTGACACTAATAAATAAACTTAAATAGCATGGCTTGAAGTGTGAGAGAAATTGTACTTTTTATGAAGAACAAGCTAGATTTGTCAAATGGCTTCTTCTATCTGTACTTTATGATATTAATGTTTTATCTAAAATGTTTAAACATGAATCCATGAAACACATCTCCATGCAGTGTTTACAGGATATGAAACTCTTTGCTGAATTCATAGATAGAAAGTCAACTAAGTGTTAGAAGAAAGACTTAGTTGGGAAATAAGGAGTCTGGAGAAAAGCCTGAAGATAAATTAGCTGTAGCTGACTAAACTCTGCAGCAGGTTCAATAGGCTGAATGGATAACTCCCTATATCTAGAATAAATCTGAGCCTTATTCACTTGTTTTCTGCAACTTTTAAAAACTATTGCAATCGCCTTTTTAAACAAACACATCTAACACCTGGGGCAAAATAGAAACGGAATTAAGGTGATAAATGTTGCGTATGCAAGTTGGATGTTTTGCAATTTCCATACTTTATCCACTTGTTTTTGTACCTTCCCAAGCCTGCCTCTCTTTCTCTTGTTTCTCTGTATCATGTTTTCTCACCTTCTATCTATCCCCTTTGGGGAATAGTGGGATGTTATGGAAGGATGTTTAGGTTAATTATCAATCTGTTAAACAAAGTCATGAGCACTCCTTCTGTGGCTAACAAGTCATGGATCAGCTCTGACGATGGGTCATCCAGACTCGAAATGTTGGCTCTATTCTCTCTCCATTGATGTTGTCAGACCTGCTGAGATTTTCCAGCATTTTCTGTTCTAGTTTCAGATTCCAGCATCCGCAGGATTTTGCTTTTATCTTAAGGCATGGGTTGGGACTTGAACAGGGAACTTCTGGCACAGAGGAGGGGCACTACCCACTGAGTTGCAAGACCTCCTTTCCTCCTCCTGAAGCATTATTTAATACTTATCCCTTTGACCAAGTTTTTAGTTACAGCTCTGTCTGGAAGGAGGTGGTGGTATCGTAGTATTGTCACCAGATTACTAAACCAGAGACCCATGGGGGACCCGGGATCAAAACCTGCCACAACAGATGAGGAATTTGAATTCAGTCAATAAAAATCTGGAATTAAATGTCAAATGATGACCTTCATAATTGTTGAATCGTGGCAGCAGTGTGTACTATCTGCAAAATGCACTGCAGGAACTCACCAAGGCTCCCTAGACAGTGTCTTCCAATCTCACAACCACTGCCATCTGGAAGGACAGGAGCAGCAGATACCTGGGAACATCAGCACCTGGAAGCTCCCCTCCAAGTCACGCACCATCCTGACTTGGAAATATTTCACCGTTCTTTCATTGTCGCTGGGTCACAATCTTGGAACTCCCTTCCTAACAGGATTGCAACATGGACTGCAACTGTTCAAGAAGGCAGCTCACCACCACCTTCTCAAGGTCATCTAGGGAGAGTGATACATGGTGGCTGAGCCAGCAATGCCCACATCCCATGAATGATATTTAAATTCCTCGTTGGCATCCATTCAAGCGGAAAGAGGACTCCGAGCAGTGATCACCATCCAGAAGAGCAGTCCAGTCCAGTCCAGTCTGGGGCTCCTGAGATGAATCAAAGGGTGATATCACAGGTAAGTGACTTGTTGGTGAATATTTGGCTCATTTTCAAACCCATGCAATTTATTAATAACTATTTTATTGGTAGTAGTAAAATTTGCTAGCAAGAACATAAGAACTAGGAGGAGGAGTAGGCCATCTGACCCCTCGAGCCTGCTCTGCCATTCAGCAAGATCATGGCTGATCTTTTCATGGACTCAGCTTCACTTACCCACCCGCTCATCATAACTCTTAATTCCTTCACTGTTCAAAAATCTATCTGTCCTTGCCCTAAAAACATTCAATGAGGTAGCCTCAACTGCCTCACTGGGCAGGGAATTCCACAGATTCACAACCCTTTGTGTGAAGAAGTTCCTCCTCAACTCAGTCCTAAATCTGTTCCCCCTTATTTTGAGGCCATGCCCCCTAGTTCTAGTTTCACCCGCCAGTGGAAACAACTTTTCTGCTTCTATCATATCTATTCCCTTCATAATCTTGTATGTTTCTATAAGATCTCCCCTCATTCTTCTGAATTCCAATGAGTTTACCCCCAATCTACTCAGCCTCTCCTCATAAACCAATCCTCTCAATTCCGGAATCAACCTAGTGAATCTCCTCTGCACCCCCTCCAGTGCCAGGAATAGTAAAGGCTATCAGTGGTAATGTTAATTAAGAATAAATTAAACAGCACAAAGATGGCAGGTCAGGAGGTGTTTTGTGGCTACAGATTGAGAGTTCTGTTTACTGGTGTGATCCAGGGCAAACAGGTTGATGGTAAGTGTCTGCAGCTTGAGGACTTTTGACTAAGAATCTTTGAGCTGGAGTTAAGTTTATTTATTATTGTCACAAGCAGGCTTCCATTAACACCGCAACAAAGTTACTGTGAAAAGGTTGAGCTGCAGACACTGCGATGTATCAGAGAGGGGGCAAGTTACCTGGACTCTTTGTACCAGGAGGCAGTCACATTCCTCCGGGGGTAGGGCTTTTTGCTTTGGTCTGTGGTCAGGGCCAGGAGGGTGTGACTGAGTGAGGCAGGTCTGGGGACTCAGAAGGTGGAAGTGAAAGAGCTTCAGCCTTTGCAAATATCCAACAGGTTTGAGATTCTTGGAGCCTGTATGGATGTAAGTGGTGGCTGCAGGGTGGATGAGCAAACTGACCATGGTACAGAAGGCCATTCAAGCAGGAGGAGTTAATAGGAATGTCGTGGCAATTGGGGACAGTATAGTCAGGGGAATAGACACAGTTCTCCGCGGCCGAGAGCGGGAGTCCAGCCGGCTGCATTGCCTGCCTGGTGCCAGACTTCAGAGCACCTGATCTGGGGCTGGCGAGGCACTTGCAGTGGGAAGGGAATGATCCGACGGAGGTTGAGGGGCCACCTGATAGAAGTCTACAAGATTATAAGTGGCATGAACAGAGTGGATAGTCAGAAGCATTTTCCCAGAGTAGAAGAGTCAATTACTAGGGGGGATAGTTTTAAGGTGTGAGGGGCAAGGTTTAAAGGAGATGTACAAGGCAAGTTTTTTACACAGAGGGTGGTGGGTGCCTGGAACACGCTGCTGGGGGAGATAGTGGGAGCAGATATGATAGTGACTTTTAAGGGGTGTCTTGACAAATACGTCAATAGGATGGGAATAGAGGGATACAGTCCCTGGAAGGGTAGGGGGTTTTAGTTCAGTCAGGCAGCATTGTCCATGCAGGCTTGGTGGGCCGAAGGGCCTGTTCCTGTACTGTAATTTTCTTTGTTCTTTGTTCTATCCTGTTGTCATGGTCCATGTAGGTACCAACAACATAGGTAGACCTAGGAAAGAAGTACTGCGTGGGAAGTATGAGCAGCTGTCAGCTAAATTTTAAAATGCAGAACCTCAAAGGTAATAATCCCTGGATTGCTCACTAATCGGAGCAAACTGGTGTAGAGAAAGTTAAATGCGTGGTTCAAAGTTCAGTATGGAAGAAACGGATTTTGATTCATGGGGCATTGGCACCAGTACCGGGGATAGTGTTTGCGGGACAGTTTCTTTGAGCGGCACAGTTTAGCACCAACCAGAGAGTGGACGACACTGAATCTGGTGCTGTGCAATGAGATAGGATTAATGAATGACCTCATAGTAAAAGAGTCCCTAAAAAGCAGTGAGCATAATATGACTGAATTTAGTTTGAGGGGGAGAGGAGTGGATCTAAGACCAGGGTTTTAAACTTAATTAAGGGCAATTATGCAGTCTTGAAGACAGAGCTGCCTAAGGTGAACTGGGAAATAAGGGATAAGCCAGTAGAGATGCAGTGGCAGATATTTAAGAGGATATTTCTCCCTATCTGTTTGAACATGTGATATTTGATTACATGAGACTCAGTTGTAGGAGACAGAGGGTGATGTCAGAAGGCTGCTTTAGTGACTGGAAGCCAGTGACTAATGATGTACCATAAGAACTAGGAGCAGTTGTAGGCCATCTGGCCCCTCGAGCCTGCTCCACCATTCAATAAGATCATGGCTGATCTTTTCGTGGACTCAGCTCCACTTACCCGCCCTCTCACCATAACCCTTAATTCCTTTACTGTTCAAACATTTATCTATCCTTGCCTTAAAAACATTCAATGAGGTAGCCTCAACTGCTTCACTGGGCAGGGAATTCCACGGATTCATAACCCTTTGAGTGAAGAAGTTCTCAACTCAGTCCTAAATCTGCTTCCCCTTATTTTGAGGCTACGCCCCCTAGTTCTAGTTTCACCCGCCAGTGGAAACAACTTCCCTGCTTCTATCTTATCTATTCCCTTCATAATCTTATATGTTTCTATAAGATCTCCCCTCATTCTTCTGAATTCCAATGAGTATAGCCCCAGTCTACTCAGTCTCTCCTCATAAACCAACCCTCTCAACTCGGGAATCAACCTAGTGAATCTCCTCTGCACCCCCTCCAGTGCCAGTATATCCTTTCTCAAGTAAGGAGACCAAAACTGTACACAGTACTCCAGGTGTGGCCTCACTAGCACCTTAACCAGCTGCAACATAACCTTGCTGTTTTTAAACTCCATCCCTCTAACAATAAAGGACAAAATTCCATTTGCCTTCTTAATTACCTGCTGCACCTGCAAACCAACTCCTTGAGATTCCTGCACAAGGACACCCAGGTCCCTCTGCACAGCAGCATGTTGCAATTTTTTTACCATGTCCATTATGAGGGACATGGACAGAGTGGATAAGGAGCAGCTGTTCCCCTTAGTTGAAGGGTCAGGCAGGAGGTTCGGGGGGTTGTGAGGAAGAACTTTTATACCCAGAGGATGGTAACGTTGTAATGTGCAGCCTGGGAGGGTGGTGGAGGCGGGATGCCTCACATCCTTTAAAAATTATCTGAATGAGCACTTGGCACGCCATAACATTCAGGGCAATGGGCAAGTGCTGGCAGATGGGATTAGGTGGGAGGTCATGTGTTTCTAATGTGTTAATGCGGACTCGAAGGATCTCTTCTGCGCTGTATGATTCTGTGATTCTATTATCCACCTCAACCTTGGACTGGTTAGTTGAACTTGATGTCTATTCCAATATGAAGAGATTCGATGTCCCCGGTCTTGCCGAAAATAACACTGCCAAAAAAAAATCCATCAGCAATTCAGTCCTCTTTGGTTTAAATGCGTTAAGGTGCACCATCTGTACTGTGTGGAAATGTGTGCAATTTCATGACTTCATTGAGAAACCAACCCAAAGTATGAAAGCATTGATTTTATAATTTAAACCTGAATGTTTAGCGATTAGTACGCTGAACATCAACATCCCTGAAGGAGCCAAGAGCACCAGCATTGAGGCCACGATCATCTGAAGCCAACTCCGCTGGGGTGTCAAAGTCCTGACTGCCAAAGCAAATCATCTTCACCCAGCACAAGGAAGGCTCCCGAACAAGAGGAGGAGAAAAGAAGCATTTCAAAGACGCCCTGAAGGCTTGCCTCAAGAAATGCAACATAGATGTCAATGCCTGGGAGACTTTCACTCTGAAGAGACCTACTCGGAGGAACCTCCTGATTGAAGGGACACAATTCTTCGAGGATACCCGTTGACAAGATGGGGCCTAGAAAAGGAGCCTGAGAAAGGAATACCAGCAACCTGGAGTCCCAAGGACCCAACCCAGCTCCCAGAATCACCTGTCAAGTGTGCGGTCGAAGATGCGGCTTGAGAATCAAGCTCTTCAGCCACACAAGAACCTACAGAACCCATGACCAGTGACGCAGCTTCTTAATTGGCAATCATACTCGATAGCGAGTGATCACTGAACAAAAGTGTTTCGGTGGATGATAAGGCAGTTGTTTGTGCATCATATAAAGCTAACAAATGCACTGTGAGAATGTGACTGTTCTAATGCTGCATTTTGTGCTGTTAGCATCAGTATTGTGTTGTATTTGTATAAGAGGAGCAACTTAGTATCCAAAAGAATTACTTTTTGTGGCGCTTGTTACGGCAACACCAACAGCTGGTAATAGACCACTGCTACGCGAAGTGGATTGGTGCAGGCTTGTGGAACCGATGGCACAAAGCTTGCATGGTTTTGGACCGTGCACTCAGATGCACTTTCTCCCTGATTGACAGCTGTCCCCAGACTCTTCCATAGGATTTGGCAAACCCATCAAAACACTTCAATAATTGTTTTAAGCCATCACACAGGTCTTTCTCTCTGAGTGGAGATGACTGTAAGAAAAAGCACAGTCTTTCCTGAGAGTTGCATCCTCTCCATAGTAAATTTTGTACAGTGACTCTCCAGTGATTATTGTTCCCAAAAGAAAAAAATGCTGAAAACTCTCAGCAGGTCTGGCAGCATCTGTAAGGAGAGAAAAGAGCTGACGTTTCGAGTCCAGGTGACCCATTGTCAAAGCTGACACGGCAAGGTCTGGGGCTCGAAGAGATGGAGTTCGAGGGATTGGGACTGGTGGGGGGGCCTGGGATGGGCAGTGGTGGTGTTAATTTGTTGAAGCTTGTGTTCCTTTACGTCTGCAAGAAACAGGAAAAGTTTTTTGTTAAGACGTCGAATGATGCGGAGGATGAAATGAAACTGGGGAAAGGGACAGCTTTGAGAGAGAGTAAGACGGTGTTGCTGGAGAGAGATGTCGAGTGTCTTCATGTGGCGGTGCATGGAACTGAGTGTGGCTTTCAGGATGCGGCAAGAACAGCAGTTCGAAGAATGTTGTATAGCCTGGAGGTTCCTGTAATCCTGGAGGTTACATGCGGGGTGGAATTTGAGTTGAAATCCGCGTGGAGTAAGTCGGGATGAAGACAGTCATTGAGGAAGGAAATGTGACTGTGGAAACGAGTCTTGGTAAATACCTTGTCCAGCACTAAGAGAGAAATGAAAAGCAGTGAAGGTGGATAGGGGGAGAGAAACATACGGAAATCTTGTTGGTGAGAAGAGCAGTACTTCAGGGTAGGCATTCCTGGAAGAGAAGTGGCAGTGAGTTAAACACTGGATAAAAGCAAATTACTGCGGATGCTGGAATCTGAAACCAAAAGAGCAAATGCTGGAAAATCTCAGCAAGTTTGGCAGCATCTGTAAGGAGAGAAAAGAGCTGACGTTTTGAGTGCAGACGACCATTTGTCAAAGCTGTTTATTGTTGTTTGGTGATTCGTGTGATGGTCACCCAGCCATACCCACTTACTGAGAGGGGCAGTAAGCCACAGCAGCCAGTACTGTGCCAGTTGGTCAGCCACATTGAACGCTGAGTATTATTGAGAGGATGAGTGAGCCTCAGTAACTGGTGACCATTATTGTGATGGTTGCTATTGTGAGGATCAGTGAACCACAGTTACCAAGATTGTGAGGGGCAATGAGCCGCCATGTTTGTGCTGGGCGGGAAGCGCCATGTTTGTGCTGGGCGGAGAGGCGCCATGTTTGTGCTGGGCAGAGTGCCGCCATGTTTGTGCGGGGCACAATGGCGCTGGCATTTGCTGCGCCTCGGTTTGGGGATGGGCCGCTGCCTCGCACAATGATGGCGGCGTTTCCGGCGCGGTCACGTGCTTCCGGCCGGTTGGCAGGGGGAGGGGTGTAAAGATGGCGGCGCGGGGCCAGGGCGAAGCCGGCGGTCAGGGTCACTCCCGGCTCCTGCTGGCCGTCCTCCTGAGCGCCCTAAGGAGCTCCCTGGGCACCACGCACTGGATTGTGACCGAGGACGGCAAGATCCAGCAGCAGGTAGGCGGGGCGGGGGGAATGGGGGACAGAGGAGGTGGAGTGGCTGAGAGGGTGTGGGGGGAGGAGGGACTGGTTGTGGGTAATGGGTGGCGCTGCTGCCTCACAGCGCCAGGGAGCCGGGTTCCATTCCCGGCTTGGGTCACTGTCTGTGTGGAGTCTGCACGTCCTCCCCGTGTCTGAGTGGCTTTCCTCCCACAGTCTGAAAGACATGCTGGTTAGGTACATCGACCATGCTAAGTTCTCTCAGTGTACCCGAACAGGCGCCGGAGTGTAGCGACTAGAGGAATTTCACAATAACTTCATTGCAGTGTTAATGTGAGCCTACTTGTGACACCAATAAATAAACTTTAAACTTAGGAGAGAGCTGAGGGTGATGAGGGAGAGATGGAGGGGGAGTGGGTGAGGGTGAAGTAGAGTGTGTGGCGGAAGAAGGTGAAGGGAAGAGATGGGGAGTAAGTGCCCCCACTTTCTCTCTGTGTCCCTGGTCCTTGGCCGAGCTGCTGATGGCCCAGCCCATCAGACCCTGCTGGAAAAGTTTGTGTTTGTTTGGGATGGGGGCATTGTTGGTTGGTGATCTGAGTTTACCAACTCTGGGGGAGCAGGGGGGTTGTGGTAGTGGAAGAATGGAGCTGGCTGAAGGAGATCGCTTTGCAATGCCATCTGCCCTGTCCTGTCGTCTCTCCCTCGCTGCGTGGGTTCACACCATTATTGATATTAGTGGCTAAACTCCAATCTTGGATGCCCAATTTGTCTGTGACTCATCATCTTCCTTGGATCCTCTCAAGACTGTAAAGTCTGAAATGACATTGAAATGGATGTCTGTGGAACTGGCACTTTACATTGCTGTCATTGGCACTTGGGGACGGGGGGGGGGGGGGGGGGGTGTCAACTATGTAAGCTGTGCTGCCCACCTCTGGATGATGGATGTGACTCACCAAGGCTTCTTCACCAGCATCTTCCAAACCCACACCTTTGCCGTCTAGAAGGACAAGGGCAAAAAGTTCATGGGAACACCACCAGCAGCAAGTTCCCTTCCAAGCCACACACAACCTGACTTGGAACCATATCGTTGTTCTTTCACTGTCACTGGATCAAAATCCTGGAACTCACTTCTGAACAGTGCTGTGGCTATGCCTATACCAAGACCAGATAAAGTGCAGCAGGTCAAGAAGGTGGCTCACCACCATCTAGGTGGAAATCAGTGATGAGCAACATATCTTCTCAATTCACATGAACAATTTTTAAAAAATGAGAGTTTGGTGTGGATGGTCCTCAAAATGTGCCAAACCAAGTTTCAGTGTTTGCTTCCACATGGATCGGTCGGCTGTGGTGCTTTCCCCAGTGGTCTGCAATGCAGGGCTTTATTCTAGGATGACCTTGTGCTGTGTACTGACCATCTTGGTGTTGTTTGTTCTGTTTGGAGATTCTGTACTGAATCATAGCTTGCCCATCGAGGCTGGTGTCCATGCTGTTGAACCCAGTGTGTTGAAGGACCTTGCTCTTTGTGATTTTTGCCCTTCTATCAAATTGTCACGATAGATCTCGGTTGTCTTTAGTGGAAACGTTCCAGAGCTTTGATGTGGCGCTTATAGTTGACCCAGGATTCAAGTACCAACATTCAGGAGGGATACCAAATGTGCAGTGAGGTTTTTAGTTTTGAAACTTTTGCATTTGGACTGATTTCTGTACCGAGTAGAATTAAAACCTAACCTTCTCTCTAGTGAGAGTGTCTGTTCACTTTCCTCCCCAAGTAAAGGTTGTGGCAGGAAGAGCGACATCACATCTGATCCACTCTTTTCAGGTTGTGTAAGGTTATTCCAGTCCCAGACTGAGAGATTGCACCTGATTGTTCATATACCTCTGGTAGGGAGTTCAGTCATACTTAGAAAAATTGTTCTTATTTTGAGCAATTTATTTATATACACTTCAGGTTGGTTTGTTAAAAGACCTGTGTTTTTGTGTTTAGGTAAGTCTCTTAAAAGGGGAGATAGTTGGTGACGCCCAACATGCCTCACTTCTCCAATAATCATTTTGGGTGCACACACTCTCGCTCTTTAGGGCAGTACTGAAACGGGCAATGTAACAAACCAATGTAACTGCTGAAATGAGCAACATCTGGATGATGTATGTTGACATTATATTGGATCTTGAAATGTAATTAAGTTTGGAACTACAAAAACAACTATTTATTTGAAACTGCGCAATCACCGTTTTCTTAGTTTTCAGTGGTTTACGCTAAAATCAGCAATTCACGCTTGTGAACATATCCTGGATGGGTGAAAAGGGCACTATTCTTTTGACTGAGTTGTCCTCTAGACAATGGCTGAATCTTTGGATTCTGCTGATCAGAAATGTTTCTTTTCCTGGTTTCAGAAAACCCGTGATGAAATTATAGCTCTCAACTGTCATTGTATGTACACACTGTGTGTACACTGTGTAATGCTCACCAATGTTCCTGCCGAACTCTGTTGGTTTAAGAAGGAAATGAAATGCTGCATTTGTGTGTAGTTTGTTTAAGAGAATTTGGATTGGAAGTGCTTCCAATGCAAACAAATCTTGCATTATATGGTAGTTTGAGCAGTATGCTGTATTAAATTAACTTTAGAAATATCTATACAACATACCGAATAATACTGAATAAATGACTTTCAAAGTAAAATTCCATACGTTTAAACTTTTATTTCAATACTTCAGTCTTGTACGTTTTACGTATCTTAGCTGAAATATTGAAATGGTGTGGATTAACCTTAACCTGATTGATGTTTGTATTGTTTAGGTGTGTGTGTGTGTGAGCAGTAATTGAAGTGTCACATGTGGATATCTTGTAAGTCATTTGATGCTTTATAGTGTTTGGGTTCACTGTGACCAGCTGACCTCATGAGTTACAAAAACAACTTCAACAGCAGCAAAGTGTGCTGGAGAATTTCAGTTTATTTCCCAATGCCTTTCTGTAGAGAAGTGATGTGAACCAGGAGAATGTTTGAGTACAATACTGATCGGGGAGCAGCATAAAATTAAAAATGCTTTTTGCTCCATCTTTCAATAACAGTTTGTCAGTTTCTTAAGTTTAAAGTTTTGAAGTTTATTTATTAGTGTCACAAGTTGGCATGCATTAACACTGCAATGAAGTTACTGTAAATATCCCCGAGTCACCACGCTCCAGCGCCTGTCCGGGTACACTGAGGAAGGATTTAGCATTGCCGATGCGCCTAACCAGCACATCTTTTGGACTGAGGGGGGAAACAGGAGCACCCAGAGGAAACCCACGCAGACACGGGGGAGAACATGCAGACTCCACACAAACGGTGACCCAAGCCAGTAATTGAACCTGGGTTCCTGGCGCTGTGAGGCAGCAGTGCTCGCCACTGTGCCACCGTGCCGCCCTGTTTAAACTGCCCGTTTCTTAACTAAACAAAAGTAAATTTCTTAAGCATTTTTATCAACTGACAAAGTAATTTTGGATATATGCAGTGACTCCAATCTGATTGATATACAGAGTATTTCCAGACATTGCTGTCTATGTTAATGCAGAAAATATCTAGAATTGGTGAGAAATTACAGATTTCTGCACGCTGGAAAATAGTGGTGTGGGAAATTTTCATCAGTTAAAAATGTGATGGTTTCTCTTTGTGTTGGAATTGATGATATGAAAGGGAGCAGCTTCTGTTTGGTCTTTTGTGTCATATTGTCTGTAAGCAAGCAACTTTATGATCTGCGATTGACTGATAACCTTGCAAACTCGAAAGTAAACTGTGTGCTTGGGCTACAACTTGAACGCTACAGGGATAATTTTCACCTTGATTGTTTGGGCGTTAACCTGCCACAGTGAATCATCATCCGTTCTGAAATCCATCTTCTTTCCACAGTGAAATTAAAATCAGGTGGATTCTAAAATTGGTGCGCTGTCTGTTTTGCCAGATTACCATGCAGGCAGTGAAACAAAAGTCACCCCTTTCGTGCCAATTCTTTCTGGTTTTTAATCACAACTGCCCAGTATGTTAAAAGATTAAGGACTGCTTGAAGTTGGAAGAAATCCAAAACATTTTCTCTTTCTAGGAATCATAGAAACCATAGAATCCCTACAATGCAGAAGGAGGCCATTCGGCCCATCGAGTCTGCACAGACAACAATCCCACCCAGGCTCTATCCCCTGTAACCCCACATGTTTACCCCGCTAATCCCGCTCACCTACGCATCCCGGGACACTAAGGGGCAATTTAGCATGGCCAATGCACCTAAACCGCACATCTTTGGACTGTGGGAGGAAACCGGAGCACCCGGAGGAAACCCACACAGACACAGGGAGAACGTGCAAACTCCACACAGACAGTGACCCAAGCTGGGAATCGAACCCAGGTCCTTGGAACGGTGGGGCAACAGTTCTGTGTATCTTTGTACAGTTAAAATGGGCGATTTTAGCCTGATTGAACAGGGTTGATTTTAGAGTTAATACGAGTGAAAGAAAATACTCTTTCATCATTTTATGTGATTACCCAATGACGAGATTGGCTTGGTTAACAATCTACTCCAGATCTTTTCTTACAGCTTTCTTTCTTTGTGAGATTTCCATTCTTAATCAAATTATCAATGTTTTTCATCCATTCTTAATTAACTATTCTGAATTCTGATTACTTTCAGAAAATGCACACTGCATATTTACAGCACATGTCTATTTATGTTTGACTAAGATGTGGTCTTTATTATTCTTTGCAACTGGCAAGGCCAGCATTTGTTGCCCATCCCTATAGTTGCCCTTTGACCTAAGTTGCTTCTGGTCAGGAGTCCCATATAGGCCAGGTAACGATGGCAGATACATTTCCTTCCCTAAAGGGCATTAGTGAATCAGCTGAGTTTTTACATACTGCAGGATGTTCGCAATGGTCACCACTACTGAGGCTATTCCAGATTTATTAATTGAATTTAAATTCTACCAACTGCCATGGGGGGATTTGAACCCGTGTCCCTCGAGCATTAGCCTGGTCCTGGGCCTCTGGATTATGAGTCCAATGACATTACCACCATGCCTCACCCTCACCTCATATGCGATGGTTTAAAATTTAGGCATAGGACTGCACAATTGTGATACCCTGCTGATTTATATTAATTGAATGGTTTAGAATTATATGAATTAAATTTTATAAATAGTTAGTCAGAAGAAATATAACAAGTGGGATAAAAATAGTTTTATTTAACAGGTGTGCATTTAATGAATATTTGCAAAAGTCGTGCAAATTGTTATAACTTCTGCTGGCATCTGCAGTCTCCAGATTTTATCATAGAATCCCTACAGCTTATCCTGTTTCGGTGGTAGCCATGATGTGGAGATGCCGGCGTTGGACTGGGGTGGGCACAGTAAGTAGTCTCATGAAACCAGGTTAAAGTCCAACAGGTTTATTTGGTAGCACGAGCTTTCGGAGCACCGCTCCTTGACTCACCTGATGAAAGGGCAATGCTCCGAAAGCTCGTGCTACCAAATAAACCTATTGGACTTTAACCTGGTGTTGCGAAACTACATACTGTGCTTATCCTGTTTAAAAAGTTTCTCAAAAATCCTGTCCTAATTTCAAAGCAGGATTTCGGCTTCGTGGAATTTCTTGAAACTTTTGCTACCGTGAAAAGATGCAGGACCTTTGTGCGGACTGTCAACAGAGGATCCAAATAGGGGAAAAAAACACACAACTTTATTTGAATAAACCAGGTTCTGCCCACAACAGATGCCATGTTAGTGTTCTAGCATTGCTTTTAGTGGAAGCCAAATTGAAATGATTTCAATACTGGGAGCCCTAGAGTATATTGAATGGAACAATGTGACACCAGAAGCTTTAGGTGTGGTTTTAATCCTGAGGGCAGACAGCATGCTTGGGAGGGATAATGGCCTGAATTATGCAATCAGCAACCAAGGGATGATGTGCATTGCTGTCTTCAAGTAAGCGGCCCACAGAGGCTGAGCACACCTCAAAGCAGAGGTTTCCTCTTTTCCAAGTAGCATACGGTGGAGCTGTGCCGTCCAGAAACCAGAGCTGGCAGCGGGCAGATTGAAACATTCTCACCAATAGCAAAGCAGAATGTAAAGTGCAGGAAATGTCAACCACATTTAAATCATATACAGAGGGAAAAATAAAGATTTGGGCATAACACGAGAAAAACTAATAGACCAAAAATGTTTTTAAAATTAAATTAATTTTTAAATATTCTGAGTCTCCAGCTTGTAAAAATCAGTATCGCAAGGCCTGAGAGGTTGTTCAGTAATTACAAGTTGCTTTGCTCTTTAAATGTTCAGCCAGTTGAATGAGCCTTAAAAATTTCACCGGTTTTTACAGCGAGCATAATGGGTCAATATCTGAGATTCAACAATGAGCCACTGATTTCCAAATGTTCTATCCATGAAGACTGCGACCGCACACCCTGTGAGGAGTAGGCTATTGACAGCAACTTTGGATTTTCACATTTCACTCTGCATGTGTGAATGCCAAAAGCTGTTGTCAGCATTATACAATAACAATAGCAAGAGTGACGCCTCGTCCCATTCTTACTACCCAAAATTCCAAGCCAGTGTCTTTTTATATTGTTCAAATCCCTCAGTTGAGGTCATTCTGTGTCTTAAAAAAAACAATGGCCACATGGGCTTTCCTGGACTGAAATTCTTTCTTCCCCAAGAACAAAGGTAAATGCTAGGAAGATTTTAATAAAGATATTTTAAAATATGAATATATTTGGCTTAGCGTCTTCACATGCGAGTCAATATTTTTTTGAGAATTTGTTATGCTTCTTTCCCTATTTGTCCAATGTACCATTGTGTGATTGAGAGTAATTTGACTTGCTCTTGGGATTCTATCAGTTCAGGTATCTGCTTGGTTGGGAAGTAACTGACCTCCAATTATCTCTCATTCCTCTGACTCAATAACTAAGATTGTTGTCATAGTTCAGAAAGTGTAAGCTGAAGGAAATGTTCTCACACCCTGGTGAGTACATTGGCATTCGCTCTTAACATTACCAAATAATTATTCTACCATGTATTATAAAATATAATTATAAGAAAAGTATTTTGCAATGTAGACTTCCGTGCCCCATATTTATTCCTGAGTCAAGGTCACTAAAATATCTAGTCTTTACCACATTGTTGTTTTTGGGAGCCTGTGTGCGGATTGGCTGCTGAATTTCGGACATTGTAACAAGTGACTATATTTCAATGGTACTTCATTGGCTGTGAAGCACTTTGGGATGTCCTGAGGTCATCGTGAAAGGATCTATATAAATGCAAGTCCTTCCTTGGGTGATCAGATATTGACGTTAGCTAAACCCTGATGATATTGAGAGGCTGATTGAAGAATTGGTCTCAAAGTCAGTATTTACCAGAGTCTATACAGTGATTGCTTCTTGAGCGCTTCGGGTCATCCCGAGTTATGAAAGGCGCTATATGAATACATATTCTGTGTTCATGCAGATTTACAATACTACTTAAAATTAAGTGAAACATGCTCAAACATTTTAAACGATACATACCATATAAAGGTTCATGAACATTTTAAACGATACATACCATATAAAGGTTCATGAACATTTGACAAGGGTCCCAATTTCATGGAGAGAGTTATTTGAGGACTATTTACAGGCATCCTAGCAGTTTGTATTGTGTCATTTCCTCATGGGGTGAGCTACTGTTTTTGGGCATGCTACTCTGGGAAGCTTCCAACTGGAATTTTGCATACCCCGATGGTTGGATCAGTGACAATGATTATTCCGAGCTTCTAGCAGCTTCGTACAGCTTTGTAAAAGTTGGGACGTGAAAACACACTGACTGATTTATTGAAGCTTATTGCATTCGTACCTTAACTCTGAAAGCAGAAAGACTTGCATTTATAACAGTACCTTCCATGACCTCAGCATATTCCAAAGCATTTTACAGCCAATTATGCATTTTTGAAGTATTGTCCCTGTTGGAATGTACCTTTAAGACTTGATTACCTGTAAAGACGCTCATTCCAACCATTATCTTGTAAATTGAGTTTGTGTCTATATATGCCCTGTTTGTGAACACAACTCCTCACTCACCTGAAGAAGGAGTGACACTCCGAAAGCTTGTGCTACCAAATAAATCTGTTGGACTTTAACCTGGTGTTGAGACTTCTTACTGGAATGTAAGAAAAGCAGCAGCGTACTTATGCACAGCAGGCTCCCACAAGTAGCAATGACCAGATGCCCATCGAGTCTACACCGACTCTCTGACAGAGCATCTACGCACAGGCCCGCTCCCCCACCCTATCCCCATAACCCCACGCATTTACTTCACTAATTCCCCAAACCTCCATCTTGTGACACATAGGAGCAATTTAGTATGGCCAACCCACCCAACCTGCACATCTTTGGACTGTGGGAGGAAACCCATGCAGATACGGGGAGAATGTGCAAACTTCATGCAGACAGTCACCCGAGGCCAGAATCGAACCAGGGTCCCTGGCACTGTGAGGCAGCAGTGTTAACCACTGTGCCATCTTGCCAATTATCTGTTTGCTTTTGTGTTGTTAATTTTTAAAGGATAAATATAGGCCAGCACACAAGAAATAACTTCCTATTTCTCTTCAAAATAGTGCCTTGGGCATTTTACATACACCTAATAGCAGGTGAGGCCTCTGTAGACATTTCATTTGAATGATAGCATCACGGACACCACATTCTCTCAGTGCTGCACTGGAGTGTGAGCCGCGATCTTCGTGCTGAAGTCTCTGGAGTGGGATTTCACCCCATAACCTTCTGAGTCTGTTAAACTCCCAACTATATTTTGAACTTCCCCAATGATTTTGTCTGTATTTTGTTCCATTTACTTTGAGGTAATATTGTCGTGTTGCTTTAACTATACTATTTTATATTTGACACACTGTAATGCAGTCCTCACTTAATTGCCAACTTTCCAGTCTGTTAAGATTGATATAAAAGCAGAAAATGCTGGAAATGCTCAGCAGGTCCGGTATCACAGGCACAGTGGTTAGCACTGCTGCCTCACAGTGCCAGGGACCCGGGTTCGATTCCCAGGGGCACGGTGGCACAGTGGTTAGCACTGCTGCCTCACAGCGCCAGGGACCTGGGTTCGATTCCCGGGGGCACGGTGGCAAAGTGGTTAGCGCTGCTGCCTCACAGTGCCAGGGACCCAGGTTTGATTCCCGGCTTGGGTCACTCTGTGTGGAGTTTGCACGTTCTCCCCGTGTTTGCGTGGGTTTCCTTCGGGTGCTCTGGTTTCCCCCCACAGTGCGAAAGACGTGCTGGTTAGGTACATTGGCCATGCTAAATTCTCTCTGTGTACCCGAACAGGCGACGAGGGGATTTTCACAGTAACTTCATTGCAGTGTTAATGTGATGCTATTTGTGATGCTAATATAAAATAAAAGAAGCATCCGTGTAGAGAGGAACATAGTTAACATTTTGAGTCCAGTATGTTTTGGAACAGATCCAAAGAAGAGTCTCTCGGACAAACTGGCAAAGAATACCTGAAGGGTTGATAGTGGATAGGTAATGGCAGACAGTTAAAGAACACATGGATGAACTTCAACAACTGTTCACTCCTCTCTGGCGTAAGGGTAAAACAAGGAAGGTGGCTCGTCCATGGCTAATGGGGGGAATCAGCAATAGTGTTGAAACCAAAGAAGAAGCATGTAAAATTGGCCCGAAAAAGCAGCAAACCTGAGGACTGGGAGAAATTTAAGATCCAGCAGAGGAGGATAAAGGGTTTAATTCAGAAGGGGAAAATAGAATACGAGAGTAGGCTTGCAGAAAACATAAAAACTGGCTACAAAACTGACTGGGCAGAGAAGTGGCAGATGGACTTCAACCCAGATAAATGCGTCGTGGTCCATTTTAGTAGGGCAAATGGGATGAAGGAATACAATATAAAGGGAAAGACTCTTAGTACGGTAGAGAATCAGAAGGACCTTGGGGTCCGGGTCCATAGGACTCTGAAATCGGCCCCGCAGGTGGAGGAGGTGGTTAAGAAGGCGTATGGTGTGCTGGCCTTTATCAATCGAGGGATTGAGTTTAGGAGTCCGGGGATAATGATGCAGCTATATAAGACCCTCGTTAGACCCCACTTGGAGTACTGTGCTCAGTTCTGGTCGCCTCACTATAGGAAGGATGTGGAAAAGATTGAAAGGGTGCAGAGGAGATTTACAAGGATGTTGCCTGGATTGAGTGGCATGCCTTATGAGGATAGGCTGAGGGAGCTCGCTCTTTTCTCCTTGGAGAGATGAAGGATGAGAGGAGACCTAATAGAGGTGTATAAGATGTTGAGAGGCATAGATTGGGTGGACTCTCAGAGGCTTTTTCCCAGGGTGGAAATGTCTGCTACGAGAGGACACAGGTTTAAGGTGCTGGGGGGTAGGTACAAGGGAGATGTTAGGGGGAAGTTTTTCACACACAGGGTGGTGGGTGAGTGGAATCGGCTGCCGTCAGTGGTGGTGGAGGCAAACTCAATAGGGTCTTTTAAGAGACTCCTGGATGAGTACATGGAGCTTAATAGGATGGAGGGTTATAGGGAGGTCTAGAAGGTAGGGATGTGTTCGGCACAACTTGTGGGCCGAAGAGCCTGTTTGTGCTGTAGTTTTTCTATGTTTCTATGTTTCTAAAAGCTTCTCTAGGTATGTGAAGAGAAAAAGACTGGTGAAAACAAATGTTAGGTCCCTTACAGTTAGAGTCAGGTGAATTCATAATGGGCATCAAAGAGATGGCAGACCAACTGAACAAATACTTTGGATCTGTCTTCATTAAGGAGGACGCAAATAGCCTTCTAGAAATACTAGGGGACAGAGGGTCTACCACGGTGAGGGGCGACGTGGTGGCACTGTAGTTAGCACTGCTGCCTCACAGCGCCAGGGACCCGGGTTCGATTCCCGGTTTGGGTCACTGTCTGTGTGCAGTCTGCATGTTCTCCCCCTGTCTGCATGGGTTTCCTCCGGATGCTCCAGTTTTCTCCCACAGTCCAAAAGACGTGCTGGTTAGGTGCATTGGCTGTGCTAAATTCTCCCTCAGTGTACCCGAACAGGTGCCGGAGTGTGGCAACTCTGGGATTTTCACAATAACTTCATTGCAGTGTTAATGTAAGCCTACTTGTGACACAAATAAACTTAAATTTAGCATGAAGGAGGAACTGAAAGAAATCCTTGTTAGTCAGGAAATTGTATCGGGGGAATTGCTAGGATTAAAACCTGATGGGTCTCCAGGCCCTGATGCGCTGCATCGCAGAGTACTCGAGCAGTGGCCCTAGAAATAGTGGGCACATTAGTGATCATTTTCCAGCATTCTATAGACTCTGGAAGAGCTCCAGTGGATTGGAGGATAGCTAACGTAACACCACTTTTTAAAAAAGGAGGAAGAGTGAAAACCGGGAATTATAGACCGGTTAGCCTGACATTGGTCGTGAGGAAAATGCTGGAGTCAGTTATTAAGGATGCAATAACTGAGCGTTTGGAAAGCGATGACAGGATCAGTCCAAGTCAGCAAGGATTCACTAAAGGGAAATCGTGTTTGACAAATCTTCTGGAATTGTTTGAGGATGTGACCAGTAGAGTGGACAAGAGTGAACCAGTGGATGTTGTGTATCTGGACTTTCAAAGGGCTTCTGACAAAGTCCCACACAAGAGATTGGTGAGCAAAATTAAAGCTCATGATATTAGGGGTAACGTATTGACGTGGATAGAAAACTGGTTGGCAGACAGGAAGCAGAGAGTGGGAATAAACAGGTCCTTTTCAAAGTGGCAGGCAGTGACTAGTGGGGTACCGCAGGGTTCAGTGCTGGGAACTCAGCTATTCACAATGATTTGGACGAAGGAATTGAATACAATGTCTCCAAATTTGCAGACGACACTAAGCTAGGTGGCAGTGTGTGCTGTGAGGAGGATGCTGAGAGGCTGCAGGGTGACTTGGACAGGCTGGCTAAGTGGGCAAATACTTGGCAAATGCAATATAATGTGGATCAATGTGAGGTTATCCACTTTGGTGGCAAAAACAGGAAGGAAGATTATTATCTGAATGATGGCAGTTTAGGAAAAGGGGAACTGCAGTGTGACTTGGGTGTCATAAGAAGTAGGAGCAGAATTAGGCCACTCGGCCCATCGAGTCTGCTCCGCCATTCAATCAAGGCTGATATTTTTTCCCATCCCCATTTTCGTGCGTTTCCCCATAACCCTTGATCCCCTTATTAATCAAGGACCTGTCTATCTCTGTCTTAAAGACACTCAATGACCCTGCTCTGCACAGCCTTCTGCGGCAAAAAATTCCACAGATTCACCACTCTCTGGCTGAAGAAATTCCTCCTCATGTCTGTTTTAAAGGATCGTCTGAGGTTGTGCCCTCTGGTTCTAGATTTTCCTACTAGTGGAAACATCTCTCCATGTCCATTGTATCCAGGCCTCGCAGTATCCTGTAAGTTTCAATAAGATCCCCCCTCATCCTTCTAAACTCCAATGAGTACAGACCCAGAGCCCTCAACCGTTCCTCATACAACAAGCTCTTCATTCCAGGGATCATTCTTGTTGGAGCCAGTTCGTTAGATATGTTCAAGAGGGAGCTGGACGTGGCCCTTGTGGCTAAAAGGATCAAGGGATATGGAGAGAAAGCGGGAGTGGGATACTTAAAGTGCACGATCGGCCATGATCGTATTGAATGGTGGTGCAAGCTCGAAGGGCCGAATGGCCAACACCTATTTTCTATGTTTCTTTATTGGTGTTTACTCTTGTTTCTCTCTCCAGAGATGCTTTTCCAGCAATTTATTTTTATTTCAGATTTCCAACAGACTGATAACTCATTCCTTTTACATTTGCTAAATCCAGTTACGTTTTTCTGTTTCCTTGGACTGTAAGATCATTTAACTTCTAAATCTATTTCTGTACAGTTTGCAGTGTGGAGTCTGCACGTTCTCCCCATGTCTGCATGGGTTTCCTCCGGGTGCTCCAGTTTCCTCCCACAGTCCAAAGATGTGCAGATTAGGTGGATAGGCCATGTTAAATTGCCCCTTTCTGTCCAAAAGATATACAAATTAGATGGATTAACCATTCTAAATGCATGGGATTATGGGCATTTGGGGGGAGGGGGGGAAGTGATGTTGGCCTGAGTAAAATGCTCTTTCAGAGAGCTAGTGCGGACTCAATGGACCAAATGGCGGCCTCCTGCACTGTAAGGATTCTATGGTTCAGTCTGTGATGAATATCTAGTTCATGGTTCATGTTAATACTTTAGAGGTAATTTTTAGTTCCGGGCAGATTAAAGTTTAACTTTCCTTGCCCACGTATCTCCTCAGAAGCTGTTTCACCTCTAGCTTTTTCCTGTTCTGGAGGAAGTATGTCGACCTGATACATTAACTTTGTTTCTCTTTCCTTCACTGTCACTGGGTCAAAATCCTGGAACTCCGTAACAGCACTCTAGGTGTACTTACACCACATGGTCTGCAGTGGTTCAAGAAGGCAGCTCACCAATGAATGCTGGCCTCGCCAGTGATACCTGCATCCCAATAAAATAATAAGAAAAGATGTGTCACATGTATTAACATACAGTGAAAAGTATTGTTTCTTGCGCACTTCACAGACAAAGCATACCGATCATAGAGAAGGAAAGGAGAGAGTGCAAAATGTTGTGTTACAGTCATAGCTAGGGTGTAGAGAATGATCAACTTAATGCAAGGTAGGTTCATTCAAAAGTCTGATGGCAGCAGGGAAGAAGCTGTTCTTGAGTTGGTTGGTACGTGACCTCAGGAAGAAAGTGGAAGAGAGTATGTTTGGGGTGCATGGGGTCCTTAATTATGCTGGCTGCTTTTCCAAGGCAGCAGGAAGTGTAGACAGAGTCAATGAATGGGAGGCTGATTTGAGTGATGGATTGGGCTACTTTCACGACCTTTTGTAGTTTCTTTTTTTTTCATAGAAACCCTACAGTACAGAAAGAAGCCATTTGGCCCATCGAGTCTGCATCGACCACAATCCCACCCAGGCCCTACCCCCATATCCCTACATATTTTACCCACTAATCCCTCTAACCTACACATCTCAGGACACTAAGGAGCAATTTAAGCATGGCCAATCAACCTAACCCGCACATCTTTGGACTGTGGGAGGAAACCGGAGCACCCGGAGGAAACCCACGCAGACACGAGGAGAATATGCAGACTCCACACCAGTCTTGGGCAGAGCAGGAGCCATACCAAGCTGTGATACAACCAGAAAGAATGCTTTCTCTGGCGCCAGAATGAATAAAAAGATATGCTGTCCCAAGAATTAATTAGAAAAAGCTATCTGATGTGCTGAGTATTCCCTTATATTTCAGGCTTCCAGCATCCATAGTATTTTTTTATATACTCGTGTTTTCTGGCTCCAATACAGTAAATTAGCCATTCAAATAAATCCCTGAGTTCATAATGCCGATGGCTGTATTACTTCATTGTTATATGTAAGGAAATGATGAACCAAGGAAGGAGAGAGTGATTAGGAGGGTTTTCTGAAAGTTCGGTTGTAGAAATATACTTTGAGTCAGTTTCTGAAGGTGAAGGCAGAGGTAGTAGACCAGACAGATTTGAGGAGGCCGTTATGAATTTTGGACTGTCGTAGATATCTTGGATTCAGTGGTGTCCGTTGCTCGTATAAGCAGTTGACTGTAATGCTGTCGACTTACTTGGTCAGTTGCATCACCCAAAAATCTGATAAGCATTGCCTTGTGACGCAAAGTAGGGATTTGTGTCTTTTGCGCTGACTTTCACATTCTAAATGCAAATTGAACAAACGCTTAATGAGAAAAGGCTTCGTAGGAATTGACATGAGCTACTTTATCTTGCAGTAACCATATCGAACAATTGATTAGACTCACTGTAATGATTTTGAATGTGAATGTGTGGTGTTCCCACATATCCAGTTGTTTTATTTGACACAAGATCACTTGTTCCCAACTGTTGGGAGCTTATTCCATTTTTTTTGCTACAACATTGTTGCAGTTATTTATTTGTTCAACCACACCTTCACCTTCACTTCTGCTCAAGTCCAGGGTTTCCAAACTGTGGGCCCCTTTCAAATGTGCATTTTTCTTTCTCTCTGTGGCCCAGTTAGCTAGTTGCCAAGTATTTGTAACAGATCATTTTGAATAACATCTTGTTTGTGTGCATACGACACGGAGTATTACATCACGTTTGGATTCTAACCATCAAATCTCAATCCGCAGATATAGGACAAAGGTCAGCAGCCTGAACATAGAAACATGTTTCTGAAGGTGACCCCCTACTGCAGAATTGTCAACCCTGGTGCTCATCAAAATGAAATTGTGTTGGGAATTGGAGCACTTGCAGGTCTGGTCAAGATGCAAAGTGAAAAGTTATAAACTTTGCTCCAAAAAGTGCCCCCCTCATTCCAAATTAAGAGCGTCTCCCACTGTGGCCTGGAAGATTTACCGATCCAATTCCTGAAGCTGCGGTCGGGTCCTTTTTTAAAATCTGCTTTTAACAGCTTTGGACTTCAGCCTTTGAAGTTCCTAACATTGGTAAAGGCTGCTGCCTGTTTGGTATTTCCAGGCTGCGAGGAAAATGGAACTTGGAATGTTTATGTACAGCTGGTCTCATTGACTTCACGAAGCACGTATCTTAATTAGAGATGATGAGGGCCATAACTTCCTCAGAGTGGCAATCAGTGATGGATTGCCATTCCACACTGACTTGCCTGCACCAAAATGCTAAAGCACCTAGCTGTCTTGTCCAGGTTCAGGCCCAGTGAGGTTCGAACAATAAAGCACACCCCCAGCTCCAGCAGCCAAGTGTAAAAGGAGCTGCATGCGGGAGGACATGTCCCCTTCCTAGGGCACTAGCTGCCGAACGACAAGTGAGCTCAAAGGCCCCGTTAAAAATTAAAGTTCAGCGAGAAGGTAAGGGAATGGGGTGTGGGAAGTCAGACATACGGCGGGGGAGGAGGAGTCCGATACCTGGAGGTGCAGTTTGGGGAGGTGTGGGGGAATGTGGAGCAGCAGGTTCAGAATGGGGGGGTCGAGCCTCATCAGACAGGTGACGTCAGGTCGAGCGGTGGGGAATCCTGTGCAGGTCGGGTTCTGAGTTAGGGGGCGGTGGAGCTGGGTGATCCCCTGGGGGTTAGGTGGTCCCCTCGGGGTTGGGTTGTTTCGTGCAGGTGGGATGCTTCGTTGAGGGGGCGGTAGGGGTGGGCAGTCCCCTGTGGGATTGGGGGTGTCCTGTCCGGTGCGCAGTCTGAATCTTTGAAATAATTATACCGAACTTAGAAGTGCTTTAATTTCTTCCAACCCTTTCTCAGTAAATATATGAATGTAAAACTGGCCGAAGTTAAAGATTTAAATTTTGTTGTCGCATAGTTCCCAGCACAATTGTCCAGGGGAAGTTACCCCTTCTGAACAATTGCTTGGTAAGCTGTGAGCTTGGAACTTCCGAGAGGGATTCCAGAGCACATCACTGGGAAGCGGTTATGAGCCTCCATAAAATAGTTTCTTAAAATGTGTGCAGGTTGTGACAGAGTAACTGTGCAACTGTAAAAATGTGGTTTGAAATAGTTGGAAGGAAGTACTATAATATTTCTTTTTTTTGGCAGGTGGATTCCCCTCTTAATTTGAAACATCCCCATGATTTGGTGGTGTTTATGAGACAGGAAGCCACAGTCAACTACCTCAAAGAGTTGGAAGTAGGTTATGAAATCCTTTTATTTAATTAAGGTGCATGAAACTTGAGGGAAAGAGAAATTTTAATAAAACACAGCTGGAATGTTTCAGATGTTATGAGACTGCGATTAGAAAAGGAAAATAAGCTTTGTTTTGTAATAGAATCATAGAATTTTACAGCACTGTAGAGGTGGCACAGTGGTTAGCACTGCTGCCTCACAGCACCAGGGACCGGGATTCACTTCTGGCCTCTGGCCACTGTCACTGCCTGTTTGGAGTTTGCACGTTCTCCCTGTGCCTGCATGGGTTTCCTCCGGGTGCTCCGGTTTCCTCCCGCACTCCGAAGATGTGCGAGTTAGGTGGATTGGTCATGCTAAATTGCCTCTTAGTGTCCAAAAGATGTGCAGGTTAGATGGATTCGCCATGTGAAATGTGTGAGATTACAGGGATAGGGTGGGGGAGAGGACCTGTGTAAGTAAGTTACTCTGGCAGACTTGATGTAGGGATTCTATGAAGGAGGCCATTTGGCCCATTGTGTCTGTATCAGCTCCTGACAGCTACCCAGCCAGTCCCATTCTCCAGCCCTATCTCTGTAGCCCTCTAAATTCATCACTTTTAAATATATATCCAACTCTCTGAAACCTAATGACGAAAGAAAACTGGTAATAATCTGATGGTTTTTTCCATCTGGCTATCAAGTCTTAATTGTAAACTTCCCCATTTCAGTTTACTGAAGAATCGTCAATGAATGGCTCCTTCTGCTATCTCATGCTTTTTACCAAAAAACCTTCCTCTGAATTTTTACTTTCCACTCGATTTTTGAATCACTGAAAATGTTCAGTTTGGTTAATGCAGCAGGCAAAGGATTTATTATTGAGAGCTCAGCCTTTAGATTTATTTGTTATGCAGATTTGGATTTGTGTGGACTGAATCCAAACCCCGGCAGACTGAGCTTCATAAGAATTCAGGGGGGAAGCCGGGAATATATAATCTGAACAAAATCGACGTGGTGACCACACAAAAGGAGGAAAATCTATATCAAATTAGAAACTTGAGTGTATCAGATACTTGGAGGTAACAGATTAGAGATCCTACTGAAGACATTAAGCTATGCAGACATTTGGTATATTAGTTGTCAAACGCGTTACTTCACAGGACGATGGAACATTTTCGGTACAGCCAAAGCTATTAAAATCACCAGAGTGGATCCTGCTGATGTATTAACGTGGATACAATGTTTGTAACCAAGGTTGAAAGTGGGATGGCATGACTGGCAAATGGAAGAAAAGGTCCATTGAGCAGTCCTGGTCGTGAGACTCTTCCCCAGCATACCAGCTTCAGTATGTAATGTCGGGAGCAGAATGTCAATTCATTTCATCGTCCTTTAAGACTTGCTGAAGTGACCTCTGTGCACAGAGCATTTGAATCATAGAATCCCTGCAGAATCATAGAATCCCTGCAGAATCATAGAATCCCTGCAGAATCATAGAATCCCTGCAGAATCATAGAATCCCTGCAGAATCATAGAATCCCTGCAGAATCATTGAATCCCTACAGTGCAGAAGGAGGCCGTTCGGCCCTTCAAGTCTGCACCGACAACAATCCCACCCAAACCCTATTCTTGTAACCCCACGTAATCCCTCTGACTCTGAGGCGAAATCCCACCCAGACCTGTTCCTCGTAACCCCAAGTATTTGACCCGCTAATCCCCCTAAATATTAATAAAATATCAAGGAAGAGAAAGATTGCTACTTAATCAAAAGGAAAATTAATCTGACAAAAAAAAGCATCTTTGTCATTTAAAAAAAATTATTCATTGTAAACTTCCATTTCTTACATCAAGTTGACAGAACACTCATCAAACAAACTGTGGCAGTAGCTGTTTGGGGAAGATGCGAGTGTTTGCACTCATTTGAATAACAAAGTAAGAATGTAGATTCCAGGAAAACCTGGCTACTATTAAAGTTGCAACCAAAGATCTGTTATCAAGTCTCATTGACTCCAGTTATTTCAGAATTATGGTGCAAGTTGTTCTAATCTTAAAACAATTATATTAATTAGGGAAGTGTGTCATCATTGTGGAACAGTGTATCCTCTGTAATGTCATGTTCAGATGGGAAAGGTAAAGTCCTTGACCATTAAAAATATTAACTCTTCCCTCCTCCGTACACAGAAACATTTAGTAGCTCAGAAAATTCACATAGAAGAAAATGAGGATCGAGACACAGGTTTGGAGCAGAGACATTACAAAGAGGACTCCGACTGCATTAAAGCCAAGGTGCCTCTTGGGGACCTCGATCTGTATGATGGAACATACATTTCTCTGGAGAGCAAGGATATCAGGTTTGAAAGTGCATTTTTAAAAATAGTCTTTTTTTTACCTCCCTGCCATTCACCAGAATATTTATTTATGTATTTAGCATCTACACAGCCAAGCAATTGCCTTGTCAGTGGCTAGATAATGATCAATCTCTCCGTTAATTTGCTAGATGAAGTCTAAGGCAGCAATCCGCCTTTAAGTGACTGACTGTCACAAACAGTTCAGAGAATAGTTTGCGCTGACTTAGATCTGCCATTTCTGCTCTTATCACACCACAGAGTCGTTTTAGCCATGTCTGTCATGAATGCGTATAGGAGTAACTCCAAATGAACTCTGGAAATCAACATCCAGGATCTGTATTAATGATATATGGGAGCTACTCAAGAAGGGAGTAGTTTGCTTACTGCCAAGTAGCTAGAGCTATTTAACTGGCTTCACTCCTAATCGGCATCCAGCTTCATCCTTGGCTTTGATCTCTAGGATTTCTTATGGAAATTATTCCTGGAATTAAACCGAATTTAAGCTAGTTGGTGAAGAATGAGGAATGAAATGTGTGTCTGTCTCTGCTTCCTACCTACTCCCAGCAGTTTCTCATTTTGCTCTTTTGAGTACCTGTAGAACACATTCATCAAATAAACCAATTATGCAAATTGATAGCCTCTTAAAGGGGCAAATTTATCTTTAAACAATACCCTTCACCTTTGTATCTGAACATAATCAACGTTTAAACGTAAAGTCACCATAGACCCAGATGACCATAGGCTGCTCTCCCCTTTGAGGGGAAAAGCTTACTGGTGACTTAACCTTAGCATCACCACATCGCAGACAAGGGGCAAGGTTGAAATGGCCGGGTCTTCATGAATAACCTTGGCTGGTACATAGAAACGTGGGTAGGAAGTAGAAGCAGGAGTAGGCCATTTGACCCTTCGAGCATGCTCTAGTGTTCATTATGATCATGGTTGATCATCAAATTCAGAATCCTGATGCTGCCTCCTCTCTCCCCACCCACCCCATATCCCTTGATCCCTTTAGCCCCAAGAACTATATTCTATTCATTCTTGATATCACACTACATTTTGGTCTCAACTACTTTCTGTGGGAGTGAATTCCACACATTCTTGGTGAGGAAATATTTTCTCACTTAAATCCGAAAAAGTTTACCCTTTATCCTTAAACTATGACCACTAGTTCTGGACTCTTTTAGAATCTGCCCTGTCTAATCCTGTTAGAATTTTATAAGTTTCTCCCCTCTCACTCTTCTAAACTGGGTGACGGTTAACACTGCTGCCTCACAGTGCCGGGGACCCGGGTTCGATTCCTGGCTTAGGTCACTGTCTGTGCGGAGTCTGCACGTTCTTTCCTTGTCTGCGTGGGTTTGCCCCGGGTGCTTTGAATTCCCCTCGCAGTCCGAAAAACTGCTGGTTAGGTGCATTAGCCATGCTAAATTCTCTCTGTGTACCCGAACAGGTGCTGGAGTGTGGTGACTAGGGGATTTTCACAGTAACTTCATTGCAGTGTTAATGTAAGCCTACTTTGTGACACTAATAAATATGTTATAAACTCCAGTGAATATAATCCTAACCGATTTAGTCTCGCCTCATATGACAGCCCTCTCATCCCAGGAATCAGCCTGATAAACCTACACTGCACTCCCTCTGCAGCAAGGACATCCTTCCTCAAATAAGGACACCAAAACTGCACACCAAACTCCAGGTGTGGCCTCACCAACACCCTAAACAATTACAGCAAAACATCCCAGTACCTATACTCAAATCCTCTCGCTATGAAGGCCAACATATCATTTGCTTTCTTTACTGCCTGCATCACAAACCAGCCGTCCAGCCAACTGAGCTAACCAACGTCCTTAACCCCTATTGCATCCATGATGACATTAGATTTGTGACCTAATGGAAAGGAACATTTGAACGTTTTGCCTTGCATCAGAGATGAACTGCTAATGCAAGTTACAGTTTTCCCTGGTTCTTTGTGGGCAACATTATTTCATGAAAATACTGTTATTTAATTAATGTTAAATGGGAATCAAAGCCAGAACCTATCTGCAGTTGTTAACCAATCAACTTGATTATCCAAAAGTCAGTACTCTGGAAGTAATGAGTAAAAAGTATTCATTCCTCTTTTGAAATGAAATTCCACTACTTTGGGGCTGTAAAGACACACCCCAAGAGTTGACTGAATTCTGTATAACAGGGATTGATAAGTACAGCATTGGTCAGACTTTGAACTTAATCTGCAGTCACTGAATTGTGAGATTAATACTCTACTAAAATAAATGATTAATTTATGCAAGGATTGTAATTCTTTCTGTGGATATTAATTTATAAGTTTGCAACTTTAAATGGGTATTTTGTCATTTGTTTCCTATGTATATGTATGCTTATTTGTGTGTGTGTGTGTGTATTTTTAAACCAATCTGCCTGTTTTTTGCTGCAGCTTTTTGTGAACTGCAGAGATTGACATGGTGTTCTTTTCTTGTAGCCCTGAAGATTACATTGATGCGAAAGCCCCATTACCTCCAGATCTCGAAACGCCAGAGTGTACAAAAATGATGGAGCTGCCATTTAGTATTCATGCCTTTCAGCATTTGCGGGTAAATGCTTTTCTGCAGGCTCATTTGATCCTACACAAATTGCACTTAAAATAACACTCATTATTTAGTTAAAGATTGAACTTCTGACGGGTTCTTGGGAAATTGCCTTTTTAAAATTTTAATGGCTCCAGTGTAAAGAAAAGGCAACAGCAATTTACATTTATATAGCACTTTTCATGTAAAAAAATATCTAATTTCTTTGCTTGAGGAAAATAGCAGAGACTGAGCGGGCAGTGAGGAGTTCATGAGGAGGGGACGAGGGTTGAAGAAGAATGTTTTGCTAAGTATGGAATAAAGTAACAGGACAAAGTGACATTTTGAATCTAAGCCTAGAATCTGCTGGATCCAAGTTCTGCTGCACTATAGGAATCTCAAAACTCTGTCTTTCAAGCTGTACTTCATTGCAGCCCTGGAACTCCTATGAAGGAAGTGTGTATCTCTAATTGGCAATTTAATTTTATTTCCAAGAATGTGCCAGTAAACATGAAACAACAGCGTTAGTGTCATTTCACAGATCATCTCTCCGCCTCTGATGAAAAATGTACATGCAAGAGATTGCTGTATGGCATGTCCTTTATCCCTTAGGATTTGCATTCAAAACCAGTCCCATCTGAGGAGCTTAAAAACTACCCTGTACTGGTTACAAGGGTTCTTGATAAATTAAGTTTAATCAGTCCCGTGTTTATAATGAATGTTTTGTACCTGTTACCAATTTCACTCTGGGCGAGAGTAAAGATAATATAAAATCATTCTATTCTTAATAGTTGAGCATTAAATATTGAAAAAGTAGTTTGAGATTAAACCAGCATCTTATATGGGAGTTCTGGATACTAACAGTCAAACAGAGTGAAATAATGTAGCCGTTCATTCTAACCCAATTTCTCAAAGTAAGCAACTTTATGTCGCAGAGTTAATTGTCCAGAGATGTTCCAAAGATAGTCTTGCACCAACAATTACTAATATAGAGAGAATTATACACGGCATGAAGGGAAAGAACAGTCGACATCACCCCATTGTTTACTATATGTGGCCGAAACCAATTTAGACCTAAAAACAATACCAGATCAGAACAAATTGGTTTTGATGGAAAACATGAAACTTATACTCTTTTATACTTCCAAGTTCTGGGATTTGAAAATTGAAATGCCTCGTAATACATAAAACTTTGTTTCTAGGGTATCCAAGAACGGATTAACCTTACAGCACCAGTATTATCAAAAGAAGATCCTATCTTTATCAGCTTATCGAGAAGATTAGGTAGAAGTATTGAAGAAATAGGGCATAGAATTAATGCGGCCTTGTTGAAGGTACAGTTTACATTTTTATCATTTTTTTAAACAATCTACCTTTTGGCTGTTAGTGTGTGAATGAAGTAAGCTCTGCATGCATTCTTTGCAGCAGACCTGCGAGGGTAAAGCAATTTGGCTGAGCCTGCCACCTCTTTGAAAGTGCTATCTAATTATTCCCATTCTCCTGCACTTTCCCCATAGTCTCAAATACAGCAATCTGAAAACCAGCCATGCCCAAACACTGGACACTTTTTAAAGCTGCCATGCACAAATTTTAATTATTATTAGATGTGTAAAATAGCTCTGACGAAGGATCGTCCAGACTCGAAACGTTGGCTCTATTCTCTCTCCACGGATGCTGTCAGACCTGCTGAGATTTTGCAGCATTTTCTGTTTTTTAAAGTTAAAGTTTATTCATTAGTCACAAGTAAGGCTTACATTAACACTGCAATGAAGTTACTGTGAAATTCCCCTAGTTGCCACACTCCAGCGCCTGTTTGGGTCAATACATCTAACCAGCACATCTTTCAGACTGTGGGAGGAAACTGGAGCACCCACGCAGACACTGGGAGAACGTGCAAACTCCACACAGACAGTGACCCAAGCCGGGAATCGAACCCGGGTCCCTGGTGTTGTGAGGCAGCAGTGCTAATCACTGTGCCACCGTGCCACCCCAAGTGTAACAACAGTTGTTCAGCTCGGTGCTGTATTGGCACGGTGGCATGCTGACTAGTTATCAGCTCTGAGTTCTTGCCTTTTCCAGTGCTTTTGAGTGTCTGAGCAACGCTTGGCCCAAAACACACAACCCGAAAACCGGCAATATCCAAAACACGGCGCAGTCTCGGTCCCATGGTCACCTGCTTTGAGACACTGCACCTACATTGCAATTTTTTCCACAATCAGGGATTTATCTATTCCTTTTAAAAGTTGGTATTGAATCAGCTTATGACATTCTTTTAGGCAGTGCATTTCCAGATCATCATATCTTGTGTAAGAAATAAACAAATTTTCGCCTCCGTGATGCTTATTTTGTCAATCACTTTAAATCTATATAGAAACATAGAAAAACTACAGCACAATACAGGCCCTTCAGCCCACAAAGTTGTGCCGAACATGTCCCTACCTTAGCGATTACTAGGCTTACCTATAACACTCTATCTTACTAAGTTCCATGTACTTATCTAAAAGTCTCTTACAAGACCCTATCGGATCCGCCTCCACCACCGTTGCTGGCAGCCCATTCCACGCACCCACCACCCTCTGAGTGAAAAACGTACCCCTGACATCTCCTCTGTACCTACTCCTCAGCACCTTAAACCTTATCATCTGGTTACTGAGCCTTATACTCGAAGCAATTTCTCATTATTGTTTTAAACCCCAACATGATTATGGACACCTCCGTTATATCCCGTCCTTAACCTTCTCTGCTCTAAGAAGAGCAACTCGAGGTCCTCTAGTTTCTCCACATAAGGGCTACATCCCTGATATTCTAGTAGATCTCCTCTGTAGCCTTTCAAAGGTTTTGATGTTCTCCCAATGCCCAGAATTCAACACCGTATTCCAGCTGATCCCTACCTAATGATTCATGAAATAAAAGAACCACTGGGAAGATGATCGCCTTTTTCTTTTTGGTGTGAAATATGATGGTCTGGAACTCTGCCTGAAAGGCTGGTGGAAGCAGATTCAATCGTAACTTTCAAAGGGAATTGGATAATTTACTTAATTTTGTACTCCTTGTTTCTATTTATAAAGCCAAGGGTGCCCTGTGCTTTTTAACAGCCCTTTTAACTTGCCCTGCCACCTCCAATTATTTGATTACAATTTGTCTCCGTTCCTGCTCCTCTCTCAAATGTATCATTTAATTCATATTGTTTCTTCTCAGTCTTCATATCAAAATGCTTCATTTCATACTTCTCTGCACTAAATTCCATGTGCTGATTTTTGCCACCAGTCTACTATTATATTTCTCTTCATAGAGTCATAGAGGTTTAGAGCATGAAAACAAGCCCAACTTGTCCATGCTGCCAAGTTTTTACCATTAAGCTTGTCCCAATTGCCCACGTTTGGCTCATATCCCTCTATACCAATCTTACCCATGTATTATATTACACGTTTCCAAGTCTCACTAACCTGAAAAGTTTAAAGTTGTTCCCTGTAAACCCAAGTTCAGGCCATAAATATATATCCGAAAGAGCAATAATCCTAATAGTGACCCATGGCTTCCATCCAGTCTGGGAGTAAAATACCACAATCTCTACTTTCTATCCTTCAACCAATTTTATGTCCAAAATTTTAATTTGTTGAGCTTCAGTTCTGCTAATACATTTATTATGTGGTAGTTTATCAAAGATCCTTTGAAAATCTGTAGACATATCAGCCACACGACCTTCCTCATCCCTCTTTGTCACTTCATCGAAGAACTGAGTCAAGTCAATCAAACATGATTTACCTTTGACAAATACCATTTTCTACCATTTCAAATCCCTAGCATATGTCTGTTGTGTAAGATGCGACAAAACCATTGCTGTATATCAGAAGTACAATATCTGGTACCAATTAGTTACTGCTCATTTATGAATTGGCGATGCAGGAAAGTACCTGGTTTTATTGTTCTTGTTTCTCTTCCCGCACTTGGTGGTGCAGAAAGCAAACTTTCATCTGTTTCCGTAGCTAGCTTTTCTTGGAACAGGTTGCTATCCTGTCTCCAGAAGCTTCTCGTTTGAGGGGGAGCCAATCCGCATCAAGCATAGCTAACCAGGAGTCTCTCCTCTTGTTGCTGCAGTTAGCATGTGGAAAGGATTTTACACAGGTTGATATTCAAGAGTTGACTGCATTATGAACACAACTTCCTTGGCCATCAGGTCCTGAGGGTGGGACTTGAACATGGAGCTTCTGGTTCGGAGGCGGAGACGCTACCCACTGCACCACAAGATCTCCCAACTGGTCATAAGATATGTCCAAAATGTTCATTGGAATGAGATCCAGTTGTGAATTTGGCATTACATCTGCCATTGTTTCTGAACCTATTACTTCATTCCTAATTATATGTTGTTCTCCCTCCATTCACCTCTTCCCACTTACCTGATGAAGGAGCAGCACTCCGAAAGCTCGTGATTCCAAATAAACCTGTTGGACTTTAACCTGGTGTTGTGAGACTTCTTACTGTACCCACCCCAGTCCAACGCTGGCATCTCCACATCACCTCTTCCAAAAAAGAATTGAGAAAAGTTGGAATAGCTTTCTCGAACTTTCAGTAGCAATTTGAGTAGCTAAACTCAAATGAGAGCTTTTTGCTTGAAGTGATATGTTTATCTTAATCAAAAATGGTGGTGAAGTGAAATAATTAATTGATATTTTTGATGGCATTCTCAAAGGAAAAGTCCAATAAATATTTGTGTTTCTTAAATTTCCATAATTTTAATGGCGTTTTCCAAACCCATTTTCACCAACTATTTTGAAAGTTGAATATCAATTTATTCAACACAGTTTCTCTTCTGTCTCATAATAAGTTGAGCACAATTGTATTGAAAAGAAAATTTAAGCTTCATAGAAAAACAAATTAATTTGCCTTGTATTGAAGAGAATGTAACTTTGTGCGTTAAAAATGTTTTGAAATCTGCCATATGCATACATTACCAAATTGCCATATCGGTTCTCAATGTGTTACCCAAATGCCATAAAGCTTAAGCTGCTTCAGTCATTTCTACTCAGCTGTGAGGACTGCAAAACATGTTGAAATTTTATTGTTCTAAAATAATTTGATCAATATTCCTTTTAAATTTATACTGTTCGCAAGCCTAAGGAAGAATTATTAAGGCAATGCACCTTTACATGAATACTGGAGCTGAATTGTTCAGTCAGTAATAGTTAAGTGCAGTAATTGCAAGGTTCACATCAGACAAAGTAAAAGTACTTTAAAGTTTATTTATTAGTCACAAATAAGGCTTACATTAACCCTCCATTGAAGTTACTGTGAAATTCCCCTAGTCGCCACACTCCGACGCCTGTTCAGGTCAATAAACCAAACCAGCACGTCTTGTGGGAGGAAACCGGAGCACCTGGAAGAAACCCACACAGACACGGGGAGAATGTGCAAACTCCACACAGACAGTGACCCAAGCAGGGAATCAAACCTGGATCCCTAGCGCTGTGAGGCAGCAGTGCTAACCAGTGTACCACACCCCCCCCCCCGTCCCCCATGATCATACAGTCAGTTAGATTTTAATGCCATACCCCGATGTTTTCAGGGAGCATAATGTCAGCTAATGGGTTAAAATGGTCGATTTCAGTTCCCAGATCTATATAAAGCAGCAGCCCCATCAACTGCTTTAACCAAACCAGCCTCCCATCCATTGACTCTGTCTACATTTCCCGCTGCCTTGGCAAAGCAGCCAGCATAATTAAGGACCCCACGCATCCTGGACATTCTCTTCTTCCATTGGGAAAAAGATACAAAAGTCTGAGGTCACGTACCAACCGACTCAAGACAGCTTCTTCCCTGCTGCTGTCAGACTTTTGAATGGACTTACCTTGCATTAAGTTGATCTTTCTCTACACCCTAGCTATGATTGTAACACTACATTCTGCACTCTCTCATCCCCTTCTCTATGAACGGTATGTTTTGTCTGTATAGCGCGCAAGAAACAATACTTTTCACTGTATAATACATGTGATAATAAATCAAATAAAAAAAATGTTTTTTTATAAAAATATTTTCATTATTTTTGTTTAGAATACATCATCATGGGTGCTGTATAACATGGCTGCCTTTTACTGGAGGATGAAGAATGAGCCATACCAGGTGGTAGAATGTGTCATTCGGGCATTGCATTTTTCTCCACGGTAAGCTTCCAGAAAGCAAGTGAGAAAACATTTGTGATATGAGGAACTTAGTAGCTACAGTGTTTCTCCAGGGATCCTGGCCAATATGTCTCTCTCTCAATCAAAGCCAGCAAAAATAAAATGACTGGTTATTTGTCTCATTTGATTTTTGTAAAATGACCGCCTAGTTTATCAATATTAGTGGCTGCAATTTTTATAAAGTAGCTATAATTTGATAAGTAACTAATTGGACGCAAAATGCTTTGGGGCAACCTTGGTAAGGTGATAGGATTCTTTATACACCCAGGTTCTTTCATTTGTGGCAGTAGAGAGCAAGTAGATGGGCATTGGCACAGTGGTTATCCCTGCTGCCTCACAGCTGAATTCCATCCTCGGGTCACTGTCAGTGTGGAGTCTGCACATTCTCCCCATGTCTGTGTGGGTTTCCTCTGGGTACTCCGGTTTCCTGCCACGGTCCAAAGATGTGCGGGTTAGGTTGATTGGCCGTACTAAATGACCCTAGTGTCAGGAAATTAGCAAGGTAAATATGTGGGGTTACAGGAATAGGGCCTGGGTGGGATTGTGGTTGGTGCAGACTTGATGGGCCAAATGGACGCCTTCTGCACTGTTGGGCTTCTATGATTCTATGAAGTAGGCTGATTGAATACAAGGGGGTAGAAGTCATGGATACAAAGTCCTGGTTAGACCACAGCTGAAGTACTGAGAGCAGTCCTGCACTCCATACCTTCGGACAGATGCATTGACCTTGGACAGAATGCAGCATAGATTTCCTCGAGTGCCTTCTAGAATCTAAGAGTTAATCGAAAAGGAGAGATTAAACAAACTAGATGTATTTTAGTAGCATAAATATGCCGAGCCCATTTGACACCAGATTCTTCCAGCCCCTCTGAGACCTTCTGACCCTCGGGTGCAGCGCAAGCCTGGCAAGAATCGCTACTGATCTCCACATGGCGACAGGGCGTGATGGCCACTCGAAGGGGCTCAGAGGCTATTGAAGCCCCCCAGGTGGTTGGGGACATGACTGGGATGTGCCCCATCTGGCAGTGCCCACCTGGCACACTGGCAGTGTCCTCCCAGTTGGGCACTGCCAGTGTATCAGGGACAGTGCCAAGTTGGAGGGGCCTGAGTGGGGGGAGGGCCATGATGGGGGGGGGAGCATATCAGGGATTGTGAAAGGGGGCATATCAGGGGTCACGAAGGGGGACCCATTAGAGGGCCTCGATGCGTTCCGTGTCAGGGAGGAGGTGGGGAAACATGCCACTGATGGGGTGATGGAGTGGGCGGGGGGGGGGGGGGGGGTGGCGGCCAGTGCACTGAGAGATCGAGACGCCCTTTCAGAACAGTGTCCGATCACTTTGCAGCCAGGCTCGCCGACATGTTTAGGCCCCAACCCCCTCAGCACCTTTGAGAGAGATTGAATTACGATTTAATTATATCCCTTAATTTAAGTTACTGTTTCTTTACTGACTGTATGAACTTAGTAAATGAACGCAAGTGCTTGTGACATTTCCTGTAAAAATTAGTTAACGCTGGTATTTCTCAACTGGAGGTCCACAGCCTCTTTGGGCTCCATGAGAAGATTTTGAGGGTCTGTCAAATCAGCAGCTTTGAAGAATTTTTTTTAAAATCATGATGCAATAAAGCCTGTTGCAGCACTCTTAAGCATGCATGGGGAGTACACTTCCCGAAGCTGTACACTCTCTGCAAAGGAAAAACGATTACAGAGAAAAATGGGAAAAAAATGTGTTAGAACTGCTGCACCTATATTTGAGGAGAGGAGATCCTTCTCCCCCAGATCCATTATGATAGTTGGCAGTGGTTCTTTTCCTTGCATGCTCTCCTGCCTGCCATGTTTAAATTTGATCAACATTGTTGGGATTCGATGCTCATTTTTTTGGGAGTAAATCAGTCAGGAATTGATCAAAAATGTTGACTGAGGTTTGACAGACTTCATCTCCCGTTCTCTATGTGGCTCACTGTGGTTTATCTGTGGCAGAGCTCAGCATAACCCAGATCAAACCAAGCACAAGCAGGCCATTCAGCCCATTGAGCCTGGAGCTTGGGTACATATTGTAGGCACCTGGTGATCCACCTCAGTTTCACCACATGACACTGTGTACCAGCAACAATTTACACATTAAGTTAGCAGGATAAAAATAATAATAGTACAATTGTACAATTTAATTGTACAATTTTTATACAGAAAAACAACTTGCTGCATTGAATATTTATAATACAGGAATGGGGTTCCCATAAGCAAAAGAAATTGAAAACCCTTGCATTACACTGTGTATATATATATTTTTTTAAACAGGCAACATAAAGATATAGCATTGATGAATTTGGCCAACGTCTTGCATCGAGCCCATTTCTCAGCAGATGCAGCCATATTGGTTCATGCAGCACTGGATGTATCCACTGACTTCCTCACAAGTCATTATACTCTTGGAAACATATATGCTGTAAGTATGCTGGGTCTTTTCTCTGGTGAATTTTGTTTCCATTCTCATTAGCTTGCTTAATGTCTTTAAAGTTTTATGCAACAAATTGTTTTTTTTAACGTTCCTGTCTAAAATTTCTGTATCTGTAAACAGTCGTGTAAAATATTGCTGTAAAGAGAGACATGTCGGTGAAGCTTTTCACTTTGCACTCATCAGAACAAACATGAAATTTATTATGTTTGTCCTGATGAGTGCAAGATGAAAAGAATCAGCAGCATGCCCCTTTCCAGCACCATTCAAGTTCTATACCACCAAACAACAGCTGGAGCTGACAGGGAGATTGTTTCCTCTTGTGGAGAAGGCTGGAGCTAGAGAACACAGCTTAAGAACAAGAGGTCTCCCATAAGAGAGAGGCCATGATGTGGAGTTGCCGGCGTTGGACTGGGGTGGGCACAGTAAGTAGTCTCACAACATCAGGTTAAAGTCCAACAGGTTTATTTGGTAGCACGAGCTTTCGGAGCATTACCCCTTCATGACGGGGCAATGCTCCGAAAGCTCGTGCTACCAAATAAACTTTAACCTGATGTTGTGAGACTACTAGCTATAAGAGAGAGGGTCAGTGGTCTGGAATTCTCTTTCCTAGAAGAAGACTGGGTGGAGACTAGATCATTGAATTTATTCAAGGCTGAGTTGGATTGATTTTTGATAGACCAGTGGGGGTCAAAGGTTATGGAGGGCAGACCGGAAAATCAAGTTGAAACTGCAACCAGATTAGTTGTGATCTTATTGAATGTCGGAGCAGGCTCAAAGGCCCAAATGGCCTACCCTGCTCCTAAGTCCTACACTCATGTATATTCTACTGTCCTTTTGTGGCGTAGGTTTTAGATTGGACTGTGAAAATATGTTTTGAATGTTTCCTGTCCTGTGTACACAAAACAAAAACCTTGTTAATAACTTGTCACTGGTGAATTTTTTGATTATCTGCAGAGTGGCTACAGGAATTTCTGTACTTTGCTCCATCATTTGAAATCCTAATTGTCTTCTTGGTGCAGTCATCGTATGAACCCTGAAATTTTTTTCAGCTGCGGGAAGAATTTGGCACATGTCAACCATGTCAAATATTGTGTATACCTTCAAGGGGATTTTCTTCTATTGCAAGTAACAGGGATAAAAGTTGAAGAATGATTGATTTTTTAAAATGCAAAAGGTCAGCTAAAAAGGAGAGACATTTATTGATCGATATGCAGAGATCTGGCTGAGTGTTGGTTCAGATGCAAGATGTGACCTTGTAACTCGAGCATTACACTCTAACCAGCATTGTGTAATTTTTAAATTTTCCAGCATGCTAGTGGGAATGGACACTTGTCAAGATAAAAGTAAAAGCTTCAAATACAAACTTTGACATATTGTTCCCCCAAATTTCGCTTTTTAGGCATTTGAGAATAGGAACTTGTCAGGTTCTTCTCCCCCATTCCTCCTCTTTGTCTCACTGGGCAACTGTCACTTTTTAATGGTCCTTTTGGTTCCTTTGACGAAACATTTGAAAATGTTTGGAACTTTTCTTTTTTCCGTGCACCCGTCTCTTTCCTTCAGCACCCCCTGCCCCCAACCCCCCATCCCCCACCACTACCAACTACGCTCCCCCTGCCCCACCACCAACCACCCTACCCAAATCTAAGTTTCAAATTCCAGCCATCTAGTTGAGTGCAATGCTACCAGATCAGCCTTTCTTAATTTTCACATATAGACTGTAGAAAATGTTATTCGCTGAATTTAAGCCTGATTAAAGTGCTTTATTTGTCGTGAAACCAGAAGAGGAATTGATCTATTTTGACAAGTTTGATTAAAGAAAATACAAAGAAACTCAGCATTATGGAATATTTTTCAAAAATCTATTTGTTTACAACCAGGTGAAATAATTGTCACAGAGTGTCTATATTTATATATATTATGTTATGCCTCATACTGTATCAGTGTAATTCAAGGCCTCTGTCTCACAAATATCACTAGCACTCCGTGTTGTGCTCCATCACACTGGGGAAGTATCTATCATGCAGGGAAAATGTCGAAGGGCCAAGAAATCCTGGTTTGGATGACATAAGTAAAATCACCAGACAGTATTAATTGAACAACATTGCAGGAAGCTCTGCAGGTCAAAGGGACCTTGGCGTGTTTGTCCACAGATCTCTGAAGGCGGAAGGGCATGTTAGTAGGGTGGTGAAAAAGGCATATGGGACACTTTATAGAACCTTAGCTAGGCCGCACTTGGAATATAGTGTTCAATTCTGGTCGCCACACTACCAGAAGGATGCGGAGGCTTTGGAGAGGGTACAGAAAAGATTTACCAGGACGTTGCCTGGTATGGAGGGCATTAGCTATGAGGAGAGGTTGGAGAAACTTGGTTTGTTCTCACTGGAATGATGGAGGTTGAGGGTAGACCTGATAAAAGTCTCCAAGATTATGAGAGGCATGGACAGAGTGGATAGTCAGAAGCTTTTTCCCAGGGTGGAAGAGTCAATTACTAGGGGGCACAGGTTTAAGGTGCGAGGGGCAAGGTTTAAAGGAGATGTACGAGGCAGATTTTGTACGCAGAGAGTGGTGGGTGCCTGGAACTTGTTGCCGGGGGAGGTAGTGGAAGCGGATACGGCAGTGACTTTTAAGGGGCGTCTGGACAAATACATGAATAGGTTGGGAATAGAGGGATATGGTCCCCGGAAGGGTATGGGGTTTTAGCTAAGTCAGGCAACATGGTCGGTGCAGGCTTGGAGCGCCGAAGGGCCTGTTCCTGTGCTGTAATTTTCTATGTTTTTTGTAAGGTAGGCTTTCGCCTGTTTTCAGAGCTAGTTATTCCTGGAACAGGTTACCAGTTTGTTGTCAGAGGCTTATAACTTGAACGGTGCCACTCTGCATCAAGCATGGCTGACCAGGAATCTCTCCCACTCCTACTGACTGCTGTTGGTGTGCTGGAAGGTGATGCTCAACCTGTCGCCTACATTATAAACACATCTTCCTTGGCCATCAAGTCCTGGAGTGGGGTTTGAATCTGGCACTTCTGGCTCCGAGGCAGAGACGCTACCCACTCTGCCACAAGACCTAGATGTTGGAATAGTGCAAGGGAATTGAATGGCAATGAATGTAACACTTGAAGAACATAGAGGAAAAGAAATCCATTGATCCACTTGCCTTTATCAATCGAGGCAATGATTACAAAAGCAGGGAAGTCATGTTGGCGTTGTATAGAACTTTGGTGAGGCCACAACTAGAGCACTGTGTGCAGTTCTGGTCACTACATGACTGGAAGGATGTGATTGCACTGGAGGGGGTGCAGAGGAGATTCACCAGGATGCTGCCTGGGATGGAACATTGAAGTTATGAAGTGAGGTTGGATAGGCTGGGGTTATTTTCATTGAAGCAGAGAAGACTGAGGGGTGACTTGTTCAAGGTGTGCAAGATTATGAGGAGCATAGACAGAGTGGATAAGCAGCAGCTGCTCCCCTTAGTTGAAGGGTCAGTCGCAAGGAGACATAGGTTCAAGGCGAGGGGCAGGAGGTTTAGGGGGGATGTGAGGAAAAACCTTTTTACCCAGAGGGTGGTGACGGTCCAGAATGCGCTGTCTGGGAGGGTGGTAGAGGTGGGTTGCCTCACATCCTTTAAAAAGTACATGAATGAGCACTTAGCATGTCAAGGCTATGGGCTAAGTGCTGGTAAATGGGATTACGTGGGAGGCCAGGTGTTTTTCGCATGTTGGTGCAAACACGATGGCCTCTTCTGTGATGTATGATGATTCAATAAATATGACTGCATAGAAAATCTACCAATATAGAACAAGCAGATGACGCAACAAAATTGTCAATATTTTCCAGTTCATTCCAGTAGTCATCTTATCAAGAAGGGAATCTATGCCGAAAAGTGGAAAATCTTTGCATTTTCTGGTAGCATGAGCAGCTAATTATGTCATATAGCATCGGGTGGTTTCCTGAATTAAAAGCAATCTTAATGCTAGATGGAATTGTGGAGTAATTTGTGTTTTTCTTTTCCAGATGTTGGGGGAATATAACCATTCAGTACTATGCTATGATCAGGCATTGCTTATAAGGCCAGGTTTTGAACATGCAATGAGACGGAAGCACGCTGTCCTGTGCCAACAGAAACTGGAGCAAAAACTGGAGGCACAGCACAGGTATGATGATGACACAGTTATAGTTTGTTTTTGGCAAGGAATCATAGAACAGTACACAGAATGAAGCCAGAGGGCATAAAAGTCTGTGCCAAATCTTTCTGAGCAATCCAATTGGTTCCACTTGTTCCTCTTCCCCATATTCCTGCATTTCTTTTTTCTTTCGTGTACTTATCCAACACTCTTTCAAAGATGATAATTAAATCTGCTGAATACCCTAAACTTCAATGCTTCTTTTCATAATTCATGCAAGTAACTCTAGTTGAATAACCCCGCCTTCCTTTACATTTTATTAACAAATTGTATCCCAAGGACAGTTATGTGAAAAATGTAGCACTGGAGAATTATCAGTCAGCCATTTCAGATTTACGAAAGTAGTCTTGTACACAGACATTTTACAGATGCAACTTGGGGATAATGTTGACTTACAGTGGAAGTAAATTTGCACATTTGACTCCTAACTTCACCCCCATGTTAATTTCCTTTTTTTAACCTATTATGATGTTTCATGTGCTTAGATCTCTGCAGCGAACATTAAATGAACTGAAGGAGTACCAGAAGCAGCATGATAATTATCTGAGGCAGCAAGAATTGCTGGAGAAGCACAAAGTTATGCAAGATGAGCAGCTGCTGAGAAATATAATCCATGAAACACAGATGGCAAAAGAAACTCAGCTCGGTAAATTTTGGTGCAGGAGTGTTGGAAATTTCATTGTACTCAGCTGCCTGCTTTAGCTACTGCCTGTAGTTAGAATGGTTATTTTGCAATTGAGCATGCAGGTGATGTGGTCGATTTAAAACAAATATTTTTGTTTACAATCATTTTGAATTCTGGCATTGTCTTCAGGAATAATTTCAAAAATATATTGTCAGTCTTGTTCAAGTAAATTGATAACTAGGACAATTATTTTACAAAGTACTATAATAAATATAGGAACTAATGTATTTAATTTGTAAATTCTTATTGAAAATAGTTTTGCATGCATTTGTTTACTTGTTTGTATTGTTAGCCAACAAATTATCTAACTTTGGAAAAAGTAGCTTAAAAGTTGATCTTTTAAGGGACCTGGGTGTGCAAGTCCACAGATCCTTGAAGGTGACGTCACAGGTGGTGAAGAAGGCATATGGCATGCTTGCCTTTATAGGACGGGGCATAGAGTATAAAAGTTGGGGTCTGATGTTGCAGATGGAGAGAACGTTGGTTCGGCCGCATTTGGAATACTGCGTCCAGTTCTGGTCGCCACACTACCAGAAGGACGTGGAGGCTTTGGAGAGAGTACAGAGGAGGTTTACCAGGATGTTGCCTGGTATGGAGGGGCTTAGTTATGAGGAGAGATTGGGTAAACTGGGGTTGTTCTCCCTGGAAAGACGGAGGATGAGGGGAGACTTAATAGAGGTGTATAAAATTATGAAAGGCATAGATAGGGTGAACGGTGGGAAGCTTTTCCCCAGGTCGGTGGTGACGTTCACAAGGGGTCATAGGTTCAAGGTGAAGGGGGGGAGGTTTAACACAGATATCAGAAGGACATATTTTACACAGAGGGTGGTGGGGGCCTGGAATGCGCTGCCAGGCAAGGTGGTGGAGGCGGACACACTGGGAACGTTTAAGACTTATCTAGATAGCCATATGAACGGAGTGGGAATGGAGGGATACAAAAGAATGGTCTAGTTTGGACCAGGGAGCGGCACGGGCTTGGAGGGCCGAAGGGCCTGTTCCTGTGCTGTATTGTTCTTTGTTCTCTACACCCGAGCTATGACTAACACCACATTCTGCACCCTCTCCTTTCCTTCTCTATGTACGGTATGCTTTGTCTGTATAGCGTGAAAGAAACAATACTTTTCACTGTACTAATACATGTGACAACAAATCAAGGTCATAGCACCCCTTTCAAGAAAGGGTCAGATGAGCTCTGTAGGTCACAATAGGGGTAAAATGACCTTTAACCTGCGATGCTCCCAAAATTGGGATCAGTTAGAAATTATTCGGTAGTAGACAAAACAAATATTTACGTCAAATGTGCATTTTTGTGTTTTTCTCTAGGAAATCACCAGCTTTGTCGCTGGGTTAACAAACAGCAAATTTTACGCTGCCAGTGGGATCGTCCTGTGCGCTATACCAGAGGAGACCAGTTTAATACAGTAGAGCACGTTCAGGTACAAATTAAAGAAAACTAGCAACTTGTACAATTCATGCCCGGTCCAAGATAAAAGCAATTTTGGCATAGTTTAGAATGCTTTGATGTGCCTATTCATTTTTAGTTCACTCCTGCTGTAACCCAACTCCTAAGCCATTGTAAGATTCGGGTGTTCCACGGCTGTCGTATTTAACAGTAATCCACTCGTTATGGTCACCATTACTGGACTGTTTCCAACTTTTCAATTCCAGACTTATCTCATTAATTACTTTTAAATTCCCTAGCTGCCATGTGATATTTGAACTCATGTCATCAGATTATAAATCCAGACCTCTGGGTGACTCTCTAGTTATGTAACCATTATTCTACCATTCCCCACCATTCGTTTGGGTGTGTCCAATAGGCTAGAGCCATTTAATCTGTATCCCTGATGCTTACTTTGCTTCCCTAATCTGTAACCTTTCATTGACTTGTGGCACTTAATGTGAACAAATCATCAGCCCAGCTCCTCAACCTGTAAATGTACATACATACAAATTAGGAACCTGAGAAGGCCATTTGGCCCCTTGAGCCTACTCCACCATTCAATAAGATCATTGCTGATTCGATTGTGGCCCCAACTCTACATTCCAGCCCACCACCAATAACCTTTGACTTTCTTGTTGCTCAAACCTATCTACCTCTGCGTTAAAAAAAATTCAGTGACCCTGCCTCCACTGTTTTCTAAGGAAGGCAGTTCAAAAACTCGTGACTCTCAAAGAAACAATGCCATTACACTAATATGAAGTTAATATTCCAAGGTCATTGAGGTTGCAAAGCTGCAGTTCTTCCTTTGTACTCTATTAAAAGCCTAATTGCACCTTTTAAAAAGGGTATAACCTTTTAGGGAGCATTTAAAGTAAAAGGTTTATTAGTCACAAGTAGGCTTACATTCGCACTGCAATGAAGTTACTGTGAAAATTCCCTAGTCACCACATTCCGGAGCCTGTTCAGGTACACTGAGGGAGAATTTAGCATGGCCAATTCACCTAATCTGCACATCTTTGGACTGTGGGATGAAAACAGAGCACCCAGAGGAAACCCACACAGACACGGGGAGAACGTGCAAACTCCACACAGACAATGACCCCAGGCGGGAATCGACCCCAGGCGGGAATCAAACCCAGGTCCCTGGCGCTGTGAGGCAGCAGTGCTAACCATTGTGCCACCATGCTGCTCCGAACAAGAATGTTGCAGCGTAATTGTGGAGTTTCTTGACAGTTCCATAATTGGTGACGAATGCCATTGTTAGGGTACCAGAGCAGAAACCCCAAAGAATGTTTTGAAGCCTGACCAGACCCCAACAATTTTTCTAATTTGGTATTAATTTGAGGAAAAGGTTTTTCACTCCAGGTGTGATTCTATTGACACACTTTTATCAAAACAAACTTTACTTAACAATACAGTTTAACTATAACAAATGAACTAACTTAACTTTTACCGATTGAAATACTTAAACATGGCAAGATACAATTCTTTGATAAACGCAAAACACTGCGGATGCTGGAATCTGAAACAAAAACAGAAAAATGCTGGAAAATCTCAACACGTCTGACAGCATCTGTGGAGAGAGAGTCGAGCCAACATTTCGAGCCTGGATGACTCTTCATTAGATACAATTCTTGACTGTTGATCTATCTCTGTTAGTTTCAATTCAAGCAATAACCCTCTTATAGACTTAAACTCCTCTTCAGAATCAGTTTGCAAATAGCATAAGATTATATGCTTGCACTTGTTAACAGTCTTTAGAGCCTTTGAACACCACTGGAGAGAGAGAGACACTTGTCTCCTGGCAGCCCCAAACCGCTGCCTCCAGAGAGACAGACACCTCTTGCTTCTTTCAGGACCAGGCTGAAACTTACTGCTTAAAATAAAAGAGAACTCTGTTTTTTCCCTACAAGCTTAGCTCTGCCCATTTACAGATTCTGCCTCTGTCAATCAACCTCCTCAAAACTCTACTCTGAAACCCCAGGACAAAAACCAAAATAAACAAAAATGCATTAACTCGGATTAAAACAAATACATCCCTAGCAAAAATTAGTCATTGGCTTGCTTCTCATCACAAATCAGCACCAGTACAACAGAGCTGAATTTTTAAACATACTCCTCACAAGAAACACGATATAAATACATTTCTTAAAGGCACACTATCATCACACGATCTACAGGGACTTGAGCATCACACCCTGTGGAGGTGGAGGGAATCACTGATGGCAATTTCACAGTAACTTCATTGCAGTGTTAATACTTGTGACTAATAAATAAACTTTAACATAACAATTTCTACATTTAACTGCACATTTCTAGACATGGAAGTTGCTGTTGTTTTTGTGGGGTAATGAAGGTGAATGTTGACACTTTCACTACTGTTACAAGTCCAAAATCTGAGCCATTTTCCATGATAATCTTATCTTTAAATTTTGTTTATGTTTTATGGATGTCAGTATCAATTATGTCTTTAAATATTTAAAGTATTTTTAATTGTAATTGACTTAGTTGTAATTGATTTTAGTTTTCAAATCTCTCATTTCATAAAACATTGACCATGCAGGCCATGATATTTGCAGAATACTTGCAGCTTTTATTTTGAAATAATTTGTCAGGTCGTTCCTTCTGCTCATGTGTCGCTTGTATTATTCCCTGGTGAAGAGAGATAGGTAACTCATTCCAATTGTTTTCCTATGTTTTTTAGTCCTGCTCCAGGTTGCTATAAGGTGATTCACCACCAAACCTTCCCTTATTCTTTCATTTTTGGAAATCTCTTAACACTTGGTACATGCTCCAGAAAGCTTAAGTAGGTTATCATGAAAAGAGCTTAATTGGATCACTCTGCGTCTGTATTTGATATTTCTGACATTATTGGAATAATGCAGAAAGCCGATATTCCGTTGATTGTTTTAAAAGGGAACAGTTAAAGACATACAAGTATGCATTTCCTCTTTCAGTTTGGTGAGGACAGTTCTACCTCCAATATGATGCCTGTTGAGATGAAGTTGGTGATGAACATGACTCGGAGCAACATACAGCAGCAATTTCCATCATCCCCCGCAGGCCGATCAGTGTTGAATATCTGGGGAAAGGATTTCTCGAGCTACAATGTAAGTAAGAAGGAAGGAGAGATGTGATAAATTAGGGTGTATTTTACTTGTTTCACTCTCTCTCCTCCTCCTCCTCCTCCTCCTCCTTCCCCCCCCCCCCCTGAATCCTTACAGGAGTAAAACTCTTGAACCAGAACATTCCTGCCAGCCAACACTATATATATAAAACTTGCAGTAGTTTCTTTCATCAAAGATTTCACTCTTTCACAAACTAATCAATGCTTTGGTTTTAGTTCGAATATACTCACGTGCATTCCATTTTTACTCGTCATTATCTCCTGATGACATCTTAATTAACATAGAAACATAGAAAATAGAAGCAGGTGTAGGCCATTTGGCCCTTCAATCCGCCTACTCCGCCATTCATTTTGATCATGGCTGATCATCGAATTCATCGAATGATTTTTTTAAATCGGCCTTGCTTATTTGAACAATTTGTTGAAGCTATCCTTTGTGACAATGAAAGACTGACTTAAATTGTAGTTATATCAATTGTTTGGATTCGTGAAGGACAAGTCGTGCCTCACAAATTTGATTGAATTTTTTGAGGAGGTAACTAAGTGTGTTGATGAAGGTAGGGCAGTTGAGGTCATATACATGGATTTTAGTAAGGCGTTTGATAAGGTCCCCCATGGTCGGCTTATGATGAAAGTAAGGAGGTGTGGGATAGAGGGAAAGTTGGCCGATTGGATAGGTAACTGGCTATCTGATCGAAGACAGAGGGTGGTGGTGGATGGAAAATTTTCGGACTGGAGGCAGGTTGCTAGCGGAGTGCCACAGGGATCAGTGCTTGGTCCTCTGCTCTTTGTGATTTTTATTAATGACTTAGAGGAAGGGGCTGAAGGGTGGATCAGTAAATTTGTTGATGACACCAAGATTGGTGGAGTAGTGGATGAGGTGGAGGGGTGTTGTAGGCTGCAAAGAGACATAGATAGGATGCAAAGCTGGGCTGCAAAATGGCAAATGGAGTTTAACCCTGATAAATGTGAGGTGATTCATTTTGGTCGGACTAATTTAAATGTGGATTACAGGGTCAAAGGTAGGGTTCTGAAGACTGTGGAGGAACAGAGAGATCTTGGGGTCCATATCCACAGATCTCTAAAGGTTTCCACTCAAGTGGATAGAGCTGTGAAGAAGGCCTATAGTGTGTTAGCAGGGGGTTGGAGTTTAAGAGCCGTGGGGTTATGCTGCAACTGTACAGGACCTTGGTGAGACAGCATTTGGAATATTGTGTGCAGTTCTGGTCACCTCACTATAAGAAGGATGTGGAAGCGCTGGAAAGAGTGCAGAGGAGATTTAGCAGGATGCTGCCTGGTTTGGAGGGTATGTCTTATGAGGAAAGGTTGAGGGAGCTAGGGCTGTTCTCTCTGGAGCGGAGGAGGCTGAGGGGAGATTTAATAGAGGTTTATAAAATGATGAAGGGGATAGATAGAGTGAACGTTCAAAGACTATTTCCTCGGGTGGATGGAGTTATTACAAGGGAGCATAACTATAGGGTTCGTGGTGGGAGATATAGGAAGGATATCAGAGGTAGGTTCTTTACGCAGAGAGTGGTTGGGGTGTGGAATGGACTGCCTGCAGTGATAGTGGAGTCAGACACTTTAGGAACATTTAAGCGGTTATTGGATAGGCACATGGAGCACATCAGGATGATAGGGAGTGGGATAGCTTGATCTTGGTTTCAGATAAAGCTCGGCACAACATCGTGGGCCGAAGGGCCTATTCTGTGCTGTACTGTTCTATGTTCAGCTCCATATTCATGTCGGATCGACATACACTGGCAGTAAGTCTGTCTGACTTTGTTATAAGCGCCGTGCTAGAAGACTTTCTGGGGTGTTTTTATTGTGCCATTCTGCTTTGGTATAATATTCTACGCTAAAGATGCGTAACAAGGATTTTAAGAACTCCGAAGCAGAGTCACGTACACTGCTCCCCAGCGAGATAGGGCATCTCTCAATTAGCCAGTTTTGCAGAAGGTTATGCCTTTTCTATCCCCCTAGCAGTATACAGGGGAGTAAGGAAGACCAATTCAACGGAAGGTCACCCCAGGTTGCACTGGCATACCTCAAAACAGTAAGAAGTCTCACAACACCAGGTTAAAGTCCAACAGGTTTATTTGCAATGGTATTTGCTACCAAATAAACCTGTTGGACTTTAACCTGGTGTTGTGAGACTTCTTACCGTGTTCACCCCAGTCCAACGTCGGCATCTCCACATCATACTTCAAAACAGCCAGTTGCAAAGTGGAGCAGTCAGGCTTACGATATCAGGTTGCCCACCTACTCTTGATTGCTGGGAATGGGGAGAAGTAAAAACATGCTTATTGTGTGAAAGGTAGTTTAGAGTATTATTCTGTTCAGGAATTACCACAAGTTTCGGTATATGTCTTTCCTTTATGAGTCCTTAAAGATTTGCTGGAAAAGATTTGGTAAGTGTTTAAGAAAAATATATTTAGTTGGAATTACAAATGCGGCACTAATGTGTAATGCTGATTTGTGTGCCTTTTATGTTGCCAGGATATATTGTGGCCCAAAAGGCTAGACTGTATGCACACCTATCCCACTCTTCCCACTGCAGCCGATCTTCCAACATACTTTCTACCTCCAGAGTACAAAGGATTTGGGTAAGAATTTGGATGCTGTTGTTTGAAAATTGAGGTATTTTGTAAGGTACTGGGATGACATGTTGGGAACCAAGCACAATGCACCATAGCCGCAGAACAGTAATACTTACAGATTTTATTTTTTAGAATTAAACCTTTGCTGTTTTTTAATCATTTTCCGGGAGATGTGTATAGCTTGAACTGTGTTATAAAACTAGTAGCAGAATTGGTTCAGAATATATATAAATAACAGGAGTGAAACTTGAATACTTGCAAGTTATTTTAACCCTGAGATGAGTTTTTAAACCATGTCCTATTGATGTTCTTGTGGGGAAAAGAATACTGTTGCAAGCAAATGTGTTTTCAGCTGCCTAGATTGGAGCAATGTGGTATCAGCCACATATCTCAAATAGTGATGACACTTTGCCATGTGTCATGTACTAATATATAAGCTTGTATTTAACAAGCTAGGAAAACAATGTAGATTAAACACATTCATCACATTCTGCAATTTATACTTTATATCGTTAATATATTTTTCTATTCATTCGTGGGACATGGGAGCCGCTGATTAGCCAGCATTTCTTGCCCTTCCCTAGTTGCCCTTGCGTGAAGGTAATCGCTTTTACTTTCAGGTAAACTTGACCTGTTCTGTTACTTGTGAATCAGGAAACAATTGAAAAGTTTTGTTTTTCTTTTTGCAGTGTCCAATCACTTCTGGCATCTTCAGGAAAGCAAGATAAAGATGCGGCTGGCCGCCTTCCTGACTGTTCTCCCACGTTAGATTTCCACAATAATGAAAAGCTGTACCATCTAGTTAAAGAACTGGAAAACAGGCCAGATTTGAAATCTGGGAAACCAGACTACCATGCCAAGCAGGTAATTATATTTCGTAACTGAAAGCCACATTGTACTGGTCTCGTTGAATCCTAAACTACTGGCAGAGCAATGTCTCGGCACTGTTTGAACATGTTTCTGTGACAGAGGAACCAGTGCCAGAGTCTGCGAGGGAGTTACACGCCCGTGGTACTGGCATAATGGACTTAAAGGTTGCAAAATATTCCATGTTTCCCATTTTGTTTAAAGCAAATAGGTTTACGTTGATCAAATGTGCTTCCATCTGTTGAAATAAATACATTAATTTGTATGCCTGCTTCAGATATTAGAAAGCAATTGAATTATAGGGAACCACTCTGAAGCATGGTAACTGTTTTCCCTATGCATTGAAGGCAACTATAGTTTAGCTTTTACTAACAAGAGACTTGCTCTGCAAAGAGGACGTGTAATATGTCATGCAGAATGCCTTTTGTATCTTCGAATTACAATTATAATTTACTGTTTTTCAACAGGCCCTGTTTTCTCATTTGAGTATTATCGAGGAGCAAGTTGGAGAGGTCATCTCACAAGCTATTGAAAAGGTGAACAAATCATTTTTGTACGTCAGAATAGAGGTGATGTTACATTCAGAGAGTCCCCAGCACTTTAGATCTCTTCCATATGACTGTTCTTGCACATATAATAAGTGGATATAATATGATCATTGATGTGAACTACATTAACTTCCTTTGGGATACTGTGAAGATTTACCAGGCTGATTCCTGGGATGGCAGGTCTGTCATATGAGGAGAGACTAGAACAAAGAAAATTACAGCACAGGAACAAGCCCTTTGGCCCTCCAAGCCTGCACTGACCATGCTGCCTGACTTAACTAAAACCCCCTACCCTTACGGGGACCACATCCCTCTATTCCCATCCTATTCATGTATTTAAAGTTGGTTAGGATTATATTCACTGGAGTTTAGAAGAGTGAGAGGGGATCTCATAGAAACTTATAAAATTCTAACAGGGTTAGATGGGGTAGATTCAGAAAGAATGTTCCCAATGGTGGGGGAGTCCAGAACTAGGGGTCATAGTTTGAGGATAAGGGGAAAGCCTTTTAGAACTGAAGTGGGGAGAAATTTCTTCACCCAAGGGGTGGTGAATGTGTGGAATTCATGACCACAGAGTATAGTTGAAGCCAAAGTGTTGTCTGACTTCAAGGAGAAATTAGATATAGCTCTAGGGGCTAAAGGGATCAAGGGATATGAGGGGAAGGGGGAATCAGGATATTGAATTCAATAAACAGCCATGATCAAAATGCGTGGCAGAGCAGGCTCGAAGGGCCGAATGGCCTACTCCTGCTTCTAGTTTCTATGTTTCAAAAATTGCTTGTTGCTTCCCAAAAATAAGTTTGCAAATATCAGGATATCTATTTAACATTATCTTCTATTCTTCATATCCTAACCCATCTACATGTAAATAGTTTGTCACCCATGTAAATACATTTTTTTGAAGAATCATTGTAAGCCCCATTCTTGGTGTTCTTTTATATTTGTCATTGCTGAATTTGAAGCAGGCGGGAAGTTTTTGGAAACTGGTTTTTGATTCAAGTACTCAATTTATATAGAAGAAAACAATAGTCATTTTGTTTGACTTTGGAAAATTTTCCTCACCATACTGAATCCACCCTGCTGAACAGCCCCGACTGGATTCATAAGTTTGCAGCAGCAGGAGTGTGAGACTGATGTGATGATTAAAATTCTGATGTGTTACACTCTGCAAAATGGTGAGGACATTTCCTAGAATTTTCTTTCCCATAAGCTACTGTGATATAATCATGACATACTGTAGGTGCCAGAAATTGGTTTATTTTTATTTATTAGTCACAAGTAGGCTTACAGTAACACTACAATGAAGTTACTGTGAAAACCCCCTAGTCGCCACACTCCGGTGCCTGTTCAGGTACACTGAGGGAGAACTTGGCATGGCCAATGCACCTAACTAGCACGTCTTTCAGACTGTGGAAGGAAACCAGAGAAACCCACACAGACACGGAAGAACGTGCAGACTTCACATAGATAGTGACCCAAGCCAGGAATCGAACCCGGGTCCCAGGCGCTGTGAGGCAACAGTGCGAACCAGGAGTACCTAATCTTTTTACTAAGTGCTTTGTGGTCCTGCCTTCAGACTTTTTTTTAGCTGTACCTTTTGGTACTTTATTCCTAACCAACAAAGGCCAGTTAAGTCCAATCAGAGTCCCCACATGAGGGACAAACCAGATCGAAGCTGACAAGACAAGAATATACATCCTATCTTGGGCTTGATCAAACAAGATCCAAGCCAACAGGACAAAGCATTACACCCCTTCAGACCTTTGTCCTCTGGCATTCTGTCCTGGCAATGTGGAATGAGGTACTGGTGCTATGGAGGGTGGGATGGAACGGACACCACTGTATGCCACACCAACCATTTAGTCACCTCTTGTTTTGCACTGTTACTTCATATAAATCTCTTTCTCTAAATCTCTTTCTCTTAAGTCTTCCCCTGCCCCTTTCCCCCCCTTATACTTCCTGTTAGGTTCCTTTTTAATTTCTGTCCATCTCCAATGACTCTTCCCACAGGTGGCTTGTAACATTGACTGGCTTCTGGTTGTCCACTGCTAACTGACCTACTGAGTATTTTCTGTCCAGTGGCATATTCTCTGTCCCAGTTGCTCAATTGTTGAGACAGTTATATTCCTATCTAATTCTGAGATACTGAGCATTTGTTTGTTTCACTATTTCACTCTGTCTATCTGCAACTCATTAGTAGTATGTGAGCAATGAACCTTTAACACTTATGAAATAATTCCACTTACAAGATGTGTTATTCTGAATTTAATTTCAACCTGTAACATTTGTGCTGCCTACCTAAAACAGATCAGCAATTTTCACTTAATTTAGAGAAGCAGAATCTGATTATTCAGTACTCTGGTTTATGCCATCTCACTTAAATAGAGCCAATTAAGATTGAAATGCGATGAATCTCTTTTTTTTTGCCATTTATTCTGCTGTCTTGGGAGTGTAACCGTAAAACGATATAGCGTGAAAAGAGGCCATTCGGCTCATCATGCCTGTGCCAGCCCTTAGATGTCCAATTAGTCACAATATTCTCCTCTTTCCTTTTATCCCTGTAGTTTTTGTCCACTTCAAGTATGAATGTTATTCTGTTTTGAATGTTGCTATTGAATCTACCACCCTTTTAGGCAGTGCATTCCAGATCACAATACTGAATTCACTATATTTAAAAAATGTTTCCTTGTGCCACCTCTGATTTCCTCTGCTAATTACTTGCAATCTGTCTCCTCTGGTTACCAGCTGTTCTGCCACTGGAAACCGTTTTCTCCTTATTTACACTACCAAAACCTTTCATAGTTTTGAACACCTATCAAATCTCCTCTTGACCCACTCGGCTCTCAGAACAAGCTCAGCTTCTCCTGTCCCTCCACATGACTGAACCAATAAGATCATAAACCGTAGCAGGAGTTTCAGTGGGATATTCAAGCCTATGCCAGTGTTCAGTAAGATCATGGCTGACCTGATTGTGGCCCTCATCTCTGTCTTAAATTATTTTGAAATTGTGCTTCCTAGTCCTAGATTCTCCTATGAGGGGAAATGATCTCTCAACATTACTCTGTTAAACCCCTTCAAAATTTTCTGTGTTACAATAAGATCACCTCCCATGATTTAAACATATTTAAGATGAGGGCTTAGCATGACTGTTACCATTGTATTTGATTCTTCCATTAATAAAGCCAAGGCTCTCTTAGCCTTCTGAAATTTGTCCTGCCACTTTCAAAGAATTGCTAGCCTATATCCCAGGTGTCTTTGTTCCTGTACACCTTCAAATTTGTAACAGTCTTAACAATATCCTGAATTCCTGCCCTGATGTCATTATTCATTGCCTAACCTGAGGATTAACCACACAGGATTTAAATTAATTTGTTTAATATGTAGTCATGCACCCATTGTGAAAGCGATTTGAATATTTTCAACTGTTGCACAAAGAGCCCTGTTGATGTTGAGCTTGTTCTACCCCCAAACAAGACAGAACCAGTTATACTGACTCACCATACTCATACCTCACTCATTCAAGACAGAACATGTCATTCTCTCTCTATCTGTATGTTGGAAGTTTGTAATGTATACATGGCTAGAAATACATGTTTTGAATGTATGTAACTGTTAAATGTACCTTATTTAATGTTATGTTTTGATTGATGTACTCATTGATTTTGATGGCAAAGTGCACTGATAAAACAGCAGAACTGTCTTTCTTGCAGCAAACTGCTCCAATGTGGTTACTATTGAATGAAGCCGGTTTGTACTGGCGAGCTATTGGGAACACGACCTCTGCTCTTGACTGTTTGAAACAAGCACTCAATCTGGTTCCAGAAGATTACATGGATATTCCACTAGTCAACCTGGCTAACCTGCTCATTCACATTGAGCTCCATCAGGATGCTGCTGCTCTTTTGCAAAAAGCACTTGCTATTAACAGTACAGAGGTAAGTTAACCAGGAATTAGTGTTGGCATGCATCGAACCAATAAGCAGCCAAATTCTAAATGAGTTCTATAACTGCAAAGGACATGCTTGTACTTCAAAAAGAGACAGATAAATGGTCTCTGTAAAAGTTTAACCTTATGTTGCATGATCTAACCTACAAGTTAACTTTTCATATTGCATCTAAAGTAACGTAAACTGTGTTTGTACTGTGGCAGTTGCTTTCTTTGTTTCAAACTGCACAAACATGAGCGGGATGTTTTCCCAGCTAGGGGAGATGGGTTTTAGTGCATGCTGGGAAGTTAAATCCACTGAATTTGGGATTGGATGAAGATCCTGATATCACGCACTCTCTTGCAGGTAAAGTAAAGTAATTGAGTCATTTAAAAGGACAGTAAGTCTTTCCAACCCTAGATTCACCCAGTGCACAGGTTCCACACTGTCAACACACATTGCCAGGTTGGAAAAGGCGAGTGCCCAGTGAGAACCCGTTGTTGAGTGAAACTGGTCCAAAAGCAACAATACAAAGGCTGAAATCAGCAAGACTATGGTTAACACAGTGAAGAACTAGCACTGACAGAAGCAGTTCATTCAGCCTGAATTCACTGATTTGATTGTGATCAAAAACTTTGCCCAACTGCTATCAAGTGCCTTGGATTACTTATCTTGCCTGTGGGAACCATAGAATCCCTACAGTGCAGGCCATTCGGCCCGTCGGGTCTGCATCGACTCTTCAAAAGAGCATCCTACCCAGTCCTTCCCCACCACCCCATCCCTGCAACCCCGTGCAACCCCTAACCTACACATCTTTGGATACTAGAGGCCAATCCACCTAACCTGCACACCTTTGGACTGTGGGAAGAAACCCATGAAAAAATGGGGAGAATGTGCAAACGCCACACAGACAGTCACTGAAGGCCGGAATTAAACCCGATTCCCTGGCGCTATGAGCGTAACCACTCTGTCACCATGCCACCCTTCCTTGTGATATGAACGCGCTACATATTTACTTGGATTCCTGAGCGACCCCAGAAGCAACCTGCCTTTTCCACAGCCAGGAACTGCACAGAACAGGACGGATAGGCACAGGGCTAGAGTTCCAACAAATAGCAGTCTTGCCAGCAACGCCCACATTCCAATAAACAAATTTTGCAACCCTCCACACACAATGTACCAGCCTCCACAAAAATTGCATAGCCTAAGGCTCTAATGCATAGTTTTATTTTTTAACTAGAATTGTGGTGAAAATCAGCACAGACTAAAAATCAAAACCAAGTCCTGGTCTATATAATGATGTTAAAAATCCTATGGTGACCAAGAAGTAATGAGATAATTTTCGCACATGGATCCTGAAGTTTGTAGATGCAAAGTCCATATGAGAGCGAATGAGAAAATATTGCTATTTTTTTCCATCGGTTGCACTTGGGCCATTGTTGTTGACCTTCATCTCTTTGGTTGTAAACAATGAGCTACCAGTCCGGTGCCAGAATTGTGAAGTGCCTGAAAATGGAGGCAGACATTGACTGTTATTGTAATGTCACTCACCTTTTGATAATTTAATCAGATTTCAGTATGATGGTGTGTCCCTGGTAATTTATCGCTGTATGAGTCATAAAGGTACTGAAATCTTTTCTGATTTCCATTTGGGATGGACACCTTAATTTTTCTATTTTGAAGTTTGAATACTTCAGATGCAAACTTAACATAGGCAAACAATGGCAAATATCCCAACTGTTGAGCGTGTTATTCTCCTTTATTTCTAAACCATTATGACTGTCAGAATCTGCAGCTTTTCAGTTTGTCTGAGGACTGAATTAACCATCAAGTATTTCTTCCTCCAGCCACTAACGCTTCTGAGCTTAGGAAACGCCTACCTGGCTCTGAGGAATGTTAGCGCCGCTCTTCAAGCCTTCAGAGCAGCACTGGACAGAACAACTAGATGCCCTGAATGTGACAGCAACCTGAAATTAATCCGCTGTCTGCAGTTCTACCCTTTTTTATACAACCTTACATCTTCCAAGTGTGCAGGTAAGCAAGGGAATAGACCTCGAAGGAAGTAAGGTGAAAAACTGTAAAACCTTTCCAACTTTTAAATGGACTTTTATTAAAAGATTATGTTCCACACATGCATTCATTGGGATGAAGTTATGAGAGAATGGAACATTTAAAACTGTATAATATTGTATAGTGACTTAATTTTGTACATTGTTTTAAAAATATATACACTGCACTTAAGGAAAATAGTGTATTAACTCTAGGTGTGGAAAAGTTGGTGAGTATAAGGTAAGGCATATTTTAAAATTTAAATATATCTCTGTGCATTAGGTTTAAAACAACAATTGTTTCTCATACATATACTTGTGGGAAAATTCTTGTGATACAGGGAGAAAAATATCACCAGGTCAATGCATCTTTAGATATTTTGATGTGTAGCTATTATATTTGGCTTTCGTGTAGTAGAAATATGCGATATGAGGGAGTCACAAATACAATAAGCAGAATAATATGAACGCTTACATGAATGCATTTTCTTCTTTTGACAAGATCGTAAAGTTCTTTCATCGCTTTGAAAGAAAATATCCTTCGAGACTTAACGTAACCGCAGCATTAAATGTAAAAATGGAAGCAGAAGAATCCGATAAAGAAAGTTGTGCAATATTGGTCTGCGGAATTGGATGATTTCCTATGAGACTGCTTCGAGTCAGTGGGACTCGCCAATATTTAAGAACTCAGCGACCAAAATCTGAATGAGTGCTCCACTACAGTAACTGACTTCATTAGTAAATGAGTAGAAGACTGTGCGCTAAAGAAGCAAATTCATATGTTTCCCAACTGGAAACCATGGATGAACAGGGATATCCACTGCTTGCTGAAGTCCAGGTCTGAGACGTTCAAGTCAGGTGATCCTGACCTATACAAGAAAGTAAGAAGTTTAACAACACCAGGTTAAAGTCCAACAGGTTTATTTGGTAGCAAAAGCCACACAAGCTTTCGAGGCTCTGAGCCCCTTCTTCAGGTGAGTGACTCACCTGAAGAAGGGGCTCAGAGCCTCGAAAGCTTGTGTGGCTTTTGCTACCAAATAAACCTGTTGGACTTTAACCTGGTGTTGTTAAACTTCTTACTGTGTTTACCCCAGTCCAACGCCGGCATCTCCACATCATGACTATACAAGAAATCCAGATACAATCTATAGAGAACCAGCAAAAATGCCGAGGGACAGTACCGGACCAAGCTAGAATCCCAGGTTAGCCACATGGACTGCCACCGGTTATGGCAAGGTCTGCAAAACATAACAGGCTGCAAGATGAAGGTGTGAAGAATCGCCAGCACCAATGCACCCCTCCCCGATGAACACAACGCATTCAAGGCTCGTTTTGAGCAAGAGGTCAGCAAGAGGATGCCTTCACCATAGAAGCCTCGGCAAAACCAATATCTGAGGTAACCATTGCAGACATCAGACCAGCCTTCTTGAAAGTCATCCCACAGAAGGCGACTGGCCCGGATGGGGTACCCGGACAAGCACTCAGATCCTGCGTCGGCCAACTGGCACAGGTATTCGCAGACACCTTTAATCTCTCCTTACATCGTTTTGAGGTCCCTATCTGCTTCAAGAAGATGACCATCGTCCCTGTACCAAAGAAAAGCCAGGCAGCATTTCTTAATAACTATTGCCTGGTGGCTCTGACATCCATCATTATGAAGTGCTTCGAAAGGCTAATCATGGCATGGATCTCCCAAATTGTCTGGATTCACTGCAATTCACCTATCACTGCACTGGGGTTGAAGTGGAAATGGTCAAGAGCTTCAAGTTTCTAGGTGTCCAGATCACCAACAACCTGTCCTAGTCCCTCCACACCGACGCTATTGTTAAGAAAACCCACCAACCCCTCCACTTGCTCAGGAGGCTAAGGAAATTTGGTATGTCCGCTACGACTCTCACCAATTTTTACAGATGCACCTTGGAAGGCACTCTTTCCAGATGTATACAGCTTGGTATAGCTCCTGCTCTGCCCAAGACCGCAAGAAACTACAAAGGGTCGTGAACGTAGCCCAGCCCATCACGGAAACTAGCCTCCCATCCATTGACTCCATCGACATTTCCTGTTGCCTTGGAAAAGCACCCTGCATAATCAAGGACTTCATGCACTCCAGACATACTCTCTTCCACCTTCTTCCGTCAGGAAAAAGATACAAAAGTCTGAAATCATGTACTAACCATCTCAACAGCTTCTTCCCTGCTGCCACCGGATTTTGAATAGACCTACCTCGTATTAAGTAGATCTTTCTCTACACCCTAGCTATGACTGTAACACGATATTCTGCACCCTCTCCTTTCCTTCTCTCCAGTGTACTCTATGTACGGTACACTTTGTTTGTATAGCATTCAAGAAACAATACTTTTCACTGTATAACAATACTTGTGACAATAATACATCAAATCAAAAAATCAAATTGTGTGTGTATTCAGGAGCAGCATTGTCTCAGAACTACGAGATTAACTTCCTCTTGTAGTTTAATTATTACTCGATATAAACTACAACCCTGGTCTAATCATACATTTTATCCATAACACCCTGAGAAAGCGATTCCTCGTCAAACATTGATGTACATAGGTAGAATGGAAGAGTTTGGAGTTACGGAGTGCTAATACAACCGAATTCCCAGCGTGTTCCAGAGCTAGTGGAGTACTTTTGTAGAGGGGAGTCACTGTTGTGAGATTGGAAACTATGTGAAATATCTGTTTACAATCAGTTGCTTGGTGGTACAGAACTTGAATGTTGCTGAAAAGAGAGGCATGTTGCCAAAGCTTTTCATGTTACACCCATCAGGACAAATGCCAGATGATTGCAAAATAGGTCCCAGTGATCAGCTGATCAATTCAAACAGCAAGTTCCTTCGGTTGCTCATAATAATAAGAGTACAGACTATTCTCAACCAGCCTGAGCTTACAACATCCAAATCGAAACATCTACTATTAGCAATCCTCCCACAATTGGGCAGCACTCTCTGGACAATCCTGACTGCACGAAGAGCTGCACAGACAGCCAATTTGAGAAGTATATTGAGTTTGTAACGTGGTTCATTTACGCTTGCTAGAAGTGACCTACATTCATATGCAGGGCCCATTCTCTACAAACAAAAGGAATATGTTCAAACTTTCCATCTGCTTTGAATTACCTGGGATTTTGGGGTCCTTTAGTTCCATGTTGCCTTCTCCATGGCAACACCTCAGCCAATCAGAGTAATCTTGCCAAACAAATCAGCACCTATTTCCTTCTATCATTCAAATTGTTGTGATCGTTTGAAATTTGGTATTCTTGTGTTTGTTGAGATGCACACAAGGCCAGAAGCTTTCGGAGACAGTTTCATAATGGTAATGTAACTGGAGCAGTAATTCAGAGGCCCAGGCGAAAGCTCTGGGGAGATAAGTTCAAATCCCACCATGGCAGCGAGTGGAATTTAAATTAAATTAATAAACCTGGAATTGAAATCTAATCTCAGTAATAGTGACCACAAAACTATTATCAATTGTCATAAAACCCTAGCTGAATCACTGATGTCCTTTAGGGAAGGAAATCTGCCATCCTTAACTGGTCCGGCCTACATGTGCCTCCAGACCCACAGCAATGTGGTTGATTCTGAGCTGCCCCCTGACATGTCCTACAAGCTACTCGGTTCAAGGGTATTAGGGGTGGGCAGTAAATGCTAGCCTTGTCAGTAATGCACACATTCCAAGAAACAATAAAGAAAAAGAAACACACTCTTCAGCAAGAGTTTGGGTATCAATGTGTGGTTGCAGATTTGTGAAGGTCTAATGCTATGTGACTTGTTAATTTAATTTGCACGCCCATTGACAATATGTGGCCATCAATGGACCATAAACCACCTCTGTAAAACCTCAGTATATTCCTAAACTGTGAACACCGGATATCACTGCAGCAGTCCTTTCCTTGGAGACCTGTTGATAAAGGTTAGAAAAGATGAATGCGCTTAACTCCATGTGGCACTAAAATAAGACATTCAAATGCCAAAAATACCTAAAGGGCTCCACAAAATGCTATATTTTCCCCTGAGGGCTGTTTAATGGATACAGATCCATAGACCACTTGCTCTCCCTAGTCTGCAACACTGGATGGCTGAAGAAGATATTGGAACATTATCAAAATAAAAGAAACTTGCTTTGGAACGTTACGGAGCACAAATGTTAATTAGTACCTGCATACAACTAATCTGATTTAGAACTGAATTTCAAAAGCACCTAAGTAAAGTAAAGTTTACTTATTAGTCACAAGTAAAACTTACATTAACACTGCAATGAAGCTACTATGAAATTTCCCTAGTCGCCACACTCCGGTGCCTGTTCGGGTCAACGCATCTAACCAGCACGTCTTTCAGACTGTGGGAGGAAGCCGGAGCACCCGGAGGAAACCCACGCAGACACGGGCAGAAAGTGCAAACTCCACGCTGACAGTGACCCAAGCCGGAATTGAACCCGGGTCCCTGGTGCTGTGAGGCAGCAGCGCTAACCACTGTGCCACCGTGCCACCTGAATGCATGATTGGCTTTTCAGCCTGGCAATCAAAATTTGCATTTCACAATCGACAGAAACCCAAATTTGGCCTCTGTGCTGTTAAAATTCATTCTTTAAAATTGGAGTCGTGGCACAGACAAAACTTCCATTTTTGCGTCATATAATCACGTTTAAACTTTGCACAATGTTCACACTTCCTGTAAGTGTTTTACGTTTGGGCAGCACGGTGGCACAGTTTTAATGATTTTCTTTCTGTTGTTAAAAGATAATTAGCAGTCCCGTAACTCTGTTCATTCAAGTTTACTTAAAAAAAAGTAAAAGTTAGACTTTTGAGCATTACACACACGCGCACACACACTCTTTCTCTATGTTGAAGACCACATGGAGGACTTCAACGTCCATTACCAAGGCTGACACGATAGTACCACTAGTGATCAAACTGGTCAAGTCCTTATGGACTTGGCTGGAGACTGGGTCTTTGGCAGATCGTAGGGAAACCAACAAGAGAGAAAACCTACTTTTGGCCTTGCCAATCTGCCCGCAGCAGATGCATCTGTTCATGATAGTATTGATAGCAGTGACCACTGCACAATCCTTGTGGAAACGAAGTTCCTCTCCCCATTGCGGATGCTCTCCATTGTGTGGTGTGGCATTACCACTGTGCTAAATGGGATAGCTTTTGAACTGATCTGGGAACTCGAAATTGGGGGGATCAATGAGGCGCTTTGGGCCATCTTCTGTCGCAAAATTGTACTCAAACACGATCTGTAACCTCATGGCCTGGCATATCTCCCATTCTACCATTGCTATCAAGCTGGAAAATCAACCCTCATTCAATGAAGAATTCAGGAGGGAACACCTAGAGCAATGCCAGGCATTCCTAAAAATTAGGTGTCAACCTGATGAAGCTAAAACACAGGACTATTGCACGCCAGACAGTGGAAGCACCAAGCAATAGACCAAACCAATCCCACATCCAACAGATCAGGTCTCCACTCTGCAATCCACATTTCGTTGGGAATGGTGGTGGACAATTAAACAACTAACTGGAAGAGAAGACTCCACAAATACCACCATCCTCAACGATAGAGGAGCTCAGCACATTGGTGCAAAAGACAAGGCTGAAGCATTGGCAGCCATCCTCAACTAGAAGTGCCAAGTGGAAGCAATCTGTGTCCTCCTTAGGTCCCAAGCATTACAGATGCCAGCCTTCCGTCAATTTGATTCATTCAATGTGATATCAAGGAATCGCTGAAGGAACCTGGAGACAGCAAAGGCTATGGTCCTGACAATATTCCAGCAATAGTACTGAAGACTTGAACTCCAGAACTAGCCGTGCCTCTAATCAAGCTGCTCCACTACAGCTGCAAGACAGGCACCTACCCAACCATATGGAAAATTGTTCAGGTATGCCCTGTACGCAAGAAACAAGACAAATCCAACCTGGCCAATTACCGCCTCATCAGTCTACCCTCAGCCATCAGTGAAGTGATAGAAGGTGTCATCAACAGTGCTATCAAGCAGCAATTACTTGGCAATAACCTGCTCAGTGACACTCAGTTTAGTTTCCACTGGGGCTACTCAGCTCCTGACCTTATTGCAACTTGGTTCAAACATGGACAGAAGAGCTAAGCTCCAGAGCTGAGGTGAGAGTGACTGCCCTTGACACCAAGGCAGCATTTGACGGAGTGTGGCATCAAGGATCCCTAGCAAATCTGGAGTTAATGGGAATCTGGGAGGAAATACTCCTGCCAGTTGGAGTTATACCTGGCACATAGGAAGATTCTTGTGTTTGTTGGATGTCAATCATCTCAGTCCAAGGACATCACTGCAGGAATTCCTCAGGATATTGTTCTAGGCCCAATCTCCTTCCAGCTTCTTCATCAGTGACCTTCCCTCCGTCATAAAGTCAGAAGTGTGAATGTTAACGCATGGTTCGGCGACTCTTCAGATACTGAAGCAATCTGTGTCCATGTGCAGCAAGACCTGGACAATATCAAGCTTGGGCTAACAAGTGGTAGGTAACATTTGTGCCCCACAAGTGCCAGGCAATAACCATCTCTAACGAGAGAATCTATCCACCTCCCTTGATATTCAATGGCATTACCATCATTGTAGCCTCCACCATCAACATCCTGGGGATTACATTGACCAGAAACGGAACTGGACCAGCCATATAAACACTGGCTACAAGAACAGGTCAGGGGCTGGGAATTCTGTGGAGAGTAACTCTTCTGACTCCCCAAACCCTGTCCACCATCTACAAGGCACAGGTCAGGATTGTGGTGGAATACTCTCCCATTGCCTGGGTGAGTGCAGCTCTAACAACATGCATGAAGCTCAACATCAGCCAGGTCAAAACAGGCAGTTTGATTGGCATCCCATCCACCACCTAAAGCATTTACTATCTCCACCAATGATGCACAGTGGCAGCAGTGTGTACCATTTGCTCGATCTACTGCAACAACTCACCAAGGCTCATTCAGCACCTTTCAAACCCATGACCTCTACCACTTAAAAGGACAGCAGTTGCATGGGAACACAGCCATCTCCAAATCATGCGCTTGGATCTATATCACCATTCCTTCATTGTCCCTGGGTCAGAATCTTGGAACTCTTTGTAACACTGGGTGAACATGCACCTCATGTACTGGGTTGATTCAAGAATGTGGCTCACCGTCACCGCATTCCCAAGGTCAATTAGGGATGGACAATAAGTGCTGGCAAGCCAGTGACACCCAAATCTCCTGAACAAATAAAAAAAGAGAGCATCGTCTGTCAATTTGAATGATATATACTGAGTTTCTGAATGTTGGCCATTAATTATAGAATGAAAAGAGTTACAATTTTAAATCAAGCATGCATACAAATAATAAGTGAAGTGATGATACCATCAGGATTAAATTACCTTTTTTGTAAAACTCTATTTTAGTTGTATATGTCAACAATTTATTTGCATTGTGACTTGTGTGATTATTTGAAAAACTTGGATATGAGGTTAAATATTTCACATTATTGCGAATACTTAAATTACTTCTCACAATTTGACATTGGCTATTTTACTGCCAATTAGCCATTGATGTAGTCATGGTGAGAGATGTGAGAGCAATATAGTAAGTTCTTAGAGTGATTCTGAGGGGGGGGGGCATCATTTAGGGAGACTTCAATGTGTTGGTCATCTGTACCGAACCTATCCATGGTGAGACTATTGTGGAGGTTGAACTTGGAACATTATTGGCTGCTTTAGAGACCTGTCCAATCATAAAATCAATCTTTAAAAATTGCTTCCTGATGTCTCAGCAATTTTGTGCAGTGTGTAGATGAGTTATAATAATCAGAAAGGTTGGAGATTCTATCTTTGGTCTATACTAATTATACTGCAAATTAGGAAGGAGGGAATGGCAGACCAGGTTCTGATTCATGATTACAGAGTTTCAAAGAACAAAGAAAATTACAGCACAGGAACAGGCCCTTTGGCCCTCCAAGCCTGCACCGACCTGACTGAACTAAAAACCCCTACCCTTCCGGGAACCATATCCCTCTATTCTCATCCTATCCATGGATTTGTCAAGATGCCCCTTAAAAGTCACTTTCCTGTGAGAAGTTCACACTGTTAGCTGGAAACAGAGTTTACTTCCTCCCTTACCTAACCTCTCCCCTCGCTCCCCTCCCAAAACAAAAAGTTAAAAAGCCTATTAACACTCGCTGTTGAAGCCCACACATGAATAATGCCCACATGGTGGCAGCCTTGGTATACCGTAATCATGTTAAGGTTGGGGAGGAAGAAATATTGATAAGAAATGATAGGAACTTCTTACGGTTATTCAATTTCCCATTGAAATAATATCAGAAATACATGTTTACCATGGAAATTCCAGGAGGGCTGCAATCACAAATGTATTCCACATTGCTAATTGCTGTCATGAAAATGTTACTTTTATTTCGCTGAAGTACAAATGATTTTAGATTTTCGAGGGGGTTTTTTTGCCATGTAGTTAAACAAAAATGTGAATGTTTAATTTTCTAGATGAATTGTTTTTAATATTTAGGTTTCAAGCTTATTTATTAGTGTCACAAGTAGGCTTACATTAACACTACAATGAAGTTACTGTGAAAATCCCTTAGTTGCCACACTCCGGCGCCTGTTCGGGTACACTGGGAGAGAATTTAGTATGGCCAACCATAACCAGCACATCTTTCAGACTGTGGGAGGAAACCGGAGCCCCCAGAGGAAACTCAAGTCGACATAGGGAGAATGTGCAAACTCCGCACAGTGACCCAAACCGGGAATCAAGCCCGGGTCCCTGGCGCTGTGAGGCAGCAGTGCTAACCACTGTGCCACCGTGCTGCCCATTTATTCCACAAGGTATAGGATGATACCGTGAGTTATACATAGAGCACTGCTTTTGAAATTTTCTTTTCTCAGAAATAGCAAATTCATTTGCTGATGCTGGATTTTTGCCTAATGAAACTGTAATTTCAAATATCTTTATTACGGGGCTACATGATGTAAGCACAGGAACAGCTGTGTTACTGTGACCTCTGGCACTATCCATCTTTTGAGCTTACATTTATCCTGATGCAATGCCCATAAATACCTCATCTTGGAGAGAAAACTCCATACAATGTCACTGGAAGGTTTCTGGTTTAGTTTTGGGACGAAGTGCCGAGTAAAGTGAAGAAATTTGTCAATGGAACGAAGCATTCTGAGGCGGACAGGGTGGAGACGAACCCTCAATTTGGCGATTTGGTCAGTGAGCGGGCTCGCGACCCAGCAACATCTAAGGCAATGTAGGTGATAACAGCCAAGATAATTAAGGTTATAGACGACTTACTCGGCTTTTTGGCACAGAATTTCAGTGCTCATGTTGCTGAACGGCAGAATACTGATATCGGTGTGTCCAGCTCTCCAGAAGGAGCTGGGGGCAAGCTCCTAGCTAAATGTTTTGAGAATTGGCTACTACATTTTCTTAATTTCGACATGATAGCTGGACATATTAATCTTGAAGGGGCAGAAAGCTATGTGAATGCAGTTTGCCCTGTTTTATACTGCTACCCTGAGGGTGACACCTGATGGATCCTTAAGGTTGTTCAGCAAACCTATTAAGTAAGAAGTCTCACAACACCAGGTTAAAGTCCAACAGGTTTATCTGGAATCACGAGCTTTCAGAGCACTGCCCCTTCATCAGGTGACTCACCTGATGAAGGTGCAGCGCTCCGAAAGTTCGTGACTCAAAAATAACTCCGTTGGACTTTAACCTGGTGTTGTGAGACTTCTTACTGTGCCCACCCCAGTCCACCACCATCATCTCCACATCAAACCTATTAAGGCTTTGGCTTCTCTAAACTCCATGGGTGGCAATAATTTGGAGTCATAATCTGCAGTTCATGGCTAATCCTGGGCTTTAACCCTTGTCGTTACATTCCTTTTTGTTGACGGGGGCGATCTGGTATATCTGGCGGCACGGTAGCACAGTGGTTAGCACTGCTGCTTCACAGCTCCAGGGACCTGGGTTCGATTCCCGGCTTGGGTCACTGCCTGTGTGGAGTTTGCACATTCTCCTCGTGTCTGCGTGGGTTTCCTCCGGGTGCTCCGGTTTCCTCCCACAGTCCAAAGATGTGCGGGTTAGGTTGATTGGCCATGCTAAAATTGCCCTTAGTGTCCGTAGGTTAGAGGGAGTAGTGGGTAAATATGTAGGGATATGGTGGTAGGGCCTGGGTGGGATTGTGGTCGGTGCAGACTCGATGGGCCGAATGGCCTCTTTCTGTGCTGTAGGGTTTCTAAGATTCTAAGAATACAACAGCAATGGAAATTTGGAGCACCAGCCACAAATAATTGTAGATGTTGGGTTAATTAAAATTCTCAAGATTGAGATATATTTGTTAGGGAGGGATATCAAGGGATCTGCAGTAAATACGATGCGTGGAGTGGAGGTGCAATTATCCTTGATCTAATTAAATGGAAGAAAAGGCTCAAGGGGTTAAATCATCCAATTTTATTCCTGAAGGATCAGATCAGGTTTTTGATATTGGGACACCAGAAGAAATATCATGTTCTATTTGTATTTAGTTAATAACCCAATACTAGAAAGGCACATTCTAGCAATAGTACTAAAGACTTGTGCTTCTGAACTAGCCATACTCCTCATCAAACTATTCCAGTGCAGCGGCAATGTTGGCATCTATCTCGCAATGTGCAAAATTGTCCACGTAGCTCCTGTCCACAAAAAACAGGACAAATCCAGCCTGGCAGTTACCGCTCCATCATCTCAATCATCAACACTGATGAAAGGGGTCATTGACAGTGTTATCAAGCAGCACTTACACAGCAATAACCTGTTCACTGATATTCAGTTTGGGTCCTGTCAGGGTCACTCAGCTCCTGACCTCATTTACAGCCTTGATCCAAACATTGACAAATGAGCTGAGCTCCAGAGCGAGGGAGAGATGACTGCCATTAACACCAAGGCACCGTTTGACTGTGTGTGGTATCAAGGAGTCCCAGCAAAACTGGAGTCAATGGGGATCGGGGCAAATGCTTCAGCTGTTGGAATGACACCGGGCACAAAGGAAGATGGTGATTGGAGATCTCAGTCCCAGGACACCACTGCAGGAGCTCCTCAGGGTAGTGTCCTTGGTCCAACCACCTTCAGTTATTTCATCAATGACTATCCCACCGTCATGAGGTCAGAAGTGGGGATGTTTGCTGGTGATTAATATTCAGCACCATTCACAGCAAGTCCTGAACAACTTTCAGGCTTAGGATGATAAGTGGCAAGTAATATTCTGCCATAAGTGGACAAGTACCAGACAAAGTCCATCTCCAACAGGAGAGAATCTGCCCAACTCCCTTTGACATTCAATGGCATTGCCATCTCTCAATCCTCCAACATCCTGGGGATTACCATTGATTAGAGACTGAACTGACCATCTTATCACGATCCAGGACAAAGAAATTTGTTTGGTTGGCTTTCAGCGTCTTAAAACATTCACTCCCTCCACGACTAGCGCACAGTAGCAGCAGTGTGTGCCGTCAACAACACCTCACCAAAGCCCTTTGACAGCATGTTCCAAACTCACGGCCTCTACTGCCTAGAAGAACAAGGGAAACGGATGCATGGGAACACCATAGCCTGCAAGTTTCCCTCCAAGTCTCTCACCATCCACTGTCACTGGGTCAAAATCTTGGATCTCCTTTCCTAACAGCACCGTGGGTGTACCAGCACCTCATGGACTACAGTGGCTAACGACCACCTTCTCCAGAGCAATTGGAATAGGCAATGAATGCAGGCCAAGCCAGCAATGCCCACACCCCGTGAAAGAATAAAATAAAGTAAAATATCCAAAAGATAACATCCCTGACTGCAACAGCTTCTCAGTCCTGGCACAGCAGTGTTAAGGTAGAATACAAACTGAACCCATGATCTTCTGACTCAAAGATAAGAGAACTACCAGTGAGCCAAAGCTGATAACTTAAAGATGATAAATTGCTACATCAACGATATAGAAATGTTAAATTCTGAAATTTTTTCCTGAACAGATCACATGGGCGGGATTTCTGTACTTTGACTTTTTGTATTTTTGAATTCCATTTTCATATTTTGTCTTTTTTATTTTGCTGTACTTGTGTAACTAGATCAGTGTATCTAAAAAAAATCTGTTATATTTATTACAAGATTGCACCACTAGCATTGGGTAGAGATTCTATTCAAAATCACTGCTAGAATTTTAATAAGTTTTCAAATTTAGTTTTTTCCTAAATGAGCATATGGAGACCAGATATAGACCTGCACCTGTCATGGGAATTGATTTTTTTTTTGTAATTCTGAGTGATAAATGATAGCTGACTCGTTGAATTATAACAAGATCAACTTGACACAGTTTTCAGGTTACAGTGCTGGAAATGTCCCTGGGCTTAACTGATCTGTTTTTGTGTATCTTTTATCTAAGAACATTGTGCTCCTGTTGTACCTTGGAAAAAGCCACCTTGGGGCTATAATTAAAATCCGGGCATTAGTTCAGCTCACACGGAGCTATACTTAGTATGTCTACGTCACAAATACAGCACTATTATCCAGTCTGTTTAATTTGCTGCTGGTGTGAGTTCATTTGATTGTTTTGCATTGCCAGTTGTCCCCCCTTCTTCCTGCTTTATTGAAACATAGAATCATAGAAACCCCACAGTACAGAAAGAGGCCATTCGGCCCATCGAGTCTGCACCGACCACAATCCCACCCAGGCCCTATCCCCATATCCCTACATATTTTACCCGCTAATCCCTCTAATCTACGCATCCCAGGACATTAAGGGGCAATTTTAGCATGGCCAATCGACCTAACCCCCACATCTTTGGACTGTGGGAGGAAACCGGAGCACCCGGAGGAAACCCAGGCAGACACGAGGAGAATGTGCAAACTCCACACAGACAGTGACCCAAGCCGGAAATCGAACCCAGGCCCCTGGAACTGTGAAGCAGCAGTGCTAACCACTGTGCCATGATAGGTTACAGCACAGAACGAAGCCATTCGGCCCATCTTGTCAGTGCTGGCACTCCAAAGGAGCAATTCACCATGTGACATTCTCCAAAGCCGTGCACATTCTTCTTTATCAGATGACAATTGAATTCCCTCTTGAATATCTCGATTGAACCTCCTACTAAAACACACTCAGGCAGTGCATTCCAGGTCCGAAGCACTCACTGTGTGAAAAAGCTTTTCCTCATGTCGCATTGCTTCTTTTACTTTAGTTACTTTAGACCTTGTTCTCGATCCTTCCACCATTGGAAACAGTTTCTCTTTACCTTCCCCCTCCAGACACTTCATGATTTTGAATACCTCTATCAAATCTCCCCTCCTCGCCAAAAAAAAACAGTCCAGTCCCAATTTTTCCAATCTATTGATGTAACCGGGGTTCCACATCCCTAGAACATTCTCACGAATCTTTCCACTCCCTCTCTAATGACTTCAGCATCCTTCCTAAAGTTTGCCCAGAACTGGATATGGTGCTCCATTTCAGGCCAAGCTAGTGTTTTATACCGGTTTAGCAAAGGGCCATCTGGACTCGAAACGTCAGCTCTTTTCTCTCCTTACAGATGCTGCCAAATCTGCTGAGATTTTCCAGCATTTTCTCTTTTGGTTTCAGCATAACCTCCTTGTTTGTGTACACTGTTGATGAAGTTCAGGATGCTGTATACTTTAAGTAGCCGCTTTGTGTTTTGGCAAGCATATTTTATGTTGACAAATTTGCAGTTTCACAAATTTACTTGACTTAATATTGTGCTTAGACCTTCAAAACGAAGATGACATCTGCCAGGCTTCATGATTTGTGTCTTCTCGCGCAAAGTGACTGACTCAGGCCAATCCTGGACAGAGAGGATAAGCGTGTATTTTTGTCCTTTCATGGGACGGGGGCGTCGCTGGCTAGGCTAGCATTTATTATCCATTCTTAATTGCTCTTGAGAAGGTGGAGGTGAGCTGCTTTCTTGAACCGCTGTAGTTGCTCTCAGGACTGGGATTCTCAAGCCAGGGTTCTGTTCTCTCTCCTACTTTGTCGCTTCTCTGCAGTAGTTTATGCAGTCAGCTTTTGACTGTACTGTGGCTTATTGGATGAAACACTGCCATGAGGCACAGTTTGTGGCAACTTCTGTGGAAGTTAAAAGGCTCAGACTGAAGTTTCATAGTTTGGAAGCTACATTGTGCGGAAGCATGGTGTCTAGTGCTGTTTGTACTCAAGTCGACTAAGAGTGCCCAAGGTTGCTGGTACCTGGGATCTCTAACATTTCCCTTTTGTTCCCTTTTCAATGAAGCCTTTATTTTCTCTGACCTCCATGAGATCAGGTGCCATCTCTCAGTTGTGGAAAGAGGATCTGCTTTGTGTGCTGATTATTGGTATGTGGATGTAGTGTCCGGATCAGCAGAGCTGACTTTGCATGATCATGGTTGTGACATTGGAGGAATTGACTTCAGTGAGAATGCTGGAGTTTACTTGTCGATCTTGCCACTTGCCTTTGAGTATCCTGCGGCCAGACCACTGGTGGAACTTCTCCAGCACCCAGACTCTCCTTTGGTAGGTGAACCGAGTTCAACTGACATATAGAAGGGCGTGACAGCAGCAACAGCAACGTTGTGGATTGAACCCTTAATCCTTTAATGGCGATCTGTGTTGTTGATGACCTGGTTGCGTGGTTTTTGAAAAGCTGCACTGGCACTGTTGATTTTGTGCCAGATTCTCTTTCCGTGTTGACCTCTTGAGAAAGGTAGCTGCGGAGATGTTGGAAGTGTTCAACAACCTCTGTTTGCTTTTTGTGAGTTGCCAGCATTTAGAAGAAAGGAAAACTAAATGGAACCTATGGGCAACAATAATGATAATCCAATCTCAAATTGGTCACGAGTATGGAGTTTGCAAGTTCTCCCTGTATCTGCATGGGGTTACTCCAGTTGCTCCAGTTTCCTCCCACAGTCCAAAGATGTGCAGGTTAAGTTGATTGGCCATGCTAAATTGCCCTTAGTGTCAGGGGAACTAGCAGGGTAAATACTTGGGGTTACGGGGATAGGGTGTGGGTGGGATTGTTTGTCGATGCAGGCTCGATGGGCCAAATGGCCTCTTTCTGCGCTGTAGGGATTCTATGATTCTATATGGTTTTTTTATTTGGTAACTAAGCATATGAAACACTAGTCCCTTCACTAGTCTTCCTCTTTTCACACTCATTCCATTATTAGGTACTTATCAAACATGTCAGAAAAAGGTTAGCAGGTTTTAGACATTGACAAAGAATCCTCCCTCTTCCGGTTCAAGTTGGCTGGCAAATCAGGTACATACCCTGGAAAAATTCCATAAACCATCATGTAAGAATTTACCCTCAATCTGTATTGAGATCCCTAGAGATTCATTGAATACAGTTTGGGGCAAGAATGCAATCAAACAGTAATGAGATAAACTTTCAACTCAAATATTTTAGTTTCTGACCATTGGTGCATAATTCCTAGGTTGAGCCTGATGCATTGGATCTCATGACTTGGCATACAAACTTCCTTGCTGCTCAGATGTGAATCAAGCAAATCTCTTTTTTGCCAGTACCCATAGGTTATCCGGTCTGTAAGAACAGACATGATTGCTTAGGAAAGAAAAAGTTTAGGATAGTCTCTCGCACTATCATTGTAGCATTATGTTCAGAGCAATGACTTGGTCTGTGCTTATGACCTTGCGGCATTCAGGCCATGTCTGTTCTGCCAACGTACAGTTGTTTCACCTCTCTGGCAACAATATTCCACACCTATCTTTGGCTGCCCTTAGCATTGGTATTTATATTTTTTACTGTTCTGACTTTCAACCCCACATCTTGTCCATTGGGTTAACTACCTCCAAAAAGTTTATATTGTATTTTATTGCAAGCAAAAAAAAATCCTCAGTATCGCAAACATATATAAAACTCACCTGCTTCCGTATTTGACAAGATCCTTCTATCACCTTTCTCACCTACTTCCAGAGAAGATGCCAGAAAAACAACTTAAGACAGTTGATGTTTCTCTTGCCTTCAGCCTCTGTCTGTTGTGGACTTTGGTTTCCTTTAAAAATCAGTCCAAGACATTGCTGCTCTGAAGTTCTCCCCCTTGTTCCTCTTACACCACAAATAAAACATCCTGCATGTTGTTCTTCGTCTTAATATTCTCACTGTGCTGAAATTTCCTAGTCATTCTTCCCCACGTCATTTTATGCTGTTGAATTTCTGGCTTTTCTCAGATTTTCCTTCCTCCCATCAGCATTGAGTGTCTTGAATGTTACACACCCACTTTTTTCTGATTTATTTGAGCCATTGCACTGAGAGGAGGTTGGAAGCTGTGTGCACCAAGGACGTTATGGTGATGGTCTCACCTGATAAAGGAGCAGCGCTCCAAAGGCTCGTGATATCAAATAAACCTGTTGGACTTCAACCTGGTGTTGTGAGACTACTTACTGTATGGCTTAAAGGAAGTGAATGAAAATAGGATGGATAAAATTATGCTTCCAGTTGGTCATTAATGTGAGTAAGAATGGAAGAGGAAAGGTGATGGAGCCTGAGGAATCCTTAGTTGGCCAAGTCCAAATCAGATCATCTGGTGAAAGGTCATCGACCTGAAACGTTAGCTATTTTGGTTTTTGCAGATGCTGCCAGAAATGCTGGGTATTTCTAATTTTTAGAACGTGGTTAGTAATGTTGGTTAACTATTAAACAGCAAGGAATCTGATTGATAAACTCTTCAGACAAATAAATCAGTGTGTATCACTGTTTTTTGGATAATCATATGAAGTTAAATGGGTTGGGACTGGAAGAGTAATGGAAGGCCAAACAATTGCTCAGAGTTTCAGATAATTAGGCATTATTACTGGGAAATACTGTAGGGCTGTACTTTAATTGTATTTTGTGTTGGACCAAAGGCTGTCTGTGAAACCCGCTGAAGCCTAAATCGCCATCCTGAATGGATGCAAAATATGTTACCTGAAGGGAGTTCAGAGAATTACTTTCCGACATCTGTTTTTTATTCAGTGTGTGGTTTTAAACTGTGTTGTTTAGTGTTTAAATTTCAAATGGAATGTCTTAAACACAGAGCCTGGGTTAAGATTCATCTTTTGTGCAGAATCACAAGTGAAGAGGAAACAGAAAAACCCAGAAGGATGGTTTAAAATGTTTCAGTAAACTTCAATAAATATTCCCCAATGTTATTTTCAAATAATTTTGCTGTTTATGTAAACAAAAGTGGAATGTTTATGGTAAGTTTTATTTTCTTTTAATGGAAAACATTCTATGCTCCAGTCAGTGCTTGGTAACGCTCTTAAAACATCACCCACATATGATGTAGGTGACCAGAACTAGCTTATTCTGCAACACATTACAACAATAACTTATATTTATATAGCACCTTTAATGCAGTAAATGTTGCAAGGTGCGTTATCAAAAAGAAAATTGACACCAAACTGCAAGAAAAGGTTATTAGGATGGCTGTTGAAAGCTTGTCAAAGAGATCAATGTTAAGGAGATTAGAGTCATAGTGGTTTACAGCATGGAAAGAGGCCCTTCGGCCCAACTTGTCCATGCCTCCCTTTTTCTTAAAACCCCAAAGAACAAAGAACAATACAGCTCTGGAACAGGCCCTTCGGCCCTCCAAGCCTGCACCGATCATGTGTTCCTAACTAGACCATCCGTTTGTATCCCTCTATTCCCAGTCTGTTCACGTGGCTATCTAGATAAGTCTTAAATGATCCTAACGTGTCTGCCTCAACCACCTTGCTTGGTAGTGCATTCCAGTCCCCCACCACCCTCTGTGTAAAATACGTCCCCCGCATATCTGTATTGAACCTTGCCCCCCTTACCTTGAACTTGTGACCCCTTGTGTTTGTCATTTCTGACCTGGGAAAAAGCTTCCAACTGTTCACCCTATCTATGCCCTTCATAATTTTATAAACTTCTATTAGGTCGCCCCGCAACCTCCGTCTTTCCAGGGAGAACAACTAGTTTACTCAATCTCACCTCATAGCTAATACCCTCCATACCAGGCAACATCCTGGTAAACCTTTTCTGCACTCTCTCCAAAGCCTCCACGTCCTTCTGGTAGTGTGGTGACCAGAACTGGACGCAGTATTCCAAATGTGGCCTAACCAACGTTCTATATAACTGCAACATCATATGCCAACTTTTATACTCTATGCCCCGTCCAATAAAGGCAAACATGCCATATGCCTTCTTCACCACCTTTTCCACCTATGCTGCCACCTTTAAGGATCTGTGGACTTGCACACCCGGATCCCTCTGTGTGTCCATACTCCTGATGGTTCTGCCATTTATTGTATAGCTCCCTCCTGCATTAGATCTACCAAAATGCATCACTTCACATTTATCTGGATTAAATTCCATCTGCCATTTCTCCGCCCAATTTTCCAGCGTATCTATACCCTGCTGTATTCTCTGACAATGTTCATCACTATCCGCAACTCCAGCAATCTTTGTGTCATCCGCAAACTTACTGATCAGACTACCTACATCTTCTTCCAAATCATTTATATATATCACAAACAGCAGAGGTCCCAGTACAGAGCCCTGCGGAACACCACTAGTCACAGACCTCCAATCAGAAAAAGACCCTCCACTGCTACCCTCTGCCTTCTATGGCCAAGCCAGTTCTGTACCCATCTAGCTAGTTCACCTTTGATCCCGTGAGATTTAACCTTTTGCACCAGCCTGCCATGAGGGACCTTGCCAAATGCTTTACTAAAATCCATGTAGATGACATCCACGGCCCTTCCCTCATCAATCATTTTTGTCACCTCCTCAAAAAACTCAACCAAATTTGTGAGGCATGACCTCCCTCGTACAAAACCATGTTGTCTATCGCTAATTAGACTATTCAGTTCTAAATGTGTATAGATCCTATCTCTAAGAATCTTCTCCAACAATTTCCCTACCACGGACATCAAGCTCACTGGCCTATAAGCCAGTCCCAATTGCCCGCATTTGGCCCATATCCCTCTATACCCATCTTACCCATGAGATTCTTAAAGAAGAAAAGGGAGGTGAAGATATTTCCCAGAGCTAAGGGCTCTGACAACTGAAGACACAGACGTTAATGATGGAGCAATTACAGAGCAAGAATTATAATATAATTTAGTACCCACCATGATCAGTAATTAACTTAAATCTATGACTTTTGTACTTCAAATGGCGTATTTCATCTCAACTTGTTGCTACTATAGAATCTTTGTGTCTCCCAAATGTCAGAATCAGAAGGGAACCCAGGCAGGAACTGGCTGTTAGGTTATTCCTGCCAAGAGAAAAAGAGAAGATAAAATTGGCAGTAATCCTGGAGAAAGACCAAGTCCTTGCTTTTTATGTTGGAATGTTCTCCATGTGTTTCTTGGCACAGCTTCCCAATCTAAATCAGATGACCATGAATCGAGAGCAGATACTCTTGGAACGAGACTTGTTAATGGTTTCCAAATGTTGAGAACCTCATAAGTTGTAAGTGTGCCCATTTGGGATCCATCGTAAATGATAATGAATGGACTGATAGTTTATGGTGTCAATTTGAGGGGTTTTACATTTATTGCCAGACTATCATGAAAACTAACTCTTGCACCACATGATGACACATTCATAATATGTTGCCTAGAATGGTAGGCTAGATGCATGACTTCAGAAAGATTGTGGCAATTTTACTTGGCTGATTAAACTCGTCACTGGAAGGGCTGAGGAACACTATCTTAAAACCTGTGCTGAAAGTAGAGTACTTATTTAGCAGTAGTTTGGAATCTTGACGCAAGTAATCTGTTATCAGCATCGTTCAGTCCTGGGCGTTGGGGCAGGGAGGGGTGATGGCAGTTTTCAACATGATTCTGGATGGAGGTCTAAGATGGTGAAGGTGTGCTCGCAGCTTTGTAGGATCATGGTTAAGAGAAGCAGAAACTTGAAGATCGATGAGATGGAATTTTCAGGGATCAGTATGATGGAACGAACCCAGAAGATCCAGAGGGTGGTGATATAGGTGAAGCTTTATAGATAACCTTCAAGGATAATCGCACTATTTTCCAGTTGAGTTGCAACATCATCACTTGTGAAATCGTGAGGGCTAATAACGATTTCCCCCATCTCCCATTTTTGCAATGCTAGTTCTGTTCTGCTTTATTTTTGCTTTATTCTTTCATGGGATGCAGGTATTGCTGGCAAGGCCAACATGTGTCATTCATCTCTAATTGTCCTTGAACTGAGTGACTGGTTAAACCATTACAGAGAACCCCAATGTACTCCATCTCCTTTGATAGGTGCAACTCTCAGTTTTGATATTCTGAAAAATCTTTTCTGTACCTTCTCCATTATAACTACTTCTCCCAACCAGTAAGTGGTTGCTATCACACTGGCGGCATCCCGAGGGCTGCCTGATGAAGTAAGTTTGCTGTATACCTTGCACCTTACAGCATTTCCAGGATGTTGTACCCAGCCGCCACCGCCTCCTTTGCGATATAGTAAGGCTTGCACACGGCAGAAGGCTGAGTAGACCCTGCCACTCTTTGATCAGACACCATTGTTGCACACACTTATATCGCTTTGTGCAGAACCACCTTGTAGTTGACAGCTGGACCAACCACTACATCATTTCGTTCCTTTGCTCTGCACAGATGTTTCAGCACACTCTCTCCAATCGAGCTTGCTGGTATTTGAGCATCAAAAGACTCGCATGCTAATTAACTTATTTTTACTCCCATAATTATTGGGACAGGGAGTTGAGCTTTCAGACAGGGAAGGGAAAGAGAGCATCAGAATCATATAAGTGACAATTAGTTGCTTTTTTAATTAAAATTGAGTATTAAAAATTTTGTGCCTGCATATATTGCATCATAATCTCCTCTTCCATGATTATAATGGAAACAGCTGATGTAATTATACCCTCTGTTAGCTGGTGCTGTAGTTAGTTTCTGTTTTACACCTCACAGCTTGTAAGCTCATACTTGGAGAGAAACTTCTATTGGAGGCAGTTCAGAGAAAGTTCACTGGGGTGGACCCCGATATGGAGGGATTGTCTTATGAGGAAAGGTTAAACAGGTTAGGACTCTACTCATTAGGATTCGTAAGGGGCTTGACAGGGTAAATGCTGAGAGGATGTTTCCCCTCATGGGAGAGTCTAGGGCCAGAGGACATCGTCTCAGAATAAAGGGGTGTCAATTTAACAGTGAGCTGAGGAGGAATTTCTTCTCTGAGGGTTGAGAGTCTTTGGAGCTCCTTGCCACACACAGCTGTGGGGGTGGAGTCCTTGTGTATATTTAAGGCTGTGATAGATTTTTGATCAGTAAGGGAATCAAGAGTTAAGGGGAAAGGGTTGGAAAGTGGACGTGAGGAATTTTGGATCAGCCGTGATCTTATTGAATGGCGGAGCAGGCTCAAGAAGCCGAACTACCTACTCATGTTCCTATTTCTTATAATCTTCTGACCCCAACCAACTTCTCTACTTTCCAACTTCAAGTTTTGCTGATCAAGTATGAATTATAAAATGAGGAAATATTATATAAAAAACATTTGGTTTTAAAAAGGGAATTCTGCCTGAGTACTTTGATCAAATTATCTCTTATCCTGTCTAACCTTGCTTAGCCTGAAGATTCTGTGTGCTATGTCACAGGAGATTGTGTTTTTATGTGGATTGCCACTTTGTCTCCACACCTGTCTGTTGCATTTTCATAGAATTCATAGAATCTCTACAGTGCAGAAGGAGGCCGTTGGGCCCATCGAGTCTGTACCAACCACAATCCCACCCAGGCCCTATTGCCGTAACCCCACACGTTTACCCTGCTAATCCCCCTGACACTAGGGACCATTTAGCATGGCCAATCAACCTAACCCACACAACTTAGGAAACCGGAGAACCCGGAGGAAACCCAGGCAGACACGGGGAGAATATGCAAACTCCACACAGACATTGACCCAAGGCCAGAATTGAACCTGGGTCCCTGGCGCTGTGAGGCAGCAGTGCTAACCACCGTGCCACCTAACTGGGTTTGAGGAATGGATGACTAGGAGAATGGCCAAAAGATCTGATGAAATTTAAAAGCTGCTCTACGTGGGAGACAGAGGGAAAAGTATATATGGAATATGTGGTATTGGTCAGCAGGAAACTATGATTCCAAGTAGGGACAGTTACTCTTTTCTCGTTCATTTGAAAATACAGGCACTGAAACTTCACATAAGTACATACAATTTGTTGGCAATATTGGGCTATTTGTTGTAAATTCAGTCACAGTTTAACAACTAAAGTATTCATGATTTCACTGCAAATAATAGAAATCTTGACTTTGATGTATGTGACCAGTTAATGTTAATGACATTCAGCTGATGAAGGGGCAGTACTCCGAAAGCTCGTGCTGCCAAATAAACCTGTTGGACTTTAACCTGGTGTTGTGAGACTACCTACTGTGCCCACCCCAGTCCAACGCCGGCATCTCCACATCACAGTTAATGTTCATTAACCTAATTTTCTAAATGTGAATTAGGTTTATAGAGATATATGTGATAGAGATTTACAAGGATGTTGCCTGGATTGAGTGGCATGCCTTATGAGGATAGGCTGAGGGAGCTCGGTCTTTTCTCCTTGGAGAGACGTAGGATGAGAGGAGACCCAATAGAGGTATATAAGATGTTGAGAGGCATAGATCGGGTGGACTCTCAGAGGCTTTTTCCCAGGGTGGAAATGTCTGCTACGAGAGGACACAGGTTTAAGGTGCTGGGGGGTAGGTACAGAGGAAATGTTAGGGGGAAGTTTTTCACACAGAGGGTGGTGGGCGAGTGGAATCGGCTGCTGTCAGTGGTGGTGGAGGCAAACTCAATAGGGTCTTTTAAGAGACTCCTGGATGAGTACATGGGACTTAATAGGATGGAGGGTTATAGGTAGGCCTAAAAGGTAGGGATATGTTCGGCACAACTTGTGGGGCCGAAGGGCCTGTTTTGTGCTGTAGTTTTCTATGTTTCTATGAATATTGAAATGACCATTACAACTTGCATTTAAACATGGCTGGAAAATTGGAAAGGAATGGTCATCGACCTGAAACATTAACTCTCTTCTCGCATGCTGCCTGAACTGTTGAGTATTTCCAGCTTTTTCTGGTTTTGTGATAAGTTGAAAATTAAATTTCTCACCAAGTAGCACGATTACTTTTTAAAATGAATGATGTTTAGCTATTTAGTTTTCTCCAACCTTTTATATAAATGTGCAAGTTTTGCAAATCCAGTATAACATGTAAAACATACATGTCGTTCCCTGTTCTTATTCCTAGAAGATCATTGTTACAGCAGTCAGAAGGACTTATCAGCTCATGAGCATCAAAAGTATTTTGCTGATCCAGAGAGGATAATTGAGTCCTCGGAGGAAACCACCAAAGAAGAACTTTTTCAAGTGTCCAGAGACCCAGCTGGGGATTCTTCACCATCTGAGCCTAAAAGTGAGTCCCTTTCTTAGTTTTTATTCTTTCATAGGCTGAGGGCATCACTGGCAAGGCCAACATTTATTGCCCATCCCTAATTGCCCGTTTTAACCGGGACAATTTCAGAGGACAGCTAAAAACCAACCACATCGCTGTGGGTCTGGAGTCACATGTAGGCCAGACCGGGTAAGGATGGCAGATTGCCTCCCCTAAAGCACGTTACTAAACCAGATGGGTTTTTGCAACAAGCTCACCCATTACTGAGGCGAGCTTTATGTTCCAGATTTATGAACTGAATTTTAAATTTCATCAGCTGCCATGGTGGGATTTAAACCCATGTCCCCAGAGCCTTGTTTCCTGGGTTACCATTCCAGTGACATTACCACTGCACCACCCAAAAGAGTTTGTGATGGACATATAAACTTGTGAATATTTAAATTGAGCACTCTGTTGCCTACTGATTCCAAAAGGCATATTTGTGTAGTAATTACAATTGTAATGCAGACTTGTAAAATTTGACCGAAAACAGTATTTTCCAGTGGCATCCAGAACAGGAGTTCAAATAATTAAAGCAACAGAATTATAATAATAATCTACAGATTAGGTGAAAAATTGTTGTGTAAGTTACAGGAATGACAGGTTATGCCAATAAGCAGGCTTTGATTTTACATCCCTCGGCAACACCAAGCCTTTAGACTTGGCAAGAGTCAAATGCAATGTAGATTTGTACCTACTAAAATCCTTACCCCCTATTCAAATAGCATACTCATTGTATGATATCTGTTTGAAGGAATGTTGTAAGGCAGATGGGTGTCTACTGGGAGGAAGAGGACTTTTTTAAAACATTGTCAGCAGCAATCATAAAGGAAAGAAATTCTGAGTCACCTTTGTGAGTTAGCGTGATGGCTGGGTTGCATTTATTGATGATGGAAGTATTTATTTCTCATTTTCTAGCTGACTTCTAAAATAGGAACAGGAGGCAGCCATTTAATCACTCAAGCCTGTCAGTTTACTGAGATGATGGCTGATCAGGCAGGCATGATGGGCCAAATAAACCTTTCTTTCCCTCTTATCATTCCTTGGTGATAAAATCTATATTGTGATTCCCACGATAGAGTAAAGGTTGTTGCTACATTACTGACCCTTGACATTCCAGGTTAAAGTCCAACAGGTTTATTTGGTAGCACGAACTTTCGGAGCGCTGCTCCTTCATCAGGTGAGTGCACACACTTGATAAAGGAGCGGCGCTCCGAAAGCTCGTGCTACCAAATAAACCTGTTGGACTTTAACCTGGTGTTGTGAGACTACTTACTGTGACTACCCCAGTCCAACACCGGCAACACCATACCTTGACATTCCGATTAATATTCTGTAGTTTGGCCATGAGATTGAGCCCAGAGAAATTCTAAAAATTGGGCTTTGGGTAACTGCTTATATTTGCTGTCGGATCTTTCTCCCATAAAGGGTGCCTTTTTCAATATTTCTCCTAAGTTATTTCAGGTTTCTTCCTGTCATTTGGAATAAACACTTCATAAGGTTGACATTGCAAAACAATTAACAAGCAATATAAAACCAGAACTAAGAATATTTTTTAAAGAATGCTAAAACAAAATACCAAAAGGGGCAAAACAGGGACATTCAACAAAACAGAATAGCTTATGAAAAAGGGAGGAGCTGCATTGTTCAGGAAAGTGACTCATCAGAGACAAAGTATTGCTGTGTAACTGTCAGAATTATAGATAAGACCATAATCTCTAGGAGCAGAAGTAGACCATTCTGCCCATCGCGTCTGCTCCGCCATTCAATGAGATCATAACTGCTCTGATGTGAGAATCTTCAACTCTGCTTTCCCGTCTTATCCTCATAACCCTTGATTCCCTTACTTATTACAAATCTGTCTATCTCAACTTCAACATACTTAACTACCCAGAGGTGAGAGCCCTGTCTTGTCAGCTTGGATCAGGAATGTCTCAACTTGTTGAGACTCTGAATTGGATTTGATTGAATTGGAATAAAAATACAAAAAAAAACTACCCAGCATCTACTGCCCTCTGCAGTAAAGATTCAGTACCGACTGAGAAGAAATTCTTCCTCGCCTCTGTCATAATTGGGCAACCCCTTACTGAGATTATGCCCTCTGCTCTTAGACTCTCCCACTAGGGGAAACAACCTCTCAGCATCTACCCTGTCAAGCCCCCTGAGGCTACTATATGTCTCAGTATTTAGTTTTTAATTTAACAACCAATAGAGGGAAAGAGCTGTCAATTGGTGGGGGTGTGTGCTACTCCTGCGAGATGTGGGGTATCATGGACACTTCAAGTGTCCCTGAGGGCTACATCTGTGGGAAGTGCATACAGTTGCAGATGCTCACTGAACGAATGGATCGGAAAGAGCAGCAGCTGGAAGCACTGAGGAGCATACAGTTAGCTGAAATTGTTGTAGGTAATAGCTACAGAGATGTGGTCACACCTAAAGTGCAGGAAGATAGATGGGTGACCACCAGACTGCGTAGGCAGCAAGTGCAGGGGTTCTGTATGGCTGTCCCCCTATCTAACACGTATGCCATTTTTGATGCGGATGAGGAGGAAGGTCCATCAGGGTACAGCAACAGCAGTGGCCAGAGCGAAGAAACCATGCCAAGCCTTGCTGCACAGAGGAGGGGTACAAAGCGTAGCAAAGCAATAGTGCAAGGGGATTCAATAGTCAGGGGCACAGATAGGTGCTTCTGTGGCTGCGAAAGGGACTCCAGGATGGTAGTTTGCCTTACTGGTGCCAGGGTCCTGGATGTTCCTGAGCAGGTACAAAGCATCCTACAATGGGAGGGAAATCAGACAGATGTCATTGTCCACATTGGCACGAATGACATAGGTAGAAAAAGTAACGAGGTCCTGCAACAACAATTCAGGGAGTTAGGTAGAAGATTAAAAAGCAGGACCTCGAGAGTAGTAATCTTCGGATTACTCGCCATGCTACATGCTAGTGAGGCGAGGAACAGGGAGATCGTGCAGCTGAACATGTGGCTAAAGAACTGGTGCAGGAGGGGGAGGGCTTCAGATTTGTGGATCATTGGGATGTCTTCCAGGGAAGGTGGGGCCTGTGCAAGAAGGCCTATTTACACCTGAACTGGAGCAGCACCAATATCCTGGCTGGGAGATTTGCTAGTGTGGTTCAAGGGTTTAAGCTAGTGTGGCAGGGGAGTGGGAATCAGAACAATAGTTCAGCAAGTGTAGAGACTGTGGATGAGCATGGAACCAAGGCCAGGCTAGCTAAGAGGAAGAGCAGGCTGAGGGAGGTCGAATTCAGTGGGCCTGGAGGTCTGGGGTGTATCTGCTTCAATGCAAGGAGTATAACAGATAAGACAGATGAACTTAGAGTCTTGATTCATACGCGGAAATTGGATGTGGTTGCGGTAACAGAGACTTGGTTAAAAGAGGGACAGGACTGGCAGATAAATGTTCCGGGATATAGGTGTCTTAGGCGAGACAGAGGGGAAGACAAAAAAGGTGGGGGAGTTGCAATACTGGTTAGGGAACATATTACAGCTGTACAGAGGGAGGACACTTTGGAAGAATCATGTAACGAGACACTGTGGGTAGAGCTCAGAAACAGGAAAGGAGCAGTCACTATGATGGGTGTGTACTGCAGGCTTCCCAACAGCCCACAGGAAGTTGAACAGGTATGTAAGCAGATTCTGGACAGATATAGAAATAATCGGTTTGTTGTAGTGGGAGACTTTAATTTTCCTCAGATTGACTGGAAATCCCTTGGGGCTGGGGGTCCGGAAGGTGAGGAATTTGTTAAGTGTGTCCAGGAAGGTTTTTTGGAACAATATGTAGGAGTCCATCTGGAGAGGGGGCTATACTGGACCTAGTACTAGGGAATGAGCCCAGCCAGGTCATCAAAGCTGCAGTGGGGGAACATGTGGTGAACAGTGACCACAATTACGTAAGTTTTCAGATCTCATGGAAAAGGACAAGTGTTGTCCTAGGGTTAAGGTGCTAAATTGGGGGAAGGCTAACTACAGCCGGATTAGGCAGGATTTGGAGGCTGTTGTTTGGGAGAGGCTGTTTGAGGGTAAATCCACATCTGGCATGTGGGAGTCTTTTAAGAAGCAGTTGATTGGAGTGCAGGACAGGCATGTGCCTATGAAAAGAAAGGAAAGGCAGGATTCTGGAACCATGGATGTCTAGGGAAATTGTTTGTCTAGTCAGAAAGATAAAGAATGTCTACTTAAGGTCTAGGCAACTAAAAACAGATGAAGCACTTGAAGAATATAGGGAAAGTAGAAAACTATTCAAACAGGGAGTTGGGGGAAAATAGGGGTCACAAAACATCCTTGACAAGCAGGATTAAGGAGAATCCCAAGGCATTTTTTATATACATATAGGAACAAGAGGGTAGCTGGAGAAATGGTTGGTTCACTCGAGGACAAAGGAGGGAAATTATGCGTAAAACCAAAGGAAGTGGGTGAGATCCTTAATGAGTACTTTGTATCGGTATTCACAAAGGAGAGGGACACGTTGATTGGTGGTATCTCCGAGGGATATGTAAATCCTCTAGAGAAGTCATCATTACGAGGGAGGAAGTATTAGGTGTATAAAAAAACATTAAGGTAGACAAATCCCCAGGGTCAGATGGCATCTATCCCAGGTTACTGAGGAAGACGAGAGAGGAAATTGCTGGCCTCTAACAGAAATCTTTGTTTCCTTGTTGGCCTCAGATGAGGTCCCAGAGGATTGGAGGATAGCCAATGTTGTCCCGTTATTTAAGAAGGGTAGCAAGGATAACTCGGGTAATGATAGGTCGGTGAACTTAATGTCAGTGATGGTGAAATTGTTGGAGAAGATTCTGAGGGATAGGATCTGTACACATTTGGAAGTGAATGGTCTTATTACCGACCGACAGCATTGTTTTGTACAAGGGAGGTCATGGCTCACTAATTTGACTGAGTTTTTTGAGGAAGTGACAAAAATTATTGACGAGGAAAGGGCTGTGGATGTTGTCTACATAGGCTTTAGTAAAGCATTTGACAAGGTCCCTCATCGCAGGCTGGTACAAAAGGTTGAATCACATGGGATCAAGGGTGAACTAGTTAGATGGATTCAGAACTGGCTTGGCCATGAAAGACAGAGGGTAGCGGTGGAAGGGTGTTTTTCTAAATGGAGGTCTGTAACTAGTGGTGTTCTGCAGGGATCAGTGCTGTGACCGCTGTTGTTTATAATATATATAAATGACTTGGAAGAAAATGTAGCGGGTCTGATTAGCAAGTTTGCGGATGATAGTAAGATTGCTGGAGTTGTGGATAGTGATGAAGATTGTCAGAGAATACAGCAGGAAATAGGCTGGGAAAATTGGGCAGAGAAATGGCAGATGGAATTTAATCCGGACAAATGAGAGGTGATGCATTTTGGTAGATCCAATTCTGGTGGGAGCAATAAAATAAATGGCAGAACCGTCAGGAACACAGACACACACAGAGATCTGGGAGCACAGGTCCACAGATCCTTAAAAGTGGCAGCACATGGAAAAGGTGATGAAGAAAGCATATGGCACGCTTGCCTTCATCGGACGGGCATCGAGTATAAAAGTTGGCAAATTATGTTACAGTTATATAAAACGTTGGTTAGGCCTCATTTGCAATACTGTGTCCAATTCTGGGTGCCAGACTACCAGAAGGACATGGAGGATTTGGAGGGAGGACAGAGAAGGTTTACCAGGATGTTGCCTGCTATGGAGGGTATTAGCTATGAGGAGAGATTGAATAAACTGGAATTGTTCTCCCTGGAAAGACGGAGGCGGAGGATGACCTGATAGAAGTTTATAAAATTGTGAGGGGCATAGATAAGGTGAACAGTTGGAAGTTTTTTTCCAGGGCAGAAATGACAATTACAAGGGGGCAGAAGTTGAAGATAAGGGGAGAAAGGTTCAGTGGAGGTGTGCGGGAGAAGTCTTTTTTACACTGAGGGTGGTGGGGGCCTGGAATGCACTGCCCAGTGAGGTGGTTGAGGCAGATACGTTAGTGACATTTAAGACTTATGTGGATAGGCATCTGAACAGATGGGGAATAGAGGGATATAAGCGGTTGGTCCAGATAGGACAATGTGATTGGCGCAGGTTTAGTGGGCTAAAGGGCCTGTTCCTGTGCTGTACAGTTCTTTGTTCTTTGTTTAATAAGGTCACCTCTCATTTTTCTTGACGCCAGTGAGTACAGCCCCAACATAACTCTTGAATCACAGTCTGTGTGTTCTAGGAACATCCACAGTGCAGCTGGAAAGGGAATTCCAGGATATTGATGCAGCAACGGTGAAGGAGTGACAATATAGTTCCAAGTCAGGATTTGTTTGGCTTGGAAGGGAGCTTGCAGGTGGTGATGCTCTGATGTGTTTACTGTCCTTATCCTTCCAGGTGGTAGTGGTTGTGGGTTTGGAAGTGCTGTCTAAGGAGCCTTTGTGAGTTCCTGCATCTTGTAGATGGTACGCACTGCCGCTACCGTGCCTTGGTGGTGGGGGGTGAATGTTTGTGGAAGGGATGCCAATCAAATGGGCTGCTTTGTCCCGGATGCTGCTGAGCTTCTTGAATATTGTTGGAGCTGCACTCATCCAGGCAAGTGGAGTGTATTCCATCACACACCTGACTTGTGACTTGTAGATGGTGGACAAACTTTGGGGAGTCAAGAGGTGAGTTACCTGTGACAGAATTCCCAGCCTCTGACCTGCTCTTGTAACCGCCATACGTATATGAATGGTCCAGTTAAGTTTCTGGTCAAGGGTAACCACATGGCTGTTGATAGGATTGCATGTAAAGGAGAGATGTTAGATTCTCTCTTTTTGGAGATGGTCATTGCCTGGCACTTGTATGGTGTGAATACTACTTGCCACTTAACCCAAACCTGGCGATTGTCCAGATCTTGCTGCATATGGGCACAGACTCCTTCAGTTTCTGAGGAATTGCAAATGGTGCTGAATGTTGTGCAATCATCAGCAACCATCCCAATTCTGATCTTATGATGGTGGGAAGGCTGTTGATGAAATAACTGAAGAATCCCCTGAGGAACTTTCACAGAGATGTCCTCGGACTGTGATGGTTGACCTCCAGTTACCATAGCCATCTTCCTTTGTGCAAGGTATGAGTCCAAACAGTGGAGATTTATGCCCCTGATTCCCATTGACTCCAGTTTTGCTCGGGCTCCTTGATGCCACACTGAGTTAAATGCTGCTTTGATGTCCAGGGCAGTCACTCTCACCTCAGCTCTGGAACTCAGCTCTTTTGTTCAGGTTTGGACAAGGCTATAATGACAGCAGAAGCTGAGGGACCCCTGGCACAACCCAAACTGAGCGTCATTGAGCAGATTGTTGCTGAGTAAGTATCGCTTGATAGCTCTGCCGACACTTTCCATCACATTGCCGATGATCGAGTGGGAACTGCTGGGGTGGTAATTAGCCAGGTTAAATTTGTCCTGCTTTTTTGTGGACAATTGCCCTTGAGAAGGTGATGATAACGTGTCTTTGTGAGCTGCTGCAATCTGTGTGGTGTGGTGACTCTCTGGCAAGAGTCAATCTTAGAAGTCTCCTTTCGATCCCACTTGGAGTCTCTCTTTCTGAGATACGGACTGGAAGTGAGTTAAGCTCAGAATATTTCTGATGTGCTCAAGAAAACAATATCATAAAAGATCCTACTTTCCCCTGCCTTTCCCACAGCTGAAAGTTGTAATAGTTGCTTTCCTGCCAAATTGAAGAACGCATCTCTAATACGAATGAATGTATCAGTAAAATGGACTATAGAAATCATCCGCATAACAGGGCAGTCATTTGAAATCAAGCATAATTAGTCTCATGCTGCAACAATATCGCTGTTAGTGCAAATCAAAGCTGTACACATCAGGATAGACAATGCTATGGGAATCCATCTGTGACTGCACAAGGCAATAGCACATTTCCATGCATATACCGTGGCAACTGACATTCTGATATCTAGTCTATGGTGTAAATCAACTCAGTATCCACAATATAATAGTAAATATGTCCTGTTGTCTCAGTTCCAGGCAACGCAAGATCATGTAGTTCATGAGTTCTTCAAGGTATGCAGTTGCTTTTTTTGCATCCTGAAGCAGCTATTAGCTCTCCTTTCTGTGCTTTTCTACTGTTAACACGTGCTTGCTGTTTGTTTGTAGCTGTATTTGTGGCAGAAAGCAACAGCACTGATGAAAGGGAAATTCCCCAAAATTTGGAGCCTGACGAAAATCCGTCCACCACACCAGACGTTTTTGAGAATACTTGGCCCTCAGAAAAAGACCTTCTGGGAGCATTTGAAGGAGCATTTGAGGTTAAAGGACACCGAGTGGATCTACAGGGTATCAGGGTTTTGAAGAAAGGTGTCCAGGATGGAGTACCTGGGTCCTGTTTCGGAGATTGCGAGGAGGATGATGATGATGATGCTGAATGGGTAAGTGGTAGTTCAGTAATGAAGAGAATTTTCATTTTGCCGCAATGCTGTTTTTGGAGTTAATGTGTTTAGCAGGAGAAATAGAGATGGTCCGTTGATGTTGCTTGGTCATATTTTCCATGCCCTTGAGCTAGTTTGTTATCTGTAGACTGATCCATTGAATATTAATATACATTTATAGATGTATGCAGTCCATTGGTCACTGTAGCTTTTGCAGAAGTTTTGAACTCTGTCCAGAATCCTACTTCACCTCCTGTTTTTGTGACTACACTTTAAAAGTACTTCATTGGCACCCTGAAGTCATGGAAGACTAGATAAATGAAAATCTTTCTGTTTGAGACTCATATTATCCAGATGCTAGCGAAGAAAACAAAGGGTTACTATTTATTTTGAGCAATTTTTAAAATACATACACATGTACACACATAAGTACATACAAATTAGGAGCAGGAGTAGGTCACTCAGCCCTTCGAGCTGCTCCACCATTCAGGAAGATCATGGCTGATCTGATTGTAACCTCAACTCCGCCTTATCCCTGTAACCCCATGCATTTAGCCCGCTAATCCCGTAACCTACACATCTTGGGACATTAAGGGGCAGTTTAACCTGTACATCTTTTGGACATCTTTTGTGGCACTAATGAGATCAAGTAACTCAGCAAAGTGGCAAAAAATCAAGCCTAGAACATTCCACTGGATGCAGTCGCAGAGCCACTGACAGACCCCAATTTTTAATATAAATTACTTGCAATAAGTTGTGCATAAACAAATCCTGACAGGATGAAGGAAAGTGGCATTGTTGGCCTTTATTGCAAGATGATTGGAGTGCAAGAAAATAGTGTTGCTGCAATTGTACAGGGCTTTGGTGTGACCACACCTGGAATATTGTGTGACTATTTAAGGAAGGCATGCTTGCATTGGAGGCAGTGCAGCTAAGGTTCACTAGATTGGTCCCTTGAATGTTCTATTATGTGAGGGTTACATAGAAAGATAGGAGAAGGAGTAGGTAAATCGGCCCTTTGAGCCTGCTCTGTCATTCAATATGATCATGGCCGACCCTCCATCTCAGCACCATACTCCAGCGCTCTCCCCATACCCCTTGACACCTTCAGAGTCTAGAAATCTATTTCCTCCTTTAATATATTCAGTGACTTAACTTGCACTGCCTTCTGTAGTGAAGAATCCAACAGGTTCACCATCCTCTGACTGAAGAAACTTTTCCCACATCTCAGTCCTAAATGCCTTTCCCAGTATCCTGAGACTGTGACCTCTTCTTCTAGAGCCCCCTAACTAAAGGAAACAGCATCCCTGCATCCAGACTGTCCAGCCCTGTCAGAATCTTTGTACGCTTCAATGAGTTCCCATCTCATTCTTCTAAACTCCAGTGAATGCAGGACCAGTCAACCCAATCTCTTCTTTTACAACAATCCTGCCATCCCAGGAATCAGTCTGGTGAACCTTTGCTGCACCCCCTCTGTGGCAAATACATCCTTTCTTCGATTAGGAGACCAAAGCTGTGATCTGACCCAAGCCCTACGATGAAAGGATCCAGTGTTGAATATATTTAAAGTCAAAATAGATGGATTTTTGATATCTTAGACTCGAGCGATATGGAGAGAGGTGAGGAGGGTGGTAAGTGTCGTTGAACCCAAATGTCAGCCATGATCGTACAGCGTTTTGGAGCAGGCTCAGTGGGCTGTAAGGTCTACCCCTGCTATTTCTTATGTTCTTATGAGCACGTCATTGTGCTTTAGCTCAGGCTGATATGTCAATTGAAAGCTGAAAAATTGGGAACTGGGTGAACATTTATGGTTCAAACTCTATTCAGTTATTGAGGTACAAATATCCTGTCACAGCCCAGGCTATTGAGGTAGAGTAGAACAGGTTTATTTGGAATCACGAGTTTTCAGAGCGCTGCTTCTTCATCAGGTGAGTCACTCACCTGATGAAGGAGCAGCGCTTCAAAAGCTCATGATCCCAAATAAACCTGTTGGACTTTAACCTGGTGTTGTGAGACTTCTTACTGTGCCCACCCCAGTCCAACGCCAGCATCTTCACATCATATTGAGCTAGACTAAGACCTTGAAATAAAAGCTTTAATGAAGCTATTAAAAGGCTATAAATTGCAAAAACTTCGTCATGTCATTGCGGAATATGTAATATCTGAATTTCTGCTTTTTGTTTCCAAATTAATATTGAACCCTAAAAATGACAGTTGAAGGGCAAAAAAAAATCCATGGACGTGAAGTGTTTACGTTTCTCAGCGAGTATGATTTGTGGATGGAAAATGCAGTTATGTGCAAGATGCCTGTTAATTCTGACCAAAACCGCTTTTGCTGCTAAAGATTTAATTTGCAACGTAACATCAATTATGCTGATTGTTTACATTTTTAAACCTTGCAATTCTTCATCTTTTTTGAAAAAGATCACTGTTCAAGTTAAACGTATTAAGAAATCAAAATCCGACAGTGTGGAAAACCAGGACTACGACAGCCGAAGTGCTGAGAGGAGTGACAATTATCTAGTAAATGAAGAAGATGATGATCATTATCGATCAGTGTTTGAAATAACTGGGCCTAAAATACCCTCTCCAGGTCCACAAGGTAAATGTAGGTTTGGAACTGGTGACTAATTTGTTTTACGTATGCGTCAGTCCTTTTTCCCTTTGGATCAGTCTCTGTGATTCACATGGGTGAATGGATATTTGACAATTCTTCCACAGAGTAAGATAGTAGCTATTGATTGTTGAATTGTGTAAACATAAAAATTAGGAGCAAGAGTATAGAGACATAGATAGGATGCAAAGCTGGACTGAAAAATGGCAGATGGAGTTTAACCCTGATAAATGTGAGGTGATTCATTTTGGTAGGACAAATTTAAATGTGGATTACAGGGTCAAAGGTAGGGTTCTGAAGACTGTGGAGGCACAGAGAGATCTTGGGATCCATATCCACAGATCTCTGAAGGTTGCCACTCAAGTGGATAGAGCTGTGAAGATGGCCTATAGTGTGTTAGCTTTTATTAACAGGGGGTTGGAGTTTAAGAGCCGTGAAGTTATGCTGCAACTGTACAGGACCTTGGTGAGACCACATTTGGAATATTGTGTGCAGTTCTGGTCACCTCACTATAAGAAGGATGTGGAAGCGCTGGAAAGAGTGCAAAGGAGATTTACCAGGATGCTGCCTGGTTTGGAGGGTAGGTCTTATGAGGAAAGGTTGAGGGAGCTAGGGCTGTTCTCTCTGGAGCAGAGGAGGTTGAGGGAAGACTTAATAGAGGTTTATAAAATGATGAAGGGGATAAATAGAGTGAATGTTCAAAGACTATTTCCTCGCGTGGATGGAGCTATTACAAGGGGGCATAACTATAGGGTTCATGGTGGGAGATATAGGAAGGATGTCCGAGATAGGTGCTTTACGCAGAGAGTGGTTGGGGTGTGGAATGGACTGCCTGAAGTGATAGTGGAGTCAGACACTTTAGGAACATTTAAGCGGTTATTGGATAGACACATGGAGCACACCAGGATGATAGGGAGTGGGATAGCTTGATCTTGGTTTCAGATAAAGCTCGGCACAACATCGTGGGTCGAAGGGCCTGTTCTGTGCAGTACTGTTCTATGTTCTATGAGTAGACCATGTGGCCTATCGAGCCTGCTCACCATTCAGTACAATCATGATTGATAGAAACATAGAAAATAGAATCAGGAAGAGGCCATTTGGCCCTTCAAGCCTGCTCCGCTATTCATTAAGATCATGGCTGATCATCGAATTCAGTACTCTGATCCCCCCTACCCCCATATCCCTTGATCCCTTTAGCCCCAAGAGCTATATCTAATTCCATCTTGAAATCAGACAACATTTTGGCCTCAACTTCATTCTGTGGTAGTGAATTCCACACATTCACTACTCTCTGGGTGAAGAAATTTCTCCTCACCTCAGTTCTAAAGGGTTTACCCCTTATCCTCAAACTGTGACCCCTAGTTCTGGACTCTCCCACCATTGGGAACATTCTTTCTAAATCTACCCTGTCTACCCCTGTTAGAATTTTATAAGTTTCTATGAGACCCTCCCCTCACTCTTCTAAACTCCAGTGAATATAATTCTAACCAACTTAGTCTCTCCTTATATGACAGACCTGCCGTCCCAGGAACCAGCCTGTAAACCTTCGCTGTTCTTCTTCTATAGCAAGGACATACTTCCCCAGATAAGGACACCAAAACTGCACACTACTCAGATGTGGCCTCAGCAATGCCCTATACAATTGCAGTAAAATATCTCTATCCTTATGCTCAAATCCCCTTGCTATGAAGGCCAACATACCATTTGCCTTCTTCACTGTCTCTTGTACCTGCGCACTTACTTTCAGCGACTGAAGCAGGAGGACAATTTGGTCTTGTGCTTCGACTCCATTTTCCTGCCCACATCCCTTGATTCCCTGAGAGACCAATAATCCGTCTATCTCAGCCTTAAATGTATTCAACGATGGAACATGCGCAACCCTCTGGGGAAGAGAATATCAAAAATTCACAACCTTTGAATGAAAAACATTCTCCTTCTCTCATAAATGAAAAGATTAGTACGTTGCCACAGCATAATTTCAAAACCAGCTTATTTTTTGAATTGAACATACAATTCAGTGGCACTCATGAATCCTTGTACATCTGATAAATTCCACAGCCGCTACTCGCTGAAGTCTGCACTGCTGTTTCTACTTGTTTGGGAACATTAATGTGGTGCGTTTCACTCACCTCTTTTTAATATAAGTAAATCCTCATTGTCTCACAGAATTCGTGAAAATAATAGCCTTTGTTGTTAACTTTCATGTTTTTGCCAACACGTAATTTGGGGGCTGTTTCTTTGCAAAATTGCTTGCATGTCTGAGCCAGTGACACTTTGCAATAAGCATGAGAGGAACCGATTCCAGTTCAGTTCCTTAAATGAAACACAAAAACATTGCAGAGTGCCCCATCTAGTGGATCAGTGAAGCACTGCTGAAACTCAGTTCCACTGTAATAAAATAAAAGTAAAGAAACAGATTAGCCATCTAATTTGAAAGATAGTAATGGTGTATCGTCCTAGCTCTTGGTAGTTTAATAGAAAATTGTGAGCATTTGCTAATACCCTTGTATTGCTAAAATTGAAGAATGGTACATGACAATGATGTGGAGATGCCGGCGTTGGACTGAGGTAAACACAGTAAGGAGTCCAACAACACCAGGTTAAAGTCCAACAGGTTTATTTGGCAGCAAACGCCACTAGCTTTTGGAGCGCTGCTCCGAAAGACGAAGGAGCAGCGCTCCGAAAGCTAGTGGCGTTTGCTACCAAATAAACCTGTTGGACTTTAACCTGGTGTTGTTAGACTCCTTGCATGACAACGAGCCAGAAAGTTTGCAAAACCTCCTGCTTTATTTTAGTTGGATTAATATTTCTATATCCTTTAGGAAAGAAGAGAGATTATCTCAGTCTTGGATGGCCTAGCCCTGATGAGTGTCTGAAAATCCGAAGAGTGGAACTTACAACTGTTGCAAGCACGTGGCTAGCAGTTTCAGCCAAAAATATAGAGTAAGTCAAATTTCTGTCTTTTCCCAAACCCAGTTAATCCATCCCCAAGCACTGCATTATGTACCCTGAAATACTATAGATTGTGATGTATTCACAAGAACAATTCCAGGCATGAGGAACTTCAGTTAGGTGAATAGATTGGAGAAGTTGGGACTGTTTTCCTTGGAGCAAAGAAAGCTGAGAAGCAATCTGAAAGATGTAGCCATAATCAAGAGGCATTTGGACAGGGTGGCTAGGAAAAAAACTTCCCACTGTTGGAAGGATCGGGAACAAGAGGGCAAAGATTTAAGGTAATTGGCAAAAGAAGCATTGGGGACATGAGAAGCCTTTTCACACAGTGAGTGGTTAAGATCTGAAATGCGCTGCCTGAGAGTGTGGTGGATTTATTACATTCAAGAAGGAATTGCATTATTTGAAAAGGAAGAATGTGCAGAGTTTTGCGGAGAAGGTGGGAGACTGGCACTTAGTGAATTGTTCATTCAGAGAGCTAGCAGAGAGATGACTCCTGTATTGCAATAATTCTGTATAAGCCAATCTGGTATATACAGCTCCTGTACTGTAATATTTCTGTATAAACCAATCTGGTATATACAACTCCTGGACTATAATTATTCTGTATAAGCCAATCTGGCATTTACAGCTCCTGTACTGCAATTATTCTGTACAAGCCAGTCTGGTATATAAGACCAAGATGTGGAGATGCCGGCGTTGGACTGGGGTAAACACAGTAAGAAGTTTAACAACACCAGGTTAAAGTCCAACAGGTTTATTTGGTAGCAAAAGCCACACAAGCTTTCGAAGCTCTAAGCCCCTTCTTCAGGTGAGTGGGAATTCTGTTCACAAACAGAGCTTATAAAGACACAGACTCAATTTACATGAATAATTACATATAAGACCAACCCATTTTTTCAGCCCCAAAAATCATATTTTTGCATACACTCGCCATACAAGTCAACCACCCATGACATGCTATACTCGCATGGGCAGTCAACCACAATTTTTCACCCCACAAATGGATATTTTACTTACTGGTTCCTCATTACTGGGTACAAAGGATCAAGCAGGCAATATGGGCTGTGCTGCGAAGATGAGGGGGAGTTTAAGTCCCTGTGCGGCAAACAACAACGATGGCGACCACCCACACCCACCCCAGCTTGTCACTTTTATACTCAGCATGTAAGTCAGCTCCTGTTTTTGGAGGGATTTTTCAAGATGTCATAGGTCTACATAAGATCACGGCCTGCCACATTGGTGTGAAAGATTATGCAACTTTTTGTGGAGTACTCTAATTCTGTAAATGGCATCCACAGACCCTCATAACCATGTGATACCTGCTGAAGCAGTTTTTGCTCAATTATTAGGAAAAGAAAGGTAGTTTTATGGTACTTATATTTGTATTGATAAACGTTGGAAATAAGGCTAGTTTTAGGTGGGTTTCTGTACTTAGAAGGGATCTATAGTTAGATTCATGCTAGACAAAGGTGTTTGTATGTGTGGGGGTTGGTTAAGTTCGAACTCTCTTTCTATTGTGCTTCGAGGGCTTAGGGTGTAAAGAGTAAATAAATAGAGCAGCAGGTATGGGGTTTGACAGCAGTTGCAGCCAGATCACTGAAGAATGAACAGCTCTTAACTCTACCAGGAGAAGCTGGACTAGACAAGAGAATTGCAATGATGCAAGTTTCCTCAAGAACAAGTTACAGTCCAGTAAACCAGGAAATTGGGACAAAAGGAGTTTCTTAAGATGACTGGAGTTAAACAGAACAGAGGAAACTGGAAATAGGAGCAGATCACAGTTCAGTAAAATCATATAGTTGCAAAGTTATTAGATTGAGAGAGGCCAGAAAGATATCTTCAGTGGTGCTAAGGTCTGTGAGCCACTACGTGAATTGATCATCTAAATCAATGGTTGGATCTCGAGTTTGTGTAACAATGGAAGTCAGTTGAGTTAGAGAAAACATAGTCCCTTCCATTTTATCAGAGCCATTTTGTCTGGTTCCAGCAGCACTGTATTGTTTCTGCAGTAGCATAATTGATCTCACTTGATGCAGTGTTTGTTTTGACCTAACTTAATGTAGGGTTCTGTTGTTTCGTGTTCCCCCCTGGAGTATTGCAGAGTGGGGCTTGATTGGGTTGATTGACAGGTAGAGTCACATGACTGACTTTCCGAGAAAACTCAAGGCAGTCTGTTTGGTGCTGTTTAGAGAGAGGCCTTTTTCTCTGTCTCTTGCTCTGTTTGAAATGGTGTCTGGAATCTGACAAGAAATAAACCTTTCTCTATGATTCTACTGTTTGGGGGCGGAGCTTTCACTGGAGGTTGGTTCATGAGAATTAGAAGACGGGTCTCTGTCTGGATCACTCTCTAGAAGTGTCCAAAGGCTGGAAATCGAGTACCTAAGTAAGTATCTTTGGTTTCTGTGCTAACTGGTTCTAAAGAAAGGATTCATGTCTGTGAGGGATACTGCTAAATTGGAATAATAGAGTTAGCTAACTGTTAAGAATTATACTTTGTCATGTTTAAGTATTTAAATTGGTAAAAATTATGTTAATTCTTTTTGTTATATTTTAACTGTGTTCTTAAATAAAGTTTGTTTTGATAAAAGCTTCCTAGTGGGTCAATTGAATCATACCTGGAGTGAAACATCTTATGCTCACACTAATGCCAAAATCAAATGTAAACGTTGGGGTCTTGGCTAACTTCATAAAATGCCTTGGAGTTTCTGATCTGGTCCTTAACATATATGACATTCTGGGCTTTATAAATAGAGGCCTAGACTACAAAAGCCAGCATGTTATTTTAAACATTAATTCTGGACACTTTGGGTGGAATTTTCCGGCCTCGCGCACCCCGAAGCCAGAATATTCCACCCAAGGTCAACGGACCTTTCCATGGCCCGCCGCACGCCCACTCTGATTCCCGTGGCGGGCGGGAAAGTAAAATTCCAGCCTTTATGGAGGATTTAGCACAGTGGGTTAGCACTGCTACTTCATAGCGCCAGGGACCCGGGTTCGATTCCCGGCTTGGATCACTGTCTGTATGGAGTTTGCACATTCTCTCCATGCCTGCGTGGGTTTCCTCCGGGTGCTCCGGTTTCCTCCCACTGTCTGAAAGATGTGTTGCTTAGGTGCCTTGATCCGAACAGGCGCCGGAGTGTGGCGACAAGGGGAATTTCACAGTAGCACAGTGGTTAGCACTGGTGCTTCACAGCTCCAGGGACCTGGGTTCGATTCCTGGCTTGGGTCACTGTGTGGAGTTTGCACATTCTCCTTGTGTCTGCGTGGGTTTCCTCCGGGTGCTCCGGTTTCCTCCCACAGTCCAAAGATGTGCGGGTTGGGTTGATTGGCCATGCTAAAATTGCCCCTTTGTGTTCTGGGATGCGTGGATTAGCGGGTAAAATATGTAAGGATATGGGGGGAGGGCCTGGGTGGGATTGTGGTCGGTGCAGACTCGATGGGCCGAATGGCCTCTTTCTGTACTGTAGGGTTTCTATGTTTTTATGTAACTTCATTGCATTGTTAATGTAAGCCTTACTTGTGACAAATAAATAAAGTTTAAAAGTTTCAAGTTTAAGTATATAAAGTTTTAGTAGAGAGGATTTAAAGGTTTTGAAGAGGGTAGACAACAGATTTATTAGTCTCTGGTTGAGGGACTACAGTTACGGTCATCGACTGCAAAGCTGGAATTGTTCTCCTTAATGGCAGAGAAGGGCGAGGACATTTGATAGAGGTGTTTAAAATAATGAAGGGCTTGAGAAAGAATAAATAAGGATATGCTGCTTCCGATGGTTGAAGGATTGATAATCTAAGAGTTAAGGTGATTGGAAAATGAACCAGAGATGACAGAGAGGAAAAAAAACTTTTTTAGGCAACAGTTGGTTAGGATTTGGAATACGATGCTTCATAAAGGTGTGGATACAGATTCACAAGTAGCCTTTCAAAGTAAATGAGGTAAAACTTGAAAGAGAAAAGATTACAAGACTACGAGGAAGAGTGGAGAACGGCCAGCACAGACTCTGTGGGCCCGATGCTTTGTTATTCTTCTATGAGGTTTGATTTTTCATTATTATAGAATGTCCACCAGAAAGAGTGGTTAAAGTGGAATCCATATTAACATTTTGAAAAGAAGAGCATAAACAATTGTAAAAGAAAAAAAAATCAGACAGGAAACATGGAAATGTCGAAGGAAATTGAGCCAAGTGCATAACCTTTTCAGAGAGCGAGGACAAAGTGAACTAAACAGGCCAACTCTGGTGCTGTAAAATATAGTTATCCACTTTCACACAAAATAAACTGACTTGGCTCTATTCAAATCAGGACCCACTGAAAAAGATATTAACGCAATAAATCCCAACATTAAAACAGTAACAAAAAAGCCTGTTCACAATGTGGAAGGATGTAAGATGCCAAAGGTGTGCCCCTAAATCTCATCATCTTCACTATCCGTGTCACCACAATAACCTTTGGAAATGAATTCAAATGGTCCTCTGTTTTCAGAAGCCTGTCATGATGTATATTTTGCATTTTTACTCTAGTATTACAGAACATATTGACTTTGCCACCTCTCTTCAAGAACCAGCAGTAGAACCTGTTTGTAATGCCAATCTTCCTGCCAGTATGCACACCTTAGACCATTTGCATGGTATGGCAAGTCGACTCAGTATACATTATACTGGAGAAAGCCAGTTGAAGGAGGTAAGTCAAACTACAGGAAGAAATGGCCTATATCATGGAATTTGATGTTTTCTTATTTATTAACTGTATTAAGTCAAACTTAATGCTTAAAAAGTGCTATATTGATCTGCCAAAGTGACAAAATCCCAACTCATAACCACATAGGCACCAAAACAATCAGATTAGTTCCAATCGTCTGATTGATTGAGAGGAATGCTGTACGGGTTGGAAGTCCAAAATCCGGCATCCCTGGGACCAAGAATATACCGGATTTTGGATTTTCCCCGATTTTGGACAATAAAATCAGGTAGCCTATCCTCGACCAAATTCAATTAGAAATTGATCACCGAGGCAAGGGACCATTTTTACCGGCAAAGTGCAGGCTTTACATATTCTATACGATCAACTTGTATTGCTCCAGAGCAGTCCGGCCAAATTCCTTCAGGCACCGTCGGAAGTCCCTCAACGCCTGCTATGCCCAACAGTCGCAGGGAACAAGTTGGTCACAGAACAGCGGAAGCTAAAAGTTGGTTTCCAGTTTTTTCAACTCTCAGTGCTTTTGTGTGCTGTTAGTTGCACATTGACTTGATTTTCCATCCTGTATTTACAGCCAGGTGACCAAAAGGTGTCTGGGGTCGTGTTTGGCGCAGGTTTTCACAAATTTCCCATACTCATTTAGGGTTGGCGAACCAATTCGATAGACGGGAGGCTCTGCCCTTTTGATGAGCCATCTCCAGAGTGAATTGGATGCGTAACATTGTTGGAAGAAGTGTCTGACTACAGGCACCCATTGCGTTGAGGGGAAGTCATGAACCAATATAGTATGGCAACCTCACTTACAGAGGGCAGCACACATTTGCGTAGATTTCAGTAAGGCTGGCTTCGGAGAGCAGGAACTCGACCAGTGTGGTGTAAACAAAGCTGACAGTTCATTAAATATCAAATGGATCATTTCCAATATTGTCAGGTTTTTGGACATTTCTGGATTTTGGACAGCTGGAGTTTGGACACCTGACCTGTGGTACAAATCCATTTTTGCTTTTACTGTTTCACCACAACAACAAATAGGACTGTGGGAATAGTTAAACATAGACAGAACTGTTTGACCAAAGTGTAAAAGATTGTTATCAGAATATTATTTAATAGTCATTGTACAGATTCTGTCATACATTGTTGCATACTCTCTTATGTATATGTGTCATTTGATCTAACTCTCATTCATCCTCACTGTATATCATTTAACGCTAAAGTGTTCCAACAGTGTAAGGACAGTTGTATTTTTAGCCAGGTTGAAAGCTTGCATTAGAAAGAAGTTTTACAATGTTTTATAATGTTCTGATCCATATGCACTTATTTTACATTGGATTGATTACATTACATTACATTGTGAAGAACCTAAATTTAAGTTTGATCCATTTTGCAGAATTATTGTGGGAAATGTGCATCATTTAGGAAGGGAATAGAGGGAGGCAATGAGAATGAGATTAACAAACATAAATAAAGGAATCCAACCTACAGAGTGCCGAGAATGTGGAACCTGCTACCACAGGGAACAGTTGAAGTGGGGAGTATAGATGCAATTAAGAGGAAACTAAGAGCATATTTGGGAGAAGGGAATGGATGATAGATTTAGATGAGAAAAGAGGGGAGGCAGGAATACCAGCATGGACTGGTTGGGCTGAATGGCCTTGTTCTGTGCCATATATCACATGGAATCCCCATCCTATAAGAATGTTTCTAATCAAGTACCATAAACCAGGCACTTTCATGTAACTATGTGGCAATAGCTGTCATCAGCTATTTGACATGAAATTTGAAATGTCCATCTAACTTTTAAACACTGAATTTTATGTTGCCATTTTGTTCAGTACTTCCCCTCCAGGCATTAGGTGCTCAATTTGCGATACTTTGGTTACATGGAGAGACTAAAGAAGCTTGGATTGTTCTCGTTAGGACAAAAAAGGTGAAAGGATGATTAACAGTAGTGTTCAAAACTATGACTGGTTTTGATAGAATAAATGAAGATAACCTGTTCACACTGGCAAGAATATCGTTAACCAGGAACACCAACAATTGCCAAAACATTCCAGAAGGGTGATGACTGTGAAGTGGCACCTTGACATTAGTGTAAACTGTATTAATGATTCTCTATGTTTTCTGTTAGGTTTTACAAAATCTAGGCAAAGAGAAGTATCCACCCCAGTCCTTTGAGCAGGTTGGGACACGAATAGCCAAAGTATTAGAAAAAGTAAGTTGCTCAAAGCAATTTAATTTGAATTGCAGTTCTAAGTCAAAGTACGACGTCCAAGTTTCAGTTGACATTTACCCAAATATATCTGTGTATTTTGTTGAGTATGTAGTAAATTGTGGAGCCAGTTTCAGATCTATACCAATCACTGATAAAAGCTGAAGTACAGGGAAAGCATACTGTGTCCCTGCAGTTTGTCACAAAGGTTCTAAAAAAATCAGTTCACGTTGGCCTTAATTCCCCTGAGCCTGTTGCAGCAGTTCACCACTGCTGTACAGAGTACCCCACTAATACTGCCAAACAGATGCCTTTTAATTGGACACACAAACCTTTGGCTACAAGGCAGTAGAATGATTCAACGTCCGTGCACACACAATCATCCAATCATCTGCAGCACAGATGGAGGCCATTTGAACCATTAAGGCATGCCAGCTCCCCACGGACCAATCCCGCTTTCCCTGCTCTAACCCCATAGCCCTGTAAATCTATTCCCTTCAGATGTCCATCAGTTTTGTTGTGTAATCATTGATTGTTTCCACGCCCACCACCTTCCTGGGCAGTGAGTTCTAGGCTATTACTTGCTGCGTAAAAGAAGTTATTCCTCACATTCTCCCCAAAATCTTAAATCCGTGTCCTGTTGTCATTGCACCATCAGCTAATGGGAGCAGTTTTTTCCTTATCTATCTTATCTAAGTCTATGCACCTCTATCAAATCTTTGCTCAAAAGAGAACAGTCCCAGCCTTTCCTTGTAACTGAACCCTCCCCCCACACCCCCGCCCCTTCCCTGGAAGCTTTCTGGTGAATCTCTTCTGTACCATCTCGAGCACCTTCACATCTTTCCTAAGGTGCGGTGACCAGAACTGGAATCAATACTCTTGTTGTAGCCTAACCAGAGCTTTATAAAGGTTAAGCATAACTTCCCCTGTTTTTTACCCTATGTCTCTATTTTAAGCCCAGGACCCATATGCTTTGCTAACCACGCTCTCAGTATGATCTGCCACCTTCAAAGATGCACATGCACCCCACACCCCTCCGTTCCTGCACACATTTGAGAACTGTGCCATGAAATCTGTGTTGCCACTCCTCGCCCCTTCTGTCCAAAGTTCATTACTATGTTGCAGAATAAGACAGGATTTTGGGTTCTTTTTCATGGTAATTTCTAATCTTCGCTGGGATATCAGAACATACTAGTCAGAAGCTGTGTGGAAACTTAAAGCAAACTATCCTAGCCATTTTTGCATATCTCAGTCTTTTTTTAATAGCTTCAAATATTTATTTTTATATTTCTTTACAGACGAATAGTATAACATTTTTATTCAAATACAGCACGGTACACCGTTGCAAATCCATCAGCGTTCAAAGAACCTTTTATGGAAACAAAATGTCTAAAGCTAGATTTTTGAGCTATAGAATGAGAACCAAGGGTTTCAAGCATTTATCCCATTGGAATCAAAAATGTTTTGTCGGCTCACTTTTGTGATTCGTATTTCAACAGAATCAAACATCCTGGGTGATTTCAAGTATGGCTGCACTGTATTGGAGGGTTAGAGGTCAAGGAAAGAAAGCCATTGACTGCCTACGTCAAGCATTGCACTATGCCCCTCACCACATGAAGGTGAGAACTGCCATGTGTCATGATTTAACGAAACATTGGCAAATATCGTTTAGTCTGAGATGAACATAATCTTGGGCAGTAGAGTAGATAATCTTCTAATATTTTTGGTGAACCTGTATTGAACCATTCAATATCAGTAGTATTTCTCATCCACTCCTCTTTCACAGTGATACTAGAAAAATATATGGTCTATACCTTTCCTGGGTAAGTAGGTTTGGAGATGTGCATTTGATTTCTCTTTTGTTCAGCATTGTGCTGACTTGGCACGTAAAAATCATGTCACTGATTTGTCACACATAGCTGAGTTTCTTCAATGTGATCAGCTACCAGGAAAAAGTTTTGTTCCAGATATGGTCCATTCTTTTGAGTTCTCATGGTACTTGGACAAACGACATAGCCAAGACTAGGAAAGAGGACCTGTTTGGGGAATTATCAGGAACTTGGAACGAAATTAAAGAACAGGTCCTCAAGGGTTATAATCTCTGGATTACTACCTGAGCTACGTGCAAATTGGCATAGGGGTGAGAAAATCAGGGAAGTAAACACATGGCTGAAGGAGTGGTGCGGGAAAGGGGGGTTCCATTTCATGGGGCACAGGCATCAGTATTGGAACAGGAGGGGTCTATACCATTGGGACGGTCTCCACCCGAACCGAACTGGGACCAGTGTTCTCACGGAAAGGATAAATAGGGTGGTCACAAGGACTTTAAACGAGAAAGTGGCGGGGAAGGGAAGGATAAAATTACAAGAAGTATAATGGTTAATAGGAGACAGGTTAGTATGTGAGGGGTTGGTCAACTGCATAGAAAATTATGAAAAAAGTTAAAAGGAAGTTAGCCTAGACCTCAACCTTTTCTGATTTTGGCTTTAGTGCATGCATAAAATGTTTTGCTCCAGGTGTAATTCTATTAACCCACTAGGAAGCTTTTATTAAAACAAACTTTGTTTAACAAAGTTAAATATAACAAAAATAATTAGCATAACTTTAATCAATTGAAATACTTAAAAATGACATGGTATAATTCCTAACAGCTAGCTCTCCATAGTTCCAATATAAGCAATATTCCCACAGACATACATTTTCAGTTAGCACAAAAAAAGATTTGCACACATGGGTGTGACATTTCCAGCCTTTTAATCCCTCTGGACAAATACAAAAAGACACCTGTCTTTTGACTCCCGTGCAGCAGCCTCCAGAGAAAGATCCACCCCCAAAGAGCAGAACCTCAGAGAAAGTGGACTCAAGGAGGACTTCAGAAGAGCAGGATGTTTATGCAGCAAGTTGTTGTGATCTGGAATGCGTTGTCTGAAACAGTGGAGGAAGTAGAGTCAATAATAACTTTCAAAATGGAATTGGCTATGTGCTTGAAGGGAAAATTTAGGGACAGGGCGAGGAATTGCGATAGCTTTTTCAAAGGGCATGATAAATCAAATGTCTTCTGCTCTGGTCAACATGTGGCTCCAGACCCACAGCAATGTGGTTGACTCTGAAAATGCTCTAGCAAGGCACTCAGTCCAAGGGCAATTGAGATGAGCAACAAATGCTGGCCTTGTGAATGATGCCCACATCCCATTAAGTATAAAGATCCCATCTCCTGTGATTATGTCAACATGGCTCCTTTTAAAAACTATTCTGTGCTTCCTTCCATTTAGCCATACTGCGAATCTACTTTCATATTTTACCCTTGGTACCTGGTAATTTTAGTTTGAGAAGGAATCTCAAACTAAAGCGATGCTTTATCCTTTGAAGATCAAGGTGCACTCTATTAAGTAGAATCATAGAATCCCTACAATGCAGAACGAGGCCATTCAGCCCATTGTGTTTGCACCAACTCTGACAGTATCTTACCCAGGCCCACCATCCTCCCCTATCCTGTGGCAAATCCATCTAACCAACATATCCTGGGAAACTAAAGGGCAATTTAGCATGGCCAAACGACCTAACCTGCACATGTTTGGATTCTGGGAGGAAACAGGAGCACCCGGAGGAAACCCACGCAGACACGGGGATAACCTGCAAACTCCACACAGACAGTGACCCAAGCCGGGAATCGAACCCGGGTCCCTGGCACTGTGAGGCAGCAGTGCTAATCAATTAGAAGCATTGTTTCTCAAAATAAGCCCTGGGTCGATCAGATACTCAATAGATTCATGAATTTATAACGTTTGAAGCTTGTTTCTGTTTGTAAAATTGTTGAAGTTACCTCGTCTGAACTTAAAATGTTAGATTTATTATCCACGTCCCAGCCAATGAATCTTCCATGCAGACAAAAACATCAGATGTTGTATACAATATAAAAATCTGTTCTTTGCATTACTTTTCCAATAATTGTTAGCAAATATTAAATGTTCAGGTAAACATAATTTGCAGTTGAAGTCACGACAGCAACTGGATTGTGCAGCAGGTGTCTGGATTAGCTTTTTTATAAATGTTCCAAGACAGAGTGAGATGAGAGCTTGTTTGGCATATTCTCATTAAGAATGACTAACAATCTAATAAAATAGTAATCCCTGCAGTGCAGAAAGAGGCCATTCGACCCATCGGGTCTGCACCGACCGCAATCCCACTCAGGCCCTATCCCCACAACCCCATGCATTTACCCTAGCTAGTCACCCTGGCACTAAGGGATAATTTATCATGGCCAATCCACCTAACCCACACATCTTTGGATTGTGAGAGGAAACCAGAGCACCGGAGGAAACCTATGCAGACATGGGGAGAATGTGCAGATTCCGCACAGACAGTGACCGAAGCCAGGAATCGAACCCGGGTCCCTGGTGCTGTGAGGCAGCAATGCTAACCGCTCTGCCACCGTGCTGCCCCATAAATATGAGGTGAATACTGAGAAGTGTACCTGTTGCAGTGTAATTACAATGTTCTCTTCTCTCCCTCACCCAATAGTTTTTTTCTTCAAATAATTCTGTTTAAGGCACGGCCTTTGCTCTGTTTACCATCACGATCCCAAACTTCCTGTCGCTTGCCATCTCAACTCAGGATCTTGCTGTCATGCCCACATGGTGAATGGCTACTTAGTAGCTGTCCAAAAGCAAAGTAAAGGGATTAAGGAAGGAATGAAAGAAAAACGGAACCAGCAACGCGCACACACAGGCGCGCGCTCACACAACCTGATGGGGACAGAGGGTTGTGATCTGAAATTGTTGAATTCACTGTTGAATCCAGAGTTTCAAATCAAAAGATGGGAGATGGTTCCTTGTGCTTGTGTTGAGCTCAAGTGAAACACCGTAGCAGGCCATGGACAGAAAGGTCAGAGAGGGAGCAAAGTGGAGGAGTAAAATAACAGGCGACTGGAAGCTCGGGGTCACGGTTGTAGACTGAACAGAGGTGTTCCACAGTGCGGTCACCCAGTCTGCGTTTGGTCTCCCCAATTTTTCAGCTGGCCTGATTTCTCCAAGTGAATTTTTAAATCTAATTACATAGCAGCATTAGCAAATTTTAAAATGTCTTCCAAGCCAGAACATAAGGTGTCTTTGGAGTTACAAGAGCAAGGGGATAAAGGAAGTGCATTTCTTTATAAATGAGGGGTTAGCACTTCACTATATATTGATGGTGATGAACAAGATGTAGCTGAGAGCCAAAAGCTGCCCACAAGCTTATTTGATCCAATCTAAAAAAGAAACTTCCTGTAAACTGCTTCTTTGCAGTCTGTGCAAAGCCAAGTTCACCTTCAAACTATTTAACATTCCTGAGCAGGCAAGGTGTATTTTGCTTGAGGGAGAACCTGACCCCTTGAAAGCGGAAGCCAAAGTTCTCTCTGAACACAAGAAGTGTGGACCTTTATACATCAGGGTTCCCAATACAAGTCATGAAGCAAAGTCCAGTTAACAGTCCTTGATCATAAATTATAGTTCCTTTAACAGCTTCTGATAGTCTCTAACCATGATCCAGAGACTATCTGGTATCCTTGGGTCATAAAGCACAATTCTCCTGGTAGTTGTAGTCAAGTCCAGACAACCAGGTCGTCCGGACTCTGAGACCTTCCAGCATTTTCTCTTTTGGTTTCAGATTCCGGCATCCGCAGTAATTTACTTTTATTATCAACCTGAAACCCGTTTCTCTCCGTCTGACCTGCTGAGTATTTCTAATATTTCCCGTTTTTATTCCAGTTTCCAAGATCTGGAGTATTTTGCTTTCGTGTCGGTGTTTCCCTTGGTTTTGGACTCTGTGTTTTTGATATTCAAATTTGCAGGCTGTTTGATAATGCCACATCTCCAAGCGGATAATCTAACATTGCGAAGCAGTAAACTGAACTGAAACTTCACATCAAATACTTCACTAACTTGTGTTTTGTTGTGAGCAGGATGTACCTCTCATTAGTTTGGCGAATATTTTTCACAATGCTAAGTTATGGGATGATGCCATCATCGTCGCAACGATGGCAGTGGAAATCGCTCCGCACTTTGTCGTCAATCACTTTACCCTGGCTAATGTCTACGTAGCAATGGTAAGGAGCCTCGGTTGGTTTGAGTACCTTTCATGGTTAATTGGTTTGGCTTTTTTAACATTCGTTCATGGGTCATGGGTGTCACTGGCTGTCCAGCATTTATTGCCCATCCCTAGTTGCCCGAGGGCAGTTGAGAGTCAACCACATTACTGTGGCTCTGGAGTCACACATAGGTCAGACCAGGTAAGGACGGCAGATTTCCTTCCCTAAAGGACATTAGTGAACCAGATGGGTTTTTCTGACAATCGGCAATGGTTTCATGGTCATCAGTAGATTCTTAATTCTGGATTTTTTAATTGAATTCCAATTCAACCGTCTGCCGTGGGGGTGATTCGAACCCAGGTCCCAGAACATTAGCTGGGTTTCTGGATTAATTGTCTAGCGATAATACCACTAGGCCATCGCCTCTCCTCAATGAATTTCTGAATTTCTATTTACATTGATTTCACCGGGCTTCAAGTTATTGATGTGTTGAAGTAGCACCTCTCTTTCGAAGCATGCAGATGTTTGAAGAATTGGCATGTAAGGAACACTTTTTGTCTGTAGCTGATTTACCCCATTACTCTTTGCTTTTTCAAATTTTGCAGTGGGAAGATTTATTTAATTCTGCTGCAATTTCTGCTTCGATGTAACATGTTGCACTTCAGTGAAACCCGCAGCTTAGCACTAGTTCAAGGTCATCAATGTGAATGCAAATCCAATTTTTGAAAATAATATCAAAAACCTTGAAAAGCATGTGTCAATGAGTAGCTTCCAAGCAGATTGCAGCAAGAAATACCAGTTTTCCTCCTACCAGAAGCTGACAGCTTTTACCCCACATTATAAGCACCCCTGCCATGAAGTAGGTGGAGAGTATAGCGAATGTCTTGAGTTAAAAGCATTATCGTGGAAACCAGAGTGTCCAAGATGGGATGTTGAACTTAATTATCAATGACTTGCATTGAGCTTGATTGGGGTCGTGTCGGAGGGGGATAACTGAACCACTGAAAGGATAAGATAACACTTAGAACAGACATAGTCACAAAGCAGTCACCTAATCTCGCTCCCCAGTATCAAGGAAATTATACAGTGAACAACAAATTGGTAATGTGCGTAAATCATGTATTTGCAGTATTGGGAAGATTGTAAATGAGCAAGTGTTATCCACAATGGCTGTACAGGAGGACACCAGGGGAAAGATAAATGGGAACATTGGGTGATGGAAGTGTGCTTAAGACTACACTAGAGGGAATTCTGCCTCCAAAAAGTAGGATGAGGTGAGGGCCAATGATTTGATGAATGCAACAACTGGTGAGGTAATGGGGCAGCCTCGCAAGACAGAGTACCAGCAAAACTCTAGGAAATAAGAGTACACATGATCCAATGACCTCTGGAAGGAAATCTTCTGCTGGGTGCCTCCACTTTCTGGTATTGGAAGTGGGATGGTGAGAAGCATAACTTAGTGCAGAAAGGAAATAGACAGAGAAGGGACTGTGTAAGGTCCGATAAATAAAAACTGGAAGCGGAGCACAATAAATTCGACTTCGCAGCTTGGAATGAGAGTAGGCACTCATGCCAGGACAACAATCGTGTCATAAGAGAGTGTTCGAGTAGAATTGGACCCACTATTGTTCCACATAGCCTAATAAAGGACAGCAATCGCTGGATCAAAGCAGATTCTACTGTACACATTTTAGCTGGAAGAAGTTAGTGGAATGAAGATAAGTTGCTTATGATAATTAAGTTCAGCCATGCAGAATTGATTATGAAATTGCAAGCGAGGTTCTATGTGACTGTGACAAATGTAAACTATCTTGTCGACCAGTTTTGCAGCCTTTATGACACGGTTAACCACACCATCCACTTCCAACTACTGGCACCCAACTGGGTGGGACTGGATTTGTTCGGCTTAATTCTTATCTGTCGAATCATAGCCAGCGAATCACCTCCCATGGCTCTTCCAGCTCCTGAACTACTTTCTCTGGTATCCCTTGGGGATCTATTTTATCATATTAAAGGGGCTAGATAAGTGCAAGTTGTTGTTGTATTGCTGGGCCAGTGTTCATGGATTTAACAAAGGGCCTGGGTGAACCCTCTGGTGAACCCTGGGGGTGAAAGAAGCTTTGCGCCTGTGGTTCAAAAGATGATGAGGCTGTGGAATTTGAATTTTCTGAATCATTAGAGGACAGCACAGTCAGGTGGCTGAAGGTTTACCAGGCTGATTCCGGGGATGGTGGGACTGATGTATGAGGAGAGATTGACTCGGTTAGGATTGTTTTCACTGGAGTTCAGACGAATGAGGGGGGATCCCATAGACACTTATAAAATTCTAACAGGACAAGACAGGGTAGATGCAGGAAGGATGTTCCCGATGGTGGGGGAGTCCAGAACCAGGGGTCACAGTCTGAGGATTCTGGGTAGACCATTTAGGACGGAGATGAGGAGACATTTCTTCACCCAGAGTGGCAAGCCTGTGGAATTCATTACCACAGGAAGTAGTTGATGCCAAAACATTGAATGCATTTAAGAGGCGGCTGGATATAACACTTGGGGCAAATGGGATCAAAGGTTATGGGGAGAAAGCAGAATTAGGCTGTTGAGTTGGACGATCAGCCATGATGGTGATGAATGGCGGAGCAGGCTCGAAGGGCCAAATGGCCTCCTCCTGCTCCTATCTTCTATGTTTCTATGTCACTGCCGCATTCAAAGGTAGTAGTCTCAGTGGTGTGAAGAGATGGCGCCGCATTCTCAGGGTGTTAAAAATTGTCTCCTCTTCCTCGTAGGAAGATTACGAGAAAGCGATGCGATGGTACGAGTCCACTTTGAAGCTGCAACCAGAGTTTGCTCCAGCTAAAGATCGTCTCCGCACAATCCAGTGCCACTTGTTAATGAAGAAGGAGAGGCGCTCTCCATGAGGGTAACAGCTGATAAGCATCAGGCACATTCATCCAGTTCCTGCTTCAGATCATTTAAAATGGTACACCTAGTTTAATTGAGGGCGGGTTTCATTTGTGACAATTTAGTAGATGGAACATGAAATGAGCTGTGGAACAAAGCTTTAAAAAAAGAAATATTGTAACTATCACACCTTAATATAATTACAGGAAAGAAAAATAAATTACATTAAAACAGATTACAGTGAGTGGGTATTGATTTTGTATTTCAAATGATAATGTACAAAACTTTAAATGGTTTTCCGAATGTTTGTGTATGCAGATCAAGTCAGGAAACTGCAATTCTAAATCCTTGTGGGCAATAATGGGGACTTGTGTGAAGGTGGAACAATAAATAATTTCTCAATGACTGAAGGTTTTATTTATTTTGTTTTCTGAGTGCATCTGTTGTGTAATACTTGTAAAATCCATTAGGTGCTGCTCATGACAAAACAAAATCCTGTTTGTATTTTTAATGTAAATAGATCCCGTTCAGTAGAAAAAAAAGACAACAAATTATGCCATTCACTTCAATTTAAAATTCAGAAATACAGCTTAGAGTCTCACTGCAAGTAATTGTATAAACACTTTAATTTTCACTCTGAGTTGGTACACACAAAATGAAGGTGCAGAATTGGAAGCTGCATTGTTTTCTGTTGGTGTTTGGTACAAAGCCCAAATATACATCTCTACAGATAATTCACTGATCAAATATATGTCATGATTGATTTTGAACTACTGTAATCTGCTCAAAAGTGCACAATAACTTGGTTGCAAAATCAAATTGTGTTCCCAGTTTACAGCTCATGAGTTGGTAATAGTTAATTGGATAGAACCAATTGAATCAGAAAGTGCTTCCAATACATTTGGGTTACCTACATAATGTACTTTGAATAGTATTTTAACATAGGGACATAGGAAGAATCTTAGAATCCCTACAGCACAGAAAGAGGCCATTCGGCCCATCGAGTCTGCACCGACCACAATCCCACCCAGGCCCTACCCCCATATCCATACACATTTATCCACTAATCCCTCTAACCTATGCATCCCAGGACACTAAGGGCAATTTTAGCATGGCCAATCAACCCAACCCGCACATCTTTTGGAGTAGGAGCAGAAGTCGGCAAGTTCAGCCCTTCGAGCCTGCTCCGCCATTCAATCAGATCACGGCTGATCTCTCCCTGGTCTCAAATCCACCTCCCCACCTGTTCCCCATATCCCTCTTTCCCTTTTTTATTAGAAATATATCTATCTCCTCCCTGAAACCATTCAACCATTCAGACTCCACCGCGCTATGGGGCAGCGAGTTCCACAAATTCACCACCCTCTGCGAGAAGTAGTTCCTCCTCATCTCAGTTTTAAATCCACCGCCTCTCAACCTATACCCTGTGACCTCTTGTTCGAGATTGCCCCACAAGGGGAAACATTTGATCTACATTTACTTTATCAATCCCTTTTAAAATGTTATATTCCTCGACCAGATCCCTTCTCATTCTTCTAAACTCCAGCGAAGACAAGTCTGAACTGTTTAATCTCTCCTCATACGTCAACTACTTCATCCCCGGAATCAATCTGGTGAACCCCCTCTGAACTGCCTCCAATGCCACCACATCCTTCCTCAAATAAGGAGACCAAAACTGGACACAATACTCCAGATTTATAGTTTTTTTTCCTGTGGGTTGCCTGAAAAGTGAATCTTGTTAGAATCTTGTACTGCGCTGCTATGTTCTATGTTAGGTTGAGTTAACAAACATCTTTATTGATCACATTTAATGGGCAGTTCAATGTTTAATTTTTCCTTCTTAACTTTCCTCCAAATTATCTTTCCTGCAGGTGGTGCTCTTAATCTACTATTAAAACTTGCACAGTAGTCTATCGAGGCTTATTTAGGAATTTTCTTTTCTATTTACTCGGATTTTTACCATAAAGCAACTTATTTTCTTCCATTTAAAAAAAATCTAAGTTAGCATTGAACCACTTTTTAATATCCATGTAGGTGTGTCGGAGAAAAATATTTTTTCAATGTTTTGTGATTGTGATGTTGTCAACTGCAGGTAGAGGGAGCTGGTTGAGACATGAGATCCAGATCAGGAAGGGCTATTAAGGCCAGACAATCTGCCCCATCTAGAGTCTGGAGAATTGTTCCATTGCTGTAAAGGGAAACGTGTTGCTGAAGCTTTTCATCTCACACACATCTGGACAAATGCAAGAATGTCAAATTTTAAACAATCACAACCATAAATTGCTTTGATCATTTGATGTTCAACATTCTTGTGTTTATCCAGATGAGTGTAAGACAGAAAGCTTTGGCACTTTTCAGCAATATTATTCCATTATTGACACCCACCTCTCCGATGTATCTGGCGATCGCTCAGATTTTAATTATTTTAGATCTTTTATATTTGTATGCATTTCCATAGCTGATGTGTTATCGGTGAATATACTAATTACACAAACAACAAAAGGGACTGATTTGCCATAACATATTTAGCCAAATTGTGTTTTCTTAGTGTATTCCCAGGGTATTAACGACAAAACTGGGATCACTTTGCAGATTCAAACGAGGCATTAATTGGATTGTCACCTGAAAAGGAAGAATGTACGGTGCTACGGGGAGAAGGGGCAGGGGTGGGCACGCGTGGTCCTGCAGAGAGCCTGTACAAAGACAACAGGCCAAATGGTCTCCTGTGCTTTCACAATTTTGTGATCCTGTGATCATTTAAGGAACGTTAAATTCCCTCCCTTGTCTTCCCAGAAAAAGGGGAACAATCAAACAAAACTATTAACCATTCCGAGAAACCCTTTGTTCTTGATATGGTAACGCCAGCAAAAAGCAACTGCTGCCACTTCTCCCACATGGGCAAACCAACCCATATGTGGCTGAATGTTGCACAGAGAATTGAATTTAGCGGGGAAGAAAAGCAACTTTAATACCACTTTCTGGCACAGATGGGGATTCTCTTCCCGCTGTCACTGTTTCATCCAAGTTTCTAGTTGCGTAGCTAATTCAATGAAATTCAGGTTTTTGTAACACACAACCCAGGATTTGCCTGTGTAAATAATGATAAATTTAATGTGCATGCCGCTAGTGTATAAATGACTCAGCAATTGTGACGGGAAGAGAGAGACAGAGTTACAAATTGCTGGGTGATTGTGCCACTCTGCTATTGGCCTCTCGTACAATGGAAGCTTGCCATCAACCTGCCTCTAAGTTTCAATAATTCTTGCATTTGCACTGTTAACACAAATTAAACTCCCAGCAGAAAGTTAGGGCTGGTACTTAATGATGCATTGGCCCCTTATACTTGTGTTTCTGCCGTGCTGCTCACAGCGCCAGGGACCCAAGTGAAATCTCATTCCTGCAGGTAGTACAATTTTTCTTTGAGATTCAAAAATGACCCTTTATTTTCTCCTTTCTGTCTCTTTATTTCTCTCTCTTGTCAATCTTGCCCTTACCTGAAGAATGAGGGAAGAAAATCTAACCAATTGAGCAAGCAGAGAGATGTCCTGCTCTTGTAAATCCTAGGTCTGTAATGGAGAGGCAGGATATATGAATAGAATGCTGTTGCTTCTCAGAACGCTTTCACTCTCCGACAGGTTGAGCATACAGTGATAATTCCAGGCCTTAAATGCTCTTCCACTAGGGGCGGCACGGTGGGACAGTGGTTAGCACGGCTGCCTCACGGCACCAGGGATTCGGGTTCAATTCCGGCCTTGGGTCACTGTGTGTGTGGAGTTTGCACGTTCTCCCCCTGTCTGCGTGGGTTTCCTCCAGGTGCTCCCGTTTCCTCCCACAATCTAAAGATGTTCAGGTTAGGTGGATTGGCCGTGCTGAATTGCCCCTTAGTGTCCCAAGATGTGTAGGTTAGGGGGATTAGCGGGGTAAATACGTGGGGTTGCGGGAATAGGGCCTTGGTGGAATGCTCTGCTGGAGAGCCGGTGCAGACTTGATGGGCCGAATGGCCTCCTTCTGCACTGTAGGGATTCTATAATGATTCTATTCTAAATATTTAAGAAAACCGATATCAGCAGACTGAAATTCATAATCAGTGTCATTTAGATGAGGGGTAAGTGATGACTAGTTCATCTGAAAAGGGGACTCTTCAAACCAAACAAAAATTGAGAACAACTTTGCTAGTGCAGTGCTTCGTAAATTGGGGTCCACTGACCCCTCTAGCTTGACGAGACTTTTTAGGGGTCTGCAAAATAATCCCACTTGAGGGCAAGAGAGTTTTTTTTAAAAACGCAAGAGGCTGGAAGAGAAGGAAAAGGAACCAAGCTGCTCACTTTGTGAATTAACATAACCAGTCATTCCCAACTTCAGGGACTTGTTTGGCTACAGAACTGTCAATCAAAATAGAATGTCCCCCAGCAATCTGTCTCATTGACAGATTCTGAAAACCGTCTTTCCGGGCTGGTCAGTGTGTTAATGTTACGACAGGACGCACAACTGATAACAGATAGGATTTTAAAGTTTCTTTTATAATGCATTTTGCGATGCCGTAAGTTAGGTTTTTGTAAACAGCACTGACCTGACGGAGAATGAATAAGCCACTAATGAGGTTTATAAACCAACTTCAATCTATATTAGTTAGTATTTCGAGAAAAATGGTGACTCATGATTTTTTTAAACGATACCTCTTCATTTTTAAGAGTCTCGATTTATGAGACAGTGGGACTGGCGTGTCTGGAAAAATAAAGCTATTTTGCTTTGAGTGGTTGAAAATAGGCTTATCAGGGGGGAAAACGCATTTTAAATCCATTCCAAAACACCAGCTGTTTATAACCCAATTTTAAATGACTTTTCAAAAATATTTTTTTCTCTCCTTTCTATAGTCAAAGTTGGGGACAAATTAAGTACCAAATTAAATTAAATTCTTTTTAAAGTATGCTTTAAAAATACTATTGAGAATGTGCCTGAGAGTGTCCTTGCACTCAAAGGTTTTCGAGCTTTATTTTTTAGCAAATGAGCACGATTAGTTGATATTCCCAGTTTGATTAATTCGTACAGAGACCGCGGGCTGCTTCACGTGCAATGTTATTCCAAACTCGCAGAAAAGATCACAAGTCAAGTTTTGTTGAATGTGTTTTGTGCTTAAAATTAAACATTTTTGTATCAGTTTACACCAATATTGCAGAAATTATGACATTGAAAACCAGTGCAATTGAGAGGAAACACCAGTCTATGATCTTTTATCAAAGATTCCAATATATTTTCTACCACTTGATGTTAACAGGTTGATAATCCCCTAGATTTGATCCCTTTTTTGAAAATCAGATTTGCATTTGTTCTTTGCCAGTGCTGTAGTTCATTAAAAAAAAATCTCTGTCCTTACTACTTTCATTCTTCATTTATATCTTAACCCGCAAAAACAAGAAGTGGCTCTACTCATTGGACTTTCCGCTGCAATCTGCAAACCTCAACCTCTTGGTTTTAAATCCAGGCGAAATTGGTGGGTTGAAAATCTCTTTTGGGGCGGCTCGGTGGCACAGTGGTTAGCACTGCTGCCTCACAGCGCCAGGGACCCGGGTTTGATTCATAATAATCTGATCAGTAAGGAAATGGGATGGCCTGCTCCTGCTCCTATTTCTTATGTCCTTATTCCTGGCTTGGGTCACTGTGCGGAGTTTGCATGTTCTCCCTGTCTGCGTGGTTTTCCTCTGGGTGCTCCAGTTTCCTCCCAGTCTAAAAGACGTGCTGGTTAGGTACATTGACTCGAACAAGTGCCAGAGTGTGGCGACTAGGGGAATTTCACAGTAACTTCATTCCATTAAGCTTTACTTGTGACTAATAAATAAACGTTATCTCTTCTCCATCCATGCTCAATTCCAAATAGACGTAGGGCCATGGAATAAAATTGCCCACAAATTGGTGAATGTTGTGAAAGTCACCCTGGAAAATCTGATGCAAAAATGAAGAAGTAAACATCTCACTGGCTATCATAAGACAGGCAGCACGGTGATTAGCACTGCTGCCCCACAACTCCAGGGACCCGGGTTCAATTCCAGCCTTTGATTGTATGGAATTTGCACATTCTCCCCATGTCTGTGTGGGTTTCCTCCACATGCTCTGGTTTCTTCCCACATTCCAAAGATGTGCAGGTTAGATGGATTGGCCATGCTAAATTGCTTCTTAGTGTCAGGGGGATTAGCAAGGTAAATATGTGGGGCTACGGGGATAGGGCCTGGGTGGGATTGTTGTCAGTGCAGACTCGGTGGGCCCAATGGCCTCTTTCTGCACTGTAGGGTTTCTTTGATTCTAAGACATCATTGATGGGTGGAAAATTGAGGGGGTAAGGCCCACAGTTAGCCAAAATGTATTCCCACTGGCGAAGCACATTGAAGTGAGATGAGGAAAATCAGCCATCATGTCCAAGATGGGAAACTGTTCATCGCAACACTCCTTGGCTTGATAAACAAAATCCCCACCAAATATAGACCATCCCTGACTGCCGGAAGAGCAGGTGTGGACCTTGTATTCGGAGATATTTTACAACATGAGAAAAGCATTCAGAAAGGATTCTGTATTCAGATGCCTAGTATTTAATTCTAAGTTTCCATTATAAACTGCAGCCCAATATTCTTAAAGCTGTATGGTGCCATGATTAACGATGTATTAACCTAATATTCTATTGTGCCACTAATACTTGACGGAGCTCTGCGCTTCAATTAACAAAACAGTTAATTATTACAAAACCCATAACCCAGATCACAAGGTGGTTAGCCTCCTTTTTGTTTCAGTTTGTTTATTAGTGTCACAAGTGCATTAACAGTGCAGTGAAGTTACTGTTAAAATCCCCCAGTCGCCACACTCCGGCGCCTGTTCGGGTACACTGAGGGAGAATTTAGCATGGCCAATGCACCCAACCAGCACGTCTTTCGGACTGTGGGAGGAAACCGGAGCACCCGGAGGAAAGCCACGCAGACACGATCAGAACATGCAGACTCTGCACTGAGATGCAGCAGTGCTAACCACTGTGCCACCCACAGACTGTTCGCACACCGACTTGCCATTCAGAAGCAGTGTGTCTCCTGCCAATACAAGATGACCACCGATGCCCATCTGTGCATGAGCACTTGTCCGCCCATGCGCAGAAAACCATTGACGTCATTGGTTAACCACTGTGCCACATTAAACAGAGAAGGTGCAGTAACGATGGATAAGAACACTGGTGATCCAGATTTTTCTATAATAACAATGACGAGGCTTGCCTTTAGTGACCAGGAAAATCTGGCGGCTATTTCTGGTGCAGTTAGGTGCAGAAATCTATAAGTTGCTATCAGAGGTGTGCTGCATTACCATGTTGTGTGCTGCTGAGGAACCTTGGTGATGAACTGCAATAATGAGGACTTTCTCATCATTAATTTTGACTGCAAAAGCTAGGGCAAGTATTTGTTTACAATGGCATCGGAAGTGATAATTACTGATGAGCAACTGCTGTGGCTCCGGAAAAATAATTTTAAAAGTGTAGAGTCTCACTTGCTCAGAAGAAAATTATTGGAATTTTATTTGAATTAAATTTTTGATTAAAAAAAAATTGTTTTCTTGTCTCTCAATTCCATCTGTTCTTTCTGATCTTTATTTCGCTTTCCGTAAACCATTTGAATCCAATTTGTTTCCTGGTTTCGACTTCCAGTTGTGAGCTCTGCATGGCCCCGTGAAGATTCTCCAATCTGAGTCTCACTGTTGCTTGCTCTGTCACAGGTGCTGCAGATCCCCTGCAGAGGACAACACAGTAGCTGAATCGGGGGAAATCTCTGCTGACGAGGCCGCAGAAACCCTGTCGGCATTAGCCAGCGAGGTGAGCCATGAACGCTGTTCCTTTGCCTCTGAGTGCAAAAATCCAGGCCATGGTGACACATCCCTCTTCTTCTTTGGCAGTCCCTCAGCATCGAGGAGGACTTACTTCCACTTCAGAGAGGACAGTGGCTGAATAGTCCAATCTTGGAACCGCAGACTTTGCCTCAAGTTTGGCAGATGATGTTTGATGAGGAGGTGGGGCTCTGGATTCTGCACTCTCTTCCCACTCTTTACGCTGGGCCTCTGTGTACTCCGCTTGCTGACGCTCAAGGTGATTGGAGCCTTTGTGGATACTTCTCCAGTTTGGAGAGGGTGTTGCACCGTTTTTTTGATGCTGGCGTTTGATTGAAAAGGGAAAAATGTGTGTTCCAGGTAACTCTGATTGGGCATTTTGTCTTTAAGCTTGTGGGTCACCAACGCTAGATTGGCCGCATACACTGAGAGCCTCTCCGTATTATTGGGACCTCTGTAACCCTAGTTACACTCAGGCAGCGGACAGTCTGACTCCCCCTAGTAGTAGTGCAAGGACCAAGGCCCAGCCTTCGGGAAGTGACTGGCTACAGAAAATCTGCCTGGATTGGCAACAGATCTTTAAAATGGGTACTAGCAGTTTGTACAAAGTCATTGGAAAGTATCCCAAAATTTCCAAGTAGGCCGAGGGAAGATTAAAGGCGCTGGGGCCAAGGCCTACCCACCCAGGGGCCCAACCTAAATACTTCATAACCTGTTCCCTATGCGCCCCATGCCAAAGTACAGGCCAAATTGGAATGTCTAGTGGAACTTGGCATTATACACCCAGTACAATATGCTGAATGGACCACGCCAGTCATCCCTGCTATAAAACCTGACAATTCGGTCTGTCTCTGTAGGGATTATAAATTGACAACAGAACCTCCCACTTGTATGCGAAACTGGCTTGGGGGGGGGGGGTGGGGGGGGGGGGGTGGAGGGGGGAGGTGTCACATATTTTCCAAATGAGACATGAGCCACGCATATCTCCAACTGGAGCTTGAAGTGTCAGCCAGGAATTATGTCACAATAAATACTCACAAAGGACTGTATGGATACTCGCTACCCCTTTGGGGTGCCTTTGGTTTGTGCCATTTTTTAGAGGGTGATGGAAAACATCCTTCAAGAGGTGCCCAGAGTGGCAGTCTACATGGATGACATTTTAATCTCAGGAGTAACTGCAAGGGACATTTGGAGAGTTTGCAGGAGGTCTGACGCTGTTTTTCTGATGCTGGCATTTGATTGAAAAGGAAAAATGTGTGTTCCAGATAAACGATGTGACGTACCTCGGGTACAGAGTTGACAAGGATGGATTGCGCCCTGTTCAAAGAGAAGGTGAAAGCCATTAAAGGAGCTCTGACTCCAAGGAACACAATCGAGTTGAAATCTTTCCTCAGTCTCATAAATTTCTATGGAAAATTCATGCCGAACTTGATAACCCTGCTGCCACCACTCCACGTACTGTTTAAAAAGAAATCAGAAATGGTTGTGGCAAATGCCACAAGAAAGACTTTGCAAAGATCAAATAACAATTCCTGTCAACAAATCTAACACATTACGACCCCCTGAGACCACTTGTTGTAACCTGTGATGCTTCTCCCTATGGGATAGGAGCGGTACTATCGCACCATTGGAATGAGGGGACAGAACGTCCAATAGCATACGCATCACGAATCCTTGCGATGCAGAGAGGAAGTATGCCCAGGTCGAAAAAGGGAGTTTGGCCATGGTTTTCGCGGTGAAAAAGTCCCAGCAGTACATCTACGGTTGGCATTTCACAAACCTCTACTGGGCCTCTTCAAGGAAGACAAGGCGATTCCTCCCATCGCATTAGCCCAGATCCAAAGTTGGACGCTGATATTAGATGCCTATGAATATACTTTAGAACACCACCCAAGGAAGCATATAGCCAACGTTTGATACCTTAAGCCACCTGTCGCTAACCACCAGCCTACCATCTCCGAAGATGGATGAAGTCGTCATGACTCTGAACTTCATGGAGACTCTGCCAGTATCCACCAAACAGATCCAGGCATGGACCCAAAAGGACTCAAGATTCTCGTAACAGACAAAGGGACCCCATTACCAATGGGGAGTTTCAGACCTTCATGAATACAAATGGAATAATGCACATCCGGACAGCACCTTACTGCCCGTCTTCAAACGACATGGCTGAGCAGGTGGTCCAGACATTTAAAGGTGGCATGAAGAAACAAACTCCAGATTCCCTGGAAACAAAGCTCGCGTGTTTTCTTTTCAACTGTCAGACTATGCAGCATGTGACGATGGGAATAGCCCTGGCAGAGTTATTGATGGCTGGATTAGGCTGAGCCTGATGCTCCCAAATTTGGATGGCAAAGTTGTGTTGAAGCAAGAAGCCCAGAAAAGAGGCCACGATGGTCAGAGACCAGGTAGAGTCTTCAAACCAGGAGATACGGTCCATGTGAGGAACGTGGGTGATGGTTCTCTGTGGATTCTAGAAGTTGTTCTCAAAAACAGGACTGGTGTCATATAAGGTGCAAACCCAAGGATACAATTTTCAAAATACACATCGTCACCCTCGTCACAGGAACCCTCTGCAGAGGCAATGGGCTCTATGGACGTGCCACAGGCAGCATCCTTCACACGGGCCTGCGGACGGGATGTTCCACCCACTAAAATCTCACGAGCCAGTCCTCAGGACGCTGATGATACTGGCTCAGATATGGAGATAGAGGCGGCAGAAACCCAGTCAGAGGCCACCACCGAGGACAAGCCTCCTTAAAAGGAACATACACAGTTCAGAGTTAACAGGGTAAAAATTTCACACCAGATCTGCTTCCGATTACAAGGGCGGCACGGTGGCATAGCAGTTAGTACTGCGGCTCTTTAGCGCTTTGAGTGAAAGAGGTATTTGTTGACCCATTACACACCCCCTGACCAGACCCTAAAAGCCCTGAAGATGAGGCCACAGGTGAAGGCCCCATCATCATGGGAATGAGGGGGAACATTCGGACTCGGAGGGGGAGGGGTGTGATAACCCCCACGAGGTTCATGGGGAAATCTCTGATTGAGATCCCAGTGGGGCTTTGAGTATGAGTTCCCCTGGTAACTAGCATGGCCTGCCCCGCTGAAATTCATTACCTGAGCTTTTTATGAGGCAGGCCCAGGACTGGGCCTGCTGAACGGCAGTCCCAAGCAGGGTTCAGTGCGTGTACACCACAGTGGTGGGTTTACTTTGTATTCTGTAAATAAACTATGTTCCTTTCCAGTCGGGCTTCTTGAGTCATTACAACGACATTCTGTGTAAAATAGTCGAGGTAGTCTCGAACAGTTGTTATTGGAAGTGCAGTGGGATAGAAAGTACACATGCTATTTCCATGCTGCGGTGATGTCTCCAATTCTAGGCACTGGGTCATTTCATTAATGGTTAGTACCCTCTCTGTGCAGACAGCATAATCTCAGTGCACTCTATTGTTCCAGAAGCCAGTCAGGTCAAGAGCACTTTAGCTGACATGAAAATTCCAGTCGATGAAACAAGATCACTGTTTGCTTTTAACTTCAGGGCCTAAATGCAGCCCAGAATGGAATCCTCGTCTGCTGTCAGCTGATGCAGGTTGTACTGGACAATCTTATTTATTATTTATATATTTATTAGTTGCAAGTAGGCTTACATTAACACTGCAATGAAGTTACTGTGAAATTCCCTGAGTCGCCACACTCCAGCGCCTGTTCAGGTACACTGAGGGAGAATTTAGCACAGCCAATGCAGCTAACCAGCCCGTCTTCCAGACTGTGGGAGGAAACTGGAACACCTGGAGCAAGCTCACGCAGACACGGGGAGAACATGCAAACTCCACACAGACAGTGCCGGGAATTGAACCTGGATTGCTGGAGCTGAGAGGCTGCAGTGCTAACCACCGTGCCACCCTTGTAATCGGATGCAGATCTGGTAAGATGCTAGCAATAATCCCTGATGTGAAATTTTTACCCTGTTAAATCTAAACTATGCACGTTCCGTGTAAGCCAGAGTCTGTGCCTGTTTCAGATTTCCAGTTTCCTATGGAGATTCTTTGCGATTCATTGGCAGTGGGTGCTCCCGTGTATCATGTCTTTGGAGTTAGGTCACACTGACAAATAATTACACACGTAATAACATAACCTGAGGGATTTTAAAAAGAATTTGTTCTTACGGTGTGGTCGTCACTATCCGTGCCAGCATTTATTGCCCATCCCTAATTGCCCCTGAACTGAGTGGCTTGCTGGGCCATTGAAAGGTCAACCACATTGCTGTGGCTCTGGAGTCACATGTAGATCAGACCAGGTAAGGACGGCAGATTTCCTTCCCTAAAGGACATTTGTGAACCAGATGGGTTTTTCCGACAATCGATTTCATGGTCATCAGTAGGTCATTCCAGATTTTTTTTGTTGAATTCAAATTTCATCATCTGCGGTGGTGAAAGTCAAACCCAGATCCCCATAGCATCACCCTGGGGCCTGGATTACAGGATGATAGCACTGTACCATCGCGTTCCCTTAAAACATGTTGCCTCATCACACATACTTCATATGCACTCTTGTGCAATTTTCCAATCTTCCGGTGAATGGAACTAATAAACATTCCCGGGAGAGGAGTTCCGATAAAAAATCAGGAAGCTTGTTTTATTTTGTGGAATAAATGTGACTAAATGGACTACTATTTCTGGACTTGTTGAACTTTCTGTAATGCTTCATGCAAAAGACAAAACAATCATACAATTCTGTGCCAGTCTGGAAGTTTACTTAATTTATATTTCTTTCTGGTCAGAGTCTGGTGAGCAAATCAATCAACCCTAATTTAATTTTCAGACTGGGACATGGCCTGGTTTTTCAGAGTCTTTGTGGAACTGATCTCAAAGTAGGTCCTGTCATTTCCTGACACCCCCCCCCCCCCCCCCCCAACCCCCCCGCAAGGTGGATGTAAAGTTTCCCATCGTACAATCATCCATCGTACAAATCACACCATCATCCCAGAGCCTACAGCAGGGGGGCTCACAATGGTTATGAAGTGGGGGGTGGGGGGGTTGATCTCCTCTCTGAGAACTAACACTCAACCAGGGAGAACTAACACTCAACTGCGGTGGCACAGTGGTTAGCACTGCTGCCTCACAGCACCAGGGACCTGGGTTCGATTCCCAGCTTGGGTCACTGTCTGCACGGGAGTCTGCACGTTCTCCCCATGTCTGTGTGGGTTTCCTCCAGGTGCTCTAGTTTCCTCCCACAGTCTGAAAGACGTGCTAGTTAGGTGCATCGACCTGAACAGGCGCCAGAGTGTGGCAACTGGGGGAATTTCGCAGTAACTTCATTGCGGTGTTAATGTAAGCCTTACTTATCATAGAAATCATAGAAACCCTACAGTACAGAAAGAGGCCATTCGGCCCATCGAGTCTGCACCAACCACAATCCCACCCAGGCCCTACCCCCATATCCCCACATATTTACCCACTAATCCCTCTAACCTACACATCCCAGGACACTAAGGGCAATTTTTAGCATGGCCAATCAACCTAACCAGCACATCTTTGGACTAATAAATAAATAAACTTTCTATAAACAACCACCCAAAGAGAAGCTCCTCCCATCACAATTTGTTAAAGAGTGTGTGAGAAGGGGGATTCTCTGCGCTTCAGCAACCTTTAGTGGTTAAATCAAAATAACCACCTGAGACTCTCTGTAAAGGCAACAAGTAACACTTTATTTATCTAACTGACAGTGAACAGGTTAACTAAACTATTAACAAACCGAATAAAACACTCTTCTAATGGAATGCTGTTTGAATAAATACAATTCCCACTCATTAACAAAAAAAATAGAATTTTTAGTCACACTCAAAATGCAACCAGGTGTTATCTTCTGGAATCTTCTGTCTTCTTTATCTTCTGTTTTCACTTCCTTCAGTTGGTACCTTTGCGATTGGGATGAGGCTTTCTTTTAAGACATAAATGTGGCTGTTACGCTGGCAGACGACAGTTACTGGCTGTCTCTCTGAAGCTGAAAGAACTGTGAGCTGTGGCAGTTGCTGTCTGGCTCTCTGGAGCTGGGAGTTGTGGCTCTTATACCCCTGATGACATACCAAAATCCCCACAGTAAGATTGGTTTACAGGTGATCAAAACATCAAATTCAAAACTGATAGGTTGTTGCTGTTCAAGTGCCTCGTTTAAACTGATTGGGCAAACTTCAAAAACAACCTGTGGCCTTGGCAGCACCACTGTCTAGGCTCGCGATATAATGTTTCAGTCTGCACACAGCATACACCTGCATCTCTTCTAACTCTCTAAGCATAGCAAACAAAACCTACCTTTGTTTTGCAGACCATGCAATTTTACAACTCTTAGCATTTTAGAATATTTTAAAATAATTTTACAAGCACTAACTTCGTAACACACTGAAGCAAGTGTAGCACTGTTATCACTACCATCTCAAAGTACAGGGAGTGTGGTCGGGAAATCATACTTTCCTCAAATCCAACAGTGTCCACATGACTTGAGTCATTCTTATTTTCATCATCCAGATTGATTCAAACCTCAGATATTGAACACCCTTTTCATTGTCTGTTCAGCAGTGAATGGTTCAGTGGTGAAACTCTTTGTTGAAGTTGAGGATGCTTCATCTTTTCAGGTCCTTTCTGCTAAGGCGGAGCAGGTGTTTCCTGTGAGAATGTTAGTTTGTCTTCTCTCTATTTCAGAGTGTCACCTTTAAGTCTTCTCTCTTGCATCAGTCTTTCATTGAAAAGGTTTCACAACCATGACAGTTCAGTTGTCATAGAGATCGCAGCCAAGATACCAGCAGTTGCGGAAAGCTGCTATCACACTTCACCAATGTGTCTGCCTCCCAGGAGAAAGACAAGCAACCACAGATGTCCACAACGTCCTCCAAGAAAGCCGAGAACACTGTTGGAGGTTGAAACCCTTTGTGACTGTGACTTAGAGAGGGGGGAGGGGAGGAGTTGGATGGAAATTGTAAATTGTACAGGAGATTTTCAGAAGTTGGAAAATGTAATGTAAATAATTTAACAAAAGAATGTAAAAGTTTGAGATTATACTGGGGGTAATGGGGGGGGGGGCAGTGGGGAGCTGTTGCATAATGGGTTAAATATGTTAATGAGGCCGTGATGATATTAATGATGTAACTATGACATCAGTAGTCAGATGATTGAGAGGCTCCAAGAGTGAGAGCAGAACAATCTGCCTCTGATGACCATCCGTTTACTCAGGTGTCTTCATAAATAAAAGGTTTGAAGTTAAACCACGCTGGGCTACCGCAAGTCTGTCCAATGGGAACAAAGCCTTATCAAGGTTGGGAAAGCGAAGAAAGCGTGCAACCTCACCAAAGCTTGGCGACAGCTCCAAAAGTAAGGGCAGAGATTGGGGAAGAGCTTGAGACTAAGGCAAATATAACTGAGAGAAAGAGCAACGTGAGAAAGGTTGCTGGGTTCAGCAGGATTGGAGACTCGTCCTGTATCTGCTTCAATGCAAGAAGCACAACAGGTCAGATGAATGAATTTAGAGCCTGGATTAATGTGTGGAATTGTTGCTATCACAGAGTCATGGTTGAAGGAGGGATAGGATTAGCAGCTTAATGTTCCGGGATATTGATGTTTTAATTGAGATGGAGGAGAAAGCAAAAGAGGTGAGGAGTTGCATTATTGGTTAGGGAGCATATCACAGCTGTGTTGAGGGAGGACACCTTGCAGCGAGGCATTATGGGTAGAGGTCAGGAAAATGAAGATTGCCATCGCAATGCTGGGGTTGTACTCCAGAACTCCCAGCTGCCAGTGTGAGAGAGAGGAACAGATATGTAGTCAGATTCTGGAAAGATGTGAAAATAAAAGGCTTGTTATGGTGGGTGATTTTAACATTCCCCATTGACTGGAACTCCCTTAGTACCAAAGGTTTGGATGGGCAGCAATTTGTTTGGAGTGTCCAGTTTGATTTGATTTGATTTTTTACTGTCACATGTATTAGTATACAGTGAAAAGTATTGTTTCTTGCGCGCTATACAGACAAAACATACCGTTCATAGAGAAAGAAAGGAGAGGGTGCAGAATGTAGTATGACAGTCATAGCTAGGGTGTAGAGAATTCCACAGATTCACTACCCTTTGAGAGAAGAAATTCCTCCTCATCGCTATCTTAAATAGGTTACCCCTTAATCTGATATTGTGCCCTCTGCACAATTTGTGGTGAGGCGGTGGCCTCGTGGTATTATTGCTGGACTATTAATCCAGAAATTAAGCTAATGTTCCAGGGACCTGGGTTCGAGTCCCACCCACAACAGATGGCGGAATTTGAATTCAATTTTTAAAAATTGGGATTAAGAATCTACTGATGACCATGAAACCCATTGTCGATTGTTGTAAAAACTCATCTGATTTACAAATGTCCTTTAGGGAAGGAAGTCTGCCGTCCTTACCCGGTCTGGCCTGCATGTGACTCTAGAGCCACAGCAATGTGCTTGACTCTCAACTGACCTCCAAGGGCAAGTAGGGATGGGCAATAAATGCTGGCCAACCAGTGGCGCCCATGTCCTATGAATGAATAAAGAAAAGAACATTTTCAAATTGGCAGCTGTGAAAAGTGGAGTGCTGCAAAGGGGTCCAGCTATTTACAATCTATCTTAATAATTTAGATGACAAGACAGAGACTAATGTATTTGCGTATGCTGATGATATCAAGCTAGGTGGAATGGTAAGCTGTGGGGAAAAGGCAGAGAGGCTGCAAAGCGATATAGACAGGTTAAATGAATGAACATAAGAACATAAGAAATAGGAGCAGGAGTAGGCCATCCAGCCCCTCGAGCCTGCCCCGCCATTCAATAAGATCATGGCTGATCTGAAGTGTATCAGTTCCACTTACCCGCCTGATCCCTATAACCCCTCATTCCCTTACCGATCAGGAATCCATCTATCCGTGATTTAAGCATATTCAACGAGGTAGCCTCCACCACTTCAGTGGGCAGAGAATTCCAGAGATTCACCACCCTCTGAGAGAAGAAGTTCCTCCTCAACTCTGTCCTAAGCTGACCCCCCTTTATTTTGAGGCTGTGCCCTCTAGTTTTAGTTTCCTTTCTAAGTGGAAAGAATCTCTCCATCTCTACCCTATCTAGCCCCTTCATTATAAGATCCCCCCTCAGCCTTCTAAATTCCAATGAATACAAACCCAATCTGCTCAGTCTCTCCTCATAATCAACACCCCTCATCTCTGGTATCAACCTGGTGAACCTTCTCTGCACTCCCTCCAAGGCCAATATATCCTTCTGCAAATAAGGGGACCAATACTGCACACAGTATTCCAGTTGCGGCCTCACCAATGCCCTGTACAGATGCAGCAAGACATCTCTGCTTTTATATTCTATCCCCCTTGCGATATAGGCCAACATCCCATTTGCCTTCTTGATCACCTGTTGCACCTGCAGACTGGGTTTTTGCGTCTCATGCACAACGACCCCCAGGTCCCTCTGCACATCAGCATGTTGTAATTTCTTTCCATTTAGATAATAATCCAATTTGCTATTATTTCTTCCAAAGTGAATAACCTCACATTTGTTAATGTTATACTCCATCTGCCAGATCCTCGCCCACTCACTCAGCCTGTCCAAATCTCTCTGCAGACCTTCTACGCCCTCCACACGATTCACTTTTCCACTTATCTTTGTGTCGTCTGCAAACTTTGTTACCCTACACTCAGTCCCCTCCTCCAGATCGTCTATATAAATGGTAAATAGTTGAGGCCCCAGTACCGATCCCTGCGGCACGCCACTAGTTACCATCTGCCAACCAGAAAAGCACCCATTTATTCCGACTCTCTGCTTCCTGTCGGATAGCCAATCCCCAATCCACGCTAGCACCCTACCCCCAACTCCATGTGACCCAATCTTCTTCAGCAACCTTTTGTGAGGCACCTTATCAAACGCCTTTTGGAAATCCAAAAACACCACATCTACCGGTTCCCCTCTGTCAACCGCACTAGTCACATCTTCATAAAAATCCAACAAGTTCGTCAAGCACAACTTTCCCCTCATGAATCCATGCTGCGTCTGCTTAATCGAACCATTCTTATCCAGATGGCCTGCTATTTCTTCTTTAATGATGGATTCCAGCATTTTCCCAACTACAGACGTTGAGCTAACCGGCCTGTAGTTACCCGCCTTTTGTCTATTTCCTTTTTTAAACAGCGGCGTAACATTAGCTGTTTTCCAATCCGCCGGCACTACCCCAGAATCCAACGAATTTTGATAAATAACCACTAACGCATCCGCTATTACCTCTGACATTTCTTTCAGTACCCTGGGATGCATTCCATCCGGGCCCGGGGACTTGTCCACCTTCAGCCCGTTAGTCTACCCAGCACTGCCTCTCTGGTAACATTAATTGTATTGAGTACCTCTCCTCCTACCAACCCTCTATCGTTAATATTCGGTAAACTATTTGTGTCTTCCACCGTGAAGACCGACACAAAAAACTTATTTAAAGTTTCAGCCATTTCCTCATTTCCCACTATTAAATCCCCCCTCTCGTCCTCCAAGGGTCCAACATTCACTCTTGCCACTCTATTCCTTTTTATATATTTGTAAAAGCTTTTACCATCATTTTTTATATTTAGAGCTAGCCTAACTTCATAACCTATCTTTCCTTTCTTTATCGCCTTCTTAGTTGTTCTTTTTGTTTCTTAAAAGTTTTCCCAATCTTCCAATTCTCCACTATTTTTGGCCACTCTGTACGCATCGGTCTTTAATTTAATACTCTCCTTAATTTCCTTCGTTATCCACGGCTGGTTATCCCTTTTCTTACAACCCTTCTTTATCACCGGAATATATTGTTGCTGAGTACTGAAAAGGATCTCCTTTTGGGCAACAAGATGGCAGTTAGAGTATAACGTAGAGAAATTTGAAGTTATTCTCAAGTCAAAAGAATAAGAAAACAGAATATTTCTTAAAAGTTGAGAAATTAGCAAGTGTCGACAGTCAAAGAGATGTGAGTTTGTTTGTACAAGGAACACAGAAAGTTAGCATGCAGGTGCAGCAAGCAATTAGCCCAATCCATCACGCAAACCAGCCTCCCATCCATTGAATCTGTCTACACTTCCCGCTGCCTCAGCAAAGCAGCCAGCATAATTAAGGACCCCATGCACCCCGGACATTCTGTCTTCCACTTTCTTCCTTAAGAAAAAAGATATAAAAGTCTGAGGTCACGTACCAACCAACTCAAGAACAGCTTCTTCCCTGCTGCTGTCAGATTTTGAATAGACTTACCTTGCATTAAGATGATCTTTCTCTACACCCAAGCTATGACTGTAACACTACATTCTGCACTCTCTCGTTTCCTTCTCTATGAACGGTATGTTTTGTCTGTATAGCGCGCAAGAAACAATACTTTTCACTGAATGTTAATACATGTGACAATAATAAGTCAAATCAAATTAGGAAGGAAAATGGTGCATTGGCCTTTATTGCAAGAGAATTGAAATCATACCCAGAGTACTGTGTGTTGTGTCGGTCTGTGCATTGAAGAAAGGCTATACTTGCATTGGAGGCCTTTTCACCTTTGTAACTCCAGAGGAAACTTTGTCAAGTTTGGCACAGAAATTGTCTTTGATTTCATTGTCAGTGTTCAGGGTTGGGGTAGACGCACTGTCCGTGGTGGAGAATTTGCTTCCTTGCCAGTTTGAGACGAAAAGTCACGAGATGCCCATTTCATCCTCGAGGGAAGTTATGAAGTCGGCTCACCAGGTCATTCTTGGTGACAAATTCAACTCCATGATCTCTGTGCTCTTCTTCTGATTTGCATTTCCAAAAGAAAGTATATCTGCCATAGGAGACAGAGGGTAGTGGTCGAAGGGTCTTTTTCCGGCTGGAGGTCTGTGACCAGTGGTGTTCCGCAGGGCTCTGTACTGGGACCTCTGCTATTTGTGATGTATATAAATGATTTGGAAGAAGGTGTAACTGGTGTAATCAGCAAGTTTGCGGATGACACGAAGATGGCTGGAATTGCGGATAGCGAAGAGCATTGTCGGGCAATACAGCAGGATATAGATAGGCTGGAAAATTGGGCGGAGAGGTGGCAGATGGAGTTTAATCTGGATAAATGCGAAGTGATGCATTTTGGAAGAAATAATGTAGGGAGGAGTTATACAATAAATGGCAGAGTCATCAGGAGTATAGAAACACAGAGGGACCGAGGTGTGCAAGTCCACAAATCCTTGAAGGTGGCAACACAGGTGGAGAAGGTGGTGAAGAAGGCATATGGTATGCTTGCCTTTATAGGACGGGGTATAGAGTATAAAAGCTGGAGTTTGATGATGCAGCTGTATAGAACGCTGGTTAGGCCACATTTGGAGTACTGCATCCAGTTCTGGTCGCCGCACTACCAGAAGGACGTGGAGGCATTGGAGAGAGTGCAGAGAAGGTTTACCAGGATGTTGCCTGGTATGGAGGGTCTTAGCTATGAGGAGAGATTGGGTAGACTGGGGTTGTTCTCCTTGGAAAGACGGAGAATGAGGGGAGATCTAATAGAGGTATACAAGATTATGAAGGGTATAGATAGGGTGAACAGTGGGAAGCTTTTTCCCAGGTCGGAGGTGACGATCACGAGGGGTCACGGGCTCAAGCTGAGAGGGGCGAAGTATAACTCAGACATCAGAGGGACGTTTTTTACACAGAGGGTGGTGGGGGCCTGGAATGCGCTGCCAAGTAGGGTGGTGGAGGCAGGCACGCTGACATCGTTTAAGACTTACCTGGATAGTCACATGAGCAGCCTGGGAATGGAGGGATACAAACGATTGGTCTAGTTGGACCAAGGAGCGGCACAGGCTTGGAGGGCCGAAGGGCCTGTTTCCTGTGCTGTACTGTTCTTTGTTCTTTGTTCTGTCTGGGGGTTCCTTGAGCTCACTGGGTCTCAGAGCAGCAATGTGGATGTGACATCTCCAGAGTTCTCAGAGCTCTATTGCAGGTTTGTCCATGAGAGTCCCAATGTTCCAGGTCTCTCTTTGTGTGTGTTGTGAATTTTGACGGCAGAAGGTGATCCCAATGGGTGCGGCTATCCACTCAGGAGAACTGAGACTGACTATGTTTGGGCATCTTTTCTAGCCTGCTCCCCAGTAAGGGGAGAGGAGGGTGGATCCTGAGCTTATACCTGTCGAATGGAATCCCTGCTTCATCCGAGTGCTTAACAATCATCTGCTAATGATGGGGGAAGAACTGAGCAAGGAAGGGGAAGCAAGGCAGGAACATTTTGAAAACTTTTTCAAGCAGAAATCTATTGTTGGCGAGAATTTTCAACTCCAATCCACCCAGTTCGGGGTAAGCTCAGAAATCCAGCGATGCTGATGGAAAACCATCACATAAATAAAGAACAACAAAGCAGCTGGAGGGGATAGAATCCTCACTGAAACATTAAAACATGGAGGAGAGGAACTATTATTTATTTATTATTGTCACATGTAAGCTTACATTAACACTGCAATGAAGTTACTGTGAAAGTCCCCTCGTCGCCACACTCCGGCACCTGTTCGGGTACACTGAGGGAGAATTTAGCACAGCCAATGCACCTAACCAGCACGTCTTTCAGACTGTGGGAGGAAACCGGAGCATCCAGAGGAAACCCACACAGACACGGGGAGAAGGTGCCGACTCCGCACAGACTGTGACCCACGCCGGGAATTGAACCCAGGTCCTTGGTGCTGTGAGGCAGCTGTGCCAACCACTGTGCCATGGTGCCACCCCATGTAATGCAACTAACATTACAACTCCGAATTCCCTCTCCAACGGATCTGGATTAAAGGGAAAATCCCGAATGATCTCAAGGATGTTGTGATTGTGACAATCTTTAAGAAAGTGAATAAATGCAACTGGGGAAATTACAGAGACATCTCCCTGCTTTACATTGTAGGCAAGATCATGACAAAAACCCTTCGGAATCAACTTATTACTCTCGCTGAACTCCACGAATCTCAGTGTGGATTTGGCTCGACAACTAAAGAGAAAGCTTTGTGAACAAGATGAACCTCTCTCCATGATGTTCTCTGACAGGACAAAGGCCTTTTGACTCTATAAATCCTGAGAAGATTCTGCTGAAATTTGAATATCCTACAACATTCTTTGCCTCCTTTGCTTACTTCATGTTGATATGTAACAAGTGATCCTCAACAATTGATCTAATACAGACCCTTTCGAGGTTAAGGCACGAGTCAAACAAGATTGTGGGTTGGATTCTCCAACCTTGTCCGCAGCCGGGATTCTCCTGTCCCGCTGCGATGAGATTTGACCAAGCATCAAATTCTCCGTTCTCGCTGGCAGTGGCGACGGGTCGTGAACGACCAAATAATTCCAGCCTCTGTCATTGCCCCAAACCTTTCTGACCTTCCTTGCTGCCAAGCTCCATCTGACTGGAGACAAGCTCTCTGCCGGAGCGCAGCTTATTTATTGATAATAAAACTATTCAACCTCAGACGACTCCATTCTAAACCTAAGCCCATCCCGACCTCAGTCATTGAGTTGATGATGCTGCAGTGAGTGTTGTGTGAGAAATGGATCTCCAGATAATCATTACCTGAGGCATGCAGGAAATGGGATTTACACTCAACATTCAGAAGAGCAAAGTCCTCCATCAGCAAGCTCCAAATGCACACACCCCAACCCCATTGATTTACGATTCATGACGAGTGCCAGGAACACTCGCAGGACCTGGGAATTTATCTTTCTCACAAGGCTGATATTGATGAAGAAATCCGACAATGTCTGAAATCTGCTGGTGCAGCCTTTCTCCACCTGAGGAAGCGAGTGTTTGAACATCGCAACATCCAAACTGAAACCAAGCTCCTGGTCAACGATGTGGTCGAGATCCCTACCTTATAAAAGCAAGTTACTGCGGATGCTGGAATCTGAAACCAAAAGAGAAAATGCTGGAAAATCTCAGCAGGTCTGGCAGCCTCTGTAAGGAGAGGAAAGAGCTGATGTTTCGAGTGCAGACGACCCTTTGTCAAAGAGATCCCTACCTTGCTGCGTGGGGCAGAAACGTGGACAATGTTGAGGAGGCAGCTCAAGACACTGGAGTCAGACCATCAACAGTACCTGTGGAATACCTTCCATATTAAATTGGAGCTCAGGTGCAGCAACATCAGTGCCCTCACACAAACAGGCACCACGAGCATCGAGGCTAAGATCACACACCATCCGCTGTGTTGAATTGGCCACATCGTTCGGAGGCTCCCAAAACACATCACCTTCTCCCAGCTCAATCGGTGCAGACGGATCACAGGAGGATGTGCTAAAAACTAACGTGAAGAGAAACAACACTGACATTAACGCCTGGACTGAGGATTCACCCTGGACTGAGGCGTCACCTGGACTGAGGCATCACCCTGGACTGAGGCGTCACCTGGACTGAAGCATCACCCTGGACTGAGGCATCACCTGGACTGAGGCATCACCTGGACTGAGGCATCACCTGGACTGAGGCGTCACCTGGACTGAGGCATCACCTGGGCTGAGGCATCACCTGGACTGAGGCATCGCCCTGGACTGAGGATTCACCTGGACAGAGGCATCGCCCTGGACTGAGGCTTCACCTGGACTGAGGCTTCACCTGGACTGAGGCATCGCCCTGGACTGAAGTATTGCCCTGGACTGAGGCATCACCTGGACTGAGGCTTCACCTGGACTGAGGCATCACCCTGGACTGAGGCATCACCTGGACTGAGGCATCACCTGGACTGAGGCATCACCCTGGACTGAGGCATCACCTGGACTGAGGCTTCACCTGGACTGAGGCGTCACCTGGACTGAGGCATCACCTGGGCTGAGGCATCACCTGGGCTGAGGCATCACCGGGACTGAGGCATCACCTGGACTGAGGCATCGCCCTGGACTGAGGCTTCACCTGGACTGAGGCTTCACCTGGACTGAAGCATCGCCCTGGACTGAGGCATCACCTGGACTGAGGCATCACCTGGACTGAAGTATTGCCCTGGACTGAGGCATCACCTGGACTGAGGCTTCACCTGGACTGAGGCATCACCTGGACTGAGGCGTCACCTGGACTGAGGCGTCACCTGGACTGAGGCATCACCTGGACTGAGGCGTCACCTGGACTGAGGCATCACCTGGGCTGAGGCATCGCCCTGGACTGAGGCATCGCCTGGACTGAGGCGTCACCCTGGACTGAGGCATCACCTGGACTGAGGCTTCACCTGGGCTGAGGCATCGCCCTGGACTGAGGCATCGCCTGGACTGAGGCGTCACCCTGGACTGAGGCATCACCTGGACTGAGGCATCGCCCTGGACTGAGGCATCGCCCTGGACTGAGGCGTCACCTGGACTGAGGCATCACCTGGACTGAGGCGTCACCTGGACTGAGGCATCACCTGGGCTGAGGCATCGCCCTGGACTGAGGCATCGCCTGGACTGAGGCATCGCCCTGGACTGAGGCATCGCCCTGGACTGAGGCGTCACCTGGACTGAGGCATCACCTGGACTGAGGCGTCACCTGGACTGAGGCATCACCTGGGCTGAGGCATCGCCCTGGACTGAGGCATCGCCTGGACTGAGGCGTCACCCTGGACTGAGGCATCACCTGGACTGAGGCGTCACCCTGGACTGAGGCTTCACCCTGGACTGAGGCATCACCTGGACTGAGGCATCACCTGGACTGAGGCTTCACCTGGACTGAGGCATCGCCCTGGACTGAGGCATCACCTGGACTGAGGCGTCACCTGGACTGAGGCATCGCCCTGGACTGAGGCATCACCTGGACTGAGGCTTCACCTGGACTGAGGCGTCACCTGGACTGAGGCATCGCCCTGGACTGAGGCGTCACCTGGACTGAGGCTTCACCTGGACTGAGGCTTCACCTGGACTGAGGATTCACCTGGACTGAGGATTCACCTGGACTGAGGCTTCACCTGGACTGAGGCTTCACCTGGACTGAGGCTTCACCTGGACTGAGGCATCACCTGGACTGAGGCTTCACCTGGACTGAGGCATCACCTGGACTGAGGCTTCACCTGGACTGAGGATTCACCTGGACTGAGGATTCACCTGGACTGAGGCTTCACCTGGACTGAGGATTCACCCTGGACTGAGGCGTCACCCTGGTCTGAAGCATTGCCCTGGACTGAGGCGTCACCTGGACTGAGGCATCACCCTGGTCTGAAGCATTACCCTGGACTGAGGCATCACCTGGACTGAGGCATCGCCCTGGGCTGAGGCATCGCCCTGGACTGAAGCGTCACCTGGACTGAGGCATCGCCCTGGGCTGAGGCATCACCCTGGACTGAGGCATCGCCCTGGACTGAAGCGTCACCTGGACTGAGGCATCGCCCTGGGCTGAGGCATCACCCTGGACTGAGGCATCACCTGGACTGAGGATTCACCCTGGACTGAGGCATCACGCTGGGCTGAAGCGTCACGCTGGGCTGAAGCATTGCCCTGGACTGATGAAGACAGCAGCAGACTCTATGAGAAGGATCCTGGTATTCTGAGACGCAGCGATGACAAAATGAAGAGGAAATGCAAAAGCAGCGAAAGGAACACCCCATGATCCAAACTAACGACGCAACCAGAAATCTCACATGACAACAAATGCCCTACATGACAGTAAAATCTGCAAACCCTGATTTGGTCTCATCAGGCTTCAGTGAAGGGAATTATCCTTGTGAGTGTGGGATAGCCGATATATAATGTAATAAATCGAGGGTGACTCAGTGAGGCTTAAGTAACAAAAGGCTTTAATGACAATGAATAAATAAATATTTACACTAATAGTGTCAGACAGAATGACTATGCCACCGTGCATTCTTCCTTCCTGGATCCAAATGAGGATCCTCCCCAACCAGGGATACGCACCCTTGCACTCGATTGGCTCAGCTTCCAGCCTCGACACTCCACAGGCTCTGGCTCGATCATGTGACCCTCAGGGAACGTCCCCTTAAAGGGGCCACCCTCGCAAAATCCTGCTCGCCTAACACCTGCACTCACCTAAGGAGAAAACAAAAAGAAAACATTGTTAATATAGGCAACAATTTTCAGAAAAACATCAGGAATATCCAAAGCAACTTGTCATAACTTTAATCAATCCGGTGACTTCTGAACGCTTGGAGAACGTCTCAGCTCTGAGCAAGGTTCGCCTGGAAATGAAGAATCAGGTCAGATGGATGCGAAAGAAAAACTCATCAATCCGGGGTCAGATCCTCCTCGGCTGCTACTCTCTCCTCAGACACAGAAACCACTGGTTGTTCCAGATCCACATTTACAACTGGGATCCCTGTAACCAATCCTGGCAAACTCGAATTTACTGCAGCGGTTGCCTGTTGATCCCTTGTATGAGGCACTGCTCTCCTCCTCAGAGGGTCAATGCTTCTTCACATGACAACCTTGTATCTCTACAACACAGGAGATCACACAATCTCACCAATCTCAACTTGGAAAACTCTGTCATTCTTCATGATTTTCTTTCTAAGAAAATCTGCCCTCTTGCCAAAGTATTGGCGGAATTGGCTTATCTTCTCTGGATATGTCCAGCAAAGTCCAAAACTATTGTAAAATGCCGACCATAAATGTGGTGCCCAGCCTCCACCCTTCCACCAATAAACTGCCCTGCAAAGTCAATATGTATTCTAGCCCAGGGTCTGCCCGCCCACTCCGAAAGATGCACCTTAGCCGACGGTGGCAAGGCCTATTGAGCTTCACAGCTGGGGCATTGACTAACTATCCTTTCTATTTCCTTATCAATGCCCAGCCACCAAACATAACCTCCAGCTAGTGCTTTTATCCTGCTTTGTCCCAGATGTGAATCATGCAATTCTTGCAGTAAAAGTTGGGATAGGATCCATAGAATCCATAGAATCCCTACAGTGCAGAAGGAGGCCATTTTATTTAATTCTTTGAAGATGTAGATAGTAGAGTTGACAAGGGAGAACCAGTCGATGTGGTATATTTGGAGTTTCAGAAAGCGTTTGATAAAGTCCGGCACAAGAGATTATCGTGCAAGATTAAAGCGCATGGGATTGGGGGAAGTGTATTGAGATGGATAGAAAACTAGTTGGCAGAGAGGAAACAAAGAGTAGGAATTAATGGATGCTTTTCAAATTGACAGGCAGTAACTAGTGGGGTGCCACAGGGATCGGTGCTGGGACCCCAGTTATCCACAATATATATTAATGATTTGGATGACGAACAAAATGTAACATCTCAAAGTTTGCAGATGATACCAAGTTGGGCGGGAGGGTGAACTGTTGTGAGAATACAGAGATCCTTCAGAATGATCTGGACAGGTTGGGTGAGTGGGCAAATCAATGGCAGATGCAGTATAATTTGGATAAATGTGAGGTTATTCACTTTGGAAGCAAAAACAAGAAGGCTGATTACTACCTGAATGGCTGTAAATTGGGAGAGGGGAGTGTGCAGCGGGACCTGGGTGTCCTTGTGCACCAGTCACTGAAGGTAAGCATGCAGGTGCAGCAGGCGGTAAAGAAGGCAAATGGCATGTTGGCCTTCATTGCGAGAGGTTTCGAGTACAGGAGCAGGGATGTGTTGTTGCAATTATACAGGGCCTTGGTGAGGCCACACCGAGAGTATTGTGTGCAGTTTTGGTCTCTTTTTCTGAGGAAAGATGTTCTTGCTCTTGAGTGAAGATTTACCAGGCTGATTCTGGGGATAGCGGCACTAATGTATGAGGAGACATTGACGAGGATTGTTTTCGCTGGAGTTCAGATGAACCAGGGGGATCTCATAGAGACTTATAAAATTCTAACAGGACTGGACAGGGTAGATGCAGGGAGGATGTTCCCGATGGTGGGGGAATCCAGAACCAGGGGTCACTGTTTGAGGATTCAGGGTAGACCATTTAGGATGGAGGTGAGGAGACATTTTTTCACACAACGAGTGGTGAGCCTGTGGAATTCATTACCACAGGAAGCAGTTGATGCCAAAACATTGAATGTATTCAAGAGGAGACTGGATATAGCACTTGGGGCAAATGGGATCAAAGGTTATGGCGGAAAAGCAGGATTAAAGTTTTTAAAGTTTATTTATTAGTGTCACAAGTAGGCTTATATTAATACTGCAATGAAGTTACTGTGAAAATCCCCTAGTCACCACCCTCCAGTGCCTGTTCGGGTATACTGAGGGAGAATTTAGCATGGCCAATGCACCTAACCAGCACGTCTTTTGGACTGTGGGAAGAAACCGGAGCACTTGGAAGAAACCCACGCAGACACGGGGAGAACGTGCAGACTCCACACAGACAGTGACCCAAGGCCGGAATTGAACATGGGTCCCTGGTGCCATGAGGCTGCAGTACTTGCCACCGTGCCGCTCCCTTTAAACTTTAAAAAAACTTTAAAACTTTCAACTTATCGAATCACCATCCTTGCATCACCATCTTAACTTTCAGTAACACTGGGTCTCTTTCTGTCATGATGTGGAGATGCCGGCGTTGGACTGGGGTGGGCACAGTAAGAAGTCTCACAACACCAGGTTAAAGTCCAACAGGTTTATTTGGCAGCACTAGCTTTCGGAGCCTCAAGCTCCTTCATCAGGTGAGTGGGAGTTGTGTTCACAAACAGGGCATATAAAGACACAAACTCAATTTACAAAATAATGGTTGGAATGCGAGTCTTTACAGGTAATCAAGTCTTAAAGGTACAGACAATGTGAGTGGAGAGAGGGTTAAGCACAGGTTAAAGAGATGTGTATTGTCTCCAGCCTGGACAGTTAGTGAGATGTTTCAAGCCCAGGCAAGTCGTGGGGGTTACAGATAGTGTGACATGAACCCAAGATCCCGGTTGAGGCCGTCCTCATGTGTGCGGAACTTGGCTATCAGTTTCTGCTCAGCGATTCTACGTTGTCGTGTGTCGTGAAGGCCGCCTTGGAGAACGCTTACCTGAAGATCAGAGGTTGAATGCCCGTGACTACTGAAGTGTTCCCCAACTGGAAGGGAACACTCCTGCCTGGTGATTATCGAACGGTGTTCATTCATTCATTGTCGTAGCGTCTGCATGGTCTCCCCAATGTACCATGCCTCGGGACATCCTTTCCTGCAGCGTATCAGGTGGACAACATTGGCCGAGTCGCAAAAGTATGTACCGTGTACCTGGTGGATGGTGTTCTCACGTTGATTACCTGTAAAGACTCGCATTCCAACCATTATCTTGTAAATTGAGTTTGTGTCTTTATATGCCCTGTTTGTGAACACAAGTCCTCACTCACCTGAAGAAGGAGCTTGAGGCTCTGAAAGCTAATGCTGCCAAATAAACCTGTTGGACTTTAACCTGGTGTTGTGAGACTTCTTACTCTCTTTCTGTCCACATCGTTACGCTTCTCTCTGAGATTGGCAAGGTGTCTATCATATGCAGAGCTGACACTCTCTCTTGTGGACCTGTTGGTGATGCCACTATCTGAGTGTAACCGTTTCTGATGTTCGTGTCCCTGAACGATGCTGAAAAGTATAACTACACGCGGCCAATACGAGATCCCACCTCTGCACTCTTGCCCAAGCTATTGGTGGAACTAGCTTCTATTCTCTGAATAAGCCCAGCAATGGCTTGTGGTCTGAAACTATCGTGCACTGTGATGCCCAAGGACACTGAAAGCTTTTCTTCATCGCCAGTGTGAAAAATCGAGAGCTTAAGTAAAACAAAGGCATTCTTGCCAACGAATAAATAAATATTTATACTAATGGGATCAGACAGAATAACTCTGCAACTGAACAACATTCCTGCCTGGCTCTGACTGAGGATACTCCCTGACCCGGGATACATGCCCTTGCACTCGATTGGCTCAGCTTCCAGCCTCGACACTTCATAGGGTCCAGCCTGATCACGTGACCCTCAGGAAATGCCACGTTTATTGGGAAGCTTGTAACCTGATCTCAAAATGAAATCCTCTGCCCTCTTTCCCATGGCGACAGGAAACTCACTAACCCGGTATCCAAGTTGAATTGTTAATCAGCTATCAGCTCTGACTGGACAGTCAGAGGCTTTTTCCTAGGGCTGAAATGGTTGCCCCACGAGGACACAGGTTTAAGGTGCTGGGGAGTAGGTACAGAGGAGATGTCAGGGGTAAGTTTTTCACTCAGAGGGTGGTGGGTGCGTGGAATGGGCTGCCAGCAACGGTGGTGGAGGCGGATTCGATAGGGTCTTTGAAGAGACTTTTAGATAAGTACATGGAACTTAGTAAGATAGAGGGTTATAGGTAAGCCTAGTAATCGCTAAGGTAGGGACATTTTCGGCACAACTTTGTGGGCTGAAGGGCCTGTATTGTGCTGTAGTTTTTCTATGCTTCTATGTTTCTATCTCAAATTACCGCCACTGTTCATCTTCAAATCTGAGAAACAGGGTCCAGCACAACTATATCCAACCTGATGTTGATAAGATCTTTTTGGGGTTTGGGGGAGTTAGTGTCTCCTCATTGGAGATTTAGAAACGACTGTCAATACCCCCCCTCCGCTGCCCCACCGCCCCAGTGTTAACATTTGGTGCCTCTCATTCAGTTAAACAATGTGACTCTCCTGACCTAAGAGAGGTTACTGTCAGAAAGAGCTGAAGCAAAGTAAAAGTTAAAGTTTATTTATTAGTCACAGGTAAGGCTTACATTAACACTGCAATGAAGTTACTGTGAAATTCCCCTAGTCGCCACAGTCCGACGCCTGTTCGGGTCAATGCACCTAACCAGCACGTCTTTCAGAATGTGGGAGGAAACCGGAGCACCCGGAGGAAACCCACGCAGACACGGGCAGAACGTGCAAATTCTACACAGACAGTGACCCAAGCCAGGAATCGAACCCGGGTCCCAGGCACTTTGAAAGCAGCAGTGCTAACCACTGTGATTAGGCTTACATTAACACAGCAATGAAATTACTGTGAAAATCCCCTAGTTGCCACACTCCGGCGCCTGTTCAGGTACACTGAGGGAGAATTCAGCACGGCCAATGCACCTAACCAGCACATCTTTCGGACTGTGGGAGGAAACCAGAGCGCCTGGAGGAAACCCACACAGACACGGGGAGAATGTGCAGACTCCACACAGACAGTGATCCAAACCAGGAATTGAACCTGGCTCCCTGGAGCTGTGAGGCAGCAGTGCTAACCACTGTGCCACTGTGCACCCCCTAGCATAGGTCACATGTCTTCTTTCATTTAGTGCAGCATGGTTATGTGCATTGGCCATGCTAAAATCTCATTCATTGCAGTGTTAATGTAAGCCTATTTGTGACACTAGTATTTAAACTTAAACTTATTTAACCTACATTTAAAGATACGTTCTAAGCCATGATGACTTTATAAACCAAAAGATAAAGTCCCAAATTATACTAATCATATGAACATCACATTTGTAACAAATTCAAATCTATTATTCAATTCTGCATATTCCAACCCAAACAACAATACATTCAATGCAATTGAATCATTTTCTGTTTATTTATTTACTTATTAGTGTCACAAGTAGGCTTACATTAACACTGCAATTAAGCTACTGTGAAAACGTATTACCAAACTGAGGTTCACAAGCCCTTGATTTAATGGGAGTATTTAAATCCATAAGAATGGGTACATTTGTGGTAGATAAGAAATAAAAACCTTTAAAATCTCAAATCTGAACCTAACCTGCCCACTTCCAGTTACAAACGGGAAGGTCAGGTGGTGGGCGGCCAACCAACCCCCTCTCAGGAGGCAAATCACTCAATAAAATCTTGCATGCCTCCATTTTAATCAACTTGCTATTCCTCCGCTTTGGAGAAACCAAGTAGGTACATGGAGGCAAGAAGGGCCCAATCCGTAAAATATGTGAATTTGTAGCACTGCTTGAGGGCCAAGAGGAACAGAAGTGCTTTCTCAAAGCCCAAGGAGCTTACTGACTTCCTTCCCATGACTGTTCAACCCCCATACCTGTAATCACTAAACCCTGCCCAGATCACTAACTCTCCCTGATCTAACCTTCCCCCAACCCCCACTATCTCCGACACCCCCACCCTGATCTCTCCCACTTTCATATTCTCTTCTGACGATAATCTCATCCCTTCCATCGTCACCACATGATCTTCACACTCTCTACCCCGTGACCACAATCTCCTGTCTCCTTGCAATTGCCCCCACTCCTCATGAACTCCCCCATTTCCCCTCTTTTCCTGATTGTGGATTTTTGTCCCAGAGACAGGCTGCTTCAGTCAGGCTGTTTTTTATGCAGAAACCCTGATTTTAAAAAACAACTCAAAGGCATCCCACAGGAAATGCACATTTCTGGATTTCCCATCCCAACTCCCTACCCACCTTGCCATAGGTATCAGACCCATTGAGTCCCATTGATCTCCTGAGATAGACAAAGCCTTAATTACAACAACTTTTATATAATTTGGATTGTGTTATTTTTAATTAAGTGGAAATTCATAACTTGCCCTTACGATTTCTATTAATGTTGTTGTTAACCATTTCTTTTATGTATCATGTCTATTATGGAGCTGGGCTTACTTTACCTTGCACTCTAAGAAATAAAATGAAGTGAAAGGGGCGGCACGGTGGCACAGTGATTAGCGCTGTTGTCTCACAGCATCAGGGATCCGGGTTCGATTCCAGCCTTGGGTGGCTGTCTGTGTGGAGTCTGCATGTTCTCCCCATGTCTGCGTGGGTTTCTTCCAGGTGCTCCAGTTTCCTCCCGCAGTCCAAAGTTGTGCAGGTTAGGTGGATTGGCCATGCTAAGTTGCCCCTTAGTGCCCAAAGATGTGTAGGTTAGGGTGATGAGTGGGGTAAATACGTAGGGTTACGGGGATAGGGTGGGATGCACTCAGAGTGTCAGTGCAGATTTGATGGGCCAAATGGCCTCCTTCTGTACTGTAGGGGTTTCTATGATTCCATTCTCTGACTCTATGAAATAAAATTGCCATGATTGTATTGGTAATTAAAAATATACAATGCAGTATTGCCGAATATATTTCAGATCCTATACAAAAAGCTGCAGATATACATCTTCTCATGTAGTACATTTACAATGAGAAACACCTTCATTTTACTACAACTGTAATGCTTCAAAGCATATAAAATATTCCTTTATATGAAAATGTTACCAAAGTTTCACCTCTGCTCAGTAACAGTTGCACACAACTTGCATCAAGTGCATTCTGAGAATCAATTACAGTATTATCTAATGGTTTTCTTGTAACATCAGCCTAGTTTTGTTCTATCTTGGTGTACTGTACACTGGTTGGTGCATCACTGAGCTATTTATAGATGTCTCTATATTCAGCTGCTGCTTTGCAAGGTTCTGCAAACCAGCCTGAAGTGCATTGCAGGAGTGAATGACAATGAATGTGGATAGCAATCAGGTGGAATAATGATCAATTAGCCAATGCATTAAAATTTCACTCCTGGTATTTTAATGCATAACATATTGTTACGGGGACTGGATTATTATTGACTGAGACACAGCACAGACAAACAGTGTGAAATTAAGAATAGTGCACTAAGTATTGAACATTTAATTTTATAATCTTTGCCTTGTTTACTGTTATTTTAAGTCTCCAGTTGGTATTCACCTCTTGAGAAGAATTTTGCCATCACGACAGAAGACAAGTGAATTTTAAGAATTGAAAACATGTTTTTACTCTTTGCACCAAGTATTAGCATCAGCCATGGGGGCAAAATACTAGCATGTGATAATGTTAGTCTTTTTATTTCACTCCAGTGTTCTTCTCACCCCTCTTTTCTTTAGGTACGGATCAAAGGAGCAATCCTACACAGTCAGGTCATAGGGAGATAGGAATTAGGAGTGAGACTAGGCAATTCAGACCTTTGTACCCACACTGCCATTCATGGCTGATCTCCATCTCATCCTAACTCCACTCTCCTGCCTTTCCCCCATAGCCCTTTATCCCGTTTTTGATCCAATATTTATCTCTCTCTTTCTTGAATCCATTGGTTGATTCTGCACCCACTGCACTCTGGGGCAGCAAGCTCCATAGATTCACAACCCTCTGTGAGAAGTAGCTTCTCCTTATCTCTGTCTTGAAACCCCCCCCTTACTCTACAACTATGACCTCTTGTTCTAGACTGTTCTAGAAGGGGGAACATTTGGTTAACATTTACTTTATCAATCTCATTGAATATTTTATATACGTCAGTCAAATCCCCCCTCATTCTTCTGTACGCTAGTGAGTACAAACCCAAGCTACTCAACCGTTCCTCGTACAACAGTCCCTTCAAACTTGGAATCAATTGAATGAACCTCTTCTGAACCGCCTCCAGTGCCACCACATCCTTCCTCAAAGAAGGTGACCAAAACTGAACACAATTCTTCAAGTGTGGTCTCACCAATGCCTTATACAATTGTAACAACCCTTCACTACTTTTATACTCTAGACCCTTTGCAATAAATATCAAGATTCCATTTGCCTTCCTAATAACATTCTGCACTTGCATACCCACTTTCTGAGACTCATGCACAAGGACACCCAGATCCCTCTACACAGATGCCACTGTCATTGTTATTCAATGCGCAAGTCTTCAGAGGAATTGTCAGCAGGCTATTTAAGCAAGGACACCATTACAGTCACACAGGGAGATCTTGAGGCGCAGTGGGTAGTGGCCCTGCCTCTGAGGTGGAGATTTTGGGTTCAAGTCCCTCACCGGGACCTGATGGCCAAGGAAGGTGCATGCGTAATGCAACCAAATAGGTTGATTATCAACCCGTAAATCCTTCCAACACACGCCAATGGGGAGAGAGTTTTGATCAGCCATGTGATGGAAAGAACATAGGAATCCTATCCACATCTGCAGACTGCAACATACATGTGAGACCTTCTGTGTAAACTATAACATGCCAGTTGATCCTCTCCTCCCTGACATCCACACATGGAGCGGTCACTGGATATTGATTCGACGACACTCCCACATTTGGATTTTTTTTTGGACTTTCTCAAGGAAACAAGGAATATGGAGATCAGGCAGAAAGGTGTATTTGAGATGGAGGATCAGCTATGATGGTGGATCTTTTATATTCCCTCTTTCAGGGACAATACAGCTCATTATATTGTCTCCAGTACTTCCTCAATTGAGGAAAGCAATAGATTTAACAATGACTGGTCTGTGGCTGACTTCAGGATTTTGGTACTAAGGTATTACAGGACATTAAAAGAGATATTACAACAACAACTTGTATTCAGATTGTGGCAATAATGTAGAAAACCCTTCGTAGTGGTTCATTCACAAAATAGGACCCGAGCATTCTTGTCACATAAGATGATGGTTGGTGTCGTGGTGGTCAACATCATCTGGTGTGACTTGGGCATGGCAGTCTTTGCTGCATTTTCTGTTGAGGGAGACAGTGAGGGTGAAAGTGCATGATTCACTGGCCTCTCTGGTTCCTCTTTCCGGCCAGCTGAGCTCTGTGTTTCTGCTCACTTCTTCCAAACAGTCAGCCTTCAGAGATCACAACTGCCTCCCAATTGTGAGTGTCAATGCCTGCCATTTTCCCATCTCACATGGAAGGGTTCTTGTAGTGGAGGGATGGATGCTCAGGAGGACATGACCCCGCGGCCAGTTCATCGTACAGAAGGTCTTTGGGTATACAGCTCCAATGAATGTGGCTGAGCTAATGCAGGTGTCATTGGCTTAGCAGTGAGTGTATGATATGGAATGAGCACACTCCAGGATTAGCTATGAGGAGAGGTTGGAGAAACTTGGTTTGTTCTCACTGGAACAACAGAGGTTGAAGGGCGACCTAATAGAGGTTTACAAGATTATGAGGGGCATGGACAGCGTGGATAGTCAGAAGCTTTTTCCCAGGGTGGAAGAGTCAATTACTAGCGGGCATAGGTTTAAGGTGCGAGGGACAAGGTTTAAAGGAGATGTACAAGGCAAGTTTTTTATACAGAGGGTGGTGGGTGCTTGGAACTCGCTGCGGAGGAGGTAGTGGAAGCAAATATGATAGTGACTTTTAGGGGGCGCCTTGACATGGATAGGATGGGAATAGAAGGATACGGTCCCCGGAAGGGTAGGGGGCTTTAGTTCAGATGGGCAGCATGGTCAGTGTAGGCTTGGAGGGCCGAAGGGCTTGTTCCTGTGCTGTAATTTTCTTTGTTTTTTGTTCTTTTCTTTGTTCTTTGACCTCAGAGCTGGTGACCTTGTCCTGCCAAAGGACACAAGGATACACCTGAAAGTCTATGCTGTGCAGGTTTCACAAACGTAGAGGTGTGCACTGATGACACAGGCTTGGTAGTCTTGCAATTTGATGTTCTCAGTCATTGTCACTGCTGACAGATGGCCATCTGGTAACATCCTGATCCATGACATGTGTCTTCCTGATGCTGATGGTCAAACCCAAACTCTATCCAGATGTGACAGAGTCCGTCCATTTGTTGAAGATGTTCTCTCGTGGAATGTAGGTGTGACAATGTCAGTATAGCGCAACTCTCTGATGAAGATTTACCGTGCCTTTCTCTTGGATCTCAAGCGAGCGAGGCGAAACAGCTTCCCATAGGTTCTGGTATGTAAGTAGCACCCTCTGTTGACAACCTGAATGCATGTGACAGCAGTAAAGAGAAGAATGTGCCAAAGAGTGTCGCTGTCAGAACACAACACTGTTTGACCCCCACTGTGGATCTCAAAGGATTCTGATGTTGCCCCGTCAAAGCCGACCTTAACCATCATGTTGTCCAGGAGGGAGGAGATCACACTGAGGAGCTTTGTCAGGGAACCAGTTTTCTCCAGCTGGCTCTGCTCACATGGTCAAATGCCTTGGTGAGATCCATGAAGACAATGTTGATGTGCCAATCTAAAGAACCAGAGTAGGCGACTCACTGAAAGAGATGCAACAGCAAGTTGTTTTTCCATTAAATGAAGCAATTGTGCAGCATGCCAGTGCTCCAACATGGGGCACATGCGGTAAAGGTCCTGTTTTGACCATATCATAGAACCATAGAACCCCCACAGTGCAGGAAGAGGCCATTCAGCCCATCGAGTCTGCACCAACCACAATCCCACCCAGGCCCTACCCCCATATCTTACCCGCTAATCCCTCTAATCAACACATCTCAGGACACGAAGGGGCAATTTTAGCATGGCCAATCAACCTAACCCGCACATCTTGGGGCGGCACGGTAGCACAGTGGTTAGCACTGCTGCTTCACAGCTCCAGGGGCCTGGGTTCAATTCCCGGTTTGGGTCACTGTCTGTGTGGAGTTTGCACATTCTCCTCGTGTCTGCGTGGGTTTCCTCCGGGTGCTCCGGTTTCTTCCTGCAGTCCAAAGATGTGCGGGTTAGGTTGATTATCCATGCTAAAAAATTGCCCCTTAATTCCCTGGGATGCGTGGATTAGCGGGTAAAATACGTAGGGATATGGGGGTAGGGCCTGGTTGGGATTGTGGTCGGTGCAGACTCGATGGGCTGAATGGCCTCTTTCTGTACTGTAGGGTTTCTATGATTTCTATGATATGATATCATTAATGAAAAAACTAAACGATAGGCTGGATTTTTCATACAGCGGAATAGCAAAACATGAGTGATAAGACACCTTTGCTGATATGTCTTGTAGCCAACTTAAGGTGCCTGATAAACTCAATGCGACAGTCCAACATAATTGGGTAGCATTTCACAGTCTCACAGGTTGGCGGTGTGCAGGTTAGATGCCCCATTTCACTACGTTTTCAATCTGAACCATGCCACATGGCTGCTCTCACAGACCTCTCAATAACTGGTTTCAAAGTTCAAGGAAAGGGCATGGGATCCAAGGGGCTGCTGCCCGGTGGATCCAGAACTGGCTTGCCCAAAGGAGGCAGAGGGTGGGTATGATGGGTCTTTTTCTAAATGGAGGTCGGTCACCAGTGGTGTGCCCCAGGGATCTGTTCTGGGACCCTTGCTGTTTGTCATTTTCATAAATGACCTGGATGAGGAAGTGGAGGGATGGGTTGGTAAGTTTGCCGACAACACGAAGGTTGGTGGGGTTGTGGATAGTCTGGAGGGATGTCAGAAGTTACAGAGGGACATAGATAGGATGCAAGACTGGGCGGACAAGTGGCAGATGGACTTCAACCCAGATAAATGCGTCGTGGTCCATTTTGGTAGGTCAAATGGGATGAAGGAGTACAATATAAAGGGAAAGAGTCTTAGTACGGTAGAGGATCAGAAGGACCTTGGGGTCCAGGTCCATAGGACTCTGAAATCGGCCCCGCAGGTGGAGGAGGTGGTTAAGAAGGCGTATAGTGTGCTGGCCTTTATCAATTGAGGGATTGAGTTTAGGAGTCCGGGGATAATGATGCAGCTATATAAGACCCTTGTCAGACCCCACTTGGGGTACTGTGCTCAGTTCTGGTCACCTCACTATAGGAAGGATGTGGAAAAGATTGAAAGGGTACAGAGGAGATTTACAAGGATGTTGCCTGGATTGAGTGGCATGCCTTATGAGGATAGACTGAGGGAGCTCGGTCTTTTCTCCTTGGAGAGACGAAGGATGAGAGGAGACCTAATAAAGGTGTATAAGATGTTGAGAGGCATAGATCGGGTGGACTCTCAGAGGCTTTTTCCCAGGGTGGAAATGTCTGCTACGAGGGGACACAGGTTTAGGGTGCTGGGGGGGTAGGTACAGGGGAGATGTTAGGGGTAAGTTTTTCACACAGAGGGTGGTGGGCGAGTGGAATCGGCTGCCGTCAGTGGTGGTGGAGGCGAACTCAATAGGGTCTTTTAAGAGACTCCTGGATGAGTACATGGAGCGTAATAGGATGGAGGGTTATAGGTAGGTCTAGAAGGTAGGGATGTGTTCGGCACAACTTGTGGGCCGAAGGGCCTGTTTGTGCTGTAGTTTTTCTATGTTTCTATGAAAAGGTGGTACTGAAGAAAGGTAGGATACAGCTTAGGAGGAGTGCATGACTCACAGAGATGAATGGGAAGCGGAGGCAAATAAAAGTGTCATTAAAAATTAGGAGAAAGTGTCATATCACTTTGCTTATGACATCCTAGAACAGAAACTTTTGTTTTATATCTGGTTAGTAATGAATGTGGCATTGTACCGTTAGCTAATAAATCACAAGATAAGGTTTTAAGTTCAGTGAGGTACGATTTCATTAGATGTGAGTCTAAAATAATAAATCTGCTTTTCATGCAAATTGCTTTTATTATTTAAAACATTAAGAATCTTATATTTCAATTAAATATATGGAAAATGTATAATCTATGTTGTGAAATTCCACTGCCCTACTGTCAACTAAGGAAGTGATTTAATATGTATTAATGCCTGGAGAGAATACACACTGTTCTGTATGCAAATGTTGTTATGATGATGCTTTGAGCATAAAAAGACATTTAGTGTTATTCTTGAATGAACTGGTTGAAGAAACAACAGTTGGACTCTGGATTAACTTAACCTTCTTCCTTGATTTTTATTTTTTTAAGAAAATCAAATGTACGAAGGTTCTGGAATTGTTTGAGGTGGAATGAAATCTAATGAGAAATTTGCAAAAAGACCGACTATGATGTTATCATTGACCGTTGACATCCTGGGGAATGAGGGCGGAGACTTTAATCCCCTCAAAACCCATTCACATGCACATTGTTAAATTGGGTCCAGAGCCCATATCTTATCCTAATTCATATGTAAAAACCTTCAATTTTACATGACTACAGAAGTTTATTAAAGTTTATTTATTTATTAGTCACAAGTAAGGCTTACATTAACACTGCAATGAAGTTACTGTGAAATTCCCCTTGTCACCACACTCCAGCACCTGTTTGGGTCAATGCACCTAACCAGCACATCTTTCAGAATGTGAGAAGAAACCCACGTAGATACGGGAAGAATGTGCAAACTCCACACAGACAGTGACCCAAGCTGGGAATTGAACGCAGGTCCCTAGCGCTGTGAAGCAGCAGTAATAACCACAGTGCTACCGTGCCGCCCCCTCATTAGCGATTCAGGTCTTGCCATAAAACAAAATAAGGATATTCCTAAAAGTAACAGTTCCATGAATGTAAGAAATATCCAATAGTTACACCAAAAAACTAACCAAAGGTTGGATTTGCGTTGGATTTAGCACACTTCCGTATATTTTGAATAAATATTTCCTACAAAGAAGTTTAAGTTTATTTATTAGTGTCACAAGTAGGCTTACATTAACACTGCAATGAAGTTACTGTGAAATTCCCCTAGTTGTCACACTCCGGCGCCTGTTCGGGTACACTGAGGGAGAATTTAGCATGGCCAATGCACCTAACCAGCATGTCATTCGGACTGCAGAAGTTGAGATAATTCTCTTTAGAAACACTTTACTTGGAGGAAGTTGTCAGGATAATGAAGTAGACTGACAAAGCTAATCAAAATACTCTTGTTGTTCAGCATTAAGGTGAAACACGAATTAAATATAAAAGTAGGGGAGTCAAGAAATAATGAGCTCATGAAGAATGTTACTTGGAGAACCACTGTTGTGAAAATATAATGAGTGCAAGATTACCTAGAAGTATTTTTGGCCAGAGATTGATAGATGTCATGAGAAAGCAAGCAGGCTGGGTGCAGTCAATCAGGAAAAATGGGCTTATTGGCTTCAAAGTCTGTTTCATCATTGAGAAATGTCAGAGTTAATTTGTGGGTAAGAAGAGGTAAACTACAATGTACAAGTATTAACTTCCCCCAAAAGAGGGTGCAAATTGCAAGAAAATAGCCAGCATTATATAAATGATGGTAAATAATCTCGGTGAATTTCATGCAGAGTAACAGATAACTGGTGCTCAGAAACCAGACAGAAACTTACACAGTGCAATTCAAGGAAGAGCAGGAGAGCTCTTCCCAGTGGAATAAAAACAGAAGAGAAGTCACATTCGACTTGAAACATTGCTCTCTCCACAGACGCTGCCAGACCTGCTGAGTTTCTCCAGCATTTTCTGTTTCTCTTTCAGATCTCCAGCGTCCACAGTATTTCACTTTATTTTGAAGCTCTCCCCGTTGTCCTGGACAATATTTATGGCTCAACCAATATCACCGAAACAGATTGCTTGGTTATTATCCCATCCTTATTTGTGAGAGCCTGCCATGCACAAATTGGCTGCCACATCTCCCGACATTACAATGGTGGCCGTGCTTCTAAAGGGACTCCACCGGCTTTATACTGCATTATGATATCTGAGGTCATGAATGACGCTATATAAATGCATAATTTTCTTGTATTTGGTTAGGATTATATTCACTGGAGTTTAGAAGAGTGACGGGGATCTCATAGAAACTTATAAAATTCTAAGAGGGTTAGACAGGGTAGATTCAGAAAGAATGTTCCCAATGGTGGGGGAGTCCAGAACTAGGCGTCATAGTTTGAGAATAAGGGGTAAACCATAGAACCATAGAAAATTACAGCTCAGAAACAGGCCTTTTGGCCCTTCTTGTCTGTGCTGAACCATTTTATGCCTAGTCCCACTGACCTGCACTTGGACCATATCCCTCCACACCCCTCTCATCCATGAACCCGTCCAAGTTTTTCTTAAATGTTAAAAGTGACCCCGCATTTACCACTTTATCCGGCAGCTCATTCCACACTCCCACCACTCTCTGCGTGAAGAAGCCCCCCCTAATATTCCCTTTAAACTTTTCTCCTTTCACCCTTAACCCATGCCCTCTGGTTTTTTTCTCCCCTAGCCTCAGCGGAAAAAGCCTGCTTGCATTCACTCTATCTATACCCATCAAAATCTTATACACCTCTATCAAATCAAAAACCTTTTAGGACTGAGGTGAGGAGAAATTTCTATCCCTAGCGGGTGGACAATGTGTGGAATGCACTACCACAGAAAGTAGTTGAGGCCAAAACATTGTGTGATTTCAAGAAGAAATTAGATATCGCTCTTGGGGCTAAAGGGATCAAGGGATATGGGGGGAAGGGGGGATCAGGATATTGAATTCGCTTGATCAAAATGAATAGCGGAGCATGCTCGAAGAGCCGAATGGCCTCCTCCTGCTTCTAGTTTCTATGTTTCTGTGTATAATGAAACATTCTGAAATGTTTCACTGGAAGGGTTATGGATACTGAGCAGGAAGTGGAAGAGAAGTGAAAAGAGGGGACACAAACTTTGTCAGTGGGGTGTGTTTTGAGGTGAAGGGGTTTAGGAAGGGTCATCCTGTCTCGAAACGTTGGCTCTATTCTCTCTACAGATGCTGTCAGACCTGCTGAGATTTTCCAGCACTTTCTGTTTTTGTTTCAGATTCCAGTGTCTGAGGTATTTTGCCTTTATTTTAGGCAAAGGATTCCCAGGTGATGGGTGTAGTGTGGTAGAAGGTAGTAACACAGGGGGAATCCGAAGGTCATGTGATGTTTCAGAAATTTGAATCCCTTTTATCCACATTGATCTCAACAGTCGATTACCACCACAAAGTGGTACAACAAACTGTGAGGATACAAGGGGTGACACGGTGGCACAGTGGTTAGCACAGCTGCCTCACAGCGCCAGTGACCCGGGTTCGATTCCTGGCTTGGGTCACTGTCTGTGCGGAGTCTGCACATTCTCCCCAGGTCTGCATGGGTTTCCTTCAGGTACTCCAGTTTCCTCCCACAGTCCAAAAAAAGGCATGTTGGTTAGGGTGCATTGGCCATGCTAAATTCTCCCACAGTGTACCCGAACAGGTGCCGGAGTGTGGCGACTAGGGGATTTTCACAGTAACTTTGTTGCAGTGTTAATGTAAGCCTACTTGTGACACTGATAAATAAACTTATATTTTAATTTTACAAACATTTCCTCAAATGGTTAGATTGGATTTTACTGTCAAATGTTTGAATTTTGGCTCGAGTTATGATTGTGTTAAATGAATGTTCTTATCACTGCTCTCTGGGCTTCCATTTGATGTAGAAATTGTTCACTATCTGAAGGTAAAAGTAGTGTTAAAGGTCTCTGTAAGAAAGGTTGTTTACCAGGTTTACAGATCAGAGCCCGAAAGACTTTATTTAGGATGCAGAGCTCGAAGTTATATCTGATCACGTGAGCAGACCTATAGGGTGAGCAGGTTATTTTTAGAAACAGATTTGCAAGACATTCACCATCTTGTGCAAAAAATATCCCTCCCTACTTTCGAGAAAGGCACGTTCTGTAGCAAGACACGGTTTTAACTCCTTTGGTAATGTGTGTTTTATTTTGGGGGGGGGATCATTGCATTGTGAGGATTGCACCGATAACTCCTAACCTGGTGCTGGCAGGCGGGCGATGGAATAGGAATTTGAGGATAACCTTTTCCCTGTCTGTGAAACAGGGGGGAGGGGAGGGGGGTCAGTTCAATTCAGCTGCTGCTCCAGTCCCAGCTACTTCTGTGATGCTGTTGAAGTCACCTCCCTGCATAGTGTTTTCCCAGCTCTGGGGATTGAGATATATATATAAATTATTCTGGTGGTGGGAGCTGGGAAGTGCACGCGGGGGGAGGGGGGGATATGGAATTGCATTTCTCAATGTATGTGTGCGCAGATCATTCATTAATGGACCGTTTCACAGGAGTTTGTGAATGAGTGGGAGCGAGATAAACACGTGAGGGACGTGCTGTGCATTTAAAACACAACCAGAAAAATCATTTTATACTGGCGAGAGGTGGCATATTGGGGGCTATTAAAAGAAAACGTGTCCCGGTATAACCTTTAATTTTCCATCCCAGTGTCTGTCTGTGTGTTTTGTTTAATTTTTGGATTATTCATTCATATATTTTGTTATCCTGATGCCAGTAACACTGTTTGCAGAGTTCGTGGACTATTTTTAGACAGGGAAGGGAAGGGATTGTGACTTGGGTATTTTTGGGTTGAATGGATTGATTTATTTTTGTAAGTGTGTGTGTGTTTCTTTCCTCGGCAGCCTGTTCCTGGATCTGGGTGGATGTTGGGAGTGTTTGATGGCTGATGCCAGGCTTTGGAGACGCGTTGCAGCCTTTTCTTCCCTCACCCGCCCCCCCCCCCCCGAATTAATTTGATACTATTTTTGAAACTCACAGCGTTTCTAAGGGAGACCTAATGACGCAATGACGTCAATGCAGGTCAATAAGACACTGGAGGAAGAGCTGCTTGTTCAGAGCAAAGCCATCTCCATAAACCCAAACTCAAGCAGCAGAGCTTGATGCGTTTGTAACCCAGAAAATAATATATATATATATATATATAGGGGGAGAGAGAGCTTAGCTAACCGGGGGGGGGTCTGAATTCACAGGAAAACTCTGCTCCGAAATCCCTCCCTGGAAGTGGCCGTGGACACCAGCACACAGAAATGCCCTTGTTATTTAGTCTTCTGAGTTATTTTTCTCCCTCTTCCCCCCCCCCCCCGCCGAATCTGGCACCGAGCACGAAAGGTTTTGCCCCTGTTGATGAATTAAGAATGCAGATTTATCACGTGAAGGGCGCTTAAAAATATTATAAGGTGCATTTTCTTTAAAAAAAAAGGTTGTAGTGAATTCGCATCGTCAGAGCAGAGTGCATTGGCAGAACTGAAGCAATATTTTTTGAAAGGTAGGCGTTTAAAAACATAGTGTGTGTGTGTGTATCTGGTCTTTTTCTTCCTCTGCTAAAGCATGCGTGGCAGAGCGATACATGACTTGTTTAATGTTCTCCGTGTAATGTACTTCTTTATCCCCTGTTTTGGTGTTTGAGATTAAGTGGATGATTTGCCATGAAATCACATTCGACCAGCGCCCGTCCCATCCTGTGATGAATTGGTGTTCTCTGTCACTTATCGTACAGCTCTGTCGTTGTACCCACCTAAAGACTTTGTTACTGTGCAATAGTTCATCAAGACCTTTCTTTGAAAATGTTTAATGAATGATAGGTCTGTGCATGAACCGTGCCAGGCAAGTGAGGTGGGTTTGAAGCGGAAAAAAATAACCAGTCTTGGATCCTTCAGTCAAACAGATCCTGGCTACGGTGCCAGCAGAGCCCTTGTTAATCTAGAATAGGTATGTAAATAATTATTTTGTTTTCCCAGCCCTTTGCAGCTTGAAAGAGAATGCTGAGTGGGCTTAATGTGAGAAGAGAAATCACCATTGCCAGTGACTCACTGAAGGGTGTGATTGCTGAACACCCGCTCATGTGAAGAAGGATACCCATCCTGCAGGCACTGCCTTTGAGTGCCATCAGAATATCAGATTTTTACATGTTGATTTTATTTGGAAAACACACACACACACACACACAGGTGTAGCAACCAAAAACCTTTATTAAAACAAGAAAGTAAAAAGTGAATAAAAATTGGCAGAAATAAGATTAATTCATCAGCATCAATGTAAATTCCAGCCTAAATCTGCATGTTTTACTGAGATTGTTAGTTTACACGAAACCAGCCTCGCTCCAGCAATTAATCAATATTTTGCGATATGCCAATTTTGGGGCCAGTGTCATTTTCATTATCTGCACCCCCAAAATGTAGCAAATGCCCCAGAGGTTTTGCCTTTAGCTCCATTTATTGGCTTAATTTCAGCCATCTATTGGAACTGCCCCTGTTTGGTTTTCTCTGTGTGCCAACTTAAGTATTACTACGGCTGGCAGAATCACCCATAGTCTCCTATGCAACCATTCCATTTTATTTTGATTGACTTCCTCATCGGCTCTTTCCAATCCAAAGATGTGTGGGATCAATAAATGTTGCTTTTTGAGGGCTGATGAATACGCATATGTAGACATTTACCATCTCTTGCACACCCTCCTGCCATTTCTGAAAGCCTGTTCTATATTTACATGTTATGTGTCTTTTCTTTTACTTTCAGTCCAGGGATAGATCTACGCAAGAAGACCTCTGCAGATTCATATCTCATGTAAGGGCATCTATGACAAAAGAATCTTAAGAAATTTTATGGGTTACATGAAAGATAGGCATGGTAGTATTTAAATTTTAAGACGTGTTACCTCTGTAAAATGCATTCAAACTTATTCAAGCCTAGTTAGGGAGGAAAACAATCCATCTTTCAACAATCCTACATCTATTGTTATATTTAAAACAGAAGTCTTACACTTTTTTCCAGCTACAATTTGCCTTTTAAAGCATTAGTAACATAGCAAAATAACCCAAGGCACTTTCATAGAGGAATTCATAGAATCACTACAGTGCAGAAGAAGGCCATTTGGCCCATCAAGTCTGCACAAACACTCTGACAGACCCAGGCCCACCTATCCTCTTGCCCTATCCCCGTAACCCCACATATTTATCCTGCTAATCCTCCCAACCTTTGGACACTATCTTTGGACACTAAGGGGCAATTTTAGCATGGCCAATCCACCTAACCTGCACATTTTTCAGACTGTGGGAGGAAACCGGAGCACCCGAAGGAAACCCCCGCAGACACGGGGAGAATGCGCAGACTCCACATACACAGTCACCCGAGGCTGGAATTGAACCTGGGTCCCTGGCACTATGAGGCAGTAGTGCTAACCACTGTGCCGTCCCAAAACTGTTATCAATAAATAAAGATACAGAGGAAAATGTCAGATGATCAAAAGCTTGTTCAAAAAGATAGGTTTTTTAAGGAACAACTTTAAACAGGAGAGTTAGCGAGACAGAGAAGTTTAGGGAATGAATTCCAGAACAAATGGCCTAGGCAGCTGAAAGTGAGCCTGCTGGTGTGGAGCAATTCAAATCAAGGATGTGGAAGATGCCAGAGTTGGAGGATGCAGATATCTTTTATGGCTACAGGAGGTTACAGAGTTGGAAGGGGCAAGGTCACAGAGGGATTTGAAAACAAAGATGAGTTGAGGTGTCATCAGACTGTTTCGCTCTACAGATGCTGCCAGACCTGTTGCATTTAAGTAGCATGTACAGTTTTTAATTCGAATTTCCAGCATCCACCATATTTTGATTTTGTTAGGAGATAAGGATTATCTCGTGTAGTGTAGGGCAGGACTTACTCAGTCAATAGTAGGGCATTGGGGAGAGTTACAGAACAAAGAGATCTAGGGGTACATGTTCATAACTCCGTGAAAGTGGAGTCACAGGTGGACAGAGTGGTGAAGAAAACATTCAGCATGCTTGGTTTCATTGGTCAGAACATTGAATACAGGAGTTGGAACGTCTTGAGGTGTCATCAGACCTACACTGGGAAACAGTGTAGGTCAGAAAGCACGAGTCTATGGATGAATGAGATTAAATCTGAGTCGAGATAAATTTTGGGTGTTTTGGAGTTTTTGATATGCACAGGTTTACATGGAGTGAAAGGGGAGAGGCTGGTCAGAATTAGCATTGCTGGAGAGGCGATGGCCTAGTGGCATTATCGCCACATTATTAATGCAGAAAATCACCTAATGTTCTGGGGAACTGGGTTCTAATCCCGCCATGGCAGGCGGTGGAATTTGAATTCAATAAAAAATATCTGGAATTACGAATCTACTGATGATTGTGAAGTCATTGTCGATTGTCGGAAAAACCCGTCTGATTCACTGATGTCCTTTAGGGAAGGAAATCAGTCATCCTTACCTGGGCTGGCCTACATATGACTCCAGAGCCACAGCAATGTGGTTGACTCTCAACTGCAAGCCACTCAGTTCAAGGGCAACTAGGAATGGGCAATAAATGCTGGCCAACCAGTGATACCCATGTCCCATGAATAAATTGAAAAAAAATCCCATCAAATCTAGAGGTAACAGTGGCTTAGGTGAAGGTTTTAGCAACAGATGGGATGAGGCAGAGTTGGGACTCAGCTGACGTAAGCAGGCAATCTTGGTGATGGAGCAGATATGTGGTCAGAGGCTTATCTCAGAGTCAAGGACACACCAACGTTTCAAATTATCTGGCTTGTTATTGTTACTAACAAAGAAATAAATATTTCCGAGTAATTCTAATAATGACAATCTGAAGGAAACTCTATTAAAATACTGTATGTAGATTATGGGAAAGAACAATGAGGAAAGGAACAGGAAGGAATTTATGTGAAACTGCTGCTTGATAATACAGAGCTTGAATATTGCTGAAAAAGAGAGACATGTTGCTGAAGCTTTTCACCTTGCACTCATCAGGAGAAATGCAAGAATACCAAATTTCAAACAATCATGTTAATTTATACAACAGGAGAAAGGGGTTAATAGATTTGAAAACGCTGGATATATTTAGCAGGACAAGGCAGCAGATACCTGGGAACACCACCACCTGGAGGTTCCCCTCCAAGTCACTCACCATCTTGACTTGGAAATATATTGCCATTCCTTTGCTGTCACTGGGTCAAATTACTAGAATTCCCTAACGGAACTGTGGGTGTATCTACACCTCAGGGACTGCAGCAAATCAAGAAGACAGCTCACTACTATCTTCTGAAACAACTAGGGATGGGCAATAAATGGTAGCTTAGCCAGGAAAGCCCAGATCCCATTAAATGAAAAGGTCTGGCAGCATCTGTAGAGAGTTAGCATTTTAGATCCAAATGATCCTTCCAAATTGTTAATCCTGTTTCGCTCTACAGATGCTGCCAGGCCTCTTGCATTTAGGCAGCATTTACAGTTTTTAATTTGAATTTCCAGCATCCACCATATTTTGCTTTTGTTAGGAGATAAGGGTTATCTCGTGTAGTATAGGGCAGGACTTAGTCAATAGTAGGGCATTGGGGAGAGTTACAGAACAAAGAGATCTAGGGGTACACGTTCATAGCTCCTTGAAAGTGGAGTCACAGGTGGACAGAGTGGTGAAGAAGGCATTTGGCATGCTTGGTTTCATTGGTCAGAACATTGAATACAGGAGTTGGAACATCTTGTTGAAGTTGTACAAGACATTGGTAAGGCCACACTTGGAATACTGTGTCCAGTTCTGGTCACCCTATTATAGAAAGGATATTATTAAACTAGAAAGAGTGCAGAAAAGATTTACTAGGATGCTACCAGGACTTGATGGTTTGAGTTATAAGGAGAGGCTGGATCGACTGGGACTTTTTTCTCTGGACGTAGAAAGCTGAGGAATGATCTTATAGAGGTCTATAAAATAATGAGGGGCATAGATCAGCTAGATAGTCAATATCTTTTCCCAAAGGTAGGGGAGTCTAAAACTAGAGGGCATAGGTTTAAGGTGAGAGGGGAGACTTGCAAAAGGGTCCAGAGGGGCAATTTTTTTCCCACAGAGGGTGGTGAGCATCTGGAACGAGCTGGCAAAGGTAGTAGTAGAGGCAGGTACAATCTTATCTTTTAAAAAGCGTTCAGACACTTACATGGGTAAGATGGGTAGTGAGAGATATGGGCCAAATGCGGGCAATTGGGACGAGCGTTGGGATTTTAAAAAAAGGGAGGCATGGACAAGTTGGGCCAAAGGGCCTGTTTCCATGTTGTAAACCTCTATGACTCTAAATTGTTGTGATTATTTGAAATTTGGAATTCTTGCATTTGTCCTGATGAGTGCAGGGCAAAAAGCTTTGGGAACCTGAGTCACTCAGGCTAAACCTTTACATATCACTGGTTAAGCCTCAATCACAGTATTTTGCCCAATTCTGGACACCATTCTTTAGGAACGAACAGGGTGCAAAGGAGATTTACTGGAATTATATCAGAGGTGAGAACTTTGATTAAGTGGAGAAACTAGAGAAACTTGATTGCTCTCTTAAAGTAGAGAAAGTTAAGAAGAAATTTAATAGAGGTGTTCAAAATTTTAAAAAAATCTGCAAGAGTTCAAAACAAAATACAGTTTTCACTTCCAGGAAGGCTGGTAACCATTGGGTGCAGATTTTAGGTAATTAGCAAAAGAACCAACAATGAGAACTTTAACAAAATAAAACATTCCATGGTGCTTCATGGGAGCATCATAAAACACCAAGCCATATATGGAGATATTAGGTTAAATGGCCTCAAGCTAGGCTGAAGAGTTTTAAGGTATGCCTTAAAGATTGGAGGTCAGGTAGAGAGACTCACATGGGTGCAAGGAGTATGTTCTAGAACTTAGGCTTGAAGCAATTGAAGGTAAGGCCACCAATGGTGGGATAATTAAAATCAGGGATGTTCGAGAGGCTAGAATCAGTGGAGTGCAGATATCTGGGGGGCATGTGCGGCAGGAGGAGATTTCAGAGAGAGGGGAGTTGATAAGGAGAGCAAATTTTTTACACTGGGTATTGTTATGACCTGAATGGGGAGGTGATGGCCGAGTGGCATTATCGCTAGACTATTAATCTAGAAACTCAGCTAATGTTCTGGGGACCTGGGTTCGAATCCCGCCACGGCAGATGGTGGAATTTGAATTCAATATAAAGTATCTGAAATTAAGAATCTACTGATGACCATGAAACCATTGTCAATTGTCAGAAAAACCCATCTGGTTCACTAATGTCCTTTAGGGAAGGAAATCTGTCATCCTTACCTGGTCTGGCCTACATGTGACTCCAGAGCCACAACAACTGACTGTCAGTTGTCCTCTGAAATGGCCTAGCAAGCCACTCAGTTCAAGGACAACGAGGGATGTGCAATAAATGCTGGCCAGCCAGCGATGCCCATGTCCCACGAATGAATAATAAAAAAGAATGCACTGTCTGGAATGGTTGTGGTAGCTCAGAAAAAATAATTGTAATGCCATGGGTAAAAGGGCACTGATGTGGGGTTAACTGTGTTATTCTGGGCAGCATGGTGGCACTGTGGTTAGCACTGCTGCCTTACAGTGCCAGGGACCCGGGTTCAATTCTGGCCTTTGGGTGACTGTGTGGGGTTCGCATGTCCTCCTCGTGCCTGCGCGGGTTTTCTCCAGGTGCCCCAGTTTCCTCCCACAGTCCAAAGATGTGCAGGTTAGGCGTATTGGCCATGATAAATTGACTCGTTAGTGCCCAAAGATGTGTAGGTTAGGTGGATTAGCCATGGCAAATGTGTGGGGTTATGGGAATAGGGCATGGTGTGCGCCTGGGTAAGATGCTCTTTGGGTAAAATGCTCGATGGGCTGAATGGCCTCACTCTGCACTGTATGGCTCTTTTTTAGCACCGAACAGTCGCCTTCCTAGATTCTGTGATCCGAGTCCTAGGATGTATGCCCCTACTCATTTCCATTGTGCTGTAGTTAAAATTGTCATATGGAAACTTTTTTATAGTATCCGGACGCTCAGTTTAAAATTTGCACCGTCACCCTCTCTCCCAAACATAAATCGACCAACATCCTCGGTAGATAGTTCCACATTTAAGGGTCTGGGTGCTGGTTTTATTTTTGGTGCGTTTCTACCGAGAAATTGAAGATTTCAGCACCACGAACAGCTGCCTCTGCAGCCCTTTCCAAACAGGTTAACACGCGTCAGCCCGCCACCAGATCCTAGCTGATTACCAACCAGCTGTTCTAAAAAGAGTTAAGCCACAATATAATGTGAAAAGTTTCCAAAGATCTTCTTTTTGTTGAAAGCAGAACAGTGGCTCACATTGTCACGTCACTGACAATAAAAAAAAACACATTGGTGAACATGTCTATTTTCCTGAATCGCAGTCAGATTATGGGTGACAAGAACTAAAATCGATTTATAATGAATGTAAAACGGGATTGTTGACGTTCATCCTGTTATAGACAGGAATATATATATATACTATAGAAGACGCTGAATCCACTTTCTTGTCCTGTAAAAGTACAGGAGTTTAGCGTGTGTCCGAATTAACTTGGCCATGAAGTGCGATAATTCATCTTCAATGCAAGTACCATGCTGCTGTACACTGGTTGGTACGTGTTTATGTTCCATGCATTGCAACATTCGCAATTGCGGTATATGGAGATTATACAGTCAGACCTAGACACATTCTAGCAAAAAGGGACGAGAAGATAACATGTTGCACCGTCTAGAGAAAGCACCTTGGTGTTTTGTACACATTTAAAAAATGAAATGCAAAGCTGCCAGATTTGTGGCCGTGTGTTATGCACCAGTGTCTGGTGTGGGTGTTCCTCTAAACTGCACAATTGGAAAATAATGCATGCTTCTGTTTGCCTTTGCTTTGGGAGTTTTTAAAAAGCAGTTCAGCTGTGCCCATTTGCAGTGAATAATGCAAAGTGCCTGTTATTCACATAGCAATGTATGATTCATTGCTTCTGTGTGTTAACTTCATGTTATGTTGTTTTAATATGATTCTGCAGTTTTATCGACACTGGTATAAATGTAAATGAATGATATTTTATTCATTAAAGAATATGTCTTGTGTTTGTTCCATTTTCCTTCAATGTGCATCTAAACTCTTGTAAAATGAAATCATCAAAACATACCGAGTTTTTTGGGAGTAAATATCTCTTTCAGAGGCAGTTAGTACATGTCTGCTGTGCGTGACTTGCCTCTTTAGAACAGGGATATCAGATTGGCTTAAATAGTCCTAACCTACTGCGTTTTACCAACTTACCCTGAACTGTTTATTGAGAATGGTGCATTTTCCCAGGTGGTCCATAGTTTGACTCGACAATGTAGTCTTTTACCATGATATAATCCGTAAACATATTTGCTGCTTTGTTTATCATGTTGAAGGGAGTGTGTTCAGCTTTTGGAAAGAACACCAGCGTGTTTTATGTTCACGTTCTGCAAGTGTTTGTCCAGTTACAGAAAGGAGGCTTCAAAAACAACAGTGTGTGATAGTATATCTTTGCTTAAAGATTATATAGGAATTAGTTTGAACGTTCACACTGCACATTGAAGAATATGATGCGAAGGGGAACACTTGTGTGTGTTTTTTTTCAGGTTTCTGGGCACCTGGATCACTGGTGGATTTGAAGAGCAGTCCCTCCACACAGAGTGGACATTCGACAGGGTTTATTTGAATTGCAATGTAATTTTAATTCTGGGTCTGCTCTGTGGAAAGCTGTGCTAGCTGATTCCGTGGGAGACCAAGCAGAGTGCGTGGGCGCAGAAAATAGGCAGGCAGTGCCAAGCCTTCTGTTATTTGCGTCACTGCAGGAGACGGGGCTGTGTGCCTGACAAATAAGACAGAATTAATCCTCGCTTTATCAATATCTGTCTCTGGTTCGATGGCTAAATGCGAGAGTAAAGGTGCTTCTTGCACAGGCTGTTCTCCAGCGAGGTATCTGTTAAAGAGGAGGGGGATGGGGGAGCAGCAAGTTAAACTATGGGATGGGAAAACACACAGAGCAAAAGTGCGCCCCAGGTTCAGACCCACTGTGCCAAATTGCAATCATCATTTTGTCCAAACTCAAAACCATGATAAATGCAAATGTTCCGAGGTCCAAAAAAAATCCCTCTTTTCTGATCACCTCCAGCCCCTGAAGAGACTGGAAACGTGACGTCAATGGAATGAAACTGACGCGGCTAAAGGAGGGAAAAACTCAGTATCTTAACCCAGGCTGGAGACAGCAGCTTTCATTACTACCTCTTTGCTTGAAATTCCAAGCGGGCTGCTCACACAGCAATTCTGCCCTCTCCTAGCATCCCCTTTAGTTAGTTGCAAAAAAATAAAGAACTCAGGAAAGGAAGCACGCACACTGTTGACTGGGTTGCTATAAAACTCGGTTGTGTGTGTGTGTATATTTTGTTCTGAAGTGTTGTTTTCCCGAAGTACTTTAAAGGCACAAGCAATGCAGTGCATTTCTACAGAAGTGCCAAGTTCCACGTAAATAAAAGGATCTGCTGCAGGATCAATGTATTTTAAAACTGCTTACACACAAGCCGAGACCCCCCCCCCCCACCCCACACACACACACACACAGATGTGCAATAAAATTGGAGCATGTAAGAAAGGCGTTCGGTTTAAAATCTCTGCAATGATGTAACTGAAAGCCGCTCAGATACAAGTGGTGCAGAGAGATGGTGAGGGAGAAAATCTCAATGTTCATTTAATGGTTTGGACGTCACGTTGCAGCAAAATGCCTTTGTGAGTAGATTTTTTTTTGTGACCACTTGCTAAAAATAGCAGTGGGTTTTGATCGCACTCCAGAAATAGACGGAGGGATTCACTGGTATAAAAAGAGAGCGCGGGAGGAGGATAACCTGACTGTGACTGCTATGTTTGCAACTCAATCAGGAAATTAATTCTTGGAACACTTTTTTTCCTGAACAGAGGATTCCTAAGTGACGGTAAGTAACATTTTGTCTGTACAATTATGACAATTTTTACTGTCCATTTTTAAAAAAACATTCGGATGGTTCAAGTCCAGAAGTGGGCACTGTGCATCTGTGTCTTTTTGGGGATACTCACGGGGGATAGCGGGCAGCAGGGAGATGGGGAATCACCCTAATGTTACATTTTTAAATCAATAGCGGTCGGAACTCGCTCTCTGTCGAGGCTGTTGAGTTTTTTTTTCAGTTAAGTTGCGTTCCGAGAACAAGCTAGTTTAAATGGAACGTGTTGCTATGACATACAGTACAAAACAGACTCTGGGACTAGGCGTATCGAGTAGTAAGAGTAACAAAATATAACGTAAAAATGTCACCCGTTCTTCTTACACACTGAATTGTAAATGGATGGTTTAGAATCGCTCTGTATCTTTAAAGTAAATACTCAACATTCATGTTTCATTTCCACTGTTGCTACGAATAATAATCGATTATATCACCCATTCTAACCTGCAATCTCAAATGTTAGTGGATGTGTTGGTAGATGTGTGTGTAATAAAAAGTATCTGGCGGAGGGAAGCACTATGCTCCAAATGGTAATTGTTGTAGCAACTTTGCAAACAGTTTTTCTCTCGTAAAGTTTCAGTCGCAACATTAACTGGCAAGGTACAAGAAACATCTTCTTCCTGACCTTTTTCAGTATTCCTAAATGTATCCTTTACTTTGGTCGTGGATTTCAGCAACCTCTTAAGTTCCATTTCCGTTGTGAATGTGGATTAACACTGTTCTCTTTGTAACAAGTGTGTGTGTGGATCAGCACTACTGTAACAAGTGTGAGTGTAGATTAGCACTATTGTTACTAGTGTGAATGTGGCTTTACACTGTTCTCATTCTTGCAAGTGTGAATGTGTATTAACACTTCTCATTGTTACAAGTGTGAATGTAGATCAGCACTACTGTAACAAGTGTGAGTGTAGATTAGCACTATTGTTACTAGTGTAAATGTGACTTTACACTTCTCACTCTTGCAAGTGTGAATGTGTATTAACATTGTTCTCATTGTGACAAGTGTGAATGTAGATCAGCACTACTGTTACTAGTGTGAATGTGGCTTTACACTGTTCTCACTCTTGCAAGTGTGAATGTGTATTAGCACTTCTCTTTGTAACAAGTGTGAGTGTAGATTAGCACTATTGTTACAAGTGCGAATGTGGCTTTACACTGTTCTCACTCTTGCAAGTGTGAATGTGTATTAACACTGTTCTCATTGTTACAAGTGTGAATGTAGATGAGCACTGTTGTTACAGTTGTGTGTATTTCTGCTCTTCCCGCCTGTATTTAGGAGCTCGCTGCTGGATAGTGATTTGTGGAATAGGAGGTTATAAGATGCTTTATTTAGCTCTCTTCTCCCACGTCACCCTTTTTGTCCCTTTATTGCTCTTATCATTATGCATCATCCTTCCTCTCTCACTTTGCTGTTCTTAGTCATATTCTGTTTGGTTGAGTGGGTGGAATCTCTATTTCAGTAATGTTGTTATGGGAAAGCTATATGCAGTGTATTGTATGGCACTGCCACTGCTGACATTGCATCTGACCCAGTAGTGAATTCTGTCTGGACAGTGGTGCTTCGAAGACAGACAGGCAGACAGGAATGCATTATTAATACATATTAGCGAACATCTTGAATGGATACTGGTAACATTATCAAATATAAAATGAAATAGCTCGTCCTTTTATCCAGTGTGCATCCACTTTGCCAATAAATCGTCTGAATCTTTCTTCACCAACACGGCATGACGAAGATACAAGGTGGATAATATACAGTCCAAACACATGTAAACTGATTGGTTCAACACACATAATGAATGCTATGTGTTCAGGCTGTATGGATTTTGCGACAGACGGGTGAAGATTTGATTTGTCTGCGTAGGTACCAAGCAAACAAACTGAAATTAATTTTCATTGCGAGGATGCGCATTCTGCACAGGTGTAAACTGAAATTAAAATGCTATGTTTACAACTGTGCAATGTTAGCGACAGCGTTGATGTAGTCAGCATGCAATTAGACACAGTGAAGGATAACGCAGAGAGGAAGAGGTCGTTGGAACTTACAGATGCAGAGGTATCCATGCATGAAACATACAATTAATCGTCATGCACACACAGACGCGGGATACACACGGTCTAATAAAGAACTCGCACATGGATTCGCATTTACAGACAACAGCATGCTGTGTAAATAAACACAGGCTGCTCCACCTACACCGACACCCACCTTTAGCCACAGACCCGCTGCCGCCTTTGCGTGGCACCCCCGGTGCCGTGTAAAATAACCCAGCGCCAAAGTTCACCAGCCCGTTGCAGTGTGAGTTCAGGTGGCTGAGGTTTTCTGGGCGATGTGCAGACGTTATTTACAAGCCGGGGCAGACTGGATTAAACTAACACGTGTAGCAAACTAACACTCCGGCTGACAAACAGCATCGCCTTCCAAACCGCTGCCTATCTGGCCGCTTCCCGGGAAAACAAAACAAAAAATAAAACCCTAACCTCATTAGCCTCAGGCTATTAGTGAATTAACTAATTCAGTATGTGGCGATGTAATTTCTCCACACTGCGGTCGTGGATCAACACCGGCTTCAAAGTCGTGACTGTTAAGTGAGTAATCTGCGTGGATGCGTCATGACTCCAGTCACAGTTCACTGGGAACTGGGGAAAATCGTGACTTACTTGATCCATCCCTAAATGGAAGATTCCCCAATCAGAACTTTGCAAACCAGACTGCTGTACAGCCGGCCGGTCTGCTCGGTATCTTTTATTATCCTCCACAGTACGAGAGGGCTGGTCCTAAAATACCTAATTAGCAAGATCGTGACCCTCCCACACAGTATAATAACTTATATACTTCCTGTGGGTGAGAGGAGGTTTAGTTTACAATTGCCACTGACACTTTAGGGTGCTAAATCCGGGACTGGAAGCGGGAGACATGGGGGTAAGGTGGATCAAGACTTTTCTAACTAAACAATTCTTCTGGTGTTCATTATCTTTTGAGATGTGAGTGTGATGTTGTGTCAAACATTGTGGTGTTGTCATAATAACTTGGACTGGTAATTAATGTTAACACGCGAATATATTTGGATTATTGCTGGATTGTGACAGAATCGTTAGGGAGCAGCAAGGAGGGGGGCATTCGGCCCATCGAGCTTGTACTGACTTCTCCAAAGGAGCATCATAGTTGAACCTTGTTGAACAGAATGCACCCGGGCGCAGGAGCTGTTTAATCAACACCTTTCCTGATGTAAATAATAGCAGCAAAGCGTTTTGGCGCCCCCAACTTCTTCCAATTTTTACCTAAACATATCCAACAACCCATTCAATGGACGGAGTGCCGCAGTAGAGAATTACCAAGAATGATTAAAACCTCACCTGCGTTGTGACATTAACTGGACGCTGCTTTCTATCCACAGTCCGTGCACACTTCCAGCAGTCAAATCAGACAGGGTTTGGCGGACTTGCCTCCTTTGGAGCTTGGTGGATAATGACAGTGAAGTTTGCCTTTGTATCCATTCAGTGTCATCACACAGTTTGCCTCCCCTCCCCTCCTGGCTGGACCTGCTGGACAAGGAGTGGACCCAGAAGGAGGTGGATGCTTGCTGGGGACAGGCTGCCCACTGGCTGGGACTTGCTGTGAGGCTTTGCTGTGGAGTTGGGTTTAATTGGGATGGATTTTTTTTTGAAAGGGGGGCCCTGGAAATGAGCTGCGCCGGGATTGGACGGTGACGATTCGGTGGACACCAATCAGCTTGCGCGCCGGGCTGTATTTATTTACTGGTCAGGGTACAAGTCGCCTTTTACGCAGCGCTAGCAGTCTGCAGCACAGGCTGCACTCGGGAAAGATCCCGCTCCTCGCTAGGATTCCAGCCCATTCCTCCCTCCAGCAGCTGCATCCCCGTGTCTGTCTCCCTCTCCCTCCCTCCCTCTGTCTATGTCCCTCTCTTGTCTGTACACCCCGGTGTTTAAAATCACAAGCAGGCTGTGCGACTGAGTACAATGGATGGGCGGAGGCACTGCCTTCGAGGAGATGGGGAAAAGCCTGGATCGTGTCAGGATGGCGATGGATGTGGGTAGCTCCAGACACGTCGTGGAGAGGAATGGGGGGGTGGGGGGAACCCGAGCTCTGAGAGGCCAAGGAACGGCTCCATCTGAAGATAGACTGGGCGAACTGCAAAACGTGCAACATCTTCGCTTCTGTCCACCCGTGGAATTTTTTGTGCCGTTTCCCCGTTGCTTTCCCCCACCCCCCCCCCTTCCTAGCACAACACTCACACTCAGAGCTGATCTGTCTTTCTCGAATCTTTTTGCGGTCTGGGCTTGCTGTTTGTGACTCTGTAACCGGGAAGCCCTTACCCCAAAAAGCATTCGCGGAGGACGCATTCATCGAGGATCCGCGGAAAAGCCAAGAAGATGCTGCAAACAGGACAATCGCCGCGCCCGGGAAGAGGGAGAGACGGAGGAGGAGGGGGGGGGGGGGGGGGAGAGAGAGAGAGAAAGGGGGCAAGAAGAAGAAGGGCTGAACAGCCTCCCCATCACAGCCCAGCTCACCAGGAGCACATGCACCCAACTTCTCTCCAACTACAAGACAGCAGACATCTCCCCCCTCCAACCTGCTCCCAACTTTCTTTCTCTTCGCAACACCCCTCTGTCACACCACTGGCTCACCCAGGGCCACAATAAATGAGAATGCACTTTTTAAAATGAAATCAAAGAGAAAAGTTGATGTAAGGACACCCATTCTGCCTCCACAATAAACACTGAGAATCTGCCAGCGCCGAGCTGTGTGCCGGAGCCCCGACAAAATGGCTGTATAAAACCCCATACTCTATATCCTTTTGCAATAAGGATATTGCCACATTAGCAATGCTTTGCCAGCTGTTTAATCGAGATAAATAAGGAATGCAAAATAGACAGGGGAATGCAAAAAATAACTTCCAAACTTTCTCCATAAATAAGCGAGGGAGAGAGTCTCAGTCCACACCGACACACCGAGAACGTGCACGGCAGTGCCATGCTCCCGCTATTCTCACCCAGTCGGATTTCCTTTTTTAACACTCCTTTAACAACTGTAAAGTAACACATTACCGCTCCCTGTTCAGCCCAGGCCGGGGGGGTGGGGGTGAGGTAAGGGCTGCAATTAATATACAGTTAAATAGGGGTTCAGGTAAAACGGGAGCAGAAATGATCTCCCCTTCGCTGCACCCGAACTCACTCGAGCTTTGAGACGCAGTAACAGTGAGTGAGATCCGTTTGCATGTTTGCAATCAGTGATATCTTTTAAAAAGGATCCTCGTCGGCGTATTGTGCTCACTTCGGCAGGAAAAACTTTTCAGTTGGTGTGGAGTTTCATTTGGAATACTTTGGAAAGTCGAATTAGAAAGTTAAAGACAGTGAATATCGGATATCAGTGAATCATTCTGTCCTTTACTCAACTCAAAAATGAAGAGGAAAAAACAAAGAATATAATATCTCTTCGCAGGGGAAATATTACCAAGCCTGGATAATGATACACGGTTTAACCCCGAAAAGTAGCACGCAGTCTCCGCCTGGGCATCTCTGATGTTCGGTAATATTACCTAGAGGGAGATGGTAGACACTGTTATCCTTTGCTGAACATCAGGACAGGGAGTTGTAATCATAGGAACTAAGAAATTGTGAGTTTGGATGAAAAAAGTAAAGCAAAATTCGGCATGCCTGGCTGTTTCCAAAATCTGATGGAAGATGTACCAGCTCCATCCCTCTCTCTCTCTGCGTCTTTCTCTCTCTTACCCTCCATGTACCAAGAGGATTGTTGCAAAAACATGACCTGGGAACAAATCACTGCCCTTCTGATGCAGCAATAACTGTATTTTAAATTGAACTTTTGTGTGACCATGTAAACCTACTGAAGATTATTCATGATCCTCTTAAAACCCATTTCTTTAATGCTCCAATGTCTTAGTCACCTTGTGGCAAAGCATTTGTTTTTTTTCTAACACCTTTCATCTTCACCACAATGAAGTTAACCACTTGATTCTGACTTCATTTATACGTTAACGTCCATAGGCCCAGAACCACATTTACAGGGGCTACAAGTGCTTCTAAAATGAAGGTTCTTCCTTCAACATCAAGTTTCCTCTTTGCTGTTTAGAGAGACTGGTTTCATAAATTGAGACTACTTGATAAAGGCCATGTCAACTAAATGACTGAGGTAATGCAGGGAAGCCAGCTTAATTTGAAGGAAAGTACTTTGATCTTTGTACCCATATCGGCAGCAAATTTGTCGACTTTGTAAATTCAGTGTCAGGATGTGGCTGTCGCTGGCTAGGCCAGCATTTTATTACCCATCTCTAACTGCCCCTGAGAAGGTAGTGGTGAGCCACTTTCTTGAACTGCTGCAGTCCATGTTTTGTAGGTACACCCATCACATTAGCATTTAATAGAATCCTACAGTGTAGAAGGAGGCCATTTGGCCCATCGAGTCTGCACCGACCACAATCCCACCCAGGCCCTATTTCCGTGACCCCACACATTTACCCTGCTAACCCCCTTGACACTAGGGTCAATTTAGCACGGCCAATCAACCTAACCCGCATGTCTTTGGACTGTGGGAGGAAACCGGAGCACCCGGAGGAAACCCACAGGGAGATTGTGCAAACTCTACACAGACAATGACCTGAGGCTGGAATTGAACCTGGGTCCCTGGTGAGGCAGGAGTGCTAATCACTGTGCCACCGTGCCGTCCTGTCTTGCAGCAATTCAATTTATAATGAAAAGATACCTCTGGTTGAACAATAGGAACTTCTTTTTATTTTGCGGAAAGCAGACTGGAATGATTGAAGAAAAAGACTTGCATTTATATAGCACTTTTATCATCCCAGAATGTCCCAAGTGGTTTCCAATTAAAGGAGTACTTTTGAAGTGTAGGCACTGTTGCAGTGCAAGGATAGCATGTATATTCAAGTAATTATGAGTATAGTTAGGAGTTTATATACAGAATGCCACACGGTATGTATCAACTGTTTACAACATGTCACACATACTACTTCAAAATATGCTTTTTTTTTCCTGAATACTGACATCCTTTCTAGTCCCGCTTCCCTATCCCCTCGATCACCTCTGTGCTTGTACATTGGCTCCTGATTTTAAAATTCTCATCCTTCTTTTCAAATCCCTCCATGGCCTTGCCCCCCCACCCCACCCCCAGCCTTGTATAAAAGCAAAATACTGCAGATGCTGGAATCAGAAACAAAAAAGAAAATGCTGGAAAATCTCAACAGGTCTGGCAGCATCTGTGGAGAGAGAATCTAATCAACGTTTTGAGTCTGGATGACCCTTCATCAGAGCTGAGATTTTCCAGCATTTTCTTTTTTGCCCCCATCCTTGTAATCTCTTCCAACTGGACGACCCTCCAAGATATCCACACTGCTGTAATTCTGGCCTAGTCCATTCCCAATCATAATTGCATCATCTTCGGTAGCTGTGTCTTCAGTTGCCTGGACCCCTCAAGCTCTGGAATTCCCTCCTTAAACGTCTCTGCTTCTCTACCTCCCTTTTGTCCTTTAAGACAATCCTTAAACCTGGCCTCTTTAATTAAGCTTTTGGTTATGTGACCTCCCATCTCCCTACATGGTTTAATGTCATACTTTGATTTGATTTATTATTGTCACATGTATTAGTATACAGTAAAATACATTGTTTCTTGCTATACAGACAAAGCATACCGTACATAGAGAAGGAAAGGAGAGAGTGCAGAATGTAGTGTTACAGTCATAGCTAGGGTGTAGAAAAAGATCAACTTAATGCAAGGTAGGTCCATTCAAAAGTCTGATGGCAGCAGGAAAGAAGCTGTTCTTGAGTCGGTTGGTACGTGACCTCAGACTTTTATATCTTTTTCTTGACAGAAGAAGGTGGAAGAGAGTATGTCCGGGGTGCCTGAAGTCCTTAATTATGCTGGCTGCTTTTCTGAGGCAGCAGGACTTGTAGACGGAGTCAATGGCTGGGAAGCTGGTTTGAATGATGGACTGGGCTTTGTTCATGACCCTTTGTAGTTTCTTACGACCTTGGACAGAGCAGGAGCCGTACCAAGCTGTGATACAACCAGAAAGAATGCTTTCTATGGTGCATCTGTAATGCTCCGGTGAAGCATCTTAGGACCTTTCAGACATGGAAGGCACTATATAAATATATGATGAAGGGTCACCTAGACTCAAAATGTTGCCTGTACTCTCTCCACAGATGCTGTCAGACCTGCTGAAATATTCCAGCATTTTTCTGTTTTTGTTTCAGATTCCAGCATCTGCAATATTTTGTGTTTAACTAGACAAATATAACTTGTTGTTGGAATCAGAATCCACTATGTAAGAGGAACTAATGTAACAGCATAATTTGCATTGTCACAAGTATTGCGTTCCTGCAAAGTATTTAAATATTTATATTTATTGATGTAAGAAGTGCACGTGATAAATTTGAGATTTTTTGTACTTTTTGCAGAATTGAATATACAATATGATATAATATTCACAGTCCTGAAACATTAACTCTGTTTCTCTCTCCACAGATGCTGCCCAACCTGCTGAGTTTTTCTAGCACTTTCCATTTCTCTTTCAGATTTCCAGGATTCACAGTATTTTAAAGAACACAATGTTGCATTCTCACAATTTCACTTGAGTTTATGATGTTACAGTTCCATTATTTTTAACTTTCTAAACTGTAGCACAAGCTATATGTCACATTTCACTTCTGCTGTCTTTTACGTGAGGAAGGACTCATATTTCACATATGGAATGTCTGCCATGGGATCTGATGTCCACATCAGGTGGAAAAAGCCTCCAGCATATTGATGTAGTTGCTGGAGCCACATTCTATTTCCTGCCCCTTCTAAAAATCCTCACATTTTAGGCTTAGGATGCTTGAAATGTAGGTGGTATGACAAGATAACAGCTGATCTTTCTAAACTGGACTGGCTTTTCTTTTTAATTTGATTTATTATTGTCACATGTATTAGTATACAGTGAAAAGTATTGCTTCTTGCGCGCTACACAGACAACGCATACCGTTCATAGAGAAGGAAAGGAGAGAGTGCAGAATGTAGTGTCACAGTCTTAGCTAGGATGCAGAGAAAGATCAACTTAATACGAGGTAGCACAGTGGTTAGCACTGCTGCTTCACAGCTCCAGGGTCCCGAGTTCGATTCCCGGCTTGGGTCACTGTCTGTGTGGAGTTTGCACATTCTCCTCGTGTTTGCGTGGGTTTCCTCCGGGTGCTCCGGTTTCCTCCCACAGTCCAAAGATGTGCGGGTTAGGTTGATTGGCCAGGTTAAAATTGCCCCTTAGAGTCCTGGGATGTGTAGGTTAGAGGGATTAGCGGGTAAAAATATGTGGGGGTAGGGCCTGGGTGGGATTGTGGTCGGTGCAGACTCGATGGGCCGAATGGCCTCCTTCTGCATTGTAGGGTTTCTAAAAGTCTGATGGCAGCAGGGAAGAAGCTGTTCTCGAGTCAGTTGGTACGTGACCTCAGACTTTTGTATCTTTTTCCCGACAGAAGAAGGTGGAAGAGAGTATACACCATTCAAATAAAAACATAGAAAATAGGAGCAGGAGTAGGCCATTCTATTCTTCGAGCCTGCTCCACCATTCAACATGATCACGGCTGATCCTCTATCTCAATGTCTTACTGTAGATCCCTTGACACAAATGACCATCTTATGATCCAGTTTTATTTTTCAATTGCTTGTATATATGTATTGCAAACTTTGTAGTTTCTAGAAATCCAAGCAGGATGTTAAGTTTCTTTTAAAATTTATGGTATCAATACAGTGCTCGTCAAGTTGTCTTAATAATTATTAATATTCAAGCCAGTCTTATTTACAGAAGCTAAATTTTGGTGATGATGTTATTCCAGTATTCAAAAGATATCTATCTGATCATGTGGTTTCTTACTCCATAAAAGTAATGTACACAAAATAATCTTATTTCTGTAGAATAAACTGTCTAATTGGCATTCTCTTTAATTATTACAATCTAAAGGATATAATATTTACCACAATTCATTCACGTCATAGTCTTGTAAACAATAACTTTTTATCCTAGTATTATCTCTGCATGCACCACAGGCTACCTTGCTAATACTCCATTTTATTATTTTCCCTAATCTACACAAATGGCGTACACATATTTACAAAGTTACCAATCTGAAGGCTAATTAGAGGTGTAAGCATTTGTGTTTTGCATTTAACCAAATAATATTGGTGAAAACATGAAGTAGCTGTAATGTAACAGATGAGAAGATCCTACTTTCTAAACTGCATTCTCTTAATCATATAAACAACTTCAATGTGATAAGGTAGATTGTATTGGTTAACATTTTGAGTCTTGTAGGATTCTTTAGCTAGTTTAATCTGCTGTAGAATTTTCTAGATTATTCCCTCTTCCCCCTTTTAACCAATACATCTTTAAAGCAAAATCTATTATATTCTATGTATGCTATCATAACAAGACCAAAAACAGGAACTCAATATGCAATGATAATAGTAGCGTGATTGTCTAATTTAGGTCTGACGTGATAAAATATCTCTACCTTTTAATACTAATGACATAACCATTCTTCAACAGGATAATCCGAGTGATCATGCACATATAAGGACTCCTCAATAATATTTTATATCTTTATACCCAATTGATGAGACTTATAAAAATGTTGACAATTTTACACAGCATCTGAAATGGACAATGAAGTCAAACCATAGCAAGACTTGACTTTCTAAGTCAACCTGATTTATGTAGTTTAAATTACCTTGCCATAACCATGACATGTACCCTATGCAAAAGGTAATGAAGCAATAATAATAATCAAGGATCTGATTAACTCTCCATATGCACAGTTAAAAACTATCACATGAACAATTGCAACCACATCCTTGTTTTGACTACTGAAATATAATTGATAATTGTGATTAAATTCAGCAGAATAGGCATTTCTCTAAAGTAAATGCATCACCTTTTCTTGTTAGATCATTCAAGTCAAAATCTTAGATTTAAATGAACATACATGAGAGCTAACATTATGCAACAAAACTTCGACAACTGAACAAATATTTTTGAAAATATATTTTTAGCTTATACGTAGTAACAATTTATCTTGGAGACGTGCTATATTTTGCTGTTAACTAATATATGTCCTCTTTACTCCATGCAGGACATTTTTATGTCTACCGTAATTTGGCATGGTATATCAAGACTTGTATTATCTTATAGAAGAAAGGCTATACCTGTACATGAAGTTTCTGAGAACTTAAATAGCAGGACATTCTTATAAAAATCAGGTAAGGTCCCAGTTCTTAAATTAAAAAAATTGTGTGCACATATTAAATGCTGCCATTTTCACACAGTAAACAAATCTAAATGGTACATTGCTGGATAAAGAATATTCTCCATTTAGCAAATTGATACCCAACTTGACATCAAACACGCTTTCTCAGATAGACAACAATTAAATGATAATATGCACAAAAATGAGCTATTTTTGTTTGCAATCTTTAGTTGCTTGTATGAACTGAAGGAAACAGAAAAAGGAAGCTATTATAGCAAAGTAACCATTTTGCACAGTTATAAAAGGTAGGACACATTTTAGGTTTCCTACAACTCCATATCCAATACTTTTCTTTTGTGAAAGAGACTACCATATGTATAATCTCAAGATGTAAATAATAGCAATACATCTGATAGACATAATTAAACTACTTTCTGTAAGATCTATGTGGATTTTTGAGGTTTCTTAAGGATTTGGAATATATTGAATTAGTTTTTTCCTTTAAACATTTAGTTTAAATAAACTTTCTGAGACCCAGTAAGGTTAATATTTCATTTTGCAAATTTGTACTGCATTTTGTAGTTTAGACAAATTAGCTATTCTGTGAAAGAACGTGAATATCACCAGAATAGGTAATTAGTAACAAAAATATTTGTGTTCATGTATTACAGAATAAATCAGGCTCCCCTTATAATAAACAACTTTCTATTTTATTTATTAAATAAACTAGTTATTTAAAGATTTAATCCAATTGGTGTTACCTTTTGATCACCAGTACTTAGTAGCAAAAAAATAATGGATAGTATTGCATATTACATAGTCCTGGTTAAATGGGAATACAATTCCAACCAAAAGTCCAGGACATAGGTTTGAATTAAAGAAAGTTGGCTATTACCAAATATCGTGCTAGATAAAAGAAGAAATAAAGCTTGAATTACATTAAAGTGATGGCTAACAAATGGCTAAGTTTTGTAACATTAGCACTAGCTATCATGTAGAAAGTAGGAAAAATTAAAGGGGAAACTAAAATAGAGAAGAGAATCCAGAATTCATCCCCTTCCAAACCTGAACCATACACATTTCACCTTTTCACCAAATCCCTTGTTTTAACCTTACACAACTTGAAATGTCAGAGAAATTGCCAGATAGTTAATACATGGGCTCAGCCTCAAAATAAGTCGATAGGAATTCACAATTACTCTGTAGGTTTTCATGAAATTAAAGAAATAAAGTTCTATAGAACAAATCACTGAAGAGGGGTCTGTATGATTTGATCAAACGTGCTGAAAGAAACCAGATTCTATGAGATATTTGTCTAGTTTGGAGCAAGTTAAATAAAGTAGATAAAGTAAACTGAGTGCATCTAATTTGTGCTTGGTCTGTACCTGAGTTTTGAACAATCCTTAAAAGCAAATCATTTAATTCCTGGATTGTAAATTCTTCACAAACATGCCACACAGAAGTTATTCTTCTCATTGGTGTCAACTAATCTCATATCAATTATGAAAATAAATCTACGAGAAAAGAAAGGTACTGGCTCTTCTAATGTAAAGCCACAGAAATTGTAGAATTGCTTTTTCAGAAGTACTTTTTGTTTATTTTCCATCTGGTACATTGCATTCTTTAGGGGGATTTATAGAAAGCATCTATAATTTCAGATCTTCATTGCAGTGTTAATGTAAGCTTACTTTTGACACTAATAAATAAACTTTAACATCTATCTATCTATCTATCTATCTATCTATCTATCTATCTATCTATCTATCTATCTATCTATCTATCTATCTATCTCTGATTTACTTATCTTTATTTATTCTGTGCTATTAAGCTACTTTTGATTCTTAAATCTAATACTTTTAACTTAACATGATCATTTTCCAAATCAATGTTGGTCAATTTTCAGCAAATGTATTTATTTTAACCCTTTGCCATATTAAACTACGTTTTTTCTTCAATACCCTTTGCATAATTAAAGTTTTGGAGCTGACCATGACAAAGGGTTAAAAAAGAAAGTACACGGAAAAGATACATAACAAAACATAGGTATTCTGTCTGATTTTTAGTACAGATTACAAGTTGAATGACAAATTGAACACCTTTAGCTAAGTAAAGATAACTCATTTTGGAAAGATAGTTAAGACACCAGGCATTTGACTAGTTTCCTTTCTAGGTGAAATAATGTCATGTCACCTGAAGATAGATATTTCGGAATTAAACATATGATGCAAAATACGTTAATGCTCCAAATAATGTCATGATGATACTTAACTGAATTTGATAAAGAAGCAACTAATAAATTGTACATCTTTAAAATGCTACTACATGGCTTTTGCAATAATTTGTTTCAAAGGACCACATTACATATTTCTGGATATGATTTTTCTTGTAAAGTTGACCAATCTGGAGTTAACCATATGTTGAATGGCAAATCTGGAAAATGTTATCTTAAACATGACATCTCTATCCTTCCACAATTGATCAGAGGGTAAATACATCACATGGCTGTTAATAAACCATGCAGAGCAGGAAGATCCCATGTTTGTATTTTTACCCAATCTTCAGTCAGCTGACCTTAGAAAAGATTTAATTGTCTATGCACTCCAAGTAAGAAGTTAATATATTTTAACATTGATAGAATAAAAAATAGGACACATCTGTAATGCTCCCTTCCCCATTGTCAAATAATCTCCAGGTGATCACTATCTTGCGTCAGGCATGAAGGTTGACCCTTTTGATTGCTAGGACCCAATGACCTATACCCCAAACAAAAAAAACAACTGAAAGAGCGAGGTTGAGAAATTAGGATAAAATAAAGGATAGAACATATCTGTAATGCTGCCTTCCCCATAATCAAATGATCCCCTGGTGTTCACTGTCTTGTGTCAGGTATGAAGGTTGACCCTTTTGATTGCTAGGACCCAATGACCCATACTCCAAAAAAAGGGAATCATTTGAAAAAGAGAGGTTGAGAAATTGGGACAAAATTGGAAGGGGAAATATTGATATTTCCCCTTCCCTTTGACCTTTTGTGTTTTAAGTATGCAAACTATCATGACCATCTTTAGAAACAAAATAGATTTGAGCCTGGTGCTGCCAAATATCTTAAACATATTTTTCAAAACATATATTGTTAAAATGCTTGTTATTCACATGAGCTATGCACTAAATCTGTCATACTATTTTGCTTCTACTGTCCCCAAAACATAGATTTTTAAAAATGATGAACGTATGAAAGATTTTAGAAGATAGGATGAATATATCACATAATATTTAGCCCCAAGGTAGACAAACAGCTTTCCATTTTTATAGCGGTATTCCAAAAAAAAGCTTTGACTTGTATGTTAAGAGTATTTTATTAAATAATGCAAGTGTATTGCCAGTTTTGAAAACCATTTTAACCAAATATACTTCTAAAGGAATGATCAATAGACAGTCTTGTCGGTCCTATTTGATAACCGATGAAAGCAAACATATAACATTTCATAGGAATCTGTCAAATGCTTATCTCCCACTTTTTAAGCACATTAAATAACCAATATTTTGTCTTTGGTAGTAAAGATGCTTTAATCTTGGGCTTGTATGCAGTAGAAAATACCCATATATAATGTAACTTGTTTGTATATATGTTATATGTAATGCATAGCATAGTATATGAATTGTGCTCCTCCAGATAGTATCATATTAAAGGAATATTATTTTCTCATGAGTAACAGCAGAAATATTGCATCCTATTTTTACATATGTATAGACAGTTCACATTTCAGACTTTTCCCCAAATTTTTACTATTTCCCCCTACATACAATAACCTTTTCCTGGTCAACTTGGACAGCAGATTCCAGATTCTAAAAAAGAAACATTCACTTATGAAAAAAGTATGCATTCTATAATAGAAATTCAAATCTCTATTTTATTAAATAGGGATTACAATGTTAAATTAGAATGTATATAACATTGCAGATGAAGTCTAAAATTTCGTGTAGACAATTAATTTTATGGTAGCTGATCATTTTGACGCTAACAATATACATTGAGTTTTTATTCTGGTAACTGAAATATATCATAATTGTTGATGGTAAAATACTCAGAATTATCAGAATTCTCTGTATCAGAATTAAATGAGAATGCTACTATACTTTATTGTAGCCAAAGTTTAAAATTATTTTATTTTATTGGTTTATTGAGTTGGTAAAACAATAATGGAAATAACAAGTAGTATATAAATTCAATAGAACCCTTGTTATAATCAAAAGATGAATGGAACATGCAAGACTCCCAATGAAATAAGGGTTAAAGGTAAAAAAAAAGACATTCTGTAAAAATATCTCTATGCTATAAAAATGTAGGAATCTGGGATATATTCAAAAACAGAAATGTGCATTTATTACTTTCAGCTATTACAAATACCAATACTTCTTCTTTGTAATGAAGTAGAGACATGAACTGATAATTTGCTATATTGTTCATTCACGTTTTTGATTGTGTGGACAAGTGAAATGTCAGTATTTTTAGTATTATTTCTGTTGTAGAGGTTTGGGTTAGATTGGGTTGCATTGGTTGGAGCAAATAGAAAGAGATAAACAGAAAACAATCTTAATGTTTTATATTAAAACAGAGGGTAGATATTTCACATGTCTGAGGTAGATATTGACAGGTATTTACATAAAACAGGAAGGTGTTTTCATGTATCTGTGCTTTAAAACATCACTTTGAAATGTTTTCTTTTAAATATACATTATTGACTAGAAGTGATTGGACCCATTAAGAGAAATAATAAATGAGAATTTTATATTGGTACAAGACTTGATAAACAACATGGAATTCTAATAGATGTAGCTAAATTATTTGCTGTTGTGTATACTGCATTTTGTCTCTTTAAAGGAGACAAAATTGCGTCAAACATGTAGTACATTATCGAGTCTTTCTAAAAAAATTAATACAAATAATATTCTGGCGAGAAATTAGATATCTAAACATTACCAGGAATTTAATCAAACATCTAAAGAGAGAACATTCACTATACTGTTAATAATCAATTGGTAACATAAGGAAATTGTCACTTTAATATTTTTTGTGTTATACAACATATTGTTAATTGATAAACATGTGTAAATATTAGTTCTTTTGCGAATTATAATGTAAAATAGATAGTGTTCTGCTGGTTTACATTCTGCTCTACATTTGGTTAAATGCAGAGCTATAGTTGCTCTTGTTGTGCTTAAATATATTGGAAGATCTCGTTCAATGCATTTTGTATGAATAAGGATAATCTCGAGTAATTAGATGTAATTTTTGTTACCGTTGCGTATCTCTTAAAGGATAAAAAATATAACAGGGTAGTTCAAAAATTAATGGAAGTAGCAGAGCACAGGTAAAACGTAGATTGCACTATTATAGTTTCATAGTATTGTTTGCAGCTGTTGTGTGATTATATTACTAGGAAATATAATTTGAGAGAAATATAATTTGCATTAAGATAAATAAAATTGCAAATGAATAATTTTTGTTCATATTGAATTAGAAGGACAATGAAACACAAAAATTGAGATGTTTACTGCTATGTAATGTGATGTCTTCAAACATAGTAGAATAAAAGATGCAATGAATATCAGAACACAGGTATCAAAGATATATTACAAATATTATTTTTGATGTTTCAGAACACTATTTTGGTCTCAACGTCTTGTAGCATGAAATGCAGATAGGTACTTTACAATGACAAAATTAACACATTTCACTCAAATTTCTCTTCTTTACTTAACCACAAAGTCAACTCAGAAATGTCATGTTTGTTGCTTTTGAGATTATATTTAAAAGTTAGATTGCAACCCCAGTTGACACTTGTGGCAACATGGGTGTAAATGCCAGTTTATTGCCTTCACACATACATTCCAGGCAACAAGGCAAAATAAATTTAAAAATATATTTTCAAATGAAATGACATTGTTTAAGAGTGAGCAGAAATCTGTTTGCAATGCAATGTATTTGAAGGGTTCTGACTGAAACACGAGTGTTGGACAAAATGACATTTATTGTGAAAAGAGTAGGAATTGCAATAAATGATTCCTGAGGTAACCCTGGATTTTATGCCTTAATATTTTGTGTATCTTTTGAATATTTGCCATAAATGTTGTCCACATTGTGAGCAAAACCATCACTTCCGTGTTTTGGGGGGTGGGGGTGGTGAAGTCTCTCGAGAGAAGGCGAGATTTCGCTGAGAGAGGGGGATTGTGGGAGTTGTCGTCCCGGAGGCTCACGGGAACAAGGGGAAGGGCGGAAGGAAACTACAACCCCCACAATGCACCGTGAACTGCCAGTCGGGGAGCTGCTCCGGCGGAAGTGACGGTAGGTCTCGGTATGATTGGCCTGTCCCCCGAACCAATGGCCCGTGGCTGCGGCTCTCGGCCAATCAGCGGGCGAACCGGTGTGTGGGCGGGTATTTCCGGTCGGCCGCGAGACAGTAGCGGGTTGTCCTGAGGAGGAGGGTGATGGCGGCTCCGGTGCTGCAGCTCCAATCTCTGCCTTGCCCGCAGTTCTTCTACTGGCTCGGGGTCACCGCCTTCACCTGGATAGCGCTGCGGGCGGCCTGGCGGCTGCTGAGGGGAGCCCAGGTGTTCCTGATCGGATCCGGGCTCCGGCTGGGAGAGTTCGGCCGTTGGGCAGGTGAGTTTGGAGGAGAGAGAGGGGGGGGGGAGGAGGGCTGTGAGGCTGTGGGGGGGAGTGTGGGGGGTTGGGAGCTTTGGGGAGGGGCTGTGAGCCTGGGGGGGGGGGGTGGTGGCTGTGAGCCTGGGGGGGGGGGGGGGGGGTGGCTGTGAGCCTGGGGGGGGGGAGTGTGGGGGGGGCTGTGAGGCTGGGGGGGGGGGGGGGTGGCTGTGAGGCTGTGGGGGGGGAGTGTGGGGGGTTGGGAGCTTTGGGGAGGGGCTGTGAGCCTGGGGGGGGGGGGGTGGTGGCTGTGAGCCTGGGGGGGGGGGGGTGGTGGCTGTGAGCCTGGGGGGGGGGGGGGGGGTGGTGGCTGTGAGCCTGGGGGGGGGGGGGGGGGGTGGCTGTGAGCCTGGGGGGGGGAGTGTGGGGGGGGGGCTGTGAGGCTGGGGGGAGGGGGGTGGCTGTGAGGCTGTGGGGGGGGAGTGTGGGGGGTTGGGAGCTTTGGGGAGGGGCTGTGAGCCGGGGGGGGGGGTGGCTGTGAGGCTGGGGGGGGGGAAGTGTGTGGGGGGGGCTGGGGGGGTTGGCTGTGAGGCTGTGTGGGGGGGGTGCTGTGAGGCTGGGGGGGGGGGGGGGGAAGCGTGGGGGCCTGTGAGGCTGGGGGGGGGGGCTGAGAGGCTGGGGTGGGGGGGCTGTGAGGCTGGGGAGGGGAGTGGGTCTGTGGAACTCATTGCCATGTAACGGCTGTGGAGGCTAGGTCATTGAGTGTATTTCAGACTCAGATCCATAAGTTCTTGATTGCTAATTGCATCCAAGGTTATGGGGAAAATGGGGTTGCGAACTTATCAGCCATGATTGAGCGATGGTGCAGACTCGATGGGCTGAATGGCCTAATTTTGCTCCTATAGCTTATGGTCTTTTGGTCTGTCAGGTTGGGACAAGGAGGGGGGCTGTCGGGATGGGACGGAGAGGGAGCTAAACCATTGACTTCAAGCTCTTGACTTTTTAAAGTTTTAGATATGAAATCAAATTCATCCAGAAGATCTTCAAGGGACTTGATTTTTTGTTCAATCTCCTGAACATTGCTCTTTATGGGTGAGGAGGGGGGGGGGTGCCATCGGGATGGGGTGAGGAGGGGGCACCGTCGGGATGGAGTGAGGAGGAGGGTTGTCGGGATGGGGAGGGGGGGCCGTCAGGCAGGGTTGGTGGAGGGGAAAGGGGGTGTTGAGCTGGGAGGATGGGGTTTGGATTGAGGGGAGGGGGAATGGTTGGGGTTAGTCTGGGCTAAGGGAATGGTGTCAGGCTAGGCTGGCAGTGTCAGACTGGGATTGGGCTCAGCGGCTTGGCTGGGAGAGGGAGCCGGCTGACTAACTCCTGCGACTGAGTCCTTATAAAGTGGTGTCAAGGCAGAATGCTGAGATTACTGCCCAGCCTGTAAATTGCAGCAGGGGTTCGGGTAAGGGTAACATTAGTACGGGTGTAGCACAGAGTCTGCATAGTTCCTCTGCTCAGAGGGCCCATTGTCCTGGGCCAGCTTCACCAACCCTCGTGACCCACTTACTGAACTGCAGCTCCTCCAGCAACGTAACAGTATCTTGATTATTTTTGCATCTGGCGAATGTGACAAACAAAAGGACAGTATTATTTAAATGAAGAAAAACTGCAGAAAGCTGCAACACAATGACTTGGGGGTACTTGTGCACAAAATGCAGAATGTTAGCGCACAGGAGCAGCAGGTAATCAGGGAGGCTAATGGAATATTGGCCGTTGTTTTAAAGGGATTGAATAGTCATGCTGCAGCCATGCAAGGTACTGGTGAGACCACATCTGGAGTATTGTGTAAGCAGTTGATCCCTTTATTTAAGGAAAAATATTATTTCATTGGAGGCAGTTCCAAGGTATTGTGGGGATTAGCAGGGGTTACAGGGCCTGGGGGGATTGTTGTCGGTGCAGGCTCGATGGGCCGAATGGCCTCCTTCTGCACTGTAGGGATTCTGTGCATACAAGTGACTAACTAGACTTGGGTATAGGGAGTACAATTCTGAAGTTTGCGGGTGATACAAAACTTGATGATCTGGGATTTGATTTGTAAATCGGAGCATTTGAATGTCAAAAGGACATGCTAAAAGTCATGCTAAATCTCAGTCAATGAAGGGCCTGAGCGGGAGTTTGGCATACAGTTCTGAAGACTTTGTGAAGGATGTCAAGACCTTCGAGAGGGTACAGGGGAGTTCATGAAGAACTTGTGTTAGAGGGGTTGCACCTTCTCAACCTTTTCTGTTTTAGTGAAAGTATACGAAACTGAGAGGGTTTGATTGAGCAAGGAGGGAGAAGCAGAGGTCACAGATTTAAAATTAAGAGTTCGAAGGTTCGTGAGAATTTTATTTCTGGAATGTGTTACCTTGAATGATGGAAGCAGATTCTATAGAAACTTTCAAAAAGCAATTGACCATGTACTTGAAGAATGCTAATTTGCAGGGTTAAAAGGAAAAAGGAGGATTATGGGACTATATTGGGCAGCACATTCAAGAAATTAGCAGAGGCACAAAGGGCCAAATGCCTTTCTGTGCAGTAAAGTTCTACAGGTAGGATCAGCAACTCCCACTACTACCTGAGTCTTTGCCTGCTGACTCTTGTAGGTTGTGGTGTATGTTTGTGAATTGAAGAGTATTCTGCTTGTCACAGTGCAGAAGGACACCATTTGATCCTGCAATTGTGAGTGGGTGTTCTCTCTACGAGGTGAATCTGATTGCATTCTTCTACTGTCTACTTCATACTGTTCCTTCCAAGCAACACACTCATTCTCTTTATAAATTAATTTGTAGGATCTATTTCAGCCCCAGTTCATAATGGAAAATTCAAATTTCTAATCACCCCACTCCCACTTTCTAATCTTCCCTTTCATTTTTTTGTTACCTTCATTCTTTTCCCTCTTGCCATTGCTTTGCAGAAACAATTCATCTTGATTTACCTTAGCACTCCTGTCTTTAAGATGACTATTCGTTCATCTCTTAACTTTCAGCTGCATTGGAAAAGCTCCAATTTATTTGGAAAACTGCAATTCCTTATCTCGAATGATATCTGTGAAATTGTACAAAGTGTCTAAGAACCTGTGGTGTGGGTGTTGCTGGCAAGGCTATTATTTGTTATCTATTCCTAGTGCCCTTGAGAAAAACAAAAGGAAGACACTGCTGTAAATCTGAGGTAGAAACAGAAAAATGCTGGAAAACGCTTAGGGCTGGCAGCATGTGTGGCGAGGGAAACAGAGTTACTATTTCAAATTGATGACTTCGTCAGAACGCATGAGCAGTGGTGGTGAGCTCCTTGCAACGCTGCTGTTTGTGTGGATGAGGAGCTCCCGTAATGCTGTTAATAAGTTCCATGTTTTGGATGAGCTAAACATTTATGTTTTTGTGTTCTGTGTGTCTAGATATAAAGTCAAGGGTTCTGTTCGACTTTCCTGGTGTTAACCTACTTCTGCCAACTTTAATGGCTGGTGTACACCAAGTTACTTAAAGAATGCTTACCTCTGCTTATTATGTCTAAAACTGATCATTCCACTTTTTCTACATTAACCTGCACTTTACCCATCTATCCTGCTAGTTGATATTCTTATCAATATCCTTCCCCCCCCCCCCCCCCCCCCCCCGTTAAGACCAGGTAATTTGTGTGTCAACACAGGGTTTTATGCATCAACACTTGCCACATCTTTCAGTCTGAGAAAATTCCTTTCACCCGTATTTGCTTTCTGTTTTGCAACCATCTCTTTATCAATGTGACCATATTCTCATTAATTCTGTGAGCTTTTATTTCTATCATAAGTCTCATTGGGTACTTTTTTGGAAATCTATATTAATCACTTTCTTTTTCGTTTCTCGTGCCTCTTTTTATCCATGCGTACTGCCTATGATTATCATTCTCCAAGTGCCCATTGATTTCTGTACACATTCTAGATTATAGCAGGTGTATCGTAATATTTACATCACAGAGGCTCAATGGGTCTATGCTTGTTCACGTGAGTCTTCTCTTGCCCTGCTTCATCTTACTCTTATCAACATATTCTTTTAATTTCTCCCCCCCCCCCCCCACCCCCCCACCCCGTGTACTTCACTAACTTGCCCTTTACTGCAATTACTCCCAACAGTGTCAACTATTCCAATGTACACAGACTGGGTTAACCAAATCAGCACTAATGCTATGGGGGAGGAATTCCTGGAGTATGTATGACATGCGTTTGTGGCTGGCATGGGGGTTAGCATTGCTGCCTCACCACCAGGGACTTGGATTCAATTCTGGCCTCGGGTGATTGTCTTTGTGGAGTTTGCAAGTTCTCCCTGTGTCTGCGTGGGTTTCTTCCCACAGTCCAAAGATGTGCAGGTGGAGTTGATTGGCCACTCTAAATTGCCCCTTAGTGTCGGGGGGATTAGGATGGTAAATATGTGGGGCTACTGGGATTGGGTGGGAATGTTGTTGGTACGGGCTCAATGGGTCGAATGGCCTCCTGTGCTGTAGGGATTCTATGATTCAGTACATTGAGCCCACTGGAGATGGAGCTATTTTGGATTTAGTCTTGTGTAATGAGAAAGGGATAATCTTGCTGGCAAGGAGCTTTTGGGAAATAGTGACCATAATATGATAGAATTTTGTATCAAGTTTGAATGTGGTATAGTTCATTCTGAAACAAGGATTGTAAATCTGAAGAGAGGAAATTGAGGGGCAAACTGGCTATGGTGGATTAGGAATATGCACTGTAAGGTTTGACATTAGACAGGCAATGGCTACCATTTTTAAAAAAAGTACAAGGTCTACAACAGATAAAAGTTCTCCTACAGTACAAATACCCAAAGAGAAAGGTAAATGTGGTTAACAAAAGAAGTTGAAGATTGTATTAGATTGAAGGAAATGAGTTCTGAGGATCTCAGGAAAAAAGTGGTAAGCCTGAAGATTGGGAGCAATTTAGGATCCAGCAAAGGAGGACCAAGGAACTGATTAAGAAAGGGAGAAAAGAATTTCAATGCAAACCAGCAAAGAACATTAAAGCGGATTGTAAGAGCTTCAAAAGATTAGCTCTGATAAATGTGGGCCCACTACAGGTGGGGGCAGAATAATTTATCGTGGAAAACTGGGAAATAGTGGATAAACTAAGCAGTTACTTTGCATCTGTCTTCCTGGAAGAATACACAGAAAATCTCCCAGAATTACTAGGTGACCGAGGAACATGTGAAATTGAGGAGTTAAAAGAAATTAGTGTTTGTAAGAGTGTTTGTAAAGAGGTAGTACTTGAAAAGATAACTGGATTAAAGAATGATAAATTCCCTGGACCAGATAAGCCTCATCCCAGTGTGTTGGAGGTGTCGAGAGGGTTGGTGCATGCATATTTCTAAATTGTATAAATTATCTTACCCCGGACCCCTCCCCCATCCAATCCTTGTAATCCTACACATTTACCATGGCTGATCCAACTAACCTACGTAGGTGGCACGGTGACAGTGGTTAGCAGACTCACAGCACCAGGGACCTGGGTTCAATTCCGGTCTTGGGTGACTGTCTGTGGAGTTTGCATGTTCCCCGTGTCTGCGTGGGTTTCCTCCAGGTGCTCCGGTTTCCTCCTGCACTCCAAAAATGTGCAGATCAGGTGGATTGGCCATGCTAAAGTTGCCCCTTAGTGTCACAAAGATGTGTAGGTCAGAGGGATTAGCAGGGGTTTGAGGAAACTGGATCTGTATTTGCCAGAGTTTCGAAGAATGACCTCATTAAAGGGTGGATGTAGGTCAGATATTTCTCCTGGCTGGTGAGCCTAACACTGGAACCATAATCTCAGGACATAGGGTAGGGCATTTAATACTGAGATGTGGAGGAATTTCTTCACTTAGAGGTGAATCTTTGGAATTAGAATTTAGCACGGCCAATGCACCTAATCACATCTTTCAGACTGTGGGAGGAAACTGGAGCACCCAGAAGAAACCCATGCAGACACGGAGAATGTGCAGATTCCACACAACCAGTGACTCAAGCCGGGAATCGAACCCGGGCCCCTGACACTGAGAGGCAGCAGTGCTTGCCACTGTGCCGCCCACAATTCTCTACCCCACAGTGCCATCGATGCTCAATCATTGAGCATGTTCAAAACACAACTTGATAAATTTCTGGAGACTGACATTGAGGGGTATGGAGATAGTGCGGGAAAGTGGCATTGAGGTAGATAATTAATTGTGATCTGATTGAATGGGGAGCAGACTTGACGGGCTGAGTGGTTTATTCCTGTTCCTATGTGATAGCAATATTCTAATATCACATTTTTTTTAGTATGACCAATAATCACTAAGCCAGGCAATAGCTTCCACAGTGGCTAAACGTAGCTCTCTGAGCCCTCCGCTGAATTTGTCAGAGGCAATCTTCAGTGATGTGAGTCATTGTGTGGGGGGGGCTCCAAAGACCTTGGTCAGTGTGGAAATGGTTGAGGAGTGCCCAGTGTTGGTGTGGCAGCTTGAAGCTGGAGGGGCTTGCTGTGAGATTTTTGATGGAGTGATTTTTAATGATGGGGTGTTGGTTCGATTCCTGGTACCATAGGGCCTCTGCAATTATTCCTTTGTGCTGTCCTTAGCTACACAGGCTGGTGTGTTGGGAGGTGAGTAGCAGGTAGATTGGTAAGGTTCTTGTGCAGCGGCAGACTTGATGTAAACCTTCTCCAGGAGCTTTCCTGTTGCAATCTCTCTCGAGTGAGGGTGTGGAATGTTGCTTGGCATTGGGAGCCAGGGGAGTTGGGTTGATTGGAGAGTACCTGCTGTGCATTGTTATGTTGAGGTGGGTATCTACTAGACTGCTGTGGGATGAGTTGCACTAAACTGGCACACTGTACCCTACAGTTGAGTCAGCAAGAACTGAGATCCTTGAGGTTTGAGTACCTGCACCCCACGAATAGCCAGCAAGTTTGCTGACGAGGTTGTTTTGTGTTTTGATCTTTGCTGTCTTGCTCAGGTGACTTTAGTATGTCAGTTTCGGTCAAGGGTAACATCGGGATAAGCGGGATGTTGTTCATGATTCAGTCTCTTGCCATTCAAGGCGAAGTTGAGTTCGCTTGTGGCACTGACATTGTGGAAGTGGCATATACTTGCAACTGTTTGTTGCTGCTAGGCTGAAGGCGCCATGTCTAAACAGTAGTTGGCAAGCTTTGCAGCATTGCTGTTTAGTGTTGCCTCTGTTAGAACATGTCCGAGCCTAAGAGGCACAGCTGATATTGTCAACATAGATGAACTTCTGAGACAGATTATTGATACAGAGATTGAAAAGGGCTGAGGCTAGAATACATCGGTAATAATAATCCGGCATAATATGGAATGCTAACATTGAGTAAAGAAGCTTCTCAAATTCCTTATTGAATTTATTAAGCTTATATTTTTTGGACTCGCTCAAGTGGAAATATTCTCCATATTAATTACAACAGTGGCGACACCTCAAGAGTACCTCATTAGCTGTAAGTGCTCTGGGGCATTCTAAGGCTGTTAAAGGTGCTGTATAAATGCAAGCTCTGCTCTTTTGCTCAATCTTTCGTTTACCAGTATTTCTATATCTGTTTTTTGTTTTGTGTAATGAAGAATGATTAATAAGGGATCTTGTGGTTAAGGATGCTCTGGAGGGGGAGGGGGGGGGGGGGTAGTAATAGAACTCTAGATACAGTTTGAGGGTGAACACCATAGGTCCATAACTGGTGTCTTCAACTTAAATAAGGGCAATTATAATGGTATGAGGGAGGGATCGTCTAAGGTGAACTGGATAAACAAGCTAAGATACAGATCAGTTGATGAGCAGTGTCAGATATTCAAACAGCTGGTCCAAAATTAAGGGTTATGGGGATCAGGCGGGTAAGTGGTACTGATCCACGTCAGATCAGCCATGATCTTATTGAATGGCGGGGCAGGCTCGAGGGGCTAGATGGCCTACTCCTGCTCCTATTTCTTATGTTCTTAAAATGATCAGGAGTTTATCCTAATCGAAAAGAGGGATTCCAGGAGAAAGAGGCAAAATCCATGGTTAACACAGGAGATTAAGGGTAATGTTAAATTGAAAAGCAGGATATATAAAGTGGCAAGGGATGGTGGTAGACCAGAGGACCGGGAAGCTTTTAGGATCCAGCAGCAAAAGACTAAAAAGCTCATGAGGGAGAAAATGAGTTTTGACAGAAAACTTGCATGCAGCATAAAACAGTAAGAGTTTCTATGGATATATAAATGGGAAGCAGGCAGCTAAGGTAAATGTAGGTAAATACTGAATGATAGCAAACGGAGAAATGGTGGATATGCTAAATTTTTTTGTATAGGTCTTTGCCGTGGAAGACATTGTAAATATCCCTAAGTTATCAGATGGGCTAATTTCAAATCATAGAAACCCTACAGTGCAGAAGGAGGCCATTCAACCCATCGAGTCTGCACCGACCACAATCCCACCCAGGCCCTACCCCCACATATTTACCCGCTAATCCCTCTAACCTACGCATCTCAGGACTCTAAGGGGCAATTTTTAGCATGGCCAATCAACCTAACCCGCACATCTTTGGACTGTGGGAGGAAACCGGAGCACCCGGAGGAAACCCACGCAGACACGAGGAGAATGTGCAAACTCCGCACAGACAGTGACCCGAGCCGGGAATCGAACCCGGGACCCTGGAGTTGTGAAGCAGCAGTGCTAACCACTGTGCCACCCTGGTCATAACATCATAACATGATAGAACTTATAAAAATCCCAGTCACAAGGCTTAGAGGAACTTAAGGGGCTAAAGGCAGACCAGTCCCCAGGACCTGATGAACTGCATACTAGGGTGGCTGCAGAGAGAGTGGACCCACTGGTTGAAATTTTTCTTAACTCGCTAAATTCCAGGACTGTACCAGAAGATTGGAAAACGGTCAATGTAACTCCCTAGTTCAAAAGGGGCGAGGGCAGGGAATTATAGGCCAGTTAGTTTAATATCTATTATTGGCAAGATGCTGCAGTCAGTAATTAAAGAGGAAATAACTAATCGTTTAGGAAAGCTGAATATAATCAAACCCAGTCAATATGGTTTTATGAAAGATAAATCATGTTTGACAAATTTGCTCAAATTCTTTGAGGATGTAACAGGGAGATTAGGTACAGGGGAACCTGTCGATGTCGTGTATTTAGATTTCCAAAAGGCCTTTGACAAGGTGCCACATAACAGGCTGGTGTATAAAGTAAAAGCCCATGGAATTGGAGGAAATGTGTTAGTGTGGTTTGAAAACTGGCTGTCACATGAAAAAGAGAGTTGGAATAAATGGGTCCTTTTCAGAAAAATGTAACTGGTGGAGTACCGCTGGGATAATTTCTTGGCCTGCAATTGTTCACTATTTACATTAAGGACCTGGAGGAAGGAACAGGATGTAAGGTTTCACAATTTACCAGTGATATGCAGATAGGTGGAAGAGCATATTGTGATTTTTGCAGCGGGATGTAGATAGATTGGGTGACTGGGTGGAAACCAGACCAATAGAGTTTAATGTGGGGAAGTTGTGAGGTATTGCACTTTGGTAGGAGGAATCGAAAGACAGATTATTGTCGAAATGGAGAGACTGCAGGTGAGTGAAGTACAGAGGGATCGGGGTGTTCTCGTGCATGAATCGGACAGGCCCAACAAGTAGTTGAGGCAAATGGCATTTTGGCCTTTATGGAAGAATAGAGAGATGCAGCATGGAAACAGGCCCTTCGGCCCAATTTATCCATGCACCTGTCCAAATGTCTTTTAAGTGTTGTAATTGTACCCACCTCTGCCACCACCTCTGGCAGCTTATTCCATATGCGCACCACCCTCTGTGTGAAAAAGTTGTCCCTCGGGTCTCTTTCAAATCTTTCCCTTCTCACCTTAAACCTATACCCTCTAGTTTTGGATGCCTCTACCTGGAAAAAAGACCATGGCTATTCACCTTATCGATGCCCCTCATGATTTTATAAACCTCCATAAAGTCATCCCTCATTCTCTTATGCTCCTGGGAACAAAGTCCCAATCTAACCAGACTCTTTATAATTCAAACTTTCCTGCCTCAGCAACATCCTTGTGAATCTTTTTGCACCCTTTCCAATTTAATAACATCTTTCCTATAGCAGGAATCGTATGCAGTACTCCAAATGTGGCCGTACCAGTGCCTTGCATAGTTGCAACATAATGTCCCAACTCCTGTACTCTGCTCTGACCAGTGAAGGCAAGTGTGCCAAACACCACCTTCACCACCCTGTCTACCTGTGATGCTCCTGTCAAGGAACTACCTGCACCCCTAGGTCTCCCTGTTCGACAACACTCCCCAGGACCCTACCATTAACTGTGTAAGTTCTGCCTGGTTTACCTTGCCAAAATGCAACACCTTGCATTTATCTGAAGTAAACTCCATCTGCCATTCCTTGGCCCACTAGCCCAGTTGATCAAGATCCTGTTGTGGTCTTAGATAACCTTCGCTGTTCATTACACCACCAATTCGAAGTTTTGTGTCATCCTAAACTTTGAAACTGTCCCCTGCACACCAATATCTAGATGACCAATTCTTCCATTATGCAAACCACGAGATGGTGCCGACGCAAGTGGTTTCAAACTTTATTTTCAACATAGCCTAAGGCTGAAAGGAGTCAAATTTTATATATCAATGGGTATTAAAAAGGCAGCTATTTCTGATAATTGTGATGCATACTCTCAAATACATTGCACTCGTTACAGCACATTCACCTGCAGTAGGTCAACCAGTGGAAACTGGTAACGCTTCCCAAATGAGAGTGCTGATGCTGTCTCGCAGACGTCAAATGCTGGATGACTGTCTGAATCAGAGATCTGGTTCATTTGATCTTTAGTGCAACAAGCTCTGAAAATCCAGTTTTGCAAAGGTAGATTATCGGGAAAGGCATCAGAAACTTTGTTGCCTTGTCTGACAGTTCTGCATATTTTGAAGCAACTTCAAGCGAAAAGCAGTCAGGTAGTTCTGAGAAAAATCCAGCCGTGAAGCATTGTCACCTGCAAATTTACTAACCTAGCCCCCTATATTCTCATCCAAATCGTTTATGTAAATGACAAACAACAGTGGACCCAGCACCCCCTCGTTCTTGACTCGTGAGTGGGAACAATTTCTCCCTATCTGCTCTGTCCAGCCCCCTCATGATTTTGAACAACTCTATCAAATCTCCTCTTAGTCTTTTTTCTCTTCAAGGAGAACAGTCTCACCCCTCCAATTTATCCTCATAACTGAATTCTAATCCCTTGAACCATTCATGTAAACTTCTTCTGCGCTCTCTCCAATGTGTTCACGTCCTTCCTATAGTGTGGCACCAGAACTGTATATAATACTCCAGCTGAGGTCAAACGAGTATCTTGAACAAATTCAGCATAACTTCCTTGCTCTTGTACTTTTTGCCCCTATTAATAAAGCCCAGGATGCTGTATGCTTTATTAATTGCTCTTTCCACCTGTTCTGCTTCTTCAATAACCTATGCACATATACACCCAGATCCCTCTGCTCCTGCAATCCCTTAAGAATTGTATTCCTTATTTTATATTGTCTGTTCATGTTCTTCCTACCAAAATGCATCAGTTCACACTTCTCTGCATTGAACTTCATCTGCCCACCCTATCGACTTGTCTATGTCCTTCTGAAGTTCTGCATTGTCCTCTTCACAATTTACAATACTTCGAAGTTTTGTGTCATCCTAAACTTTGAAACTGTCCCCTGCACACCAATATCTAGATGACCAATTCTTCCATTATGCAAACCACGAGATGGTGCCGATGCAAGTGGTTTCAAACTTTATTTTCAACATAGCCTAAGGCTGAAAGGAGTCAAATTTATATATCAATGGGTATTAAAAAGGCAGCTATTTCTGATAATTGTGATGCATACTCTCAAATACATTGCACTCGTTACAGCACATTCACCTGCAGTAGGTCAACCAGTGGAAACTGGTAACGCTTCCCAAATGAGAGTGCTGATGTTGTCTCGCAGACGTCAAATGCTGGATGACTGTCTGAATCAGAGATCTGGTTCATTTGATCTTTAGTGCAACAAGCTCTGAAAATCCAGTTTTGCAAAGGTAGATTATCGGGAAAGGCATCAGAAACTTTGTTGCCTTGTCTGACAGTTCTGCATATTCTGAAGCAACTTCAAGCGAAAAGCAGTCAGGTAGTTCTGAGAAAAATCCAGCCGTGAAGCATTGTCACAAGACAGATCCACAAGGCCGTCTTGCTCTCTCGAGGTCAGGCTTGCGAGGGGTGAAACCATGACCAAGCAGGTGATGAGGTTAGCTCATGGGGTGTTCTGACGCCTGCAATGGTGTTTTGCACAGGCTAGGGTAGAGTAAGGGATCGGGGTAGCCAATGAGGTTAAACCGAGGCTTGACCCGGTGCAATTTTTTCAAAACCATCTCTGCCTTTTAGCTAAGATGAAGCATCAGATCAAGCCCTGGATGGGGTGCAATGCCTCATCCTGTCAGCTTGGATCTTGTTTGTCTCTTGTGGAGACCCTGAATAGGATATCAACTTTAATTAGGTTTTTTGGGTTGAATTTTTAAAAAAAAGACCGTCATCAAAATTCGCGAAGGGATTTCGTATGGGATTTTTCTCAGAATTGGGATTTTGTGTTGGGAACAGGGAAGTGTTTTCAAACTTTGCGGGTGCTCTCTGTCATGTTTCACGTTATTTGGAAGCTTCATTTCTGACGTGGCAAAAAATCTGACTGATTTGCAAATGAGTCGTAATTCGACGTACAAGTCGTTTGGCCCACGTGTCTGTTTTCTTGATCATCGCCTCTATTTTGTCTTGCACATGAATAACTGTCACTGTTTCCACAATAAAATGATTGCTGAAGGTTATCTGCAGATTGGGAATCGCTGTTTGACCGGATTCATGCTGAACTCTACTTTCGTTGCCATCTGCAAACTCAGAATAATTACAAATCGGCTGACAAGGTTTAGTTTCTGTTGGAGGTGGAATTTATTGACCAGCGCTCTTGGCAATTGTAGCTGGTGTGGCAAGTTCTGGACCTGCTTTCTGCTCACTGTCTTTTTACCTTTCAAACAAGTTTCTCATTCAATCTGCACCAGTAAGAAATTGAGCAAAGGGTCCACAATGGGTTGTTCGTCATGAGCTTCATCTGTGTATTTAGTTGAGATTGTTTTCCAACTTTCAGCTGGAGGAAATCATCTGTCATTTAACCTAACATTCCTGTTCCCCTCAGAGATGTCCATTACCTCATGCCTGTATGCAATCTCCACATTTTGATCAGATGAGTGATCAACAATGTTGAGGAGGTTGAGCTGTTTTGGCTCATTGCTTATCCCTATGTGCTCATTGGAGGTAATAGACAGGAGGTCTATCTACTTCTGGGACTTGGTGGCCACTGGTGCATCTTCAATCATGCTTGATATTATCAAGAGAGCTATGCGGCTCTTGCTTTTATTCTCTGACCGTATTGCCAATTTCAGGAACAATTTATTTGGTCAGATCAATCTCTCTGCAGTTACATCCTCTGCGCTGTGCAAGATCCCACCGGTAGCACAATTCAAATCTCATACTCGTTGCCTGGTGCTGCAGTGAAGCTCTGCAGACCTCCCATCCATTTCTCATCCATACCTTTTGAATCAGATAGCATGCTTTCAGTTTGCTCATGTCCCTTAGACTCCAAGAGACAGCCAGCAGTGGCACTGAAGGCCAGCACAATGCTACAGCCAGAGGAACCACCTCCATGTATGAGAACACAGGAGCAGATTTGTGCTTCCTCCTGCAGAACCAGGTGAGGTGCATGGATAAGCAACATCATGAAATCTGGGCATGGTGGCACTGCGGCATTTGTCAAGGTCGAGCTTGTTCTGGTATCTTTCATCATACTTACTGTTTTTCTTAAGTCTGCATTACAAGGCCTTTCCATCTATCCTGCCAAACGTCTTCAGCAACTGAATCTTTGAGACCCTGTTCTTGTCCCGCACCATCAAGTACACTAAATACTTTTGCATTTTTTTCACCTCATTTTCATATAACTTTGTTTTCAAAAAGGTGTGATGTGGAGTGCCAGTAAATGGACTGGGGTGGGCACAGTAAGAAGTCTCACAACAGCAGGTTAAAGTCCAACAGGTTTATTTGGAATCACGAGCTTTCGGAGCACTGCTCCTTCACTCACCTGATTGTAGGAGCAGTGCTCCAAAAGCTCGTGATTCCACATAAACCTGTTGGACTTTAACCTGCTGTTGTGAGATTTCTTACTGTTACTAAAGGTGCTCATCTATACAAGGTATGTGTTTGCATTTTATTCCTCCTCTTCCCCCCCCCCCCCGAAACGGACCAGGTGCAGTACCCTAGTGGACTACCAGTGGTCAAGGACTGCAGGTTGGAAACCAGTGATCTAGATCATTAATATATATGAAGAAAAGCAAGGGTCCCAATGCCAACCCGTGGGGAATTCCTCTGGCCCTAAAAAATATCCATGGACCATTACACTCTGCTTCCTGCTCAGCCAGTTTTGTATCCCACGTTGCTACTGTCCCTTTTCTTCCATGAATCTCTCAGTGCAGAAGAGGCTCTTCAGCCCATCGTGTCTGCACCGAAGTGAGAAACGCCTGACCTCCCACCTAATCCCATTTACCAGCACTTGGCCCATGGCCTTGAATGTTATGATATGCCAAATGCTCATCCAGGTACTTTTTAAAGGACTTGAGGCATCCCGCCTCTACCACCCTCCCAGGCAACACATTCCAGACTGTCACTACCCTCTGGGTAAAAAGGTTTTTCCTCATATCCCTCCTGAGCCTATGCACCCTTGTGGCTGACCCTTCAACTAAGGGGAATAGTTGCTCCTTATCCACTCTGACCATGCCCCTCATAATCTTGAACACCTTGATCAGGTCACCTCTCATCATCTTTGCTCCAACGAAAACAACCCAAGCCTATTCACCCTCTCTTCACAACTTAAATGTTCCATCCCATGCAGCATCCTGGTGAATCTCCTCTGCACCCCCTCCAGTGCGATAAGCTATAACTTTTCTCAAGTCTTTTATGTAGCATAGTATCAAATGCCTTTTGAAAGTCCATGTAAATCACATTACCCTCATTGACCCTTTCTGTTACCTCTTCAAAAAACTTCAAAACATTTTTCTTTTTAAAATCCATGCTGGCTCTGCCTAATAAACCCACATTTTTCTCTGGCTACTAATTCTACTCTGAATAATTGTTTCCAGAAACCTCCCCATACCAAGTTAAACTGGTTTGTGCTGGTGGGCCTATCCTTGCAATCTGTTTTGAACAAGGGCGTTTGCAGTTCTCCAGCCCTCTAGCACCTTCGTTGAGTCTGTGGAAGACTGAAAGATTATTAACTAAGCGAGTTTAGGAAATGAAGTCAGTGTTTAAATGCTGGTAGGTTATTTTTAAGCAGGGATGAAAGGGTAATCAAATGTGCTGTTTGTATTCAGCGACCAGGACTTTTCTCTTCCAATTTGGCTTCCACCATGTATATTTGCTATTGGTGCTGATCCACAGTTCAAAATACAGTTTGGACAAACTATTCAGTAGCTATTATAATAGGCTTTTGGATGTAAAAGCTGAAGGAGGTGAACATTTCTACTATTAAGCCAGTTAGAATCGGTGTTAACAGAATGAGACGAGGTGAGGAGGCAAATAATGTGGAATTGGCATGTGGCTTGCAAGGAATAAGAGTTTCAGTTGTGTGAGCAACTACGAGTTTAAAGGCCAACAGTATGAAGTGGGGTTGTCGACCAGGTTAAATTTTCTTTGTATTGTTCAAAAATGTTTTGTTTGAGCCTTCCCTGTGCCATGTCCAAGACTTGGTTGACCATATTCAAAGCCATGAGTTGTTAGAATTCTAAAACCAAACTCTTGAATTTTGCTGATGTATTAAAAGCACCATGGTCTAGATTCTGCAGGTAATAGGTACCGGGACTTGTCCATAGGTTTCCTATGGACTTTTATACAGGAGCTTGAGGTGGTTAGAATTCATAAGGGTGTGGTGCTCTTCACAGGAGATCTGAGGCCAGTGTATGCAGAGCAAGCAAAAGTGGCCGAATCTTGCAGTCCCGATAGTGGCGAATGCTGAGAAGTTCATTGCTATTGATGGGTGTCATGGCATTGCAATACCTGGGGAGCTCACTTGCAGTCCAGTCCGAAAGTTGCAGTGGGCTGTGTGGGAACCATGCTGCTGGTTCCACCGGGACTAGAGTCGGGGTTGGGATAGACCTTTTAGTAGTGTGTCTTTGGCACGTCACATCAGCAGGGCCATGGCTTCGTGAGGATTGCACCATGCCGCTAGGCCGCCTCGTTCACTTTGTCAGTGGATCCACACTGCAGCTGGATGAGCAGCTTCACGCTGCAGCCAATGTGAAAGGCAAAATGTTTTAAATGCAGACAGAGGCTAATGCCTTCGCTTCACCGCTGATCACAGGATCCAGGCCATTGTGTCTCAACCAATCAAATTGAAGAATCCATGGCACAATCTGAGCTGGGAAGTATGAGTTTGAATCTTCAAAGGCAAATCATGTACAGAAAGTGAAACAGAGGAAAGAAGGAAGGAATTGAGGGAAAGATGAGAAACAATAAGTTTGAATTTTTAGAAATCTGCAATGAAAAGGTACGAGTCTCCGTTATTAGAGAGGTTGTTTGGCAGTAATTAATAACATAAATAGGAACAGGAGAATGCCATTTAGCTCCTCGAGCTTGCAATGCCATTCAGTAACATCATGGCTGAAATGTAATCTCTCCCTCAGTGTCAACAAAATGAAGGAGATGGTCAATGACTTCAGGAAGCGTAATGGAGGACATGCCCCTGTCTACATCAACAGGGATAAAGTAGAAATGGTGGAGAACTTTAACTTTTTAGGTGTCCAGATCACCGACAACCTGTCCTGGTTCCTCCATGCGGACACTATAGTTAAGCCCACCAATGCCTCTACTTTCTCAGGAGACTAAGGAAATTTGGCATGTCAGCTACAACTCTCATCAACTTCTACAGATACACCATGGAAAGCATTCTTTCTGGTTGTATCTCAGCTTATCTCAGAAGAGGGGGAGGGGTAGCATTATTGGTCAGAGATTGTATCACAGTGTCAGAGAGGAGGTTTGATGAGGACTTATCTGTTGAGGTAGTATGGGCGGAGATTAGAAATAGGAGAGGAGAGGTCACCCTGTTGGGAGTCTTTTATAGACCTCCTAAAAGTTCTAGAGAGGTTGAGGAAAGGATTGCGGAGTCAATCCTGCTTAGGAGTGAAAGTAATAGGGCAATTGTTATGGGGGATTTTAACTTGACTAATATTGACTGGAATTGTTATAGCTCTAGCTCGTTAGAGGGGTCAGTTTTTGTTCAAAGCGTGCAGGAAGGTTTTTTGACTCAGTATGTAGACAGGCCAACTAGAGGTGAGGCTATATTGGATCTGGTGCTGGGAAATGAGCCAGACCAGGTGCTAGACTTGGAAGTTGGTGTGCATTTTGGTGATAGTGACCACAATTCGGTTACGTTCACCTTAGTGATGGAAAGGGATAGGCATGAACCTCGGGCCAGTGGTTTTAGCTGGGGGAAGGGTAATTATGAGGCTATTAGGAGAGAATTAGGAAACATAGGTTGGACTAGGAGATTACAGGGACTGGGAACGTCCGACATGTGGAGTTTTTTCAAGGAGCAGCTACTGCGAGTCTGTGATAGGTATGTCCCTGTCAGGCAAGGAGGAATTGGTAGGGCTAGGGAACCGTGGTGCACCAAAAAAGTTTCTTTGTTGGTTAAAAAGAAAAAGGAGGCTTATGTTCGGATGAGACGTGAGCACTCGGGTAGTGCACTAGAAAGCTTTAGATTGGCTAAGAGGGAGTTGAAGAGCGAGCTTAGAAGGGCTAAAAGGGGACATGAGAAGACTTTGGCGGATAGGGTTAAAGAGAATCCTAAGGCGTTCTATAGGTATGTCAAGAACAGAAGGTTGGTTAGGGCAAGTTTAGGGCCAGTTATAGATGGCAGAGGGAAGTTATGTGTGGAACCGGAGGAGATTGGTGAAGCATTGAACCAATATTTCTCTTCGGTGTTCACGCAAGGGGACATGAATATAGCTGAGGAGGACACTGGGTTGCAAGGGAGTAGAATAGACAGTATTACAGTTGATAAGGAGGATGTGCAGGATATTCTGGAGGGTCTGAAAATAGATAAATCCCCTGGTCCGGATGGGATTTATCCAAGGATTCTCTGGGAGGCAAGAGAAGTGATTGCAGAGCCTCTGGCTCTGATCTTCAGGTCGTCGTTGGCCTCTGGTATAGTACCAGAAGATTGGAGGTTAGCGAATGTTGTCCCATTGTTTAAGAAGGGGAACAGAGACTTCCCCGGGAATTATAGACCGGTGAGTCTCACTTCTGTTGTCGGCAAGATGTTGGAAAAAATTATAAGGGATAGGATTTATAGTTATTTGGAGAGTAATGAATTGATAGGTGATAGTCAGCATGGTTTTGTGGCAGGTAGGTCGTGCCTTACTAACCTTATTGAGTTTTTTGAGAAAGTGACCAAGGAGGTGGATGGGGGCAAGGCAGTGGACGTGGTATATATGGATTTTAGTAAGGCGTTTGATAAGGTTCACCATGGTAGGCTTCTGCAGAAAATGCAGATGTATGGGATTGGGGGTGATCTAGGAAATTGGATCAGGAATTGGCTAGCGGATAGGAAACAGAGGGTAGTGGTTGATAGTAAATATTCATCATGGAGTGCGGTTACAAGTGGTGTACCTCAGGGATCTGTTTTGGGGCCACTGCTGTTTGTAATATTTATTAATGATCTGGATGAGGGTATAGTTGGGTGGATTAGCAAATTTGCTGATGACACCAAAGTCGGTGGTGTGGTAGACAGTGAGGAAGGGTGTCGTAGTTTGCAGGAAGACTTAGACAGGTTGCAAAGTTGGGCCGAGAGGTGGCGGATGGAGTTTAATGCGGAGAAGTGTGAGGTAATTCACTTTGGTAGGAATAACAGATGTGTTGAGTATAGGGCTAACGGGAGGACTTTGAATAGTGTGGAGGAGCAGAGGGATCTAGGTGTATGTGTGCATAGGTCCCTGAAAGTTGGGAATCAAGTAGATAAGGTTGTTAAGAAGGCATATGGTGTCTTGGCGTTTATTGGTAGGGGGATTGAATTTAGGAGTCGTAGCGTTATGTTGCAACTGTACACAACTCTGGTGCGGCCGCACTTGGAGTACTGTGTGCAGTTCTGGTCCCCACATTACAGGAAGGATGTGGAGGCTTTGGAGAGGGTGCAGAGGAGGTTTACCAGGATGTTGCCTGGTATGGAGGGGAGATCCTATGAGGAGAGGCTGAGGGATTTGGGATTGTTTTCGCTGGAAAGGCGGCGGCTAAGAGGGGATCTTATTGAAACATATAAGATGATTAGAGGTTTAGATAGGGTGGATAGGGATAGCCTTTTTCCTCTGATGGAGAAATCCAGCACGAGGGGGCATGGCTTTAAATTGAGGGGGGGTAGTTATAGAACCGATGTCAGGGGTAGGTTCTTTACCCAGAGGGTGGTGAGGGATTGGAATGCCCTGCCAGCATCAGTAGTAAATGCGCCTAGTTTGGGGGCGTTTAAGAGATCCGTAGATAGGTTCATGGACGAAAAGAAATTGGTTTAGGTTGGAGGGTCACAGTTTTTTTTTTTAACTGGTCGGTGCAACATCGTGGGCCGAAGGGCCTGTTCTGCGCTGTAATGTTCTATGTTCTATGTTCTATGTATGGCTCCTGCTCTGCCCAAGTCTGCAAGAAACTACAAAAGGTCATGAATGAAGCCCAGTCCATCATTCAAACCAGCCTCCCATCCATTGACACTGTCTACACTTCCCACTGCCTCAGAAAAGCAGCCAGCATAATCAAGGGCCCCACACACCTCGGACAAACTGTCTTCCTCCACCTTCCGTCGGGGAAAAAGATACAAAAGTCTGAGATCACATACCAACCGACTCAAAAACAGCTTCTTCCCTACTGCCATCAGACTTGAATAAATTTACCTCATTAAATTGAACTTTTTCTACACCCTAGCTATGACTAACCCATTCTCCACTCCCTCCTCCTCTATGTATGGTATGTTTTGTCTGTATAGTGCACAAGAAACAATATTTTTCACTGTATACTAATACACGTGACAACAAATCAAAATATCACTTTCCTACCTATTCCCCTGAATCCTCTATAGTTCAAAAGTCTGTCCCACTCTGATTTGAATATGTTCAATGACTCAGTCTTCACTGCTTTTTGGGGTAGAGAATTCCAGAAATTCATAGTCCTGTGAAATAAAAAATCCTCATTTATCCTAAAGGGACAGCTGCTTATCCTAGGATCCTTTTGATCCTCAGTTCTAAATTCCCCTAAAGCGGAATATGTTCCCTACCCCCTCCACATTTACCCTGTCAAACCTCCTCGGGATCTTATTTGTTTCATTAAGATCACCTCTCACTTTTCTAAACTCCAATGAGTATCGGCTCAACCTTCAGAAGCACAGCTTGATCCCAGGAATCAGCCTGAACTGGCTCCAATGCAAGTGTATCTCTCCTAAGATAAGATCAAAACTGTATGCAGTGCAGTTAACGTGACCTCTCCTCTTTATCTGTACTCTGCCCCTATCGCAATGAAGGCCAACATTCCATTTGATTTCCTCATCACTTACAGAACCTGCATGGTAGCTTTTTGAGTTCCATGTACAAGCATGCCCAGATCCTCTGTACTGCAGCATTCTGTTTCTCTCCTCTTAAATAATCTGCTTTTCGAATTTTCCTTCCAAAGTGGACAGCCTCACATTTACCAACATTTAATTCCCATTGACCCAATATTGCCCACTCACTTAACTGTTTGCACTTTTTTAGAAACCATACATAGAATCCCTACAGTGCAGAAGGAGGCCATTCTGCCCGTTGGCCCTATCCCCGCTTAGGTCAGAGGGATTAGCAGAGTAACTATCACCCGCTGGGACACTAAAGGTTAATTTAGCATGTCCAATCGATCTAACCTGCACATATTTGGACTGTGGGAGGAAACCAGAGCACCCAGAGGAAATCCACGCAAACGCAGGGAGAATGTGCAAACTTCACACACACTGACCCAAGTTGGGAATCGAACCCAGGTCCCTGAAGCTGTGAGGCAGCAGTGCTAACCACTGCGCCTCACAGCTCCAGGGACCTGTGTCCTTCTCACAATTTGCTTTCCCACTAGCTTTGCATTTTCAGCAAATTTGGATGCAAAATACTTGATCTCTTCATCCATTGTAATTAGCTGAGGCCCCAGCACTGATCACGGGTTCACCAGCTACTGTTTGCCAACCTGAAAATGATCTATTTGTTCCAACTCTTTTTTTTTTTCTGATAACCTCCTTCCCTCCCCATTCATTCAGCACCTCTTCCCATTGTAGCTCAGCTGAGTTGGTAGCGCTTTCTCCTCCATGGTAGAAGCTTATAGATTCAAACTCCACTCAAAGTGAAGGTCCCACCCATCTCTTCACTTGTGACATGAAATATTTTTACCAGGCAGAATGAAAGGTGTTTCGAAAGCTTTATTTTTTCCAAGATTCAAATACTAACACTACTTTCCAAATTATAACAGTGACTCTCTGTCGAAACTACCTAATTTGTGATTTTGTTCACTTATTTATGGGATGTGTGTTTTTGGCAAAGCAAGTTTGTGATCCACCCCGAGTTGCCCTTTATTAGGTGGTGGTGAGCCACTGCCTTGAACTTCTGCCGTCCAGTTGGTGTATATACATCCTCAGTGCTATTAGGGAGGGAGTGCCCCATTTTTTTTTCACCCAGTGACCGTAAAGTGATTATCGTTCTGAATCCTGAAGATGTGTGGCTTGGTGGGAAACTAGGAAGTGTATCTTGTTGTTTGTACATGGTAATGGCACAATGTGGCGGTCGCAATTAATGTTTAAAGTGGTAGATGGGGTGCTGATCAAGCAGACTGCTTTATCCTGATAGTGTTGAGCTTCTTGAGTGTTGTTGGAGCTGAACTCATCCAGACATGTGGAGAATATTCCATCACGCTCCTGATTTGAGCATTGTCAATGGTGGACAGACCATGGGGAGTCAGGAGGTGAGTTATTTACTGCAGAATTCCTCGCCTCTGATCTTGTGTAGCTACAGTATTTATATAGCCGGTCCAGTTAAGCTTCTGGTCAGTGGTAATTTGCAGGCTGTTCAAACAATAGTAATGCCATTAAATGTCAAGGGGAGATGGTCAGATTCTCTTTTTGGAGATGGTCATTGCCCAGTACTTAAGTGGTGTAATTATTGCTACTTAGCCCAAGTCTGAATGTTGTCCATGTCTTGCTGTCTACCAGCCAGGACTGCTTCAGCATTTGAGAAGTTGCAAATGGTACTGAACACTCAGCAATGATCAGAGAGCATCCCTTCAGAACTTTTGACTTGATGAACAAAATGTCATTGATAAAGCAGTTAAAGATGGTTGGGCTTAGAAACTGTAGGAACTTCTGCAGCAATGTTCTGGGACTGAGATTATTTAGTTTCCAACATCCACAGGTTTCTTCCTTTGTACTAGGTATGAGTCCAACTAGTGGGATGGAGAGCGCCCCCTAACCCTCCCTTTCCCATTGAACTCAATTTTAATGGGCTTTCCTCTTGAAGCTAGGAGTAACTTGGTCTTTGTCATTGACTAAAGGAGTTGTAGAAGGAACTTTGTAAGTAGTTAAAGTGCAAATTTGGGGGCTGTCCACACTAAATGGACCCAATGCAAGAATGATTTATTCACTGGAGAATAAATGAGCAGTTTGGCAAAAGATTGACATTTGACATCAAGTTATCTTGGATATGTTTCTCAAGCTTTCAGTGAAGGCACCAGACAACCCAGTGATGTCTCGGGGTGAATATGCTCAGGCAGATCTCAACACTGCTAAAGGTTTTGCAGCCAAGTTGAAATATTGCAGGTAACAGGCTATTTAGAAGAACAAATGTGTAATTGTGAGCACAGCCCTTTTATTCTGAAAGCTGTATTGGGATAGAGTGATTAGTGAAATGTAAAGTTAGAATTCGAGTACTTGACGATTTTTGTGGAATAGATCTCAATTATGTGCATTAAAGAGTATTAGACATCATTGCGGTAATACTAACATGTACCTTAGTGGGAATGTTAGGCTCTTTGCACTACAATGTACCTCATTAGATCCTGCTGTTAAAAAATCTGAAGACTTGATATTTTGGGGCTGTTTTGTGACACACAACGTGAGAAATTACAAGGTTCTTTTTTATAGGAAGCCATTCAAAAGTCATTTGTGAGAGCAATGGTCAAGTGTGAACCTTGATTAACAAAGAACCATTCACGGCATCAAAGGAGGTAACTTGGCTCAATGTGCCATGTTCCTGAGAAAGAGTGACCCTGCCTAATCCCACTTTCTCGCTCTTGGTCCTGTTACAATCCGGTTAGGGACCAGAAACATATTGTTTAAAGTAGACAAAGTTTGAAATTCCAGTTACCCACTTGGAGAATAAAGCCACAAAATTCCACGGTTTTAAATAACCAAACTAAACTTCAACTTTTCTGACCTTGTGTAGTGAACAATTTACAATATCTATCTTGTACTCCTGCATTCCACTGCACAGGGGTTAGCACTGCTGCCTCACAGCTCAAGGGACCTGGGTTTGATTCCCGGCTTGAGTCAGTCTGTGTGGAGTCTGCACATTCTCCCCATGTCTGCAAGGGTTTCCGCGGTGCTCTGGTTTCCTCCCACAGTCCAAGACATTGTGCTGGTTGGGTGCATTGGCCATGCTAAATTGCTCCTTAGTGTCCTGGGATGTGTATGTAGGAGGGATTAGCAGGGTAAATTAGTTACAGTCCTAGCTAGAGTGTAGAGAAAGATCAACTTAATGTAAGGTAGGTCCATTCAAAGGTCTGGCAGCAGGGAAGAAACTATTCTTGAGTCGGTTGGTACATGCCCTCAGACTTTTGTATCTTTTTTCGACCACCTTCCGTCGGGAAAAAGATACAAAAGTCTGGATCACGTACCAACCGACTCAAGAACAGCTTCCCTGCTGCCGTCAGACTTTTGAATGGACCCACCTTGCATTAAGTTGATCTTTCTCTACACCCTAGCGATGACGAATATTACATTCTGCACTCTCTAGTTCCCTTCCCTATGAATATATGCTCTGTATAGTGCGCAGGAAACAATACTTTTCACTGTATGCTAAGACATGTGACAAATCAAATGTGTTGAGTTTCGGGGATAGGGCCTGGATGGGATTGTTGTCGGTGCAGACTCAATGAGCTGACTGGTCTCCTTCAGCACTGTAGGATTTCTGATTGAGAATTAACATGAGGTGCATGTGAGTTAACAGGCAACCTGTTGTCAAACACAACACAGCCCAATAAGTGGCAGATACAGCCAAGACACCCCCCCCCCTGGATTTCTCAGCAAACCACTTGGACATCAATGTCCAAGATGAGTTACACAATCTCTATAAAACTCTCACCCAGGAGGGGTTACAAGTCTTCATTTTCGAAGATCTATCCTCCACAATCCCTCAAAGGTTGCCCGACTTGGACTGCTTCAATGACCGTTCACCTTCTCATGGTTCACTCTTCTCCTGAGACTGGTCCACTGGCTTCCCAAAGCTACACCGACTTATAGGCAGAACCCCAGCTCTTTAGCCATGCCAAGCAGCCTTTTCCGAGCTTTTCTGAGCCTTACTGATATGGAGCCAGCACACAGCATTTCTTTTGTTGCCTGAAATCTATCTTTGTTCCTCTCCAAGTGGTTTCTCACCATGGTGGCTCCTACTGATGGTCTCCTCTGCTAGTGCTGTCTGTCTTCTCTCTCTCTCTCTCTCTCTGTCTTCCTTTGGTGGTTCCTCCTTTTTTGCATCGCCTGGATCCTCTTTTTATCATACACTCCTTTTCATAGTACCAGATTGGTTCCATGATTCCTGTTTTTGCACCACCCGGATGACCAAGCCATTTAACTGCAAAAGGACCTAGAATAGAGTATGTGCAGCCTGACGCATTCTGTGCATGCAGCAGAACTCTTGGGCCTGCTGGAAAATGGAGTCCTCGGCCTCCACCCGGAACATGTTAATTTCGCATTTTGTGATGGCCCATAGCCTTGTAGGTTAGAGCACCTCAAGTAACTTCCTATTTTTTAAAAATGCCATGAGAGTTTGACTCTTCACTCTTTCAGAGTTCCAGAACCCCACCATCCTCTGGGTGGAAAATTACTCCCCAAATCCCCTCCCAATTATTTTAAATCCATATCCCTGGTTATTTACCTCTCTGCAAAAATAGGCCCTTCCTACCCACCTTACCTAGGCCCCTCATAATTTTATGCAACTCAGTTAAAGTTCCCCTGTGCTGCCTCTGTTTAAAGAAACCAGCCCTGGTCTATTTAATCAGCTGAAATTCTCCATTCTCTGTAACATCCTCATAAATCTTCTCTGTATCCTGTTCTGTGCAATCACATCTTTCCTATGGTGCGTTGACCAGAGCTTTATGCGGTACTCTAACTGGGACCTCACTAATGTTTTTTTTGCAGTTCTACCAGAACCACCCTGCTTTTATGCTTTGTCTTGGCCAAGAAAGGAAAGTATGCTGTCTGCCTTATTGACTAGCTTATTTACCTGTCCTATGACCTTCAGGGATCTGTGCGCTCCAAGGTGTCTTTGTTCCTCTATATTTCTCGGGGACCTACCATTTACTGTGTATTCTTCCTTCTATTTCCAGTTTCACTTCCCTACCTTCTGAACCTCAGATTCCCACCTTGCTTAAACACTCCAACAGCACTAGCAGACTTCCCTGCAAAGATACTGGTTCCGTTTCATTCCTGTTGTGATGCAACCTCTTCATCTTGGTGAAGGTCTCAACTTCCCCAAAACTGGTCCCATTGACTCAAGTGAATAATGGTTGGAGAGCGAGATGCACTTGGGAGACTCTTGCACTACCTGTCTGGTCCTGCTTGACTGGTGGTTACCCATTCCCTATCTGCCTGCACACCCTTAAGCTGTTAAGAATTCTGGTGTCAATATTTTTCTATTTGTTTTGGTAAGTATTTTATCTTCCTCAAAGTGAGTGGTAGGGTTTAGAAATAGCCACTTTCCTACACTGGGCATCCTGCATTGATGCTGACCAAGTACAGCACAATTGGCTGCAGAGGAAACTTCACCTATCCTGCACTATGGGCAGCACAACGGTTAGCACTGATGCCTTACAACGCCGGGGACCTAGGTTCGATTCCCGGCTTGGGTCACTGTCTGTGGGAAGTCTGCACGTTCTCCCCGTGTCTGCGTGGGTTTCCTCCGGGTGCTCTGGTTTTCTCCCATAGTCTGAAAGACGCGCCAGTTAGGTGCATTGAACTGAACAGGTACCGGAGTGTGGCGACTAGGGCATTTTCACACTAACTTCATTGTAGTGTTAATGTAAGCCTACTTGTGACACTAATAAATAAACCATAAAATGCATAAAGAGTCATCAGATTATGCTGAGTTTTTCATTGTTAGGACCTGTGCCTACTATGAACTGGGTTACTGCTCAAATACATTTGTAATTTTACCCCTGCAGCCAGTGGAGATTAGGAATTTTTATGCCATCTTCTGAGCAGGCTTTTAACACGGGCAACCCAGATATGGAAAGACAGCATATTGATCCATTCGGTCCACCATTATACTCATGATGTTTTCACCAAATTGTTCTAAGTAGAATAGTTTAAATTTGATATTTTAAACTTTTTATGCAATATCCAACAATCTACACCAATTAAGACATACTTGGAAAATATGTTAATGTGTATTCTGGTTTTGAAGAAAAATATCAGTAATCAGTCTCCACACCCCCCCCCCCCCAAATCTCTCAAACTGCCCAGAATTGAATAACTGAATCCTGAAAGAACAGCATATGTATTGGAGGTTAAGGACATGTTCCAAGGACATTGTCCAAGGATAGATCTTTGCAAACACAAAACAAGATGCACACAGACGCTTGTAATCCTGGATGTTTCCAGCAATTCTCTTTATTTACGATTGATATATTTAAACAAATTGGGTGTGGGCATAAATCATTCGGCCCCTCAAGCTTGCTCCATGATTCAATAAGATCATTGCTGACCTGATTGTGGCCTTAACCCCACTTTCCTTCCTACCCCCTATACTCTTGGACTCCCTTGTCAATTAAGAATCTATCTAATTCAGTCTTAAATATTCTATCACCCTGCCTTTCATAGAAATCATAGAAACCCTACGGTACAGAAAGAGGCCATTCGGCCCATCGAGTCTGCACCGACCACAATCCTCCCAGGCCCTACCTCCATATTTACCCACTAATCCCTCTAACCTATGCATCTTAGGACACTAAGGGCAATTTTTAGCATGGCCAATCAACCTAACCCGCACATCTTTGGACTGTGGGAGGAAACCGGAGCAGCCGGAGGAAACCCACGCAGACACGAGGAGAATGTGCAAACTCCACACAGACAGTGACCCAAGCCGGGAATCGAACCCAGGTCCCTGGAGCTGTGAAGCAGCAGTGCTAACCACTGTGCTACCGTGCCGCCCAGCTTTCAAGCAGTATAAGTTTTTAAAAAAAATAAATGGCATGCGTTCAATGTGCTTTTTTAAAAAATAAAAGGTACTATAAAATGAAGACTTGTTTGATTTTTCCTTTGGCAATTTCAAATGGGCCATTTAGCAGTGTTCTGCACCCAAGATAAGTGTACAATTGTCATTTGTTTTTAGAAAATAAGTGACAATCGAACCCTCTTGTTTAAATACAATGTACGCAATGTACACTAGGGGGCAGTGGGTTACAGAAAAACCAATATCTATACTTTTGACATTCAAGTTGTGAAATCTCTCCACTTTAATTTTTCATAAACCATTGAATATTTTTGCTTTAAAACCCATACTGTCAGTTAATTTCAAGAATACAACTGGTTTTTAATAGACATACATAGAAAATAGAAGCAGGAGTAGGCCATTCGGCTCTTCAAGCCTGCTCCGCCATTCATTACGGTCATAGCTGATATTTAATACCCTGATCCCTTTAGCCCCATGAGCTATATCTAATTCATTCTTGAAATCATGCAACATTTTGGCCTCCACTACTTTCTGTGGTAGTGAGTCCCACAGTTTCACCATTCACTGCGAGAAGAGGTTTCTCCTCACTTCGGTCCTAAAAGGTTCACCACTTCTCTCATGCCCACACACACTCAGCTTGTCCAAATCTCGCTGAAGCATCTCCACATCCTTCTCACAGCTCACCCACCCATCCAACTTTGTATCCTCTGCAAATTTGGAGACAATACATTTTGGTTCCCTCATCCAAATCACTGTGAACAGTTGGGGGTCCTAGCACAAATCCCTGACTACTTGTCATGGGTCCTCGACTCTACTAGTCATTGCCTTCCAATGAGGAAAAAACCCCATTTATTCCTGTCTGCCATCTCAAGACACTACCTGCAATCCCATGCACTTTAACTTTACATAGTAATCTGCTATGTAAGACCTTTTCAAAAGCCTTCCAAAAGTCTAAATAAATCACATCCTCGGTTCTCCTTGGTCACCTCTACTAGTTACACCCTCAAAGAATTCCATTAGATAGTCTTAATTTATATGGAGAATGTGAAATAATCTTTGAGTTCTAAAGTTGTTGAAATGTTAATTGATTTGGAGTATAGCAAATTGGTTATCTTTGGAAAACATAGACATAGCAACATCCTGGAAAAGGCTTGGCCACTTTGAAATGCTAATTTTTGAAGCTGGTTGATGGAACACAAGACCACACCAGTAGGCTCTTGCAATAACATCTTATATAGTATATACCTCTAATATAATGTACCGTACCATCTCGTTTCACAGGATTGTTATAAAATGAAGTTAGACACCGAGCCAGGTAAGGTGATATTCGGGCAGATGCTTGATTAAAGGTGTAGGTTTTAAAGTGGAAAGAGAATGGGGGGCAATTAGGGAGAAAATTCCAGAGCTTAGTGTGTAGGCAGCTGAAGGTAAACCTGACAATGGTAGATACTCAAGAGACCAGGGTTTCAAGAGTCCAGACTTTCCGGAGGGTTGTGGGTTGATTGCAGGTGGGAAGGAGTGAGACCATGGAGGTATTTGAAAACAAGAATAAGAATTTTAAAATCGAGGCATCACTTGATTTGATTTATTATTGTCACATGTATTGGCATACAGTGAAAAGTATTGTTTCTTGTGTGCTATACAGACAAAGCATACCGTTCATAGAGAAGGAAAGAAGAGAGTGCAAAATGTAGTGTTACAGTCATAGCTAGGCTGTAGAGAAAGATCAACTTAGTGCGAGGTAGGTCCATTCAAAAGTCTGATGGCAACAGGGAAGAAGCTGTTCTTGAGTTGGTTGGCACATGATCTCAGACTTTTGTTGAAGAGTTGAGGACACTTAACAAGGAGCCAGTGTAGGTGAGTGAGGAAAGAATTGACGGGTGGACAAGATTTGGTACAAGTAAGAACACATACTAAGTTTTGAATGACCCCAAGTTTACTGAGTAAAATGTTCAAGGTCAGTACATTGGAATGGTCGAATCTAAAGCTAACAAATGAATGTTTCAACAGAAGATGTGCTGAAGCAGGGACAAAGGCAGGCAATGTTATACAAGTAGAAATAGACAATAATAGTGCATTTATGCGGAGATGAGGTGCAGTATTGACATGCAGCCTTATTTGACCTCATTCTTCACTGAGTTTTGATTGTGGTAGTTCTGTTGGTGAGGATCAGCTCTTGGAATAGGCAAAGGATAGAGACAAATTTGTGAGGGCAGGCAAAATTGAGGATTAGGATGTCAAAATCAGGTCATGGCTCACTTGACAGCAGTAATTCCCCCTGCTCCTATATGTGTCGGAGACTTGGACAACCTGCAGCAGGCGTCCCAAAGTACTTGAAAAGCACCAACAGCATGCCTTTGTAAGATCCTCCATATCTGATTGCAGCAAGGGCTCTTCAACTGCAGCTTCCTCTCCCAAGCTAATATGCCCAGCATCACAAAGCTCAACTATGAACTTGATCGTGGCAGGAGGCTTCCAGAAGGGCAATAGGAACACTTTAGGATGCCCTTGGAGCATCACTGAAGAGCTTAAAAATCACCAACTCATTGGAGTCCCTGGCTTGTGACTGGGCAAAATAAAGAAGGTTAATTCAGGAAGGCACCAAACACAGTGACTTTATTGGGACCACACAGAAGAGAAGTCGCGTCATCGGCGAGAGTGCAGAAACCTACAAACAACTCATCTACTTAACCCTCGAAGCATCACCAACCCTCTATGCAGCAGTTTGTAAATTGTGCTTGGATAACTTGGCATCTCAACCCATCGAACTGGAGTGGAAACAAGCCATCCTTGATTCCCAGGAGCTGCCTGAAGAGAAGAGTTGAGGAGCTCAGGGTACATCTTTGGGAGACACTTCAGGTAATGGGGCGGGAAGCTGTCGCAAATGATTCTCTGGCTACAATTAGGCAAGAATAGAAAGAGGTGAGTGCAGTCCCACTCATCTGGTTCAGTGGAGTGGCGTTGGGGGTTAATGTGGTCAACTGTGTCAGTAGCTGCAGACAGAACAAGGAGGGATAGTTTACTGTTGTCACAGTCGCACAGGCTAATATGGTACTATGGTTGAGGTGGAAATCTGACAAGAGATTTTGCCTTTTGCAATGTGGAAGTCATTCCACTGGATTGCAGTGAGACTAGAGTTGGCAACCTTGATTGGATGTATTGATGGAGATTTGTAGTTTCTGATCACAATACTTACAAATTTTGCTGCTTTACTTTTTTATAACAGTTGCTCTATAGTTAAGGATCTTTGCTTGTGATTTTGCACCAGCAGGTGATGTGCAAGAGGTTTGGAGAACCAAAAGGGCACACATCACTTTGACTGCTCTCATGCCATTGCCCCTCTCCATACATAGCTGCATTCAAAATCAAATTTCACATCAGTATTAACTTGGATAATATTTGGAGCCATTCAGAGTATGATGTGCAGAAAGGAAGTTTCTTATGCTCTGGGTTTCACTAAAACGTGAGTGGGAATCATCTTCCATTTTAGAAATTACATGCTCACTGCTGAATCTAGTGACCTTAAAAACTACTGTACATGGGATGGTATCTATGATAATTCTGAAATATAACACTAAACATGGTTTCTAATTGCTGTTCAGCTGCACAAAATCATGTGACCAAATTTTGTGATATTTAGTGCCTAGCAATGTATATGAAGAACAAGAATTACACCACAGAGGGTAGAAGTTTAAGCACTGCTTGTTCGTCTTCCACAATGAATACCAAGTGGATCTGGGAATCATCGCAATGGAGAGAAATAGTGGAAGAAATTAGGAAAAGTACTTGTGTAAGAAGGTCATCAGAAAATTAAGTTTATTTATTAGTGTCACGAGTAAGCTTACATTAACGCTGCAATGAAGTTGCTGTGATCCCCCAGTCGCCACTCTCTGGCGCCTGTTCGGGTACACAGAGAATTTAGCACGGCCAATGCACCTTTCAGACTGTGGGAGGAAACCAGAGCACCCTGAGGAAACCCATGCAGACACGGGGAGAATGTGTAGACTGCACACAGACAGTGACATAAGCCAAGAATCGAACCCAGGTCCCTGGCGCTGTGAGGCAGCAGTGATAATTAATTAGGGGAGGATGGTAAATTGCCTCTTGAGGGGTAGGACGAATGGCAGAAAGTCCCTTGGAGTGATTGGAAAAAGAGTGCCTTCACTGGGGTTGGGGAAAAGGTGTGCTGCTGGGTGGAGGCAGTGGGTGATGGAGAGTGATTAAGGCATCGCAGTTGGAGTGATGCCTTTAATTGGGGAGATTGGAATTTTGTTCTGTTGAGAAGAGCTGCCCAATTTTTGAGTCTGATTTTTCAGAAACTGGGGAGCCTCAATATTTAAACAGAGGCACATCTTCTCAATTTAAGGTTTGAAGATACCTCCATTTACATATCTTTAAGGTGTTTCTCTTGGCAAGATTTCTTCATTTCTGAAAGGCAATTTTCTCTTTGTTCCCAAGATCTGATGTTCCTGACATTTACAAAACGTTCTCAAACCGGTATATATCGGCCTAATGACTATTTACTGTAAAGGTCGACATTTTTAAAAATGGATTTTCCATGAGGTGAGTTTCATGGGAATTACCCTGCTAATCCCCCTAACCTACACATCCTGGGACACTAAAACATGACCAATCCACCTAACCTGCACATCTTTGGAAAGTGTGAGGAAACCAGAGCACCCGGAGGAAATCCACGCAGACACGGGGAGAATGTCTGTGTGGAGTTTGCACAATCGCCTAAGGCTGGAATTGAACCCAGAACATAGGACTTGAACAGGCGTAGTCCATTTAGCCCTTTGAGCCTGCCCTGCCAATTACTATGATCATGGCTGATATGGTTACAGTCTCAGCTCTACCTTCCTGTCTGCAGGACTCTTAACTCTCTTGACTATCAAAAATCTGCCTTGAATTAATTTAAAAACCCGGGCCCCTGCCCCAGCCTCCTCCACTTTCTGGGGAAGAGAATTCCACAGATTAATGACCCTCAGCAAAAGAAATTCTCCCTGTCTCTGTCTTAAAAGGTAGACCTCCTATTCTTAAACCATGTCCCCTCATTTATGTGAGGTGACTTACAAAATAATCTTCACTGCATCACGGAATCCCATTTAAGATTGATGTTTAAATATGTGATTTAATTTAATATATATAAATGAGTGAATACGTCAGAAGATGTTTGGACCAGAAAGGTCCCAGAATTCATTCTGAATTAGCTGATCGAGGCAGTGGTAATTTAAAAACAAACTACAAAAGTCCTCAGTATCCATGGGTTGAGTGGAAAAATGAGCTGGGTTTTCATACTCGAATTTGGACTTGGAGGTAAGGAACTGCAGTAGACTTCCTTCCACCCCACTCTGATCAGCTGTCTTACTGATTGTCTTACCTTCTGGGTCAATCCACTTAACCTGCACGTCGTTCAGAATGCGGGAGGAAACCCACATGGGTCACAATATTCCTTGAAAATTAGGGGGTGTAGTTTAAGAATAAGAGATGAGGAGAATTCTCTGCTCTTTTTTTTTTTTCTTCCCCTGTATTTTTACCAAAAACATGTTAGTTCTCAGCTGGAGCATTGTATTGATTTGTGGGTACCACACTATATGAATGAGTTCAGTACCTTGAAGAAGGTGCAGCAGAGATGGACTGGAATTGTACCAGGAATGAGGAATTTCCATTAACAGGAGAAGTTAGATTTTTCTTCTCTTAACCTGCTCTCAGAAGATTTGAAATTGCGGTGTTCAAAATCACGAATGCTTTTGATAGAGTAAATGAGAATAAGCTTTCCAGTGGTGCAAATCGGTAAACAAAGGGCACAGGTTTAGACTGATTCAACAAAGGTGACATGAGGAAACCTTTTTGCACATTGATCGCAAATATGCTGCCTGAAAGATCAGTGGTGCCAAATGTGATTAAATGTATTCCTGGTGGTTTCATCATATGACTTGCCCCATGCTCCAGCCAGCAGTTGGTTGACACAACCATCCTTGTGATGCAGTGCTTTCCTACACCAATTGGAAAGCAGAAACACTCACTACCCAGTTGGAAGATGCTTGCCTGTCAACCAACCCCCCCCCCCCCCACCGCCTCCCCATTTTCAGTTTTTAAAATATCTGGTAAAGAGAAATGTTGAAAGGAAATGGGAAAGATGTTTTTTAGATGTCCCAATATTTTTTTTCAAGGGTTCAGTGTGCTGAAGATTGGTCTTAATTCCTGGAGACTCCAGGTCAATCCTGGAAGGTTGACAACCCTACTGAAAGGGTGATGGAAGCAAATTAAATAATTACTTTCAAAAAGGAATTAAATAACTATTTGAGTGGAATAAGAATTCCATAGAATCCCTGCGGTGCAGAAGGAAGCCACTCGGCCCATTGAGTCTGCACAGACTCCACCAACAGAGTGTCCTACCCAGATCCTATCCCTATAACCTCATATATTTACCCTGCTAATCCCCCTAACCTACACATCCTGGGACACTAAAACATGGTAAGAAGCCTCACGACACCAGGTTAAAGTCCAACAGGTTTATTCGATAGCACAAGCTTTCAGAGTGTTGCTCCTTCCTCAGGTGAGTGAAGAGTTCTGTTCACAAACAGGGCATACATAGACACAGACTCAATTTACAAGATAATGGTTGGAATGTGAGTCTTTAGAGGTAATCAACTCTTAACAGGTACAGACAATGTGAGTGGAAAGAGGGTTAAGCACAGGTTAAAGAGATGTGTATTGTCTCCAGCCAGGACAGTTAGTGAGATTTTGCAAGCCCAGGCAAGTCGTGGGGGTTGCAGATAGTGTAACATCAACCCAAGATCCCGGTTGAGGCCGTCCTCGTGTGCGGAACTTGGCTGTCACTTTTTGCTCAATGATTCTGCGTTGTCGTGTGTCGTGAAGACCGCCTTGGAGAACGCTTACCCGAAGATCAGAGGCTGAATGCCTGTGACTGCTGAAGTGTTCCCCAACAGGAAGAGAACACTCCTACCTTATGATTCTTGAGCGATGTTCATTCATCCGTTGTTATAGCGTCTACATGGTCTCGCCAATGTGCCATGCTTTCCTGCAATGTATCAGGTAGACAACGTTGGCCGAGTCGCAAGAGTATGTACTGTGTACCTGGTGGATGGTGTTCTCACTTGAGATGATGGCATCTATGTCGATAATCTGGCATGTCTTGCAGAAATTGTAAAACATAGCCAATCCACCTAACCTGCACATCTTTAGAATGTGTGAGGAAACCGGAGCACCCGGAGGAGATCCACACAGACACGGGGATACTGTGCAAACTCCACACAATCCCCTAAGGCTGGAATTGAACCCAAGTACCTGGGTCCTGTGAGGCAGCAGTGCTAACCACTGCCGCCTAAGTTTTGTTGCTTTTTCACCTATAACATGTAATTGAAGAGCTGTCCCAAAAGGATGGCATGGTGTGATGGGCTCAATGGCATTCTTTCGGTCTGATCATTTTGAGTGACGCGAGGAATAAATTGTAAAATACTTATAAATTATTAAATTGAATGCAAATGAAACGTGCATTACTTTAGAAGCAGCAATTGTATAAATATCCTGCATTTAACAGTTCATATGTGATTATGCAGTTTTAAAAAAACTCAATGAATCATTGTTCATTTGTTAATCATGTCCTTGTTTGTTCCTTTACATGCTGGAGACCTTGTGCATATTCTAGTTTATCTGGATCAAATTTGCAATGCTGTTTCAAGAAAAAATAGCAAAAGAGCTCCGTGTGTTTTTTTTTTAGCAGGGGAGGGGAGAGTAGGGTGTCGAAGGAAAAAGAATAAATCAGTATGAGCATTGGTAAACATCTTAAATACAGGTAAGATAGAGATTCAGTGGCAAGCCCGTGGTTGAAATTTTTAAAATGCTGGAGACTAAATTCGGAAGGGAGAGAGATTTGTGTGTCGTGGTTTGCGTGCTTTTGTGAATCACGAGCAATGCCATTCATCCAACAAGCCTTTGGCATGAATGCGGGCCTGCTGTGAGCTGCAGGTCTAATTCCTGTGAATGGTGAATTGTTCTGACTGGATTTGAACAAAGTGCTGGTCATGTGGCTGGAGCAGAGGCTTAGACACGTGCTGTCGTCAGGGTTGGTGAATGTAGCGTGCTGACATTAGTTCAGCGCCCATAGGCATCTCATGTCACTGCCCTCCCAGTATGGATGAAGTGAATTTTCTGTCAGATTCTTTGATAAATAAGATCACTGCAAAATAAAGATAGTATGTTTAAGTAGAATTTTTATGAAGGATTTACATTTTAGTTCATTTTAAAAGCTAACATCACAATGATTGTATTTGCTCTTTAATGAAATATCACTGCGACAGATATTACCTTTGGGGGGGGGGGGTGAAATGGCCTTAGCAGGTTCTTCATGGACACTCATTATTGCTAAGTAACAAAAATCTAAGCATTCATCCCAGTACCTCACTGGACACTTTCTGATGCAGTTACTAGAATGATACTGTAGCATTAACCTTTTTTTAGATTTAGCATTTTATCTGGTTCTACCCTGGATTGCCTTTTCTTAGTGTTTTATGCAGGATCTGAATGTTCAAATGCATAATCTGTTTGTAGTGTCCTCCAGGATGCCTAAGTTTGGCAAGTTGTTCTTTCTCTTAAAATTGATACATTACGCAAACAACCTGCTTGGGCGGGTCATAGGTTCAAGGTGAAGGTGCGGGGGGGGGGGGGAGGTTTAACACAGATATCAGAAGGACATATTTTACACAGAGGGTGGTGGGGGCCTGGAATGCACTGCCAGGCAAGGTGGTGGAGGTGGACACACTGGGAGCATTTAAGACTTATCTAGATAGCTATATGAACGGAGTGGGAATGGAGGGATACAAAAGAATGGTCTAGTTTGGACCAAGGAGCGGCACGGGCTTGGAGGGCCGAAGGGCCTGTTCCTGTGCTGTATTGTTCTTTGTTCAGTAACTAAAAGTATCACTGAATTTACGTCAACTCCAGCTACTTGCACTATTCCTGCAATACTCTGACTTGAGTATACTTGTCGACTGAGCATTTACAGTGAAGAAATGTGTCCTCACCTCGGTCTTAAATGGACAGCCCTTTATTCTGTGACAAACATCCTCCCAGCACCTGAGACTCAAATTTGTTTCAATAATGAAATGTGTTTCATTTTTCTAAATTCTAGGGCATGCAGGTCCAGTCGACTTGCTCGTTGTTTGTAAGGCAATGTCATCTCAGAAATCTGTCTTGTAAATGTTGGTTGAACTTCCTCACTTCCCTGATGTTGGGAGATTAAAACACTACAGGTGTGCTCTTCCCCAGATGCTGTGCAGCTGCTGTAAAAATTCTTTACTCTTGTGCTCTAATCCCTCTATTGTAAAGGGATGACGTACAATTTACTTCCAAATTTCTTGTGCATAATTTGTGAATCGTGTACAAGGACACCCAGGTCTCTCTTGAGTAGCAACCTTTCCCAGTCTCTCACCTCCAGTCTACTCGGATCGGATGCAAAGGAATATAGATAGATTAAGTGAGATGAATTATGACGTGGGAAAATGCAAGTTTGTCCAATTTGGCAAGAAGGATAGAAAAACAGAATATTAAATGGAGAGAGACTGCCGAATGCTGCAGTGCAGAGGGATCTGGGTGTTCCTGTACATAAATCACAAAAGTCAGCATGTAAGTACGGCAAATGATTAGGAAGGCAAATGTAATAATCTTTATTGCAAGGGGATAAAGTAAAGAAGTAGGGAAGTTATGCTACAACTGTACAGGGCATTAGTGAGACTGCATCTTGAATACTTCGTAGAGTTTTGCTGTCCTTGCTTGAGGGCTATTCTTACATTTGAAACAGTTCACAAAAGGTTCACTAGGCTGACTCCTGGGATGCAGGGTTGTCTTATGAGGAAAGATTGAGCAGATTGGGCTAGGAATTTGGAAGAACAAGAGGTGATCTTATTGAAACATGTAAGATTTCAGTTAAAGATTTATTTATTAGTCACAAGTAGGTTTACATTAACACGGCAATTAAGTTGCTGTGAAAATCCCCGAGTCGCCACACTCCGGTGCCTGTTCAGGTACAACCGAGCGAGAATTTAGCAAATTTTCGAGCGAGAATTTAGCAAATTTTCAGATAAAGCTCGGCACAACATCGTGGGCCGAAGGGCCTGTTCTGTGCTGTACTGTTCTATGTTCTACTGTTCTATGTTCTATGTCAATGCACCTAACCAGCACGTCCTTAGACTGTGGGAGGAAACCGGAGCACTTGAAGGAAACCCACGCAGACACAGGGAGAACGTACAGACTCTGCACGAACCCAGGCCCCTGGCGCTGTGAGGCAGCAGTGTTAACCACTGTACCACCATGCCGCCTGGTGGGGGGCTTGACAGGGTAAATGCTGTGAGGATGCTTCCCCTTGTGGGACTGCCATTTAAGACGCAGATGAGGAGAAATTTCTTCTCAGAGAATTGGTAATCTTTGAAATTCTCTTCCACAGAAAGCCGTGGAGGTTGGGTCATTGAATATCTTCAGTGCCAACAAATCCTACCTGAGCTTCCAGATTGGAACTAAGATGCCAGTTCTGGGTTTGGAAGAGATCATTGCATACTGACCTGTTTAAAAAGTGTGGAACTTTTAAGGTTGCTAATTTTGATTGAAGTGGCCTGAGCCTCTTTTGCAGTTTTGCACTGCAGTTATCTAATCTCATTTCTTTGTCATCATGGGTTGGACTGAATCTCCCTGAAAGAAGACCAAGCAAATGCTTGGTGAACAAACTAATCGAGATTTACTAAGACACTTTATTTCACACTAAGAGGAAGCATTCAGAACAACCATTATAATTCGATTCAGTTAATTGAATAATTCTCAATTTATTGCCCCAATAACACCTACTTCCCAACAGTTGTCATTTCTATAACCCCTTTATGCCTCTGCTGGGCACTGGGATTTTATGATAATCAGAAGCAAAATTGAGCCAAAAGGTATTGAGAAGTGGGGTCCAAATTTCCAGTGCTGAGAGATCCTCCAATTAAATATTTGGGAGACTGAAGCCAATGCTTTTGGTCTCTGCCATAAATTCCGTTCCTTCACAACTGTGGGCTGAACCAGCCTGTTAATACCCTTTGGTTTTGTATTTCAATCTGAAATGAACTTCTCACTACATCTGCACCATCACTTCTCCCCACTGCCCTTTCGTCCTAAACACTCCTTAAGATCATGATTTGTCAGACATTTGGTCATCTGTCCAGATGTCTCTGTGGCTTGATGCCAATTTTTTTCTTGATGAAGCCCGCCAGAGTTTCTTTTACAAAGATATGTAGAAAGACCGGTAGTATTGAGGAAGCAGAGGGGGCTGCAGAAGGACTTGGACAGGTTAGGAGAGTGGGCAAAGAAGTGGCAGATGGAATACAGCGTGGAAAAGTGTGAGGTTGTGCACTTTGGAAGGAGGAATGGAAGCATAGACTATTTTCTAAATGGGAAAATGCTTAGAAAATCGAACACAAAGGGACTTCGGAGTCATTGTCAAGATTCTCTTAACGTGCAGGTTCAGTCAGCAGTTAGGAAGGCAAATGCAATGTTAGCATTCATGTCGAGAGGGTGAGAATACAAGAGCAGGGATGTACATCTGAGGCTGTATAAGGCTCTGGTCAGACCCCATTTGTAGTATTGTGAGCAGTTTTGGGCCCCATATCTAAGGAAGAATGTGCTGGCCTTGGAAAGGGTCCAGAGGAGGTTCACAAGAATGATCCCTGGAATGAAGTGCTCGTCGTATGAAGAACGGTTGAGGACTCTGGGTCTGTATTCGTTGGAGTTCAGAGGGATGAGTGGGGATCTTATTTAAATTTATAGGATACTGGGAGGCCTGGATAGAGTGGACATGGAGAGGATGTTTCCACTAGTAGGAAAAACTAGAACCAGAGGGCACAACCTCAGGCTAAAGGGACGATCCTTTAAAACAGAGATGATGAGGAATTTCTTCAGCCAGAAAGTGGTGAATCTGTGGAACTCTTTGCCACAGAAGGCTGTGGGAGGCCAGGTCATTGAGTGTCTTTAAGTCAGAGATAGATAGGTTCTTGATTGATAAGGGGATCAGGGGTTATGGGGAAAAGGCAGGAGAATGGGGATGTGAAAAATATCAGCCATGGTTGAATGGCGGAGCAGACTCAATGAGCTGAATGGTCTAATTCTGCTCCTATGTCTTATGGTCTTTTACTGTTTGAGGTGCTGGTTGTTGTAGTGTCTTTTATCACAAGGGAGGGACCCTGAGAGCAGCAGTAATAATCTGCTTTCTCCTCTTCCTCTAACATCTTGCAAGAACTCAATTTATAGAGCAGAATATAAGCTTCATGGCAACAATGGAAGAAGAAATTCTTTCACCTTCAGTTTTGCTTCTTCATAAAAGGGTTCAGGTCTTGCTGGAGAGGATTCGACTGATACTTGACTCAAGTAGACATTATTCATATAAGCCCAGGTGGTGAATATTTAATTGTAGCATGCATTAGTGTAACAACCAAGGCCAATTTTGTTCTCATTCATCTTTGCACAATGCGATTTAAGTGGGGAAAGGAGTGAATGAGTGATGGATGGATCTCTCTTTCCTTCCCACCCTACCCTGAGCCAAGGGTCAGTCTTCTTATGCAGTCTCCTGAGATCAAGAATGACTTGCTCCACACTCGAGTTTGATGGCTTCTGAGGTGGCTGTTAAGTCCAATGTGTGATCTGCAGACTTTGTCACTTGCAGGGCAGGTGGTGCTTAGAGGGTTGAGTGGATAAGTTGTTTAGAGGTTTGGTGTGCTTTCTTTGCCTCAACTTCACCTCTGCATGTTCTCGATGAAGTCTCTTGACGTCTTTGATGCCTTCCCAAATAAATCCTCTCGTTTTGGTTTGTTGCAAGCCAGACTCGAGTGAGTCAGCGGGGATATTTCTGCTGTCACCCTGCCATGACCGAGTTTCGAATAGAGCAGTTGTTTTGGAAGTGCAGTGTCAAACATTTGCCATGCCGTGCTGCTTTTGAGTGATTAATGCCTCAGTGCTGGGTATGTTGGCTTGGAAAAGTCACTGCTGTTGGATCATCTTTCTTACCACCAGATTTGGAGGTTCTTGCAAAGGTACTGCTGGTAGCACTTCTCCCATTCTTTATGATTCCTGCTGTAAGTGGTCTAAGTTTCTGAAGCATATAGGCACTTTCTAGATCACTTTTAGCTGTTTCACCGTGACCTTGGTCTCAAGTTTGAAATCCTGATTCTTATACTGCTCCTCGGGCTGGCTGAGCTCGCATATTGTCGGTGATGAATTCTGTTGTCTGCATCTTCCTTCATCAAGAGGAGACTCCCAAGAAGTGGAAAGTGGTCCGCATTTTCGCAGATCTTGATTGATGGAGGAAGGTATTGTCCCGTGGGAGCTGGTAGGAGAGGACCTTAGCTTTCCAGGTGTTTAGTGAAAGGCCCATTGTCCCATATGCCTTGGAGAAGAAGTCGGCAATAACCTGGAACTCAGTTTCTGAGCTCGTGCACGAACATCATCTGCATATTGGAGCTTAATAACTGAAGGTGGAGTGGAGAACTCAACTGAGACTCTGCCTCCGACTTGAAGGCTCTTAACTCCATTCCCCAATGCCCCGTCTGGCTTGGTCTCGACACCACCCCACCATTTACAAGTTGAAAAACAGCAAAGTTTTTGGAGCAGATGGAATCCCACAGTTATTAGTTATTTCTGTGTCTGGCCCTGAAGTGAAAAAACTCAATTCACTTACAGCTGCACTTGCAAAATCCCAAATGTCTAGCCTTTGGCCCTCCGTTCACCATGACAGTCCTGCAGCAACTGATCATCCACACCCTTACCTCCGCCGATGCTGAGACCCTGTTAAAACCATTGCTTTCCCTCAAATCCAAGAGACACAGACTTGAATTCATATGGCGGACACCTGGTTTAGCCATTCACTGTATCTGCTGTACCATGTAAAGCATGATCAGCTTTTACACTCATCTGCCAGGATTGCTCACTACTACAGGCTTGGGAACACATGGAATAGCCCCACAACTACTTCCCTCTATTACAAGCTGTTGTCTTTAATCCCTCTCCTCTGTCTCCTCCACCCTCTCCTCCGATGATCTCATTGACTTCTTTGTTACTCTGATTTTGACCATCTGTTCAACAGGCTGTGCCACTTTCCTCATTTTGACTTGCCCGCCTGGCCTGGACTTCCTAAGTTTCCCCTCTGCCCTAGCCATGACACTATTTTCACAACTGCTGACTACCCCATGTTAGCAGATATTAAAGCTCATCACTCCTCTGGTATTGTCCATCTTCCCTTTTGAACGGTGGCACAGTGGTTAGCACTGCAGCCTCACTGTGCCAGGGAGCCGGGTTCAATTCTGGCCATGGGTCACTGTCTGTGTGGAGTTTGCACATTCTCCCTGTGTGTGCATGAGTTTCCTCCGGGTGCTCCGGTTTCCTCCCACATTCCAAAGATGTGTGGGTTAGGTTGATTGGCCATATTAAATTGCCCCTTAGTCTTAGGGGGACTAGCAGGGTACAAAGAACAGGCCCTTCGGCCCTCCAAGCCTGTGCCGCTCCTTGGTCCAACTAGACCAATCGTTTGTATCCCTCCATTCCCAGGCTGCTCATGTGACTATCCAGGTAAGTCTTAAACGATGTCAGCGTGTCTGCCTCCACCACCCTACTTGGCAGCGCATTCCAGGCCCCCACCACCCTCTGTGTAAAAAAACATCCTTCTAATATCTGATTTATACTTCGCCCCTCTCACCTTGAGCCCGTGACCCCTCGTGAACGTCACTTCTGATCTGGGAAAAAGCTTCCCACCGTTCACCCTATCTATTCCCTTCATAATCTTGTACACCTCTATTAGATCTCCCCTCATTCTCCGTCTTTCCAGGGAGAACAACCCCAGTTTACCCAATCTCTCCTCATAGCTAAGACCCTCCATACCAGGCAACATCCTGGTAAACCTTCTCTGCACTCTCTCTAACGCCTCCACGTCCTTCTGGTAGTGCAGCGACCAGAACTGGACGCAGTACTCCAAATGTGGCCTAACCAGCGTTCTATGCAGCTGCATCAGCAGACTCCAGCTTTTATACTCTATACCCTGTCCTATAAAGGCAAGCATACCATATGCCTTCTTCACCACCACCTCCACCTGTGTTGCCACCTTCAAGGATTTGTGGACTTGCACATCTAGGTCCCTCTGTGTTTCTATACTCTTGATGGCTCTGCCATTTATTGTATAACTCCTCCCTACATTATTTCTTCCAAAATGCATCACTTCGCATTTATCCGGATTAAACTCCATCTGCCACCTCTCCGCCCAATTTTCCAGCCTATCTATATCCTGCTGTATTGCCTGACAATGCTCTTCGCTATCTGCAAGTCCAGCCATCTTCGTGTCATCCGCAAACTTGCTGGTTACACCTTCTTCCAAATCATTTATATATATATCACAAATAGCAGAGGTCCCAGTACAGAGCCCTGCGGAACACCACTGGTCACAGACCTCCAGCCGGAAAAAGACCCTTCGACCACTACCCTCTGTCTCCTATGGCCAAGCCATAAATATGTGAGGCTACGGGGATAGGGGCTGAGTGGGATTATGGTCGGTGCAGACTCAATGGGCTGAATGGCCTCCTGCACTGTAGGGATTCTATGATGATGAATCTGATAAATCTTCCATCGCACCACTCAAAAAACAAAATCCCTGAATCCTCATTGTTGCAAACCACCTCCCCTGAACCTGGCACGGTGGCACAGTGATTAGCACTGCTGCCTCACAGTGCCACGGACCCGGGTTCAATTCCAGCCTCTGATCACTGTTTGTGCTGAGTCTGCATGTGCTCCCCGTGTCTGTGTGGGTTTCCTCCGGGTGCTCCGGTTTCCTCCCACAGTCCAAAGATGTGCGGGTTAGGTTGCTTTGGCCATGCTAAATTGCCCATTAGAGTTGGGGGGATTACCAGGGTAAATGCGTGGGGTTATGGGAATCGGGCCTGGGTGGGATTGTGGTCGGTGCAGACCCGATGGGGCGTATGGCCTCCTTCTGCACTGTAGGGATTCTATGATCTTCAATTTCCCTTTCCCTCCCAAGTCCTTGAATGGCATTTGCTTTCCAAATCCATGTTTATCGTTTCTGGAACTCAATGTTTGAATTCCTCAAATCAGGTTTAAGTCCGGCCACAGTATCAAAACATCAGTGACAAATGCGACTATGTGACTATGACAAAGGTAAACTCACCCTTCTCAATTTTCTATCCTTCTCGGCCTAGGGCAGCCTTTTCAACAGCTGACCACACTTATCCTCCAACAGCTTGCCACTGGTCAGCTCTGTGAAACTGCACATAGTATGTTGCATTCATATCTATCCAGTCGCAGGGAATCGCCTGGGGTGGCACAGTGGTTAGCACTGCTGCCTCACAGCTCCAGCGACCTGGGGTTCCATTCTTGGCTTGGATCACTGTCTGTGTGGAGTCTGCACGTTTTCCCCATGTCTGCGTGGGTTTCCTCCGGGTGCTCCGGTTTCCTCCTACAGTCCACAAAGATGTGCGGATTAGGTGCATTGGCCATGCTAAATTGCCCCTTAGTGTCCTGGTATGCGTAGGTTACAGGGATTAGTGAGATAAATATGCGGGGTTATGGGGTTACCGAGGATCTGTCCTTGCTCCCCTCTTTCAGCTGTACGTCATGCCCCTCAGCAACATCAGAAACAACAACAATGTCCCACATTGGCTGACCACACACAGCTCTACCTCACCACCAAATCTCTTGACCATGCCATTGTCTCGAAATTGTCAAGGCTACTTGCCTGATGGCCAACACTGGATGAGGAAAAAAATCCTCAAATTAAATATTGGTCCCTGCCACAAACCCAGTTATGCCACTGACTCTGCCTCCATTCCACCCCCCCCTCACTGGCAATTATCTGAATGAAACTTCTGCCACCTCCCCCTAATTCCACCTCTGTACCATTGACCAATTCCACCCTGCCTCAGTTTATGTGCTGAAACCTTCATTCTTGTCTTTGAGACCTCTAGACTCAACTATCCTTCCACACTTGAGTTTCTCATGTTCTTCATAAACTTGTGGAGATCCACAGCTCTGCTGCCCGTAATCTCATTTGGACCAGGTCCTTTTCATCAGTGGCACAGTGGTTGGCACCGCTGCCTTACTGTGTGTGTGGAGTTAGTACATCCTCCCCGTGTCTGCGTGGGTTTGCTCCAGGTGCTCTGGTTTCCTCTCTCAGTCCAAAGATGTGTGGGTTAGGTTGATTTGGCCATGCTAAATTGCCCCTTAGTGTCAGGGGGATTAGCAGGGTAAACATGAGGTTGCGGGAATAGGGCTTGGGTGAGATTGTGGTCAGTGTGGACTGATGGGCCGAATGGCCTCCTTCTGTACTGTAGGGATTCTATGATTCTACCCATTGCTCTTGGTTATGCAACGCCTCTATTTTAAAGCTTCTCATCCCTGACCTCGTCCTTCCATATCTCTGTTAAACCCCAGAGCTCTCAATCTTACTGTGCCATGCTCCTTCAATTCTGGCCCTTTGAGCATCTCTGATTTTTAATTGCTCGACTGTTGCAGCCATGCCTTTCAGCTGCTTACACCCCAAGCTCTGGAATTCCTTCCCTAAACCTCTCTGTACTTCTGATATCCTTTAACACGCCTTATAAACGACCTCTTAGTCCAAACATTTGGTCACCAGCCCTGGTATGTGTGGCTCTGTCAGTAATACTCCTGTCAAGTGCCTTGGATGATTTTCCTTTTCTGTGTTTAAGGTGCTATATAACTGCATCATTATATAGCTCAAGGTATGATTTTTGGAAGGAGATACCTGCTTGGGCATTTTCATATTAGCTGAAGGTTGTTTTTCCAGTCTTCATGAGCACAACATTCTGCTCGTGTGCGCTGGCATAAAAATCTATGAATTGCAGAGTAGGCATGCTAAGGTATTCCAGTCCAGCTCACAACCCCATCTGACGGGTCTGCAGTGGAAGCTATTTTTAGGCACCTGAATGCCACTTTTAGCTCGTAAAATATTCATCCGCATCTATGCTGGCAAACCATCAGTTCCAATAAACGTGACGGGGGCAAGATTTCTCTCTCCATTTTTTTATTGAAGTAGAACGATTTGACGAGATGCCAGTGGTGAAATGCGAGCCTTGATTTGCAGATCTTTGAGCGTAATCCATTCATGATTCCCTGCGCAACTGCTTACGCACCGCTCATTGTCGTCTTGTCCTTTGCGTTTGCTCTCCACACGTGAGGGAGGGGATGGAGCAGCGGAGAATGGCTTATTTTCCTCCCTTTATGTTTAAAAATCTTTTTTTTTTGGTGGGGAGGGGACAGTGGGGCTTATTGCTCAAATCACTTGTGTCGTTATTGTTCTTGGAAGGGTTCTTGACCCTCGCCTGGCTGATTTTAAGTTGCAAATTGGAGTCCCCAAGCTGTTTTTAATTCTCTCTTATTGGCTCCTCTTTATATTCAGTGTGCGGCAGCGCATGTCTTTGCCTGCGTTAGCGCACTCGCCGGGGGATTTCACTTGCTTTCTAAATCCGGCATCGAAAGCCTTGCTTTTGCCTGCTTCAGAGGAATCAATGGGGAGCTGCTATTTATAGCACCAGAGGGATTGAAATAGCAACTTCTCCTTTTCATGTAACAGATTCCCACCCCCACCGCCAGCACCATCACCTTCCCTCCCCACAGGAGAAGACGTGCTGCTGCAGCCCTCGTCAGTCAGACCTTTGCACTTGGCTGAGATGCAGCTGTCACGACTTGCAGTGGTATTAGCCTTTAATCAGTGGAGTGTTACTGCACTCAGGCATTCAGATAAAAGGGCACCAGCTCCTGCCCAGAATAGCTCAGCTCTCAGGCGTGGGCTTTGCAGTCACAATTCGGCGGGCGATGTCAAAAATTGTAAAAAAAAAACAGCTAAAAATATCCCAGGTGTACACTTTTCAAAAAAAATGTTTTTGCATTCATAGTGGAGCTATCGCATCAGAGCTAAAAATAGCACTGCTCCTGGCAGGTTGCAGAAGCAAATTTTTCCATTCATGCAAGAAGAGTAACTCCTGCTGCTGTCAAATTTTAACAATTCTTTGCACATCTCGTAGTTGAAATATTTTTAATTTAAGTTGGTAACTTGACAGGATTTTTTAAACTTTATAAAATACAGGCTGCAGCTGCTAGTTCTCGTTTCTTTTTCTAATTTTGTAGGATTTATGGGAAAAGATGGGGGAGTAGCATTTGGTGAATTGCTGTTCCAGAGGCTGGTACAGAGATGAGGGGCAGAATGGCCTCCTGTGCTCCAGATATTTTTACATATGAAGATACAAAATAGGAGCAGAAGTAGGCCAGTCGGCCCCTCGTTCGTGTCTGCTCCTCCATTCAATAAGACCTGGCTGATATGTTTGTGTTTTGAGTTCCACATTCCCATCTACCCTCGATAATCTTTGAATCTATCTACCCTGCCTTAAAAATATTCAATGACCCTGTCTCCACTGCCTTCGAAGACAGAGTTCTAAAGCTACACAATACTCTTGAGAAGAAAATTCTTCTTGTCTCTGTCCTAAAAGGGTGACTCCCAATTTTAAACAGTGCCCCCTAGTCCTGGACTCACCCACAAGAGGAAACATCTTCTCCACTTCCACCATGTCGAGACCATTCAGGATCTTATACACTTAAATCAAGTCACCCCTCACTCATCTGAACCCCAGTGGAAACCAGCCCAGTCTGCCCAACCTTTTCTCATAAGACAGCCTGCTCATTCCAGACATCAATCTGGTAAACCTCCTCTGAACTGCCTCCAATACGTTTACATCCTCCCTCGAATAAGGAGGCCAAAAACTGCACACAGTCTTGAACTGTGGTCTCACCAATGCCCTTTATAATTGAAGCATGTCATCCTTACTTTTGTGTTCAATTCTTTGCACAATGAAGGATATCATTCCATTAGGCTTCTTAAATCGAAGAATGATGTCCTCAACTGTTTGTGGTGATTTTATGGTAATGTAAATGTTTCACAGAATTGTAGAATTGTTACAGTGCAGAAGGCCATTTGGCCTATCGAGCCTGCACCAACAACCCAACCCAGGCCCTATTCCTGTAACTGCATGCATTTACCCTGTTAGCTCCCCTGACGCTGAGTCAGTTTAGCATAGCCAACCAGCCTAACCCCCACATCTTTGGAGTGAGAGGAAACTGGAGGAAACCCACTCAGGCACGGGGAGAATGTGCAAACTCCACACAGTGACCCGAGGCCGGAGTTGAACCTGGGTCCCTGGCACTGAGAGCAGCGCTAACCACTGTGCTACCGTGCCACCGTTTCCTTAAGAAATAAGGAAGAAAACAAAATAAAACAGAATTACACTTAAATACAGCAATGGCTTCACACAATACCAATGCTTCAAAACTATTCCAAACAATCTTAATTTAACTACATTGAGAACTAAACTTTTCCTTCTGTTCTGTATAGATTTTAAGATCTATAAAAATTCAGTAACTTGTTGTTGGTCCAGGCTTGATGGGCCGAATGGCCTCATTCTCCACTGTAGTGCCATTAATTCTCTTCAGGGTACCTTTTTCAGACCTGGCTTCATTCACACAGCTTGCTGGAAGTTTGACCAGCAATTCCTGCTGTCTGTTGTGATCTAATACAGCTCCCTTCATTGAGTATCTCCTTAAATACGTTATTTCCCTTTGATCTCTCCATTGTCTCACTGAGTTGCTTTAGAATTGCTGTCTCTCAAAATTGGCTAACTTCATCTCTTTATTTAGCTTTAGAATTTAAAAGAAAAGTAAACGCACTTTATCACCTGGTTGATTTACCATCCATGGCTATTTTCAGCACAGGGGCATACACTTTATTGTTTTTTTAATGTCAGTGTAGTCAGTTTATTTTCTCCCCATGTTTGTCAGGATTTGGCAAGCTCCTGTCATGGTTACGGATCCAATTTAGACTTTAGCGATTCTGTAGAAAATGTTTTCAACAAATTGTTTTGACCAAGTAGTTGCTTTCCTTTTGATTTATTATTGTCACATATATTAGGATACAATGAAAAGTTATTGTTTTTTGCGCACTTAATATATGGTAGGTCCATTCAAAAGTTTGATGGCAGCAGGGAAGAAACTGTTCTTGAGTCAGTTGGTATGTGTTGTCAGATTTTTATATCTTTCTCCTGACAGGAGGTGGAAGAGAGAATGTCCAGGGTGCGTGGGGTCCTTGATTATGCTGGCTGCTTTTCTGAGGCAGCAAGAAGTGTAGACTGAATCAATGGATGGGAGGCTGGTTTCCGTGATGGACTGGGCTGCATTCACAGCCCTTTGTAGTTGCTTGCAGTCTTGGTCAGAGCAGGAGCCACACCAAGCTGTGATACATCCGGAAAGGATGCTTTCTATGGTGAGAGTTGTAGCGGACTTGCTGAATTTCCTTAGCCTCCTGAGAAAGTTGATGGGCTTTCTTAACAAAAGCGTTGGCCTGGAGGGACCAGGACAGGTTGACGATTTGAACACCTGGAAACTTCCATTTTCTAGGTGTTCAGATCGCCAACAACCTGTCCTGGTCCCTCCAGGCCAACGCCATTTTCACATAATCACCATTGATGTAGACAGGGGCATGTCCTCCAGTATGTTTCCTGAAGTCGATGACTATTTCCTTTGTTTTTACTGACATTGAGGGAGGGATCGTCAGCACATCAGTTCACCAGATTCTCTATCTCTTTCCTGTACTCCGTCTCATCATTGTTTGAGATCCGACCCACGACGGTCGTGTCATCAGCAAACTTGAAAATGGAATTAGAGCTGAATTATTTCCTAAGTTTGGAGATTTCACTTGCAGCCAATTTTTAATTTTTTTTGCACTGACTTCTCACAAACATTTTTAGTTTGCATCTGATTGCCACGCGTCATGGCACTGATCCAGGCTACAGCATTCTCCTTTCTGTGCTAGTTAAAACAATTCATCTATCAGTACTACCTGATTATTGCAGTGGTTTTCAAAGCTTGCTTCAGCCTTTTGTTTTGAGTTTGCTCACTCTTTTGTGATCTGGCTAGGTTATAAGGTTGTATATTGTCTCATGCAAGAAGTCTTAGAAGCTTGTATGGTTTAGCAATAGTTGTTTATGCATATCACATGACTATATACATATACACAGGTAAGGTGCTACCTTCATGCTAACTTCTACCTGACTCACTACAGCACTTGAGGGAAGGCGATGACCTAGTGGTGTTATCGCTAGGCTATTAATCCAGAAACTCAACTCATGTTCTGGGGACCCGGGTTCGAATCCCGCCACAGCAGATGATGGAATTTGAATTCAATAAAAAATATCTGGAATTAAGAATCTACTGATGACCATGAAACCATTGTTGATTGTCAGAAAAAAACCCATCTGGTTCACTAATGTCCTTTAGGGAAGGAAATCTGCCATCCTTACCTGGTCTGGCCTACATATGATGCCAGAGCCACAGCAATGTGGTTGACTCTCAACTGCCCTCCAAGGGCAACTGGGGATGGGCAATAAGTGCTGGACAGTCAGTGATGCCCGTGCACCATGAATAAAAAAAAACTCAACGACTCCCATGTGACTTTCTACATGTAAGCAGTACTGTTTTACCAGTCCCATGTTCATGCTTATGATCCTGATCACTAATACAATAAGCATTCTGATTGCACGTAAGAAATGTGTTCCAGAACTTTAAGTTCCATCATGTTATACATGAAAAGTATTGTTTTAACTGTATTCTGGATGTGGGTGTCGCAGACACGACTACACTTGCTGATCATTCTGCATTGGCCTGAAGAAGTGGTAGTGTGTCCTCATTGCAGTGTGGTTATTTTTACAATCGAGGGACTTATTAAGCCACTTCAGACAGCATTAAGAGTCAGTGTGTAGTTTTGGACTAGAGTCACATTTAGGTGAGCCTGGGTTGAGATGGCAGATTTCTTTTCACCAAAGGAAATGGATGAACCAGTTTTTTCCCCCAGCAATATGGCAGCTAATTGATTGATTGTTTTTTCCCAGCAGAGGCTGATTCACAAATGACCTGTTCTCTTGAATTTTCACTCCTTGACTTGAGATTTTAAACTTGCAAATTTCAGTCTCATCCAATTCCATAACCACTACATTGTCAATACTTAAGATGTCTAATAACAATTTATGGTCTACAACTTATTTGCTCTATTGTCAGGCATCCAGAACCTGTAATCTGGCCTGATGACAACTCTTGAAGTGATGCATCATATCAGATCTATTTTTATTTTGCCCCATTCACCAAATTGGCCATGTCAATACTGGTTAATGGAATAATTATCCAAACAATTATTGGCTAAACAGACTCTTGCAATCAGACATTTCTGCTGTTTGCTGTTGTATCACTACAAGTTTGTTTATTAGTGTCACAAGTAGGCCTACACCCGGAGGAAACCCACGCAGACAAGGGGAGAATGTGCAAACTCCACACAGACAGTGATCCAAGCCGGGAATCGAACCTGGGTCCCTGGCGCTGTGAGGCAGCAATGCTAACCACTGTGCCGACCTTGTTCATGTTTCTACCAGCTTCCACAGTTGTTACAAGTTCAGATTCCTTCAGAAGAGGGCCTGCTGTTGATTTTCTTTTTAGCCGCTCTACAGTAGATGCCTCCTGTCTAGTTGCAATAACCCACGGTTAACATGGTGGCACAGTGGTTCGCACTGCTGCTTCACAGCGCCCCGGATCCGGGTTCAATTCCCGACTTGGGTCACTGTCTTTGTGGAGTTTGCATGTTCTCCTCATGTCTGCACGGGTTTCCTCCGGGTGCTCTGGTTTCCTCCCACAGTCTGAAAGATGTGCTGGTTAGGGGCATTGGCCATGCTAAATTTTCCCTCAGTGTACACGAACAGATACCAAAGTGTAGCGACTGGGGGATTTTCACAGTAACTTCATTGCAGTGTTAATGTAAGCCTACCTGTGACTAATAAATAAACTTTATATGATAAATAGACCATTTTGGTTTTCCTTTTGCCACTATAAATGCTACAAGCAAAACCTGACCATGAAAGTCCACCTGTTTTTTTGGTCGTTTCCAGAAGTTGGAAGGGTCAAACCTAATAGAATGAAATAGCACAGAAGGAGACTATTTGAGTCAGTGCCTGCCTGCCCTTTAGTAGATCTATCCAATTGGTCCACTGTTTCTTCATTGCCTTGCATTTTGTTTTCCCTTCAAGAATTTATCGAATTCCCTCTGAAAGTGGCTATTGAATCTGCTTCCATTACCCTGTCAGCACGTGCATTCCAGATCATAATTCATTGTTAAATGTATTTAGATTGACATAAGATATTGTAGGTGCGGTATTCTAGGTTACTAACTGTGTATGGAGCTAAGTTTTGTTCAAATTTAAAAAGGAGAGTGAAAAACTTTTTATTTGTAATATAATTTCTTATTAAAATGACATCTGCATTTGGATTTGGGAATCAAACATTTGTGATTTTAAAATCAGTAAGTTATACATCTATAATTCATAGTGGATTTTTTAAACGCTTAAAATTAACTTTTTTGTTTCAGTTGTTACAGGAGCGACTGATGGAATTGGCAAGGCTTATGCAAAGGAGGTATGTCAGAAAACAAATCATGCTTTCAATTAAAAATTTCTATCCTCTCTTCACACTGTTCGAGCTAAACTAAAATCTTCACTTTGATCATAGTGAAACTTAATTGGTAAAAATGTTCGTTCTATCCAACACACAGACTTGGAAAGAATATATATATATCCACATCGGTTATATTTCTGTTCAACCAGAAAGCATTTCGTATGAAGTACCAGAAAATGGACTGAAGCAAAGTTAGATATTTTAAGATGAAAGCAAATCACTGCAGATGCTGGAATCTGAAACCAAAAGAGGAAATAGATATTTTAAGCCTTTTTAAAACAAAAAATGCTATTTAAATTTGACACCTCTAATTTACTTTGATTATTCTTGACTCTTGAATTTTTCCTCTCTACACAATAGCTCGCCAAGCGTGGTATGAACATTGTCCTTATCAGCAGATCCCAAGAAAAACTGGATCAAGTTGCTGAGGAAATAAGTAAGTCATATCTTTTTCTCAAAGACTTTTATTCCAATGCAATGATTTCTTTTTTCTTCCTGCCTTCTTTGCAATAATATTCAGTCAGCAGGAGCAACAATGATATTGTCCAACTGCTTTTTTTTATGAGCCTGGATTTCGTCATTTGACTGTTATCATAGAGTTATAGAGGTTTGAAACATGGAAACAGGTCCTTTGGCCCAACTTGTCCGTGCCGCCCCTTTTTAATGACTAAGGTAGTCCCAATTATGCCCGCCTCTACTACCTCTGGCAGCTCGTTCCAGACACTCACTACCTTCTGTGTGGAAAAAATTGTCCCTCTGGACCCTTTTGTATCTCTCCCCTCTTACCTTAAACCTATGCCCTCTAGTTTTAGACTCCCCTACTTTTGGGAAAAGATATTGACTATCTAGCTGATCTATGCCCCTCATTATTGTATAGACCTCTAAGATCACTCAACCTCCAACGCTCCAGAGGAAAAAGATCCCAATCTATCCAGCCTCTCTTTATAACCGGTAGCATCCTGGTAAATCTTTTCTGCATTCTTTCTAGTTTAATAATATCCTTTCCATAATAGGGTGACCAGAACTGTACACAGTATTCCAAGTGTGGTCTTATCAATGTCTTGTACAACTTCAAGATGTCCCAACTCCTGTATTCCATGTTCTGACCAATGAAACCAAGCATGCCGAATGCCACCTTTACCACTCTGTCCACTTGTGACTTTACTTTCAAGGAGCTATGAACCTGTACCCCGAGATCTCTTTGTTCTGTAACTTTCCCCAATGCTCAACCGTTAACTGAGTAAGTCCTGCCCCTGGTCCGGATGGGATTTATCCAAGGATTCTCTGGGAGGCAAGAGAAGTGATTGCAGAGCCTCTGGCTCTGATCTTCAGGTCGTCGTTGGCCTCTGGTATAGTACCAGAAGATTGGAGGTTAGCGAATGTTGTCCCATTGTTTAAGAAGGGGAACAGAGACTTCCCCGGGAATTATAGACCGGTGAGTCTCACTTCTGTTGTCGGCAAGATGTTGGAAAAAATTATAAGGGATAGGATTTATAGTTATTTGGAGAGTAATGAATTGATAGGTGATAGTCAGCATGGTTTTGTGGCAGGTAGGTCGTGCCTTACTAACCTTATTGAGTTTTTTGAGAAAGTGACCAAGGAGGTGGATGGGGGCAAGGCAGTGGACGTGGTATATATGGATTTTAGTAAGGCGTTTGATAAGGTTCACCATGGTAGGCTTCTGCAGAAAATGCAGATGTATGGGATTGGGGGTGATCTAGGAAATTGGATCAGGAATTGGCTAGCGGATAGGAAACAGAGGGTGGTGGTTGATAGTAAATATTCATCATGGAGTGCGGTTACAAGTGGTGTACCTCAGGGATCTGTTTTGGGGCCACTGCTGTTTGTAATATTTATTAATGATCTGGATGAGGGTATAGTTGGGTGGATTAGCAAATTTGCTGATGACACCAAAGTCGGTGGTGTGGTAGACAGTGAGGAAGGGTGTCGTAGTTTGCAGGAAGACTTAGACAGGTTGCAAAGTTGGGCCGAGAGGTGGCGGATGGAGTTTAATGCGGAGAAGTGTGAGGTAATTCACTTTGGTAGGAATAACAGATGTGTTGAGTATAGGGCTAACGGGAGGACTTTGAATAGTGTGGAGGAGCAGAGGGATCTAGGTGTATGTGTGCATAGATCCCTGAAAGTTGGGAATCAAGTAGATAAGGTTGTTAAGAAGGCATATGGTGTCTTGGCGTTTATTGGTAGGGGGATTGAATTTAGGAGTCGTAGCGTTATGTTGCAACTGTACACAACTCTGGTGCGGCCGCACTTGGAGTACTGTGTGCAGTTCTGGTCCCCACATTACAGGAAGGATGTGGAGGCTTTGGAGAGGGTGCAGAGGAGGTTTACCAGGATGTTGCCTGGTATGGAGGGGAGATCCTATGAGGAGAGGCTGAGGGATTTGGGATTGTTTTCGCTGGAAAGGCGGCGGCTAAGAGGGGATCTTATTGAAATATATAAGATGATTAGAGGTTTAGATAGGGTGGATAGTGATAGCCTTTTTCCTCTGATGGAGAGATCCAGCACGAGGGGGCATGGCTTTAAATTGAGGGGGGGTAGTTATAGAACCGATGTCAGGGGTAGGTTCTTTACCCAGAGGGTGGTGAGGGATTGGAATGCCCTGCCAGCATCAGTAGTAAATGCGCCTAGTTTGGGGGCGTTTAAGAGATCCGTAGATAGGTTCATGGACGAAAAGAAATTGGTTTAGTTTGGAGGGTCACAGTTTTTTTTTTTTTTTAACTGGTCGGTGCAACATCGTGGGCCGAAGGGCCTGTTCTGCGCTGTAATGTTCTATGTTCTATGGTTGGATCTACCAAAATGCATCACTTTGCATTTATCTAAATTAAACTCCATCTGCCATTCGTCAGCCCATTGGCCCAACTGATCAAGATCCTGTTGCTGTCCGAGATAACCTTCTTCACTGTCCACTATGCCACCAATCTTGGTGTCATCTGCAAACTTACTAACCATGCCTATTAAATTCTCATCCAAATCATTAATATAAATGACAAATAACAGTGGACCCAGCACCGATCCCTGAGGCACACCGCTGGTCACAGGCCTCCAGTTTGAAAAACAACCTGGTAGGTGTCAGAGTCCAACCTACTACTATTGCTGCCGAACGTCCATGTGGCACACTTTCAGCAGAGACGTGTTGGAATAAGTTCAGGTCCTATTCTGATAAATCAAAAGGAAATGGTATTCTGAGCAATCAGAAAGAGCATCTGAATGTTTCTCTATGGGCAAGTGTGGGAGGCTGACCTGTGACTCTGTTTGGGGAATGAAGGAAGTTAGCACTGGCTAAATATGTATTTAATGACACTGGCGCTTTGCTTAGATTGAAGTGAGTTTGAGGGCCGGTTCCAAGTCAACCTGGAACCTTCAGTTCCAATTTCAGTTTGGAATTGAAAGGCTTGGCCAGAAGCTCACTAGTACTCATGAATACGTTGATTTGAAATTTAAATGATAGTAAGTTTTATATTTGAAAATCTTAGCTAAATCCTCAAGTTAGCTTTGAAAATCACTCATTTTGAGATTCACAACTGACAATCAGAAGGAAAGGTTTGTATTTTATTGGTGGGACTTAAGTCCAGGTATTTCACTATATAGGTAATGTTTTGTAGTCAGGTTGGTTAAGTATGTTATATCTATGTACTATTCTACAAAACATCCCCACTGATTCATGGGAAGCCCTGGCTTGTGACCAACCGAAGTGGAGAAGGCGCTGAAGTGACTTTTTGTCGGGAATGAGGGAAGTCAAGACATTGGAGGGAGTGCACAAAACTCAAATCAAACCATCGACCCAATCCTTCAAGCCTTGTGTTTGGAAGAGCATGCATTGGACTTACCAGCCATCTCCGAACTCACCGAGCCAGAATGAAAGAATGTCATCCTTCACCCCGAAGAACTGTCTGAGAAGGAGATTCTACCAAACCCCAAAAAAAGAAAAATCCAGCCCAATTTCCTAGACAACATTGAAGGCAGTGACAAGCAAGTAATAGCTGAATTTTGCTTCAGACGAGTTTATAACCTGGTACAAACGAGGGTAGTTGATGTTCGGTCAACTCAGCCTGAGTACATCACTGCAGGAGTTCCTGACAACAGAAAACCAAGTTATTTTCAATTGTTCCATCAGTAGCCTTTCCTCACCTTTATGAAAATGAGGCAGCCCATTCCTACATGCAGCATGACCTGGGCAATATCCAGATTTGGGCTGATGAGAAGCAACATTTATAATTCACAAGTGTCAGGCAGTAATTATAGAATCATAGAGGCCTGGATGATCTTATTAAAATCAGCCCCACCACCCCCCTCCAAGTTTAGCCCCATCCTTGCCCTATTCCATAAAGATCTTGAATCTAATGGAGTTATGATCGCTGTCTGCAAAATGCTCCCCCATTGATTCTTCAACCACTTGCCTGGCTTTGTTACCTAACACTAAGTCCAGGACCACCCCCTCTCTTGTAGGACCTTCTCCGTACTGGCTTAAAAAGTTCTCCTGAAGACATTTTAAGAATTCCGCTCTCGCTAAACTTTGCACACCACTTACTTCCAACAAGAGAGGATAGCCACTTCCAAGTTACATGATTGCTACCAAAATCCAGGTCCTATGGGGTTACTACTGATCAGAAACTGAATCATTTAAGTGCTGTGATGGCTGAGTTGCTTACCTCCTGATTCCCGAGGCCTCTGTGCCACCTAGAAAGCACAAATCAAGAGCCTGATGGAACTAGCCTGGATTGAAACTGCTCCAACAATATTGGAGAAGCTTGACACCATCCAGGTCAAAGTTTGCTTGATCTTCATCCCATCCAGCAACATAAACAGCCACTCCCTCAAGAATCAACATTCTGTAACTGGATGAAAGCAAATCACTGCGAGTGCTAGAATCTCAAACCAAAACAGAAAATGCCGGAATATCTCAGCAGGTCTAACGGCATCTGTGGAGAGAGAACAGAGCTAACGTTTCAAGTCTGGATGACTGCCTCTTTGTCCTCTTATGACTGGAAGTGTGTACTAACAGGATTAACTGCAGCAATTTGCTGGTTTCTTAGGCAGCAATTCCTGAACTTAAGACTTTTATTATTGAGATGAATAAAAGCTGGAGATGCATTGGAATACAACCATACTTGGACACACCTCACTGTTGATTCATTATTGTTGGGCCATAATTCTCAAACTCCCTACCTAATGGTACTATTGATATAACTTCACTGCGTGGACTACAGTCATGCAGAAGGCCCAAATTACCTGTCCACAGACAGACAAGGACAGTCAATAATTGTCAGTAATGTTAACATCCAGAGAATGATTTGTATTAAGTTCTGTTACACAATATTAATGTTTTGATGTTTGAATGGAAGTCCTTGCCTATCCTGATCAGTTTCAAGCCGTGTCCTGTTTGACTTCTATCTGTGGAAATGCCGGCATTGGACTGGAGTAAACACAGTAAGAGTTTCAACAACACCAGGTTAAAGTCCAACAGGCTTATTTGGTAGCAAATACCATTAGCTTTCGGAGCGCTGCTCCTTTGTCAGATGGAGTGGAAATCTGCTCTCAAACAGGGCACAGAGACACAAAATCAAGTTACAGAATACTGATTGGAATGCGAATCTCTACAACCAACCAGGTCTTAAAGATACAGACAATGTGAGTGGAGGGAGCATTAAGCACAGGTTAAAGAGATGTGTATTGTCTCCAGACAGGACAGCCAGTGAGATTCTGGGTTTATGTCACACTATCAGTAACCCCCACAGCTTGCCTTCTGGACTTGCAGAATCTCACTGGCTGTCCTGTCTGGAGACAATACACATCTCTTTAACCTGTGCTTAATGCTCCCTCCACTCACATTGTCTGTATCTTTAAGACCTGGTTGGTTGTCGATATTCGCATTCTAATCAGTATTCTGTAACTTGGTTTTGTGTCTCTGTGCCCTGTTTGAGAGCAGATTTCCACTCCATCTGACGAAGGAGCAGCGCTCCGAAAACTAATGGTATTTGCTACAAAATAAACCTGTTGGACTTAAACCTGGTGTTGTTAAAACTCTTACTGACTTCTATCTGCCAAATTATGGGTGAGCTTTGACATTGCTACAATGATTGACATGGAAAATATTTACATAGGGACAATTGAATGCATCTTATCCAGTACTACCTGTATCTCATTTAGAGTATGAAAAATAATTGCCATGGTGGAAGCGGAAGCACTGTTAATAAGGATTTTTTACACACACAAATGTAATCTGTGTACCACACTGAAAGAAAGTTACATCGTTTGTCTATGTACAATCTGAATAAGTATTTCATTGAGAGTTGGTTGACGCTAAAATGCATAATCCTGTTTGGCCTGGCATGAGGTAATACCCTTGTGAATGGGGTATTTAAACATCGTCATGATCTGTCTTGCTTCAGCTTTTGAATCTGCTCTAGTATTTGAGCTAACCGTTCTCATGCTTGTGTTAATGAGTTGCTTTTAATGTGTGACAATCATGTGCTATTAATGTATTTTATGTTTAAGGGGGAACAACTTTAAACAGCAGTGTTTTTCTACAGTTTGTCTGGGAAGGAATGCAGCAGATGCTGAGAAAACAGGTTAATTACTTCAGCAATTTGTGTTTATTTAGCAGAAGGCTTAATGGGGCGTTTGTTTTATTTTAACTAAGGTAAGTTAGGTGTACAGGGCGAGAGTCATGTGGTACCAGGTTAATGGGAGGAGGTAGGCTTGCAGCAGATAATCGGTTTCATTTTCACTTTAAACAAAGGGCAGTTGCTGAATGGAGCTGGTTAAACCATAAGTCTGGACTCTCCCTCTTTCTGAAAAGACCTCTCTAAATGCTGCAAGGCTATTAAAGATTAAAACAAGAATGCCTGGGCTTTGCTAACTGTTTAACATATGTTTTAAGTCTATAAGAGAGATATTGCTTAATTAATTGTAATGTTTATTAGTCACAAGTAAGGCTTGTCTTAGCATTGCAATGTAGTTACTGTGAAATAATTGGAACTGATACACTGATAAGTTAGAACTTGGAATTGTTTCCTTTCATTTTAACTATTGTTCAACTGTTAAAGGTTAAGCTAATTCATTTGCTATGGTCGAACTGTGTTGTTAAATAAAGTTTGTTTTGATAAAATCTCCCTAGTTTGTCACTAGAATCATGCCTGGAGCAAAGCATCCTATCCCCACATCTCTGCCAAAATAGAGAAATTGTTGGGGTCTAGTCTAGCTGCATAATATGCCTTAGAGTTCTGATCTGGCACCCTAATGAACCCAAAGATAAGCCCCGTTCTAACTATTCCCAGTGCCCTGCAAATTTTACATAGGTGCTACTGTTCAAGGTCCACAGTATGATTTTTGTCATGTTGCAAGCTGGATAGTATCTGCAAAAAAAAGTGTTGTATGTGCATCAATAGATTAAAGTGGTTTCTCTCTGACTTTTTTGTGTACCATGTTCATTTTGTTTCTCAAAGCTTGCATTTATAAAACTTGCAGGCCTTCTTTACCAAATGGTCTACAAAGGACTCCGATAGGAGGTGAAGGTGTAACTCTTAAAATCCTAAAAGTAGCAACAATCATATTAACTGACCTCTATTCCAAGTGTGATCATGGCAAACGTGGTGATCATTCATCATCAGCCAATCTCTCCATTCTTTCAGTTGTACTGGTTACATAGAACATAGAACATAGAAAGCCACAGCACAAACAGGCCCTTCGGCCCACAAGTTGCGCTGATCATATCCCTACCTCTAGGCCTATCTATAGCCCTCAATCCCATTAAATCCCATGTACTCATCCAGAAGTCTCTTAAAAGACCCCAACGAGTTTGCCTCCACTACCACCGACGTCAGCCGATTCCACTCACCCACCACCCTCTGAGTGAAAAACCTACCCCTGACATCTCCTCTGTACCTACCCCCCAGCACCTTAAACCTGTGTCCTCTCGTAGCAACCATTTCAGCCCTTGGAAATAGCCTCTGAGAGTCTACCCTATCCAGACCTCTCAACATCTTGTAAACCTCTATCAGGTCACCTCTCATCCTTCGTCTCTCCAGGGAGAAGAGACCAAGCTCCCTCAACCTATCCTCATAAGGCATGCCCCCCTCATAAGGCATGCCCCTTTATATATTTTACCTTTATATATTTTACAATAGCTGCAATATCTTTGTTCTGTGACCAAAATTGTACATAGATCTAAGTGTGGTGATACCAAAGATTTATAAAATGGCAGGGTTCATTTTCTTTTGGTTCATGATTGACCTTTTTTAATACATCCCAACACTTGATTTTCTCAATGTGCTTGTTTTAAATTACTGTCAGGCCATAAATCTTTCATTTTCCATACATGTTCTTTTCTTTCCATTTGAGTGATGGTCTCTTCTTGGATTTTTGGTTTCCATACAAAATATGTTTAAGTTTCTCTTTGAATTTAATTTGGCACCAATGTTCAAGTATTCCTAAATCCTCCTTTGCTTATCTTTTTTAGGTTTGCAATTTATCAGCTTCATTAGCTTTGTAATATTTGCAAGTTTAACAACTGTTTGTGACACTCACTCCAGATTATTTCATGAGGAAAATGCTAAACAATATATTATAGAACCTATATTGTTTTAAAATTTATTTAAGTGTCACAAGTAGGCTTACATTAACACTGCAATGAAGTTACTGTGAAAATCCCCTAGTCGCCACACTCCGGCACCTGTTCAGGTACACTGAGGGAGAATTTAGCATGCCCAATGTACCTAACCAGCACATCTTTCGGACTGTGGGAGGAAACGGGAGCACCCGGTTGAAACCCATGTAGACATGGGGAAAACGTGCAGACTCCAGTGATCCAAGCCAGAAATCAAACCTTGGTTCCTGGTGCTGTGAGGCAGCAGTGCTAACCACTGTGCCACCATGCCACCCCAGACTTTATGAAGGTGGCATTTTCCACTGCACGGTTTCTGTGAAGTTTGTGTTGTATGATCAAGCTTGAATAGTAACCAATTACAATGTTCTCTGCTTCCCAGTTATTTGACATGTCAGCTTTAATTTCTGTTTGGTAAAGATATTTCTGCCACCACCAATCGCACAAGTATACTGAAAAAGTGATTAAAGATGGTTAAGTCATAGTTTTAATTTTGAGATTTCCATTTATTGTATTTAGAAATATTTAGCAGAAAATGTTAATTCTTGTTTTTTTCAAATGCGCCCTTAAGCAGGTTCATTACACTTTTCCAATTAATTTGGAATATTCAGAGTCTGTTGTTAAAGGAGAGTAACATTTTATTATAGCTTACCACATTCTTAGTTATTTCAAAGTGCTGCGCAACCAATGAACCATTTATATTGAAGTGCGTTCATTGTCTTGTAGGCAAACGAGGCCAATTTGCACACAGTCATAAGAGCAGCAAGTGGACTCTGAGCCCAGCGCTCATTCCTCATAACCGCCTCTGCTGCCAGCCAGCAGCTTGTTGACAGGGTAGCGGCTCAGACCCAGTAACTCCCCTGTCACATCCCTGCTTCCTTGGGGAAAAATTATTTTCATTTAGGACAGTGGTTTTTGGGAACACATCAGGGGGCTTGATAAACAGGGGAGAGCTGGATGTCTTTCAGGTTTCTGTTTCAACTGAATTGAGATTGTAAAGGTGCTTGCACATTTCCAAGATTTGTTTGTTTCTGTTTGGGGGCATAGGTATGTTACCCATGTGCACTGTTCCTTTACCTCATGATCCTTTACCTCCTGTTCCTTTTACACAGCTGTTGCAGGACTCCATAAATGTACGGACTCCACAATTCAATACAATGACCCAGAGCACAAGCAGTCAAGACTGACTCATTGCATTTACTTTGCTGGAACAAGCACATTTAACCAGATGGTAGATTCATAGGTCCATGAATATGATGAAATCAGTGCTTCCGTTCATGGTTCTCCAGTTTCATGCTTTATTAACTAGAGCCAGTGCTAGACATCTATGTGATTGCTCTTTGATTCCACACCTATAATGTAATAGGGCCTTAACAGAATGGCTTTTATTATCTTCCACTGGTATCCAACATCAACTGAGTACCCACTACTGCTGAACCTAATTCCCACCAGGTCAGTTCACTGATAATATGGCGAATAATCAGGACTGCAGCTTGCTCTTTTGGCTCAAATGTGTTATGTTGTAGACTATTTTTAGATTCCGATTTTCAGTGACCAGTTTCCATGGTCTGGAGTGGGGTTTAAAATAGCTGATGTGACCTAGTAATTTATTCTGAAATCAAGGCAATCCTTGGGTTTCTATTGCTGATTAATAACATCTTAAACTGAAGTTTCTGACGGTGAAAATCTGTTTTCAGTTATACATCAAAATATTATGTTTTGAAAGCTATTTATAACTAATCACAACATGTACCAGGACACCCAGATCCTCCTCTACCATAAAGCTCTGCAATCTCTCCATTCAAATGGTATGCTGCCTTTCTACTCTTCCTGTCCAAGTGGACAACTTCAGTTTTACCCATATTATACTGTATCTGCCAAATTTCTGCTCGCTTGATCGATCTATTTCCGCTTTGTGGACTCCTTGCCTCCTCTTGCCAACTTAGTTGGTGTCATCAGCGAATGTAGCTATCATACACTAGGCTGCCTCATCCAAGTCATGGATATAGATTGTATATAGTAGAGGCCTAGCACTGATCCATGTGGCAAAAAACCCATTTATCCTTCCTTTCTGCTTCCTGTTAGCTAACCAGCCTTCTATCCAAGCTAATATGTTATCCCTAGACCATGAGCTCTTAGTTTGTGTCAGAACCTTTGACATGGTGCTTTATCAATGCCTTTTGGAAGTTTAAATACACTACATCTACAAGTTCCCCTTTATCCAAGAGAGACAGCAACATTGGTTGCATCTCCTGTGCTGATGTAATCTGTATATGAGACAGTTAGAATTAATGTCTTCTACAGGAATCAGAAGTCCCTCCTGCATATATTAACCAGCATGTCCAACTATTATAGAATGTTCATCTTGTTACAGAGAACATACATCCAGTTCCATGTCATCGAAAACAAACTATAGCCCAATGTGCAAAGATTTGAGTCCATCTCTAAAGATGTGCAGGACTCCTGAATAAAGAGAACTATCAATTTCTCTCACTACACTATTCCCCTTCTACTATTACATTCCTCCTTGCTGCCATCCCCATCTCCCATCACTTGAATGGTACCGTGATCTGTTGCTTATCTATTCTGCAACCCCCACACACATCCAAACATGCTGAGAGAACCTCAAGTTATTGTACAATTGCAAAGGTTGAGCCACCTGCCCTTTGGGGCCATTTTACTTGCCTCACTCACAGTCACACCCTCTTGTCCGTGACTACTGACCAAATCTGCAGATCCTATTCTAAGTGGTGTTACTGCTTCCTGCTGCAAAGCATTCAGGTAACTTTCCCCCTTCCTGATGTCCGTGTTTGCAGCTCAGCCTCCAGCTTAGTTACTCTGAGCCAAAGCTCTTTGAGCCGCACACACTTACTGCAGATGTATTTGCCCTGGATCATGCTGCCATCCAGTAGCTCCCGCATGCTGCAGCCTTGATGCATCACCTGTCCTGCCATCCTTAATGTGCTTGAATTAATTACTTTATTATATTATTCACTCACTCCAGTTCACACCCTCCTTCATTATATTATACAGTCTCCAAAGCCTGTGACTGTCTTATTCATTACATTAAGATTTAATGGCAATTACATTGTTAATTACCTGATGTGTATTTGTACACCTGTAAATGAGGATAGCTGGGACACTGGGAGGATTGGAGTAGTGTGGACTGTGATCTAAGTCAATAAACTCCTTCAAAGAAAGCAGCGGTGTCTTTATTTTAACTTCAACTATTATGGATCAAATCAATTTGATTTCACATCATTCCTAAAGTGCGGATGTCATTCTCCAGCTAAGGCTGATCTGGTGTCTTGTACAAGTTCACCATGACCTCCATGGTTCTATTGAAAATGTCTAGGATACTGTACTATTTTAAAATTGTGCTCTCAACCAATCCTGCCATCTTCAATGACTTATGCACTGATACAGCCAGGTCCCTCTGCCCCTGCACCTTCACGACTGTGCACTTTATTTTATAGTGTCTTTCTCTGTACTCCCTAATGAACGAATCCTTCTCATTTCTCCTCATTGAACATCTGCTACTGCTGCTTGTCTGCCCATACTACCAACTTGTTCTTTTGATGTTCCACACTAGCCTGTTCACAGTTCGCAATGCTACCAAGTTTCATATAATCCTCACATTTTGAAATTGTTTCTCGTACACCCAGATCTAGGTTGTTAATATATATCAAGAGCGAGGGTCCCAAAAACTGACACCTTTGATTTGATTTATTATTGTCACATGTATTAGCATAGTGAAAAGTATTGTTTCTTGCGTGCTATACAGACAAAGCATATCGTTCATAGAGAAGGAAATGGGAGAGTGCAGAATGTAGTGTTACAGTCATAGCTAGGGTATTGAGAAAGATCAATTTAATGCGAGGTAGGTCCATTCAATAGTCTAATGGCAGCAGGGAAGAAGCTGTTCTTGTGTCGGTTGGTACATGACCTCAGACTTTTGCATCTTTTCCCCAAGGGAAGAAGGTGGAAGAGAGAATGTCCGGGATGCATGGGGTCCTTAATTATGCTGGCTGCTTTGCCGAGGCAGCGGGAAGTGTAGACAGAGTCAATGGATGGGAGGCTGGTTTGCGTGATGGATTGGGCTACATTCACGACCTTTTGTAGTTCCTTGCGGTCTTGGGTAGAGCAGGAGCCATACCAAGCTGTGATACATCCAGAAAGAATGCTTTCTATGGTGCATCTGTAAAGATTGGTGAGAGTCGTAGCTGACATGCCAAATTTCCTTAGTCTTCTGAGAAAGTAGAGGCGTAGGTGGGCTTTCTTAACTATAGTGTTGGCATGAGGAGACCAGAACAAGTTGTTGATCTTGTTGACCTATGATCAAATTGGTTTTCTAAATTTAACCAATCTGGAGATCTCTTCCATTGCATGGTTTTATGATTTGAAAACTGTTAACTTCCATTGTAATTCTTTGAAAGAGGGCCTGAGTTTTAGTACCCATGTCATTTCAAATACGTTCAAGTCAGTTCATCAATTTTATTTCATGTATCGGGTAAAACTTTGAGGATTGTAGAAAACACCTCCTGGTTCATGAAAATCAGCAGCCCCAGTGTCTGTACAGCTTATTTACTCTTTTTAACTGTCGAGTTTGTAATTGGGACATATTTAGTTTGTAATCTACATGTATTTACATTTGCTGACCTTACATTAAGAGGATTTTTAAAAAATAAGTCTTTCACTGAATGTCACGATGCTGTCTATTTCAAGTAAGCTGTAATTTAACAACTGAGTAGATGATTCACCAATGGGTATTCAGTACTAAACACAAAATAATACATATGTCGGCATTTAAAAATAGAAAATCTAATTATAAAATAGAGATCATTAGATAATGAGTCTGGAAAACAAATTCTCGCAGTAATAGTTGATCAGTCATTTGAAAATGTTGCCGTGTATGTCAGCAGGTGCAAAGGTAAATAAAATCTTAGAGCAATGCTAGATACACAGAATTCATCCAGAAAATGCTTTTGGAGCTCTTGGGGACTTTTGAAATCTCACATTCACTGCCATACATGAAAGAAGCAATGGAAAATATTCAGGGAGAGAAAGGATCTAGCATTGCTGCTGTTATCTGCGAGGATGTCCCAGCTTTGAAACACCGGTTCCTGATGTTACATAGCTTTCTAAAAAATATTGAGGAGTCATGTAAAACCCCAGTGGGGAACCAGTCATCGCATAACAACTATTAAAGAATATTTATTAAGAGAAAAGAAAAAATACCCACAAATAAGATTACAATACTCTAAGATACTAGGGGGAGGCGATGATCTAATGGTATTATCGCTAGAATATTAATCCAAAAGTTTAGTCAATGTTCTGGGGACCTGGGTTCAAATCCCGCTACAGCAGATGGTGGAATTTGAATACAACAAAAAATATCTGGAATTAACAATCTACTGATGACCGTGAAACCATTGTCGATTGTCGGAAAAACCCATCTGGTTCACTAATGTCCTTTTGGGGGATGAAATCTGCCGTCCTTACCTGGTCTGGCCGACATGTGACTCCAGAGCCACAGCAATGTAGTTGACTCTCAACTGCCCTCGGGCAGTTGGGGATGGGCAATAAATGCTGGCCAGTGATGCCCATGTCCCATGAATGAAGTGTTATCCGACAGGAAGGGAACGCTCCTACCTGGTGATTGTTGAGCGGTGTCCATTCATCCGTTGTTGTAGGATCTGCATTGTCTCACCAATGTGCCATGCTTCGGGGCATCCTTTCCTGCAGAGTATCAGGTAGACAACGTTGGCCGAGTCGTAAGCGTATGTACCATGTACCTGGTGGATGGTGTTCTCACGTGAGATGATGGCATCCGTGTCGATGATCTGGCACATTTTGCAGAGGTTGCTGTGGCAGGGTTGTGTGGTGTCATGGTCACTGTTCTCCTGAAGGCTGGGTAGTTTGCTGCGTACAATGGTCTGTTTGAGGTTGCGCAGTTGTTTGAAGGTAAATAGTGGGGATGTAGGGATGGCCTTGACAAGATGTTCGTCTTCACTGATATGTTGAAGGCTCCAGAGAAGATGTCGTAGCTTCTCCGCTCTGGGGAAATACTGGATGACGAAGGGTACCCTGTCTGCCGTGTCCCGTGTTTGTCTTCTGAGGAGGTCTGCGTGGTTTTTCGCTGTGGTGCATCAGAACTGTCGATCGATGTGTTGAGTGCCATTTCTTCTTCTTGCTAGGTCGTCTTTCAGCATCTGTAGGTGTCTGTTGCGATCCTCCCCATCTGAGTAGATCCTGTGTATATGGAGGGCTTGTCCGTAGGGGATGGCTTCTTTAACGTGTTTAGGGTGGAAGCTGGAGAAGTAGAGCATCATGTGGTTATCCATAGAACATTACAGCGCAGCACAGGCCCTTCGGTCCTCGGTGGTTTCACTGGTTGGTGCAACAATCTCAAGCCCATCTAACCTACACTATTCCAATATCATCCATATATTTATCCAATGACCATTTAAATGCCCTTAATGTTGGCGAGTCCACTACTGCTGCAGGCAGGGCATTCCACGCCCTTACTACCCTGAGTGAAGAACCTACCTCTGACATCTGTCCTATATCTATCACCCCTCAATTTAAAGCTATGTCCCCTCATGCTAGCTATCACCATCTGAGGAAAAAGGCTCTCACTATCCACCCTATCTAATCCTCTGATCATTTTGTATGCCTCGAAGTCACCTCTTAACCTTCTCTCTCACGAAAACAACCTCCAGTCCCTCAGCCTTTCCTCATAAGAACTTCCCACCATACCAGGCAACATCCTCGTAAATCTCCTCTGCACCCTTTCCAATGCTTCCACATCATCCTTATAATGCGGTGACCAGAACTGTACGCAATACTCCAAGTGTGGTCGCACCAGAGTTTTGTACAGCTGCAACATGACCTCCTGGCTCCGAAACTGAATCCCTCTACCAATAGAAGCTAACACTCCGTACGCCGCCATAACCCTATCAACCCCTGGATGCCAACTTTCGGGGATCTATGCACATGGACACCGAGATCTCTCTGTTCATCCACACTACCGAGTATCTTACCATTAGCCCAGTACTCTGTAATCCTGATACTCTTTCCAAAGTGAATCACCTCTCTCTTTTCCGCATTGAACTCCATTTGCCACCTCTCAGCCCAGCTTATCTATGTCCCTCTGTAACCTGCAACAACCTTCCACACTGTCCACAACTCAACCGACTTTAGTGTCATCCGCAAATTTACGAACCCATCCTTCTACGCCCTCATCCAGGTCATTTATAAAAATGACAAAAAGCAGTGGCCCCAAAACACATCCTTGCGGCACACCACTAGTAACTGAACTCCAGGATGAACATTTCCCATCAACTACCACCCTCTTGTCTTCTTACAGCTAGCCAATTCCTGATCCAAACAGCTAAATCACCCTCAATCCCATGCGTCCGTATCTTCTGCAATAGCTTACCGTGGGGAACCTTATCAAACGCTTTGCTGAAATCCATATACACCACATCAACTGCTTTACCTCATCCACCTCTTTGGTCACCTTCTCAAAGAACTCAATAAGGTTTGTGAGCTACGACCTACCCTTCACAAAACCGTGTTGACTATCCCTAATCAAATTGTTCCTTTCTAGATGATTATAAATCCTATCTCTTATAATCCTTTCCAAAACTTTGCCCATAACAGAAGTAAGGCTCACTGGTCTATAATTACCAGGGTTGACTCTACTTCCCTTCTTGAACAAGGGGACAACATTTGCTATCCTCCAGTCTTCTGGCACTATTCCTGTAGACAATGACAACATGAAGATCAAAGCCAAAGGCTCTGCAATCTCCTCCCTCGCCTCCGAGTGAATCCTGGGATAAATCCCATCCGGCCCAGGGGACTTTTCAGTTTTCACACTTTCCAGAATTGCTAACACCACCTCTTCATTAACCTCAATCCCGTCTAGTCCACTAGCCTGTATCTCAGTATTTTCCTCGACAAATTGTCTTTTTCCTGCGTGAATACTGACGAAAAATATTCATTTAGCACCTCTCCTATCTCTTCAGGCTCCACGCACCACTTCCCACTACTGTCCTTGACTGGCCCTAATCTCGCCCTAGTCATTCTTTTATTCCTGACATACCTATAGAAAGCTTTAGGGTTTTCCTTGATCCTACCTGCCAAAGACTTCTCATGTCCCTTCCTGGCTCCTCTTAACTCTCTCTTTAGGTCCTTCCTGACTAACTTGTAACTCTCAAGCGCCCTAACTGAGCCTTCACGTCTCATCTTTACATAAGTCTCCTTCTTCCTCTTCACTTCTTTACTAAACCACGGTTCCCTCACTCGACCACTTCCTCCCTGCCTGACAGGTACATACTTATCAAGGACACCCAGTAGTTGTTCCTTGAACAAGCTTCACATTTCAATTGTGCCCATCCCCTGCAGTTTCCTTCCCCAACCTATGCATCCTAAATCTCACCTAATCGCATCATAATTTCCTTTCCCCCCGCTATAACTCTTGCCCTTCGGTATATACCTATCCCTTTCCATCGCTAAAGTAAATGTAACCGAATTGTGGTCACTATCACCAAAGTGCTCACCTACCTCCAAATCTAACACCTGGTCTGGTTCATTACCCAGTACCAAATCCAATGTGGCCTCGCCTCTTGTTGGCCCATCTACATATTGTGTCAGGAAACCCTCCTGTACACATTGGACAAAAACTGACCCATCTAAAGTACTCGAACTATAGCTTTTCCAGTCAATATTTGCAAAGTTAAAGTCCCCCATAACAACTACCCTGTTACATTCGCTCCTATCCAGAATCATCTTTGCAATCCTTTCCTCTACATCTCTGGAACTTTTCGGAGGCCTGTAGAAAACTCCCAACAGGGTGACCTCTCCTTTCCTGTTTCTAACCTCAGCCCATACTACCTCAGTAGATGAGTCCTCATCAAACGCCCTTTCTGCCACTGTAGTACTGTCCTGGGCTTGCGGTACAATGAAATGCTGAGATGACCGTCCTTGATGGAAATGCATGTGTCCAAGAATGCAACTGATTCTGGAGAGTAGTCCATGGTGAGTCTGATGGTGGGATGGAACTTGTTGATGTCATATAGTTGTTTGTGATTCTTCGCCATGTGTCCAAAGGAATAAAATGTCACCTATGTATCTCGTGTATAACATCGGTTGAAGGTCCTGTGCGGTGAAGAAGTCTCGTTCGAACCTGTGCATGAAGATGTTGGCATATTGAGGTGCGAATTTGGTCCCCATGGCTGTTCCATGTGTCTGGATGAAGAACTGGTTGTTGAAGGTGAAGACATTGTGCTCCAGGATAAAGCGAATGAGTTGTAGAATTGCGTCTGGCGATTGGCAGTTGTCAGCGTTGAGTACCGAGGTGCTGCAAGGCTGGGGTTCAAGTCTTTCCCAAGGACTTGAGCAGAACAATTCCAGTGCAGAACTGAAGCAACGTTGCACTGTTTGAGATGCCATTTCTTGGATGCAGTGTTAAGCCATGACTTGGCCTGCCCCCTCAAAACATCCCACGGCACTATTTAGAACAAGCAGGGGAGTTCTCCTGGGTGTCCTGGCCAATACCTATCCCTCCATCAACACCCCAAAAACAGATTATCTGGCCATTTATCACATTGTTGTTTGTGGTAGATTGCTGTGTGCAACTCTGGCTCTGTTTCTTAATAATAACATTTCAAAAGTACTTTAGCTTTGGTTATGTAAGGTGATATATGGATGAGTCTTTTTTTCTAATCTGCTCTAAATCCCATTCGCACATCACTATGCTCACTGAGCTACTCTGACTCATGACTCAGCAATGCTTTAAAATTCTCATCCTTGCATTCAAATCCTCTCTCCCCCGCCCCCCCGCCCCTGGCCACACCCTCCTTATCTCTGTAATGTTAGTGTTCCTCTTGATTTTAATTACTCTGCTGTTGGTGGCCATGCCTTCTGCTGCCTGGGTTTTTAAGCTCTGGAATTCCCTCCTAAATCTCCATATTGTTTCCTCCATTAAGACATTTCTTAAAACCTATCTCTTTGGTCATGCTTTTGATGTTCTGTCCTAATACCTACTGTTGTGTCTTGTTGTCTTTTTTTTTATAATGCCACTGTGAAGCACCTTTTTCACCATTTATTCTGCTAAAGGTGCTGCATAAATGCAAATTGGTACAATCATCATCATTGAGCCAGTAAATTACAGAAGAGCTTAATTGGTTTTCACGACAGTGAGTGAGAATTTATATTGTTCTGTGTTCCTTCAGTTACACATTTACCAATGAGAAGCAGTTAAATTTCATAGTACAGAAACAGACCATTCAATGTAGCAATCTATTCTGGCATTTATGCTGCACTTGGGCCTCTTGGCACTTCACCTCAGCCTATCGACACAGCCATCTATTCCAATAAAAATAAAATACTGCGAATGCTGCAAGGCTGAAATAAAAAGAGAAAATGCTGGAAAAACTCGGGAGGTCTGGCAGCATTGTTGGAGAGAGAAACAGCGAATATTTCAGTCCTTCACGGAGATGAAGAAGTCATATGGACTCAAAACACCTAACTCAGTTAGCCATCTATTGCATTCTCCCTTGCATAGTTGTCTAGCTTCCCCTTGATGTGGAGATGCCGGCGTTGGACGACTGTAGCTTCCCCTTAACAGAGTTGCTCGACTCTTCTGACCGTTGACTTGCAAATTAGAGTGACAATTTTGTAAGAATTTTCTTTGATGTGTTTATAACATACCATGATTCCTGGCTTCCTCTCTTTTTTTAGGCTAATTTCAAGGAAGCTTGAAGAGATGGCATGTACTTATTACATTGAAGATGGAATGGAAAAATGTTTGTTTTCTGTGTTTAATTGGATTCCTTTGGTACATGAAGGGTGGCTTCAAAGAATGAAACATACCACAGCTAAAATGCAATTGGTTTTCACATTGGAAAGTTCCTGCCCAATTTTTTAGGGGGGGGGGACACATGAGAATAGGATGTACTCATGGACACCAGTTTTTTTTGGAAATATTGCAGTATTCCTCTGTGTCTCTAGTGAGATTTCTGTCTGCATATCAGCATCAATGACTAGAGGGAGGAACACAAAGATTGAAGCAATACAATAAGCAGACTGATATAAAATGTCCACCAACTTTTCCACCCCAGGTACACCATTTAATTAAAATAAAAACAGAAAATGCTAGAAAAACTCAGCAGGTTTTTTTCTGTTTTCATTTCAAATTCCCAGCATCCACAGTATTTTACACCATTCAGTTGTTTCAGTTGGATTCTATATTGACCGGACAGACTTTGATTACAGCAAAATGGACAGGTAATTTCAAAACGTGAACACATTTTGAATAATAAAGGACTTGAATACCATTACAATTTGGAAATCCTAGCTGTCCCAACTAATGCAACTGTCCTTTTGGACTTTATTACTTTATAGAGTCATAGAGTCAGAGGTTTACAGCATGGAAACGGGGCCCTTCGGCCCAACTTGTCGATGCCACCCTTTTTAAAAAAAAAACCCCAAAGCTAATCCCAATTGCCCACATTTAGCCCATATCCCTCTATACCCATCTTACCCATGTAACTATCTAAATGCTTTTTAAAAGACAAAATTGTACCCACCTCTACTACTACCTCTGGCAGCTTGTTCCAGATACTCACCACCCTCTGTGAAAAAATTGCCCCTCTGGACACTTTTTTGTATCTCTCCCCTCTCACCTTAAACCTATACCCTCTAGTTTTAGACTCCCCTACCTTTGGGAAAAGATATTGACGATCTAGCTGATCTGTGCCCCTCATTATTTTATAGACCTCTACAAGATCACCGCTCAGCCTCCTACGCTCCAGAGAAAAATGTCCCAGTCTACTCGGCCTGCCCTTATAACTCAAACCATCAAGTCCCGATGGCATCCCAGTAAATATTTTCTGCACTCTTTTTCTAGTTTAATATCCTTTCTATAATAGGGTGACCAGAATTGCACACAGTATTCCAAGTGTGGCCTTTGCAATGTCTTGTACAACTTCAACATGACATTCCAACTCCTGTATTCAATGTTCTGACCGATGAAACCAAGCATGCTGAATGCCGCCTTCATCACTCTGTCCACCTGTGACTCCACTTTCAAGGAGCTATGAACATGTACCCCTAGATCTCTTTGTTCTGTAACTCTCCCCAACTCCCTACCATTAACTGAGTAAGTCCTGCCCTGGTTCAATCTACCAAAATGCATTGCCTCACATTTGTCTAAATTAAACTCCATCTGCCATTTGTCACCCACTGGCCCAGTTGATCAAGATTCCGTTGCAATTGGAGATAACTTTCTTCACTGTCCACTATGCCACCAATCTTAGTGTCATCTGCAGACTTACTAACCATGCCTCCTATATTCTCATCCAAATCATTAATATAAATGACAAATAACAGTGGACCCAGCACTGATCCCTGAGGCACACCACTGGTCACAGGCCCCCAGTTTGAAAAAACAACCCTCTACAACCACCCTCTGGCTTCTGTCTGCAATTTTCACAATGTAAAACAGTCTTTAACATTACTGAATTGAATTTGCATCCACATGTAGGATTCACAAGGCACTAACGTAGAAAGGACATGGAATAATGTGTAACTTGAAATTATCTAACTGAATAGGCCTATGTGCATTAAACTTTGGATTTCAGGACAAGTCCTCTCTCTACCCCAAACCAGTGAATAGAGAAGATTGCATGTTTCATTGCACTCATTTATTAAGTTATTTTTTGATCAATTGTAAGTAACACTAATGTCAAGTTGAAATTGCAGTGGCAAATCTGAAACAAAGTGCACAGCAAGGCACTAGGCCCCGCACTCCAAGTGAACTCTGACTTGTTTGCCTGAATTATTACTTTTGTTGGATTAATTGTAGCCAAATGAAATCGAGAAATGGTTTCTGTCTATTTTACATGGTAAAATAAAATAACCTGACACACCCCATCATATCAATGCTGGCTCTTTGAAAGAACAATCCAATTAATCTCACTTCCTTGCTCTTTTCCCATAAGCCTGCAATTTTCTTCCCTTCAAGGTGTTGTCTGTATTGGTTAGCACTGCTGTCTCAAAGCTTCAGGGACCTGGGTTTGATTCCCGGCTTGGGTCACCGTCTGTGTGGAGTCTGCACGTTCTCCCTGTATCTGCGTGGGTTTCCTCCAGGTGCTCCGGTTTCCTCCCACAGCCCGAAAGACGTGCTGGTTAGGTGCATTGGCTAAATCCTCCCTCAGTGTACCCGAACAGGTGTCGGAGTGACAGTAACTTCATTGCAGTTTAATGTAAGCCTACTTGTGACTAATAAGTAAACTTTTAAACTTTTATTCAAGCTATCATAATTTCAGTCTTTGCCCGCAGTGACTGATGAATAGTAATTCTTGTTTTGCTTGTGTGTTCTTCATATTCTGAGATTTCTTTATGCTAATCTGCTTATGCACTGCCTGTATATTTCTCAAATTTTACTCGTTTTTGATAAAATTAGATTGTGTAAAGAACTCTTAATGTAGGTTTTTATTAGGAGTTTTGAAGAACATTCAAAATGCTATCATCATGAAATATTATTCCAGCATACGCAATAGTGTATAGTGGATGGTTCTTTCCAATTTCTTCTCTGGAATTTGGTGCCACAATTCCTTTTCATGTCAAAAATTGAAGATAACAAAATGGAGTATTCTTTAAAACTGAGGAATTATCATTAAGATTATAAATTTCAGACAAGTGTGTACTAAATTGTCATTTATTTTGCTCTTTTGTCTAAACTACTTCAAGCAAACCACAACCTGATCATTTGGGTGTGGTTGGCAAGTAACTTGAGTTTTTGACTCTCCAGAATTAAAAAAATGTACCAGTAACCTTGTTATCATGTTGACCAAACACCAGCATTAATTAAGATAACTGCAATGGGTTGAGAATTGCTTAACAGACAGTAAAACAGAGAGTAGGAATAAATGGGTCATTCTCCGAATGGCAGGCTGTTACTAGTTGGATACTGCATGGATCAGTGCTGGGGCCACAGCTGTTCACAATCTACATGGATGATTTGGATGTGGGTTAGGGTTTGTAATGTTTCTAAATTTTTCTGATGACCCAAAACAAGGTGGAATGTAAGTTGTGAGCAGGAGGCTTCAAGGGGACTTGGTCAGCCTGAGTGAATGGGCAAGACATGGCAGATGGAACATAATGTGAATAAGTTTGAAGTGATCCACTTTGTATGGTAGGAGATTGGGAAGTATTGATGTCCAAAGAGACCTGGGTGTCCTTGTTCGTGAGTCACTTAAGACTAGCATGAAGTTACAGCAAGTAATTAGGAAGGGAAATGATATGTCTTCATTGTGAGGAGATTTGAGTACAGAAGTAACTATGTCTTCGTGCCTTGCTGAGCCCTCACCTGGAGTATTCTGAATAGACTTGGTTCCCTTATCTAGGGAAGGATATACTTAGTATTGAATGAATGTAATGGCGTTGTTCACCAGTCTAATCCCTGGGATGGTGAAATTGATGAGGAGAGATTGAGGAAAATGGGCATGTATTCTGTAGAGCTTTGAAGAATGAGAGATGATCTCATTGAAGCTTACAAAATTGTTACAGGGCATGACAGGGTAGATGCAGAGAGGATGGTTCCTCTGGCTGGTGAGTCCAGAACGAGGGGACACTGTCTCAGAATAAGACCATTTAATGAGGAGGAATTTCTTCACTCGGAGGATGCTGAAGTTTTGGAATCCTCTACCCCTGAGGGCTGTGGAAGGTCAATCTTTGGACATGTTTAAGACAGAAATCAATAGATTCCTGCATACTAATGTTATCAGGGGATATGGGGATAGGGAGTGAGAGTGGCATTGAGGTAAATGATCAGCCATGATCTAATTGAATGCTGGAGCAGACTCAATGGGCCGAATGGCCTACTGTTCCTATGTAAGACATCTGATGGTAAAATCAAAACTTCAATTCCTTTATTTCTCTGGAAATCAACTCCAGGTTTATATGCTAAAGAGGCATGACATGGGCCTTTAGGGCGGCACAGTGGTTAGCACTGCTGCCTCACAGCTCCAGGGACCTGGGTTCGATTTCTGGCTTGGGTCACTGTCTGTGTGGAGTTTGCACATTCTCCCCGTGTCCGCGTGGGTTTCCTCCGGGTGCTCCAGTTTCCTCCCACAGTCCAAAGATGTGCAGGTTAGGTTGATTGGCCATGCTTAAATTGCCCCTTAGTGTCCTGGGATGCTTGGGTTAGAGGGATTAGCGGAGTAAATATGTGGAGTTATGGGGATAGGCCCTAAGTGGGATCGTTGTTGGTGCAGACTCGATGGGCTGAATGGCCTCCTTCTGCACTGTAGGGTTTCAATGATTTCAATTGTCACTTCATCTCATTTGGCTTGCAAGTTAATAAGTAAAAGAGCTTCTAAAGAAATTTTAAACAGTGATGTTTTGGGATTACTACTAGCATGAATCTAGATGCTGAAGCATTAGCCATTGAACTGCATTTACATTTCTTTATGAATGGAGAAGGGATTATAGGGAATGCTCCTAAGCCAATGGAACTGAAGCTAAAAAAAAAGCAGGCAATGTTTTTTTTAATTAATTTTTCAAAATACAGGCAAGATTTGTGACCAAACGACTTCCACTGATTTTGTATTTTTTGAAGGACATTTTGCACATTCTTGATGAGATCACAGGTGGCTTTTTAACATTCAGTAAACTTCAATACCTTTGTCTTTGCAGCTGTCCAAATACAGGCTAAAACCAGGGCTGTCTGTTCTTAACTCCTACATAATCATAGCCTGATTGAAACCAGATAATACATTAGAAATAATTTTAAGTGTTGAAGCGATGATATTCAGAAAAGCAGGAACTGGTGGACGGACAACCTTGTGAAGTGAAAACTACCCTGGCCGTTTATATTTTAAAAAAATACCCCAAAATGCTCAAATCACAGCGGGTCTGACAGCATCTGTGGGGAGAGAATAGAGCCAACGTTTCGAGTCTAGATGACCCTTCGTCAAAGCTCCTCAGATGAAGGGTCATCCAGACTCGAAACGTTGGCTCTATCCTCTCTCCACAAATGCTGTCAGACCTGCTGAGATTTTCCAGCATTTTCTGTTTTTGTTTCAGTATTTTACTTTAATCTTTTACAATTATGACTTGATTTTAGTGCAAACTTCCACAACGTTCCAGATTAAATCAAGTACTTAAAAATAATTCACCTGGCTGTAGGAACGTGACTATCAATTTAAAGCTGCTCTGAAAAGGTTGTAGTTGAATGTGTGCAGCGTCTGAGCATTTTAGAACACCAAGAGGGTGCGGTTGCTAAGACAACACCATACCACAACAGCATGCAGCATTGCAACACCGTTAAGACAGTCACAACTATGGAGACCTGCAAGGCTATTCATAGATAAAGGCTGTGCCACACACCTGAATGTAATAAATAAGATTGTGTGACTGCACTGAAGGCCAAAGAGATTAGAATGTCAGTGCCATGTAAACATCTTGACTTCAAGTCCGCTTGGTGGGATACTGTTGAGTAGGTGCAGTCCAAAGTAGCAGAATAGTATAATTGTCGAACCTGTTCCCTTCATGAACTAGTGCTTTCATGGATAATGAGAAGTTATTTTCCATAGTACCCGCCAAGGATTAAGTGTGATTAAGGGGAGGGGAGAGGAGGACAAGCCAGGACCACAGGGGCCTGATGAGGAACTGACAGTGTGGTTGGGGGGGTTGTGGTTGGGGTGGGGGTGGGGGGGGGGGCAGGCACTGAGAGGAGTGTGGTTGAGGGGGTAAAGGTGAGGCTGCATTGTGTGTGGGCATTCCCATTAAAATGACAAAAAAAGGTTGTACTTGGAAGTATTTGTTGAATAACAGATGTGTGTGTTTAAAAAAACACAAACATCTTTTAAGTTTGTTTTTGTATGTTTGTACCTATTGCACAATAACAGCCATTTTTTTGTGTTTTATTCAGTGTAATGAGACTGTTTCTCAGTGGTTCCTTCAATAATCTTGGGAGATCAAAAGGGTTTCACTGCTGGAAAAGTTTGGGAAACCCTGCTATAGAAGAATTGTCAAAAGGCAATACTGTTGATGTATATTCAAGCTTGTTTAAAACTGTTTAGGTCTGAATTCACAACCAGTATTACTGAGGGACTAACTATTTTTGCTCCTGAAACCCCAAGAAATTTGCCAGCAGAAGCAATTGGTAAATTTGAATTTTCTTTCTTTTTAGTTTGCATCCATTCTATATAATTTTATTTATTGGCACCTTTGGACATTACCTGAGCTGGTTTACCTTTTTTAATAGTTAGGTATTTTAAAATCATCAACGAATGGTTGGAAAGGTTGTTGCGTTTGAAGTAAATATTCAGCACTGCTTAGTTTGTTTGAGAAATTATTAGGTCAACCTGGAATAGCTGAGATGTAGGCTACAGTCATACAAGTAGCAATTCGTGTACCTTGAATCTGACACCTTGTATTACTTCAAATTGGAGTAATTTTGCAACCATTGAGTAAGTTCTAACATGCACAAATATCTTCTTCACTTCTAGGAGAGCAATTCAAAGTTGAAACAAAAACTATCGCTGTGGATTTTGGAGGAGGAACCGAGATCTACAAGGTTATTGAAGCTGGCCTGGCTGGAGTGGAAATTGGTGTTCTAGGTAAGTATTTGAGGATAAAGCAGGTGGAATTCCTGAATCTGTGTTACAATGCTCAAAGCCTCAACTTTGATTGTGCCTATCTGAAAGCAAATGTTTTATTACTTCTTAAACATAGGATTTAGTTCAGGATCTCATCCGGCTATCTGAAAACTGCTGGTGTCTAAAAACTGGACATTTTCTTTACATGGGCCATGCAAGAATTTTAAGTCGTATCAAATGAGTGAGTGACTGGATTGTTCAGGCAGTTGCTGCAGTGAAGTGGTGATTACCGGAGCCATTCATAGAATCCATAGAATTCCTACAGTGCAGAAGGCCATTCGGCCCATTGAGTCTGCACCGACAACAAAAACCCACCCAGGCCCTGTCCCTGTAACCTGCTAATCCCTCTAACCTACGCATCCCGGGTTACTAAGGAATAATTTAGCATGGCCAATCAACCTAACCCGCACATCTTTGGACCGTGGGAGGAAACCGGAGGAAACCCAATTATCTGCTTCGAGCACCTGATGTTTCTGCGTGCTGAGTGACTTGGTTTAGCTTAGTTCTCTGGCCCCCTCCCTAGCATGCTAATACTTCACATTCAGCACAGCCTGAGAGTCGGTCTTCCTCACCTTACCAGCGAAAGTGGCAGGACATTTTCCAGCAGTGAAAAGTATTTGGGTGTGAATGAAGTCAGTACAGATCTGGCAGAGATGTTTGAACTCACCCAGGAAGAACAAACTACTCTTGCCGAATCCGGTGAGGTAGAATTTTTAGTATATGTATTCAACTTTGGAGCATATTTACAGTAAGGATAAATGCAGCAGTGCCGTTGAAGAGAAAAATCTACAAAAGTTAAAATCGCGAGGAAGAGTCAGATTTTATCAGCCTGCACTAAAGTAAGAAAGGTTTATTTGAAAATATAACCAGCATGTCAGATCCAGCTATAGATAGGTAAGACAGATGAAGCCTCTTGGCAGTGAGGGGTTCTGGAAAAAGATGGCATGGTGGCACAGTGGTTAGCACTGCTGCCTCACAGCGCCAGGGACCCAGTTTCCATTCCCGTCTTGGGTCACTGTCTGTGTGAAGTCTGTGCGTTCTCCCGTGTCTGCGTGGGTTTCCCCCGGGTGCTCTCGTTTCCTCCCACAGTCCGAAAGATGTGCTAGTTAGGTGGATTGGCCATGCTAAATTCCCCCGTGTACCCGAACAGGCACCGCAGTGTGGCAACTAGGGGATTTTCACTAACTTCACTGCAGTGTTAATGTAAGCCTACCTGTGACATTTAAACTTTAAAATTTAACTTTAAAGATTAAAAACTGAGATGGAGAGAAAATTATTCAGTATGTATTCTTAAAGAACTTGTTCTCTTGATTTCATGTGTCGCCTATTTATTTATAGTCCTGATTTTTTTCTGAAACCTGGCTGCTTTGAGACACTCTATTTGTACTGCTTTAATTCCATAAGAGGGTAGGGAGTTACCATTAATTGTTATGCTTTGGTTGTGAATTTCCTCCGTTTATTTCCTCTGGGCAGCAGGTAAATATACAGCAGAAAATTCACTGTTTTATTCACTGAAAACTGTGGAAGTTTTGCCATCCCCTTAAGTTTACTCTCCTCCTTTGCTTTTGAACACTTTGAAAAATTTTGCTTCATTTAGATTTCAGTTAATTAGAATGCAGACCTGCCTTGAGTATTTCCTCCCGCTTAACTCGCCTGCTGTTTGTAGTTGAATGGCACTTTCTTTTATAATTTGCACTATATGCAATCGGCCTTTCCCATGATCATTTACCACTACTTCTGTGGGTACAGTTTACTGAGGACTTTCCTTGGTACAGGAATATGCCAAGTGATTTTCATGCAACAAAAGACCTTTTGTTCCAGTTTTTGCTAAGTTTCTATATCTTTCAAGATGTACCTTACAAGAGGTAGATGGAGGAAATTTGTACATCGCAATGTAGGGAAGGGAAAAGAGAGAGTGGGGTGGCCATACTGATAATGGGGGATGTTGTAGTAATGTAAAGGACAGAATCCATTTGGTTGGAATCCAGAAGCAACAAAGGGATGATAATAATACCACTGGAAATGTTCAATTAGCTTCCAAATAACGAGAGAGAGAGCAAATCCAAAGTGAAATCTGATGTCCAAGGACTACAGAGTGATGAAGTTGAGGGACATTAATTATGAAACTATAATCGATTGTGGTAAAGACCCATCTGGTTCACTAGCCTTTCCCCTGTTTGCCCTAAGTGTGACTCCAGATCCACAGAAATGTGGTTGACTCTTAACTGCCTTTTGAAATGCCCCAGTGAGACACTCAGTTCAAGGGCAACTAGGGATGGGTGACAAATGATGGCCTTGACAACAACGCCCATGTCCCATGAAAGATTAGGAAAGTAAATCTCTGCTTACATGGCTGTGAATGGAAGCAAAAACACGAAAAAGGATATCTAATTTGTATTAATGCCACTGAATCTATATTATTTCCCAATGATGTTGAAGCAATTTGATGTAACCTGATGTATTATTTAAATTTTCTCCAGTGAACAATGTGGGAATTTCTTACAACTACCCAGAATATTTCCTGGATATTGCTGACCTCGATGATGTAAGTATGTGAATGTCTGAGCACTTGATTTTTCTCCCTTGTTCCCGAAGGATGGTGTGGGACTGGGTGATGTAGTGGGGTTATAACCCAGAGCTTCATTTTTGGGATGGGTTCAAGATTACTCCAAAGTGATAGCATATAAATTTGCTCTCTGTACCAATGCACAGCGCTAGCTTACCCCAGGGTTAGTAGTTGGCTCTGTAGCTTCTGTTGCCCTCTTATGGTGAGACATGATTACACCCAATTCAAGTCTGCTGTAAGTGTTGTCATAGTCAGTGGAGTTGGCCATTCATTCTCTTGAACAATCTTCAGTGTCTTTTGTGATTGACTCACATTGCCATAGATAATGCCGACAAGAGAAGGGTCGGGTCCTGGACCAAGTCCTCACAACCGTTGCATATATTTCTTCAAATTCTCCGAAGGTGGACTGAATAAATAACTTGGTGAGGTGAGACTGAATGTGAATTTCAGCTGCTTGGTGACGGTGGTTAGCACTGCTGCCTTACAGCACCAGGGACCCGGGTTCGATTCCTGGCTTGGGTCACTGTCTGTGTGGAGTCTGCACGTTCTCCCTGTGTCTGTGTGGGTTTCTTCTGGGTGTCCCGGTTCCCTCCCACAGTCTGAAAGACGTGCTGGTTCGGTGCATTGGCCATGCTAAATTCTGCCTTGGTGTACCCAAACAGGTGCCGGAATGTGGTGACTAGGGGATTTTCACAGTAACTTCATTGCAGTGTTAATATAAGCCTACTTATGACCAATAAATAAACTTTACATTAAATGAACACACACATTCTGATCAGATTATTAATTCCAAAGAACAAGAACAAAGAAAATTACAGCACAGGGACAGGCCCTTCGGCCCTCCAAGCCTGCACCGACCATGCTGACCGACTTAACTAAAACCCCCTACTCTTCCGGGGACCATATCTCTCTATTCCCATCTATTCATGTATTTGTCCAGATGCCCCTTAAAAGTCAGTACCATATCTGCTTCCACTACCTCCCCCGACAGCAAGTTCCAGGCACCCACCACCCTCTGTGTAAAACAAAATCTGCCTCGTACATCTATATTCTATATGGAGTTGGCCAACTCATCCTATTCCCTCAAAACAACTTTCACTTTAATAGGGAAAACAGTGAAGTGCTACATAACCCCATCTCACTGTCATATCACTCTGCTGTGTTTTATTTCCACAGCCCTTTTACTGCCCGCAGCTTTCATTGACTTTTTTAAAAAAGTTCTACCCCATTTGTCCAGATCTCTCCCTTTTCATGTACAAGTCAGAGGCAATGGATGTGAGGTGTTTTTCCACTTCCTATCCAAGCTTAAAAAAAAATGTACTTTTTAATTTCTGGGGCAATTAGCTGGCTTCTGTTTACTGTCATGATGTGGAGATGCCGGCGTTGGACTGGGGTAAACACAAGAAGTCTAACGACACCAGGTTTATTTGGTAGCAAAAGCCACTAGCTTTCGGAACAGGCTGTTCCTTCGTCAGATGGGTGGGACTGTGGGAGGAAACCTGAGCACCCGGAGGAAACCCACTCAGGCACGAGGAGAATGTGCAAACTCCACATAGACAGTGACCCAAGCCGGGAATCGAACCCAGGTCCTTGGAGCTTATTCTGTTTACTGTGTCATAGTAAAGTGGTGTATTAAATGTTTCAATCCCAGCCAATGCTACCACCAACGATGCAGTGTTTCCAAACTCCACTCTCGAAAAAAACATGCCCTAGAATCTTTTCCCAAACAATGTTTTCACTCAGAAGCCTTCACCAAGGATCCATTCCAGTATTTCAATCTCTCCTTTTAGTATTCTTCTGCCTTGGATTGCCACGTGCATTCAAACTCCCACACAATGTCTCAGGTACCCAGTCACGCCAACAGAACACCACTGCTTCACAGAACAAAGAAAATTACAGCACAGGAATAGACCCTTTGGCCCTCCAAGCCTGCACCGACCATGCTACCCGACTGAACTAAAACCCCCTACCCTTCCGGGGACCACATCCCTCTATTCCCATCCTATTCATGTATTTATCAAGACGCCCCTTAAAAGTCACTATCGTAAATAGGTTCTATTAAGATGTCACCAAACACTTGATTTGCCTCCGATGTCTGAATTCTCAATTTTAATCTGGTTCTTGCAGTTGTCTCTTTAACTCGGAGCATTTTCTCTGCTTTTACTTTACCCAACAGGAACTTATTCAACTTCTTATTCTTTGATTGAACTTAATTGCCATCCTGAGACATTCTGTTGTCCCCAACTCCCTGGTTTCTGGACTTTTTTTATTTCCGTGTCTTTTCAGATTACTTAGTTTTACAGCTGCAACCACATCATTTAAGCAACAATGAACAAGCATTTAAGTAATAACATACTAAAACAGTCATTAGGAATGATAGACTAATCTGTGGAATAATAGATAGGCGGCACAGTGGTTAGCACTGCTGCCTCAGCGCCAGGGACCCGGGTTCAATTCCGGCCTCAGGTGTGTGGAATTTGCACATATTTGCGTGGGTTTCCTCTGGCTGCTCTGGTTTCCTCCCACAGTCCAAAGATGTGTGGGTTAGGTGGATTGGTCATGCTAAATTGCCCCTTAGTGTCAGGGAATATTAACAGGGTAAATATGTGGGGTTACGGGGATAGGGACTGGGTGAGATTATTGTCGGTGCAGACTCGATGGGCCAAATGGTCTCTTTCTGTGGGGATTCTATGATATTTCAGGTTATTAGTTTGCCAAAGAATTATTACTTGCATCAGATCAACAGGATTTTCTGTTTGAGTGTTTGATCCTTAAGGAATGTAACAAACAATCAACAAAACAACTAAACACTCTTGATTATATAACTGATTTCGACATAATTTGACTTTTTGGGTTAAGGGATAATATTGCATACAATTAGAAAAAGACCCATCTATATACACTCTCTGCCTCCTTTGGGCAAGCCAGTTCCGGATCCACAGGACAGCAGCCCCTTGGATCCCATGCCCCCTCACTTTTTCGCGAAGCCTTGCATGGGGGACCTTATCGAACGCCTTGCTAAAATCCATATAAACCACATCTACCGCTTTCCCTTCATCAATGTGTTTAGTCACATTTTTGAAGATCTCCACCAGGCTCGTAAGGCATGATCTGCCTTTGACAAAGCCATGCTGAGTATTCTTGAGCATACTAAACCTCTCTAAATGCTCATAAATCTCGTCCCTCAGGATCTTCTCCATCAGCTTACCAACCACTAAGGTTAGACTCACCAGTTGGTAATTTCCTGGGCTATCCCTATTCCCCTTCTTGAAAATAGGAACCACATCTGCAATCCTCCGGCACCTCTCCCGTCTCCATCGACGATGCAAAGATCATCGACAGAGGCTCTGCAACCTCTTCCCTCGCCTCCCGCAGTAACCTGGGGTACATCCCATCCGGACCTGGCGACTTATCTATCTTAATGCCATTCAAAGATTCCAGCACAACCTCTTTGTTAAAGTCCACATACTCAATCTTTTCAGTTCACCGCAAGCCCACAGTACATCCACCCATGTCCTTCTCTTCTGTGAAAACCGAGGCAAAATACTCATTAAGCACCTCTGCCATTTCTACTGGTTCTGTACAGACTTTCCCGCCTTCACCTTTTATAGGCCCTATTCCTTCACGTCTCATCCTTTTACTCTTCACATATTTATAGAATGCCTTAGGGTTTTCCTTAATTCTACTTGCCAAGGCCTTCTCGTGACCCCTTCTGGCTCTCCTAATTTCCTTCGTTAGTCCCTTCCGACAAGCCGTATACTCTTCTAGATCCCTATCTTCGCCAAGCTCTCTGAACCTTTTGTACGCTTTCCTTTTCTTCTCGACTAGGTCCCGCACAGCTTTCGTGCACCACGGTTCCTTTAACCTACCAACTCCTCCCTGTAGAACCCTGGACAGACATTCCTTGAAAAACTGCCACCTCTCTTCAGTAGATTTCCCCGAGAATACCTCCTTCCAATTTACTCCTCTAATTTGCTGCCTTATGTCTTCATATTTCCCCATACTCCATATAAACGCTTTCCTAGCTTGCCTGATCCTCTCTTTTTCCAATGCAAGCATAAAGGAGATAGAGTTATGATCGCTATTAGTAATTGTGGAAATGGAGTAAATGAGTACAAACAGACTTCATGGGCAGGATTTTCTGGCAGCATTCGCCCCAAAACTGGAAAATCCCACCTGAGGTCAACAGACCTTTGCATGGTCCGTCCCTCGCCCGCTCCGATTCCTGTGGTGGGTGGGATGGGAAAATCCACCCCCCCCCCCCAGAGTGTGTAAATGTTTTAAACCATGTGCTCTGAATCTGGGTGCTGTGGAACAGAAAGAGGACCGTTATGATGCAACCTGACTTACAGAAATGACAGATTCAACTTCTTTTAATATTGAAGTTGGCTCACTCACCACCTTCTCCAGGGCAATTTGGGATCAGCAACACCGGCAGGCCCTTGTCCTGTGGAAGAAAAAGGAAACCTTGCCCATTCTATCATGGTGGCACAGTGGTTAGTACTGCGGGTTCGATTCTGGCCTCGGGTCACTGTCTGTGCGGAGTTTGCACGTTCTCCTCGTGTCTGCATGGGTTTCCTCCGGGTGCTCCGGTTTCCTCCCACAGTCCAAAGATGCGCGGGTTAGGTTGATTGGCCATGATAAATTGACCCCTAGGGGTTAGGGGGATTAGTGGAATAAATGCATGGGGTTAAGAGAAGGGGGCAGGGGGTTGGGCGTGGGTGGGTAAGATGCTGTCAGAAATTTGGTGCTGACTCAATAGGGCAGATGGTCTCCTTCTGCGTGTAGGGATTCTACGATTCGAACAGGTCATTGATTTCTCTTTACACCTGCCAACTCTTAGGTGATCTGCTTATTCTGTTACTCATGATGTGGAGATGCCGGCGTTGGACTGGGGTAAACACAGTAAGAAGTTTAACAACACCAGGTTAAAGTCCAACAGGTTTATTTGGTAGCAAAAGCCACACAAGCTTTCGGAGCTCCAAGCCCCTTCAGGTGAGTGGGAATTCTGTTCACAAACAGGGCATATAAAGACACAGACTCAATTTACATGAATAATGGTTGGAATGCGAATACTTGATTAGCTGTAAGTATTTGCATTCCAACCATTATTCATGTAAATTGAGTCATTGTCTTTATATGCCCTGTTTGTGAACAGAATTCCCACTCGTCTGAAGAAGGGGCTTGGAGCTCCGAAAGCTTGTGTGGCTTTTGCTACCAAATAAACCTGTTGGACTTTAACCTGGTGTTGTTAAACTTCTTATTCTGTTACTCACAGACACAGCACTGGGGGAGACTTTAGTCCTGCTTAAAACCAGCAAGGGCAGCAGAAGTAATAGCAAAAAAAAAAATCAATGGCTAAATTAATGTTTTGTTTCCAAACTGGTTATTTGGTGAATGGGCTGAACTTTATTTTGAAGGGATGAGAATTTGTGTGTAACAGCCCCCCCAAGTGGCCAAACTGTATTAAAAATGTGGTAAACATCTGCATCAAAACAATCGGACTGCAAAACACCCGCGATTCATTGCTTTAGAAGTTATCTTGCATTTTTGTTTAATGTTTGCCAACTGTTCTGCATTTCTACAGAACAATTAATATATTAAGATTTCTGAATTAATTAGTAAAGTAAGTTACTGTGTACAAATAGCAGCCCCAGTAAGAAGTTTAACAACACCAGGTTAAAGTCCAACAGGTTTATTTAGTAGTAAATGCCATGTGGCATTTGCTACCAAATAAACCTGTTGGGCTTTAACCTGGTGTTGTTAAACTTCTTACTGTGTTTACCCCAGTCCAACGTCGGCATCTCCACGTCACAAATAGCACCCCTACAGCTATGCAGATAACTTTTTGTAGATAAGTTGAAAATACACCATGGATTTTCTATTTGAACAGTTGCAGTAGCAATGTTAGGAATATAAAGCTGATTCTATCACCACGATATTATTTTCATTTCAAATAGCAGTTGTAACAAAATCCTGAACTGGGCCTGTCTATTTTTGTTTTATTATATCTTCTATAGAAAATATTTGTTTCTCATTCACTTTTTTTTTAATCTGGAGGATGAAAATTCTACCCTTCAGTATGAACTGTACTCTGTGTGCTCTATTTATCTATTTATAGAAATCTCTTCATTCTGTCACACCTCAGTGTTTCACTTGAAAGTACATCACATTTGCACCTAATTGGCTCACATGTCATTTTCATAAAAAGTTGAAGAATCTATTCAGAACACATTAGTTGACGTACAGCAAGCAGGAACAAAATGTTCAAAAAAAGCACCAATGAGAAAAGGAAGTAATGTACTGCTTCAGAACTGAACAATGATAATGGAAATAAGACTGAACATGAACAGAAGTTACAAGAGTGATTATAATTTACCTCTTATTATTCATTTGCGGCTTGTGGGTGTCGCTGTCTAGGCCATAATTTATTGCCTATCCCTAATTGCCCTTGAGAAAATGGTGGTGAGCTGCGCTTTGAACCTGTATGGTCGCATTGTGTGTTTCCAATATGTACAGACTGCACCATGAAATCATGTGACTTTCCAGATATATAGACATGTATGATCTTTTTGTATATGCACAGAATCCTTGCAGTGCAGAGGGAGGCCATTCGGCCTATCAAGTCTGCACTGACTCTCCAACAAAGCATTCCAGTCCCTATCCCTACAACTCCACTCATTTATCCTGCTAACCTACACTTTTTTGGACACTAAGAGGCAATTTAGAATGACCAATTCACCTAACCTGCACATCTTCGGACTGAGGAAACCGGAGCACCTGGAGGAAACCTACACAGATATGGGGAGAACGTGCAAACTCCACATAGTCACCCAAGGTTGCAATTGAACCCAGGTCCCTAGCGCTGTGAGGCAGCAGCGCTAACCACTGTGCCACCAAATCGCCCAATAGATGAACTAATGTTTAGTGAAGTTAATTGTCAGGAAAATCCATGTCAATGGCTAATGTACAAGACAGTATATGGGTTGGAAGTAGGTTTTTGGATTTGTATTTAGCAATAGTTTGTGTCCATTGAGAGGGTAGTTTGGAGAGGAGGTCCAGGAGTGAGAGAGAAGAAAGTGCAGGTTTTGTTAGTTCTAGTGGAGTTGTTATGGTGAACAGTATAGAGTTTAGTGGAATAGAAGAGGAATGATTGACCAATTTTTGAAACTTAATGTGGTACTGAAGAGCTTTGTTTCTCGTTATAATCTTTTAAAATCTGGCTCATTGTACTTCCTATTATGTATTTCACCCTCTCTCTCCTTTTTTGCACATTCCCTCCCTCACTGTTTCCCTCTACCAAGCTTTCTGTTGCACTTTTCCTCCCCATGCCACCTGTATTTTTTTGCTGTTCAGCCCTTTGTCTCATGAGACTAAAGATTGGGCATGCACACTGTATTCCAAAAGTTTGGTGTACATCTTCTTTCCTGAGCAGATTTGCGCAAGAGTTCTGTAATGTATCCTGTTTTGTGCGCTAATTATACTTACAGGGCTTTATGCGCATCTGAAAGAGTTAAAAACATGACCCAGTTCAGAAACACTAAACTGTGCTGAGGGAAGCAATTGCTGTTGTCTGTTGTAGCGTCTTCGAAGAGCCATGGGCATTCTCGATCTCGTAGAAAACAGCGGAGCCTAATTCTAAACCCATTGTCAAGCATTTAAATTGTGTTGGATTCTAGATTTAAAAGTATTCTACCCTTCGAAAATAGCCAACCATAAAACTGTTTTTCAGATTTGTAAATTACAGTTCATGCTGATGTGCAACTGCAGGTTAAAGTCCAACAGGTTTATTTGGTAGCACGAGCTTTCGGAGCGCTGTCCCTTCATCAGGTGAGTCACTCACCCACCTGATGAAGGGGCAGCGCTCCAAAAGCTCGTGCTACCAAATAAACCTGTTGGACTTTAACCTGGTGTTGTGAGACTTCTTACTGTGCCCACCCCAGTCCAATGCCGGCATCTCCACATCACGATGTACAACTGGGCTTTCAAAAGGGCGTCACCAGGGTGCCCCAGATTAATGAACATGAATGTGGAGTCATGGGACAAATGGCAGAATGGATTGTTAGCTGACTTCAAGACAGAGAATGGGAGTAAAGGTTAGTTATTCGGGATGCCAGAGGGTGGGAAGTGGTGTTCCACAAGGATCAGTGCAGTTCACAATTTACATTAACGATTTGGACTTTGGAATCAAAAATACGATTTTTAAATTTGCAATTACACCAAATTGTGAGGCATAGTCAATAATGCGGGGAAGGCAGCAGATTTCAGGAGGGCATAATAAAGTAACAGAATGGGCAAGTCATTGGTAAATGAAGTTCAACACACAAATGAAGTAGCACATTTTGGAGAAAGAACCAGGGGTTGCTCGTTACTTCGAAGATGCAGGATCTCAGAACAAATATACAAATCTCAAAAAGTTGTGCCATAGGTTTGCAAGGCCATAAAGAGCAAGCAATGGACTTTATTTTTTTGATAGATAGAATTGAAAAGTAGGAAAGTTATGCTAAACCTGCGTCGGTTCTTGGTTGGACCATGCTGAAGAATATTATGGGCAGTTGTGATTGTCACATTAAAAGGATATAAATGCACTGGATAGGAGATGTGCAAGAATGATATCAAAAATGTGTGGAAATACATCGTGGGAAGCGATCGACAGGCTGGGTGACTTTTCTCTTGAAAAAATATGAGTGACTTAACAGATCTTTAAAATCTTTTGATACAGAGAATATTTGCACTTGGATTTGATTTGATTTATTATTGTCATGTATTAGTGTACGCTGAAAAGTATTGTTTCTTGCGCACCAGACAGACAAAGCATACCGTTCATAAAGAAGGAAAGGAGAGGGTGCAGAATGTAGTGTTACAGTCATAGCTAGGGTGCAGAAAAAGATCAACTTGGTACGAGGTAGGTCCATTCAAAAGTCTGATGGCGGCAGGGAAGAAGCTGTTCTTGAGTTGGTTGGCACATGACCTCAGACTTTTTCCTGACGAAAGAAGATGGAAGAGAGTATGTCCGGGAATGTGGGAAAAAGCATAACTGGAAGCCATCAATATAAGATGGCCGCCAAGAAATCCAATTGGGAATTCAAGAGAAACCTTTTTACCCAAATAATGGTGAGAATGTGGAACTCACTACCACGAGGTTTGTGTGAAGTGAGTAGTATTGATGTATTTAAGGGGAAACTTGACAAGCATATGAGGGAGAAGAGAATAGATGGTTACCACGATAGATTTAGATGAATAAGGATAGAAGAAGGCCCAAATGGAACAGAAAAACATCAAGGAGAGGTTGGGCTGAATGGCCTGATCTGTATTGTATATGCTATGCAGTAAATAGAGTCGGCCTTCTGTTAATTTAAGTTCTATTGCTATAGCATTGAGAAAGTGGAAACAAAATGCTGTTGAACAAATTAACAACACAGTTTTGTTTCTTTCAGGTTATCAACAAGATGATAAACATCAACATTATGTCGGTCTGCAAGGTAAAACAAATTCATTTCATAACTGCAGAGTTTTAATTATTTACATTGTTTTAAGATGGTTTACACCACATTGATTAAAATAGTGTTGCAAAAGTGCAAGTTTAACATGTTATTAAGTTCATACGTTATTTGGTAATTCATTTTATTTCTCTCAAGTTTTCTCATTTTCCTTTCCGTGATTCGAGCAGGGTATGGCTCTGATAGCAGTATCCACCTAGTTAGTTTTTATGTGTGACTTGCACATTGAATATCAGCGGACTTTTGTGCAGTGCATCTCGCACCCAATAATCAGCCTCCAAAGTGGTGAACGAATCGAACTGCTGGTTGATTTTCACCTTTTTTAAAACTGAAGATAATTACATTTCCTGTGCCATTGTGGCAGCTCAAGTTCTAGAATCATGCACAGAAGGATCCCATTTGGCCCACTCTGGGGGGAGGAGGGAGCAGAGGAGCCCGAGTCTCCAGCTAGTTGCAGTGAATCAGTGCTGGTCAGGGTAGCTTTGTCATGGAGTGGCCTGTCGCATCCAACACACGTGTTCAGTATTGTTCTAAGGCTGTTGGAAAGACCAGTTGCCAAGTGAGTGAGCAAGAAGATGGAAGGGGATTTGGGAAGAGGGGGAGCTGAGTGTGAGTGGGCGGAGGGGCGATTGGGAAGAGGAGGATCTGAGTGAGTATGGGAGTTAGAGGGTTGAGAAGAAGCGTGGGGGAGTGGAGCTTCACTGAGTCTTCTGTCATTGGGCAATATGGAGAACTTGGCGATCATCAAATGAAGAGATTGAATAACATTTTTACAAAGTATTTAAAACTGATTTTCATGTTTAAATGATGTATGTTGATCTGGAATATGCAAAATATAATTATATTTTGAAAATTAGTATGGTCTATTGCTCCTTTGTTTTTGCGGGCGTTGAGTCATTTTAATTTTCATGGGTCTTTTATGACCAACATTGGTACCTATCCCTAAATGCCCTCAAAGACAGGATGTTAAAATGGGGTCAAATTGGGCAATAATTTGTGAAGCACTGTCATGGTGTTTTGTTTCACTTCGCATGTACGTTATACAGCAAGGTCATATTCTTTCAGTTTAGATTTCACCCTGTATTACATGCACTAACTGCATTAACTGCTGAAATGTTGAAGTCACTTTGGTGATTTGATATAAATGTATTGGTCCACGGTCTCAATGGCAATAGAAGGTAAACAAAAGGGAAAACAAATGTTTCTCCCACTAATAATCCCACCCATTTAAAATGGTTTAGAAATGTTTGCATATCTTAAAAAGTGCCACAATTATATCCTTGTCAAAAATTTTTCTGACCTTTCAGTCTTCAGGCAATCTCATCCTTACTATTCCCACTAAGCTGCTGATAGCCCAACTTTCCTTCCTGGTTTCCCTCTCACCCCACTAAGGCTAATTGCCACATTCCTCAGGTTGTCCTTTGACGCTCTGCACCTTTCTCACATTGCTATCTCTTAACCGACGCTCTTAGCACAATTCTCAGCCTTTATCATCACCATTTACGTTCCCTTTGCTTGAAATGATTCGCAAAAGAAGCGAGTGCGACATGAGAAAATACTTTTTCACACACGAGTGGTTCAGGCCTGGGATGCACTGTCTGGAAGCGTGGTGGAGGCAGGTTCAAGCAAGATATTCAAAAGGGCATTAGATGATTACTTGAATAGAAACATTTTGCAGGCTTATGACGAAGAGTAAGGAGACTGGAACTAAGTCCTTATGCCTATCTGGAAAGCTGTTGCGGACACAGTGGGCCACATTTTGGTTTCCTGTGGCATAATATTTCCATAATTCTGATTCTACCTTGGCACCAGATTTTAAACTTGTGTAAGGCAAAACCCATGCGTGAGATTACTAGATTGTTGTGGGCAGCTTTTTTTGTGGTCGGCGATGAGCTCTGCTCCTTTGCGAAAACCTAGGCCAGCAATTCTTATATTATGTGATGAACATCTGATTCATATTAATATTTTTAGAGGTAATGTTCAGTTCTGGGAAGATTGTTGTTCCCTGTCAGGTAACTAAAATGCTAGGCTTTTGGGATTGCCAGAACATCTAAAAGAAAATGGCAGCTCAGAAGGTTACCCATGTTTAGTAGAGTCAGAATAAAAGAGATGTACCCTAAAACAGCAGTTGGGCTTACTAGGCTGGAGAACTGGAGATGTGATGTCCACACAGCTTGCAAAGAAGTGTAGTCCGGAGAGTTGTTTTGTTCTGGGAGTTGAGGCTACCACACTAATTTAAAAACATTCACTGAACCCTGAAAGGCTATGTTGTCATGCAGATGGATGGAGCTCCAGTTCAATTTATTGGCATGTTCTACAGCAGAGGAAGAGGCTCCTTACCAACAAGATGCTGCTGGTAGCAGGCTCCAGGCAGTTAGGTCTCAGAAGAAGTTCTGGGATCTGTTCAGTGCAGTTGATGGATGCAGTTTGGAACTTGTGTGGTTCAGAAAAACTTGGGCACGGTGAGCTTAGTGAAGCAAGTGGTCTGCACAAGGGTTGGAAGTGTGCTGGTGATCTGAGGTGAGAGTGCAGCTTTGTGAATCCTGTGGGCACAGTCTTGGGGAAGAAATTGAACCATCGGGAAGAGAGCAGCTGTTTCGGAAGTTCCAGGTGTACAGCTTTTGAAGGAATTTGGGCGAAATCTTCAAAAGTGAAGATTTGAAATCCTTCCTGAGGGAGACAGTGAGTTAGGGTCATAGAGGTTTACAGCATGGAAACAGGCCCTTTGGCCCAACTTGTCCATGCTGCCCCCTTTTTTAACTCCTAAGCTAGTCCCAATTGCCCGCGTTTGGCCCATATCCCTCTCTACCCATCTTACCCATGTAACTGTCTAAACTATTTTTAAAAGACCGAATTGTACCCACCTCTACTACTACCTCTGGCAGATCGTTCCAGACACTCACTACCTCTGAGAAAAAATTGCTCCTCTGAACCTTTTTGTATCTCTCCCTTCTCACCTTAAACCTATGCCCTCCAGTTTTAGACTTCCCTACCTTTGGGAAAAGATATCGACTATCGAGCTGATCTATGCCCCTCATTATTTTATAGACCTCTATAAGATCACCCCTAAGCCTCCTACACTCCAAAGAAAAAAGTCCCCGTCTATGCAGCTTCTCATAACTCAAACCATCAAGTCCCAGCAGCATCCTAGTAAATCTTTTCTGCACTCTTTCTAGTTTAATATCCCTTCTATAATGGGGTGACCAGAACTGTGCACAGTATTCCAAGTGTGGTCTTACCAATGTCTTGAACAACTTCAAGACGTCCTGACTCCTGTATTCAATGTTCTGACCAATGAAACCAAGCGTGCTGAATGCCGCCTTCACCACTCTCCACCTATGGCTCCACTTTCAAGGAGCTATGAACCTGTACCCCTCGATCTTTGTTCTATAACTCTCCCCAACGCCCTACCATTAACTGAGTAAGTCCTGCCCTGGTTCGATCGACCAAAATGCATCACCTCACATTTATCTAAATTAAACCCCATCTGCCATTTGTCAGCCCACTGGCCCAATTGATCAAGATCCCGTTGCAATCCTAGTTAATGAGATTTGGAGAGAGACTGTAGGATGAGGGGATGAGATGTCACTGACATCTGGGTGGGTTGCTGAGACATCCATAGGATCTGTGTTGGTTACATCTGCCATTTAATGTACAATATGGTGTTTTCGACCACAGTCTGTCTGTTAAATCATACTTGCCTCCTGTTAATTCAGAATCTTGGTGTACAAATATATATATCATACATTATTTTACTTGTATGACTCTATAGTAAATTTTATTTTTGTTGTTTAAAACTGCCATCTTATGGCTTTATTCTTCAGGTGTGTAACTGAGATCTTAAACTTTGTCTATTTTAAACAAAAAATTATTGGTCCATCACTAGATCACAATAATTAGAACAAAAGATGTTTTATAAATTGAAATTACAAAGAACAATACAGCACAGGAACAGGCCCTTCAGCCCTCCAAGCCCGTGCTGCTCCCTGGTCCAAACTAGACCATTCTTTTGTATCCCTCCATTCCCACTCCGTTCATATGGCTATCTAGATAAGTCTTAAAAGTTCCCAGTGTGTCCGCCTCCACCACCTTGCCTGGCAGCACATTCCAGGCCCCCACCACCCTTTGTGTAAAATATGTCCTTCTGATATCTGTGTTAAACCTCCCCCCCTTCACCTTGAACCTATGACCCCTCGTGAACGTCACCACCGACCTGGGGAAAAGCTACCCACCGTTCAACCTATCTATGCCTTTCATAATTTTATACACCTCTATTAAGTCTCCCCGTATCCTCCGTCTTTCCAGTGAGAACAACCCCAGTTTACCCAATCTCTCCTCATAACTAAGCCCCTCCATACCAGGCAACATCCTGGTAAACCTCCTCTGTACTCTCTCCAAAGCCTCCACATCCTTCTGGTAGTGTGGCGACCAGAACTGGACGCAGTATTCCAAATGCGGCCGAACCAACGTTCTATACAACTGCAACATCAGACCCCAACTTTTATACTCTATGCCCCGTCCTATAAAGGCAAGCATGCCATATGCCGCCTTCACCACCTTCTCCACCTGTGACGTCACCTTCAAGGATCTGTGGACTTGCACACCCAGGTCCCTCTGCGTATCTACACCCTTTATGGTTCTGCCATTTATCGTATAGCTCCTCCCTACATTATTTCTACCAAAATGCATCACTTCACATTTATCAGGATTGAACTCCATCTGCCATTTCTTTGCCCAAATTTCCAGCCTATCTATATCCTTCTGTAGCTTCTGACAATGCTCCTCACTATCTGCAAGTCCTGCCAATTTTGTGTCGTCCGCATAAAATTACTGGGAATACCATTGAGAGATCTTTTATTTTATTCATTTGTGGGACATGGGCGTTGCTGGCTAGGCCAACATTTATTGCCCATCCCGAGTTGCCCTTGAGAAGGTGGTGGTGAGCTGCCATCTTGAATCGCTGCAGTCCCCATGCTGTGGGTTGACCCATAATGCTATGAGGGAGGGAATTCCAGGATTTTGATCCAGCGATGGTGAAGGAACGGCTATATGTTTCCAAGTGCGGATGGTGAGTGGCTTGGCGAGGAACTTGCAGGTGGTGGTGTTCCAATGATGAGCCAAGCTGGTTGCTTAATCATCATCATTACTCTGAAGCACTGTTGAGCTCTTTGGCTTGGATCTTTGGCTACCAAATCTGTTGGTTCATTGACTTAGTTTCAAATTTCCATTGCCAAATGTGTCACTTTGGAGGGACACCAACTCATGACCTGCTTTAACTTCTGTATCAAGCCCAGTAAGAGGATAGTTACCAGTAAGTCATTAGACAGCTGACTATGATGAATTTGAATCCTTACCATAAAGAATTCCGATGCCAGGCAGTCGTCATGGGTGGCACGCTGTGCAGCACAACCCAAGATGTGGCCATCATTTTTCTGGGCACACCATTGACATGCATTACACTTCAACAACTGGTTCCACCCTTCTGCAACCTAAACATGGTCGACACCAAATACTGTATTTATCCAGCTCTAGATAATATCCTCTGGTATTTGTCACCTAATTTTTTCCCCTTAACTTTATGATACTCTCCCACCTTTAGTGTCATTGAAAGACTTCTCCAGCCATCTTGATGCTCTGCATATCCAAATCAAATGCTTCATAGGCCTGGCAGTGCCGAGTTCCCACTATGAAGCTAGCCACTGACCTCCCCCTGCCCACGCCAATCCCGTTCAAGAGTAATCGATGACAGCTTAATCAAAGTTCTTTACTAGGTGCATTTATTTGCACCAAAAGCACCTCCACATGTTGTACTAGATCTCTTTCAATGCCTGACAAAAACCCTTCCATTGGAAGTTTGAGTTCTAACCCACAACTGAACTGTTAACATGTCATGTTTGCCGCAAGCTTTACAAGCAATGTTAACTGCGTTTCACTGGAGCTTTACAGAATCTTGTACAAAGCCACAACCTGTCGACATATTCCTCTTGAGGGCAGAATGCAACCTGTTATTTTCTGATGCAGCCTATAGGCCTCCAAAGCATTTTTATGCTTCAGCAACCTGAAGAACTGCCTTAATAGTCACTGATATTAATCAAGGTTCCTCAGTACAGTTGTTGGCCACTGTTTTCAACATCTGGGTGTGGCAACTATTTTGCATATTGCAAGGTCTCATGAACCAGAAGTGAGATGACTAACTAGTTAGTTCTAATTGCATTCATATGAAGTATATGAAATGATTGCAGATTTCTTGAAGTAATGCCTTGACTCTTTTATGTGTGTCTGCAAAGACAGATATCTCAATTTGAGCATGTCAGTAAAAGGGTGGTGCATCCCACAGTGTAACACTTCCAAAATACTACAAGTTTCATCCAAGATTACTTGGCCCAGTTCCGGAACTGGCTTTCAACTCGGGAGGGGGAGGGGGGCAGGGTGGGGGTCGGGGGGGTGGGGGTGGGGGTGAGATCTGTTGACAGTCAAACGGACATCTGATAAGTGGGAGGCTTTCAAAAGTGTGTTAACCAAGGTTCATGGTAAGTACATAGAGTGAAGGGCAAGGCTGGTAGCAGTAGGGAACCCTGGATGACTCGGGATATTGAGGCCCTGGTCAAGAAGAAGGAGGCATATGACATGCATAGGCAGCTGGGATCCAGTGGATCCCTTTAAGAATATAGAGGGTCCCAGTGGTTGTGCCCCTTAAGAATAAGTACTCTTGTTTGAGTGCTGTTGGGGGGGCAGCCCACTTGGGGGAAGCAGCAGTGGTCGTGCCTCCTGTGCGGAGTCCAGCCCTTTGGGAAAAAAATGGTAAGGAGTAGGAAGGCAATGGTGATTGGGGACTCCACAGTGAGGGGGTCAGACAGGCGTTTCTGTGGAAGAAGTCGAGAAACGCGAATAGTGGGTTGCCTCCCTGGAGCCGGGATCAGGGATGTTTCCGACAGGGTCCAAGAAATCCTTAAGTGGGAGGGAGAGGAGCCAGAGGCCGTGGTGCATACTGGTACTGCCGACGTAGGCAGGAAATGGGAAGGGGTTATGAAAGAGAATATAGAGAGTTAGGTAGGGAGTTAAGTAAAAGGAACGCTAAGGTAGTAATCCCAGGATTGCTGCCTGTGCCACGAGACAGTGAGGGAAGGAATGGAATAAGGTGGAGGATGAATGAGTGGCTGAGGGATTGGAGCAGGGGGCAGGGATTCGGGTTCCTGGATCATTGGGACCTCTTTAGGGGCAGGTGCGACCTGTACAGGAAGGACGGGTTTCACTTAAATCCCAGGGGGACCAATATTCTGGCGGGAAGGTTTGCTAAGGCTACTGGGGACCGTTTAAACTAGAATGGTTGGGGGGTGGGAATCAAAATGTGGTGACTGGGAGAGAGGAGGTTGGAGTAAACATAAGAGGGGCTGGTCGGCAGTGTGAGGGGGAGGATAAGCAGGGGAAGGGGAGCTCTCAGACCGAAGGGTTGAGGTGTGTTTATTTTAACGCAATGAGTATAGTGAACAAAATGGATGATCTTAGAGCGTGGATCGCTGCTTGGAAGTGTGATGTGGTGGCCATTACAGAGACTTGGTTATCTCAGCGTCAGGACTGGGTACTTCAAGTGCCGGGTTTCAGATGTTTCAGGAGGGACAGGGAAGGAGGCAAAAGAGATGGGGGAGTGGCACTGTTGATCAGGGATAGTGTCACGGCTGTAGAAAAGATGGATGCCACGGAAGGATTGTCTACAGAATCTGTGGGTGGAGGTTAGGAACAGGAAGGGGTCGGTAACTTTACTGGGTGTTTTCTATAGGCCACCCAATAGTAGCAGGGATGTGGAGGAGCAGATTGGGAAGCAGATCCTGGAGAGATGTGATAATAACAGAGTGGTCGTGATGGGAGATTTTAATTTCCCAAATATCGATTGGAATATCCCTAGGGTAAGGGGTTTAGATGGAGAGGAGTTTGTTCGGTGTGTTCAGGAGAGCTTCCTGACACAGTATGTGGATAAGCCTACAAGAGGAGAGGCTGTGCTTGATTTGATATTAGGGAATGAACCTGGGCAGGTGTCAGATCTATCAGTGGGAGAGCATTTTGGGGATAGTAATCATAACTCTATCTCCTTTACACTAGCATTGGAGAGAGATAGGATCAGCTGAGCTAGGAAAGTGTTATCTGGAGTAAGGGCAACTATGATGCTATTAGGCAGGAAATTAGAGGCATAAATTGGAAGGAGGTTTTCTCAGGGAAATGTACGGAAGAAATGTGGCAAATTTTCAAGAAAAATTTGTCTGGAGCTCTGTACGGCAATGTTCCGATGTGACAGGGGAGTTATGGTAGGTTACAGGAACCGTGGTGCATGAAAGCTGTAACGGATTTAGTCAGGAAGAAAAGAAAAGCCTACAAAAGGTTCAGGGAGCTAGGTAATGTTAGAAATCTAGAAGAGTATACGACTAGTAGGAAGGAACTAAAGAGGGAAATTAGAAGAGCCAGGAGGGGACATGAGAAGGCCTTGGCAGACAGGATAAAGGAAAACCCCAAGGCATTCGACAAGTATGTGAAGAACAAGAGGATAAGATGTGAAGGAGTAGGACCTATCAAATGTGACGGTGGGAAAGTCTGTATTGAACTGGTTGAAATAGCAGAGGTACTCAATGAATACTTTGCTTCAGTATTCACAGTGGAAAAGGATCTTGGTAGTTGCAGTGCAGACTTGCAGTGGACTGAGAAGATTGAGCATGTGGGCATTAGGAAAGAGGATGTGTTGGAGCTGTTGAAAAGCATCAAGTTAGATAAATCGCCGGGACTGGATGGGATGTATCCCAGGTTACTGTGGGAGGCGAGGGAAGAGATTGCTGATCCTCTGGCGATGATCTTTGCATCGTCAATGGAGACGGGAGAGATTCCGGAGGATTGGAGGATGGCGGATGTGGTTCCGTTATTCAAGAAAGGGAGAAGAGATAGCCCAGGAAATTATAGACCGGTGAGTCTAACCTCAGTGGTAGGTAAGTTGATGAAGAAGATCCTGAGAGGCAGGATTTATGAACATTTGGAAAGGAATAGTATGATTAGAAGTAGCCAGCACGGCTTTGTTCGAGGCAGATCATGCCTTACGAGTCTGATTGAGTTTTTCGAAGATGTGACTAGACACTTAGACGGGGAAGAGCGGTAGATGTGGTTTATATGGATTTCAGTAAGGCGTTTGATAAGGTGCCCCATGCAAGGCTTATGGAGAAAGTGAAGGGGCATGGGATACAAGGGGACGTTGCTTTGTGGATTCAGAACTGGCTTGCCCACAGAAGGCAAAGAGTAGTTGTGGATGGGTCTTTTTCAGAGTGGAGGTCAGTCACCAGTGGGGTGCCCCAGGGATCTGTTCTGGGACCTTTGCTCTTTGTGATTTTTATAAATGACCTGGATGAGGAAGTGGAAGGATGGATTGGCAAGTTTGCTGATGACACAAAGGTTGGAGGTGTTGTGGATAGTGTTGAGGGATGTCAGCAATTGCAACGAGACATAGATAAGATGCAAGACTGGGCGGAGAAGTGGCAGATGGACTTCAACCCAGATAAGTGTGTGGTGGTTCCTTTTGGCAGGTCGAATAGGATGGAAGAATACAATATTAAGGGTAAGATGCTTGGCAGTGTGGAAGAACAGAGGGATCTTGGGGTCCAGGTTCATAGGACGCTCAAAGCAGTGTCGCAGGTAAAGGCTGTGGTTAAGAAGGCGTATGGAATACTGGCCTTCATCAATGGAGGGATTGAGTTTAGAAATCGGGAGATAATGCTGCAGCTGTATAGGACCCTGGTCAGACCCCACCTGGAGTACTGTGCCCAGTTCTGGTCGCCTCATTACAGAAAGGATGTGAAAGCCATAGAACGGGTGCAGAGGAGATTTACGAGGATGTTGCTGGGATTAAGTGGTATGCCTTATGAGGATAGGTTGAGAGAACTAGGTCTATTCTCCTTGGAGAGGTGAAGGATGAGAGGTGACCTGATAGAGGTGTATAAGATGTTGAGAGGTATTGATAGAGTGGATTCTCAGAGGCTTTTACCCAGGGCTGAAATGGTTGTCACGAGAGGCCACAAGTTTAGGGTGCTGGGGAGTAGGTATAGAGGAGATGTTGGGGGTAAGTTTTTCACTCAGAGGGTGGTGGGTGTGTGGAATCGGCTGCCGGTAGTGGTGGTGGAAGCGGATTCGATTGAGTCTTTTAAGAGACTTTTGGATCGGTTCATTGAGGTTAATAAGATAGAGGGTTATAGATGAGCCTAGAAGGTAAGGAAATTGTTCGGCGTAACTTGTGGGCCGAAGGGCCAGTTTGTGCTGTAGCTTTTCTATGTTCTATACGAAAGTGTCCAGAGGGACATTTCTTTCAGGCTGGTGAGTGCCTGCAATGAGCTGCCAGAGGTGATTGTAGAGGCAGGTACAATTTTGTCTTTTAAAAAGCAGTCACATGGGTAAGATGGGTATAGAGGGATATGGGCCAAACGCGGGCAATTGGGACTTGCTTAATGTTTAAAAATTGGGCAGCGTGTACAAGTTGGGCCGAAGGGGCTGTTTCCATGTTGTAAACCTCTATGACTCTTGTTGTGGGAAATGTACCACTGAGTTAGGCTTGACGGTTTCAAGAATACAGTTTTATTTTAACGAAGCTTCGTGGAGAAAAGGCACTAACAAGCAGCATTTTGCCTTACTTTTGAGCAAAAAGCTCTGTTTGCTGGGCAATGTGCCACCTTACCCTATGACCTCCTTAACTTCCACTCCTAGTTCCATTCTCCCATCTCCTATTCTTCCATATCAACTCACCTTTACCATGGTTGCCCACCAGAGTCGCTTGGCAACAGTGCAGTGTCATGGCATTTTAGCCTAAACTCTGATTGATAGAACAAGGATTAGGTAGCAATGAGGCAGAAGCCTGATCCAACATTCAAGGGGCAATGGGCACTAGAAAGGGATGTAGTAATCTGCAACAGGAAGAAAGATACCCAGGAGAAGGAGGTAACAAGTCCAAGAGCAGGCAGCAGGAAAAGGCCAAATACAATCTGCAACATTAAAACTGAAATTGAAATAAAAGGTGCCTCTAGCGTCAGAGAACAGATGTGGGACCATTGAGAGCAACAACATTAACAAGTGATGACAGAGCTGAAATGTATGTAATGGCAAATGTCGGAAGCATTTTGAAATATAACAAACCTGTGACAATGGAAGTGCATGCTTTGGTTTTAAAAGTACAAATATGGATGGCACAGCAATCAATTTGAGTTTATTTTTCCAAAATTAAAACATCCCTAAGTTTCTAGCAAGTTGTAACCGAGTTCTTTCACCATTCTATTGACTTTGTAATTGATTTATAATATTTCCCAAATATACTTGAGATTTTTCGATAGGGTAAAATAGTGGTAGCAAATGAATTCATAATTCAGAGGACTAAAAACCAGGAGGTGCAAGTGCAAATTGCATCATGGCAATTGGCAAATTCAAATTTAGTTAATTAAATAACTAGTAAGCGTGAAATATGTAACTACTGTTTTGTGGTTTAGAAATCCAGCTGGTTCACTGATGCCTTTATGGGAAGGAAACCTGCTGTCCTTAGCTGGCCTGGCCTTCTGTGATTCCCGAGTGACAGCAATGTGGTTCTCTCTCAACCGCCCTCTCGAAACGCCTAGCAAACCACTGTCGTATTTAAACTGCTAGGGAAAATGATACTCCACATGGGCTTACAGCAGTGCAGGAAGGTGGTTCACCATCACCTTTTCGAAGGCAATTGGGGATGGGCAGTAAATGCTGAGAAGCCGATATTCCACAAATGGAGGAAATAAAATTGCAAAGAAATGCTGCCATTTTCACTAACTTTGGCAACGGGTTTATCCAACAGTTTGTGAAGAGGAAACTTAAGATGAGCAATAATTAAAATATCATCAACTTTCTTATTAAAAGTCAACAGACACATTTCCTCACTGATGAAACACTTTAAAAAAAAAAAAAATTCCTGTTTTAATTGTGAGCAATTTTCTGCCTTGAAATTAATCCCAAAAGATTCCAGTTCCTTTTCGGAGGTATTTGGGTTTTGCGGAATGGAGAGATTTTAAAGTAACTGATGTTCTATCCACTCTGGTTTCCCAGTTATGTTTTGATTCTATGGCTGCCTCGTAGCTGAAACAAAAGCTTTGGGCCTTTAGTTACGGAATTTAGAAGTTCAAAACCTCGTTTTATAAAAGTAATCCCTTCACAATCCTTCTATAGTGGGGTTGCTCTTGTTGGTTGGATAGAGAAGTTGACTAAGTGCTCCAGGAAGGCAATTCGGTGCTTGGATGGGCGTTACCTGTAAGAATCTCCACAAAATAGGGAATGGTGCTTTTTCAATTGAGCAACGATGGAGGCTAAATTGTGCCACAAACTGGACCACCTTAAATAAAGCCATATAAAGGGTGAAAAAACTATCTTAAAATCCTGCTTTAATTGGCTAAATGAAGAGATGTATCTGTATTTCAGTATGCTTTAATTACCACTACCTCTTTTGCAGACTAATCAAATAACATACATTTACACACATGGGTGTCTGGATATTTTTATTTTGCTGTGTTTTGTTCTTCATTTTGCAGTTACACATTAGCTGCAGTATGTTTTTCTTTATTCACTTCCGGGATGTGAGCATTGCTGGTGAGGCCCATCCTTAATTGCCCTTGAGAAGGTGGTCGTGAACTGCCTTTGAGCAGTCCATGTATTTTGGAGTTCTGTCAGGGAGGAAGTTCCAGGATTTTTGTCCCGGAAACAGTTTAAGGAATGGTGACAGTTCCAAGTCAGGATGGTGTTTGCCTTGGAGGGGAACCTGCAGGTGGTGGTGTTCCCATGCATCTTCTGCGCTTGTAGGAGATCACAGGTTTGGAGGGTGCTGTCGAAGGAGCCATGGCGAGTTGCTGCAGTGCACCTTGTGGATAGTACCCAATGCTGCCACTTGTGGTGATGGAAGGAGTGAATATTCAAGGTGATGGTTGGGGTGCTAATTAAGCAGGCTGCTGTAGATGGTGTCAAGCCTCTTGTTACAAGGAGTTAAATATACTGACATTTCAACCCATTTTATCTTGTTCTTTGAGAAAATTAACCCTGCCATACTCGCCATCGGGCTGACAGTCTATTTCAGTTGTAGATCATCTGTGTAAGTTTTATGCCCTTGGAGAATTGAAGGGGTTTGTGGGGAGCGGACTAAAGTTAAAGTTTGATCTTTCTTTCTTGTCTCCTACCTCTTTCCCTTTCTCTTCCCGCTCGCTTTCTCTGATTAAAGCAGTTGTTTTAAGGATTTGATAGTCCATTAAAATCTGGTTGTGTGAAGGGACAAGTGGAAATAGTCGAGAGCTTCAAGTTCTAAGTGTCCAGATCATCATCAACCTGCCCTGGCCCCTCCATGCCATCGCTATAGTTAAGAAAGCCCACTAAAGCCTCTACTTTCTCAGGAGGCGAAGGAAATTTGGCATGTCCACCATGACACACACTCCAACTTTTACAGATGCACCATAGAAAGCATTCTTTCTGGTTGTATCACAGCTTCTGCTCTGTCCAAGACCGCAAGGAACTACAAAGGGTCACGAACAAAGCCCTGTCCATCATGCAAACCAGCCTCCCATCCATTGATTCTTTCTACTTCCCACCGCCGCAGAAAAGCCGCCAGCATAATCAAGGACTCCATGCACCCCGGACACACACTTCCACCTTCTTCCATCGTGAAAAAGGTACAAAAGTCTGAGGACACATCCCAGTCGACTCAAGGTCGTCTTCTTCCCTGCTGCCATCAGACTTTTGAGTGGACCTACCTCGTATTAAGTTGATCTTTCTCTACACTCTAGCTATGATGTAACACTACATTCTGCACTCTCTCCTTTGCTTCTCTATGAACGGTATGCTTTGCCTGAATAGCGCACAAGAAACAATACTTTTCACTGTATGCTAATACATGTGACAATAAATCAAATCAAATATTTTACTCTATCAAGAGAACATGGTGCAAAAAAATTGGAAAGAATGAATTTTTATTAGTTTGGTGTTTATCAATAACCATGAGGATTGTAAATTAATATTATAAATTTATTAATCACATGCTTGAAATAAATGCATTTGTCCACTGGTATATTCTTATAGGGTTGAATGTTGACTAAATGACTCCATTGTGCAAGCTAATTACATTGAGTGGGTGGACAGACAGCTTTCTTGCCGCTTCCTTTGGTTTATCTCTGGCTCGAGGTGCTTCAAAGGTTGGCTTGTGTCACAATTATACAGGTGTAGAGCCAGGGTGCTCCCAGCATCACCTGGTTCATATACTCTTTAATGGTTTGGTTCCCCACTGTTCTATAAGCATGTTTATATGGAGTGCACTGAACTGACAAGTAAAATGACAGATTACAAAAATAATTAAATTGAAAGAAATGTTAAAATAGCAAGCTGAAAGAAGTTTGCTGAGTGTAGCTATCAAGCTGCAGCCTCCTCTGTAAGGGAGTGATTGTTAATTATATATCTGATTTTCTGAATGCAGCATAAGCCTGCAAAACTCAAGAATTTCACAGTAATTAGTGCTTAGTCTATCATGCTGACTCTTCAACCTATCCTGGGTTGAGAAAGACTCAAAAGTGGCATGCAGAGCAGTTCATCTTGAAGCATCCAATTCGTAAGGGGTCTGAGAGATCAAATTTCTATGGTCCAAAAACAGGTTGTTTTGAATGTGAGGTTTTATAAGATGGTTATGTTTTAAACAGTCTCTTTAATTTACGGTAAAATGGAGTAATGAAGAGGGTCATGTGTTAGTTCTGTCCAATGACAAGCCTGGGTGGCCTGGTTACCAACAGGACTGGGGGCCTAGATCGAGTGTTAGAACATAAGAACATAAGAAATAGGAGCAGGAGTAGGCCATCTGGCCCTTCGAGCCTGCCCCGCCATTCAACAAGATCATGGCTGATCTGAAGCGAATCAGTTCCACTTACCTGCCTGCTCCCCATATCCCCTAATTCCCTTATCGATCAGAAAACTATCTACCTGTGATTTAAACATATTCAACGAGGTAGCCTCCACCACTTCAATGGGCAGAGAATTCCAGAGATTCACTACCCTCTGAGAGAAGAAGTTCCCCCTCAACTCTGTTCTGAACCGGCCCCCCCTTATTTTGAGGCTGTGCCCTCTAGTTCTGGTTTCCCTTCTAAGTGGAAAGAATCTCTCCACCTCTACCCTATCCAGCCCCTTCATTATCTTATATGTCTCTATAAGATCACCCCTCATCCTTCTAAACTCCAACGAGTACAGACCCAATCTGTTTAATTTCTTCTCATAAGCTACACCCCTCATCTCCGGTATCAACCTGGTGAACCTTCTCTGCACTCCCTCCAAGGCCAATATATCCTTTCGCAAATAAGGGGACCAAAACTGCACACAGTACTCCAGTTGCGGCCTCGCCAGTGCCTTGTACAGTTGCAGCAAGACCTCCCTGCTTTTATATTCTATCCCTCTCGTGATAAAGGCCAACATTCCATTCGCCTTCTTGATCACCTGCTGCACCTACAGACTGAGTTTTTGCGATTCGTGCACAAGGACCCCAGGTCCCTCTGCACAGTCGCACGATGTAATTTTTCTCCATTTAAATAATATTCCAATATACTATTATTTCTTCCAAAGTGGATAACCTCACATTTGCTAACGTTATATTCCATCTGCCAGATCCTCGCCCACTCGCTCAGCCTATCCAAATCTCTCTGCAGACTTTCCGCGTCCTCCACGCAATTCGCTTTCCCACTCACCTTCGTGTCATCAGCAAACTTGAATACCCTCGATTCAGTCCCCTCCTCCAGATCATCTATGTAAATGGTAAACAATTGAGGCCCCAGCACCGATCCCTGCGGCACGCCACTGGTGTTATTGACAATCGTGTGCCAGGTTTAGCACTGGAAGAAAAAAGGCAGAAGCAAAATTCTTATTGCGGACTTCTGTCTCAGAGACTTTGAATCAGAGCAGAGAGAGTGACTGCTGGAGAGACAGAGATGACAGTGGCTGTAGGGAAAGGCTACTTTGTGTTAGCTTCCAGGCAGAATGCTGGTGGCAACTGGTTCTCTGATCAAAGAGATGGAACTGGCAGGAATTTAAGAACTCTGAAAGTTTTATCACGGCTGGAGGAAAGAATCATCAGGGTGAACTGTGCTGCTGTTCAGGATTATTCGCAACATGGTCTCTGGACATTATGATTGGTGAAACGGGGAAACAAGCCAATTTGAAGCTGGGAGTAAGTTTGGACTGGGTTCCGTGAAGAGCATGATGTCATGTATAAACGTAGCATTGATTCTCTGTTGTATAAGAAAACTAGTGGTGGATGTTTTCTCTGTGGATGGTGTCTCGAGTACCTACTAAGTAATGTTTATCAGTGTTGCTTTTCATTTGTTACTGTTAAAGTCTTAAAACGTGAAATATTTTGGTGTAATTTCTTTAAGTTGGTCACTGGGAATTCAAATATATTTTTAAAAAGTTATTGGCCTCTATGGGGATCGAACAAGGTAAGGATAGTAAACCGACACTCGTTAAGAAAGCCCACCAATGCCTCTACTTAGAAGACTAAGGAAATTTGGTATGTCCACTACGACTCTCTCCAACTTTTACAGATGCACCATAGAAAGCATACAACCAGAAAGAATCACAACTTGGTTTGGCTCCTGCTCTGTCCTCAAAACTGGTGGCCCGCAAGGCCATGTCCTCAGCCCCTTATTATATTCCTTATACACCTTTGACTGTGTGGCCAAATTCCCCTCCAACTCCATTTTCAAGTTTGCTGACGACGCCACTGTCATGGGTCGGATCTCAACCAAATGAGACGGAATCTGGTGAAATGGTGCGATGACAATCTCACCCTCAATGTCAGTAAAACGAAGGAGATAGTCATCGACTTCAGGAAGTGTATTGGAGGACATGCCTCTGTCTACATCAATGGGGATGAAGTGGAATGTCAAGAACGTCAAGTTTCTAGGTATGCATATCACCATCAACCTGTCCTGGTCCCACCAATGCCTCTACTTTCTCAGGAGGCTAAGGAAATTAAGCATACCTGTTACAACTCTCTCCAAGTTTTATAGATGCATTATAGAAAGCATCTTTTCCGGATATATCACAGCTTGGTATGGCTCCTGCTCTGTCCAAGACTGTAAGAAACTACAAAGGGTTGTGAATGTAGCCCAATCCATCACACAAACCAGCCTCCCATCCATTGACTCCATCTACATTTCCCGCTGCCTTGGAAAAGCAGCCAGTATAATTACGCACCCCGGACATACACTCTTCCACCTTCTTCCGTTGGGAAAAAGATACAAAAGTCTGGGATCATATGCCAACTCAGACTTTTGAATGGACCTACCTTGTATTAAGTTGATCTTTCTCTAACCCTAGCTGTGACTGTAACATTGGATTCTGCGCACTCTCGTTTCCTTCTCCCCTATTAACTCTATGAACGGTATGCTTTGTATAGCGTGCAAGAAACAATACTTTTCACTGTATACTAATACATGTAACAATAATAAATCAAATCAAAAGGTACATGCAGGTCAATGCCCTTTTTGGTCCTAAAACATTTATTTCTGTTTACGTAAAGTGATGAATCAGAGCATGCTTCCTGCAACAATATAAACCCAATTTCTTAAGACCGAGATGAGGAGGAATTTCTTCTTTCAGAGGATAGTGAATCTGTGGAATTCTTTACTGCAGAGGGCTATAGAGGCTGGGTCGTTAGGTATGTTCAAGGCTGAGATGGACAGATTTTTAATCAGTAAAGGAGCAAAGGGTTATGGAGCTAAGATGGGGAGGTGGGCAATGACTGGGCAATTTCTTTGCCCAGTAGGTGGCATCTTTGGAACGTGAGGGTGGGAAATCCCAGGGGGAAGTGTCGTTATTTAGAAAAGGGAGGGGCAACATTTGCAGTAACTGTTTTCATTATTAGCTATATAAGCTAATCCTTAAGATGAACATCTGGAGAGAAATTAAATTTTGTTTTACTTTCTCCAAGATGAATGAAGCAACCTGCAACTGTGTGAATATGAGAGGCAGAGAACACTAGTGCAGATCAGTGTGGTGATACTGACTTTTAAAGTAAAACGAGGCCCTTTTTCATAAAACCATAAGACGCAGGAGTAGAAGTAAACCATTCGGCCCATCGAGTCTGCTCCACCATTTAATGAGATCTGCAATGATAATCCTCAACTCCACCTTCCCGTCTTAGCTCCATAACCCTTTATTCCTTTACTGATTAAAAATCTGTCCATCTCAGCCATGAACATTCCCAATGACCCAGCCTCTATAGCCCTCTGCGGTAATAAATTCCCCATCCTCGGAGAAGAAATTCCTCCTCATTTCTGTCTTAAATGGGCGACCCCTTACTCTGACACTCTCCCACAAGGGGAAATGACCTCTCAGCATCTACCCTATCAAGCCTCTTGAGAATCCTATGTCTCAATAAGGTTGCCTCTTTTTCTAAACTCCAATGAGTACAGGCCCAACCTACTCAACCTCTCCTCATAAGAAAATTCCTCAATTCCCAGTATCAACCTAGTGAACCTTTTCTGGACTGCCTCCAATGTCAGTGTATCTTTCCTTCGATAAAGGGACAAAAATTGTTCACAGTATTCCAGGTGCGGTCTAACTAGTGCCTTGTATACTTTTACCAAGACTTCCCTATTTTTATACTCCATTCCCTGTGAAATGAAGGCCAATATTCCATTACTTTCCCAATTACCTGCTGAATTTGCATGCATACCTTTTGTGATTCATGCACGAGGACCCCAAATCGCTCTGAGCTGCTTCAACAGTTAAAAGTGTAATTGATTTTTAAAGGACATTTTGAAATAGATTGAAATTAATTGAAAACTGCATTCTGTTCAGTAACATATTTCATAAACTAGGACTCATTGGTACCAACGACATAGGTAGGAGAAGGGACGGGGATTTAAAACAGGAATTTCGGGAGCTGGGCTGGAAGCTGAGAGCAAAGACAAAACATGTGGTCATCTCTGGTACGCTACCGGTGCCACGTGATAGCGAGTTGAGGAACAGGGAGAGAGTGCACTTAAACATGTGGTTGCAGGGATGGTGCAGGAGGGAGGGTTTCAGATACGTGGATAATTGGAACACGTTCTGGGGAAGGTGGGACCTCTACAAACAGGACGGGGTGCACCTGAACCAGAGGGGCACCAATATCCTGGGAGGGAAATTTGCTACGGCTCTTCAGGGGGATTTAAACTAATTTGTCAGGGGAGTGGGAAAAGGAGTTGTAGTCCGGAAGTCAGTGTTGAGGGTGGTGAGGTATTGGGGAAGGTATCAAGGTCAAGGGTGGGTACCGGTAGACAGGAAGGTGGGTTGAAGTGTGTCTACTTCAATGCAAGGAGCATCCGGAACAAGGTGGATGAACTTGGGGCGTGGATTGCTACTTGGGACTACGATGTTGTGGCCATTACGGAGATGTGGGTAGAACAAGGACAGGAATGGTTGTTGGACGTTCCGGGGTATAGATGTTTCAGTAAGTGTAGGGAAGCTGGTAAAAGAGGTGGAGGAGTAGCATTGTTAATCAAGGATAGTTTAACGGCTGCGGAAAAGCACTTTGAGGGGGATATGCACACTGAGGTAATATGGGCTGCAGTTAGAAACAGGAAAGGAGCGGTCACGTTGTTAGGAGTTTACTATAGGCCCCCAAATAGTAATAGAGATGTGGAGGAAGAAATTGCTAAGCAGATTATGGATACGTGTGGGGGTCACAGGGTAGTTGTCATGGGGGACTTTAACTTTCCAAATATTGATTGGAACCTTTGTAGGTCGAATAGTTTGGATGGGGCACTTTTTGTGCAGTGTGTGCAGGAGGGTTTCCTGACACAATATGTGGATAGGCCGACAAGGGGTGAGGCCACATTGGATTTGGTACTGGGAAATGAACCGGGCCAAGTGTTAGATTTGGTTGTGGGAGAGAACTTTGGAGATAGTGACCACAATTCGGTGTCTTTTGTTATTGCAATGGAGAGGGATAGGGCCGGACGGCAGGGCAAGGCTTACAATTGGGGGAGAGGTAATTATGATGCGATTAGGCAAGAATTAGGGGGCATAAGATGGGAACAGAAACTGTCAGGGAAAGGCACTGATGAAAAGTGGAACTTTTTCAAGGAACAAATACTGGGTGTCCTTGATAGGTATGTCCCTGTCAGGCAGGGAGGAAATGGCCGAGTGAGGGAACCGTGGTTCACAAAAGAGGTGGAATGTCTTGTGAAAAGGAAGAGGGAAGCTTATGTAGGGATGAGGAAACAAGGTTCAGATGGCTCGATTGAGGGTTACAAGTTAGCAAGGAATGAGCTGAAAAAGGGGCTGAGGAGAGCTAGGAGGGGACATGAGAAGTCCTTGGCGGGTCGGATCAAGGAAAACCCCAAGGCTTTTTACTCTTATGTGAGGAATAAAAGAATGACCAGGGTGAGGTTGGGGCCGGTCAAGGACAGTGGTGGGAACTTGTGTATGGAATCAGTAGAGATAGGCGAGGTGATGAATGAATACTTTTCTTCAGTGTTCACCAAGGAGAGGGGCCATGTTTTTCAGGAAGAGAAGGTGTTACAGGCTAATAGGCTGGAGGAAATAGATGTTCGGAGGGAGGATGTATTGGCAGTTTTGAATAAACTGAAGGTCGATAAGTCCCCTGGGCCTGATGAAATGTATCCTAGGATTCTTTGGGAGGCGAGGGATGAGATTGCAGAGCCTTTGGCTTTGATCTTTGGGTCCTCGCTGTCCACGGGGATGGTGCCGGAGGACTGGAGAGTGGCAAATGTTGTTCCTCTGTTTAAGAAAGGGAATAGAAATGACCCTGGTAATTATAGACCGGTTAGTCTGACTTCGGTGGTTGGTAAATTGATGGAAAAGGTCCTTAGGGATGGGATTTACGACCATTTAGAAAGATGCGGATTAATCCGGGATAGTCAGCACGGATTTGTGAAGGGCAAATCGTGCCTCACAAATTTGATAGAATTTTTTGAGGAGGTAACTAGGTGTGTTGATGAAGGTAGGGCGGTTGATGTCATATACATGGATTTTAGTAAGGCGTTTGATAAGGTCCCCCATGGTCGGCTTATGATGAAAGTAAGGAGGTGTGGGATAGAGGGAAAGTTGGCCGATTGGATAGGTAACTGGCTATCTGATCGAAGACAGAGGGTGGTGGTGGATGGAAAATTTTCGGACTGGAGGCAGGTTGCTAGCGGAGTGCCGCAGGGATCGGTGCTTGGTCCCCTGCTCTTTGTGATTTTTATTAATGACTTAGAGGAGGGGGCTGAAGGGTGGATCAGTAAATTTGCTGATGACACCAAGATTGGTGGAGTAGTGGATGAGGTGGAGGGGTGTTGTAGGCTGCAAAGAGACATAGATAGGATGCAAAGCTGGGCTGAAAAAATGGCAAATGGAGTTTAACCCTGATAAATGTGAGGTGATTCATTTTGGTAGGACTAATTTAAATGTGGATTACAGGGTCAAAGGTAGGGTTCTGAAGACTGTGGAGGAACAGAGATCTTGGGGTCCATATCCACAGATCTCTAAAGGTTGCCACTCAAGTGGATAGAGCTGTGAAGAAGGCCTATAGTGTGTTCGCTTTTATTAACAGGGGGTTGGAGTTTAAGAGCCGTGGGGTTATGCTGCAACTGTACAGGACCTTGGTGAGACCGCATTTGGAATATTGCGTGCAGTTCTGGTCACCTCACTATAAGAAGGATGTGGAAGCGCTGGAGAGAGTGCAGAGGAGATTTACCAGGATGCTGCCTGGTTTGGAGTGTCAGTCTTATGAGGAAAGGTTGAGGGAGCTGGGGCTGTTCTCTCTGGAGCGGAGGAGATTGAGGGGAGACTTAATAGAGGTTTATAAAATGATGAAGGGGATAGATCGAGTGAACGTTCAAAGACTATTTCCTCGGGTGGATGGAGCTATTACAAGGGGGCATAACTATAGGGTTCATGGTGGGAGATATAGGAAGGATATCAGAGGTAGGTTCTTCATGCAGAGAGTGGTTGGGGTGTGGAATGGACTGCCTGCAGTGATAGTGGAGTCAGACACTTTAGGAACATTTAAGCGGTTATTGGATAGGCACATGGAGCACACCAGGATGGTAGGGAGTGGGATAGCTTGATCTTGGTTTCAGATGAAGGTCGGCACAACATCGTGGGCCGAAGGGCCTGTTCTGTGCTGTACTGTTCTATGTTCTATGTTCAACTCATGAGCATTTCACTAGTCTCATCTAGACCTTGGTGTGCAGGGGATAATTTCAAAGTTTGTGGATGATATGAAACTTGCAAGTATTGCAAACTGTGATGAGGACAGTGTAGAGCTCCAAAGGACATAGACATGTTGGTGGAGTGGGCAGATAGGTGGCAGATAAAGCTCAATGAGGAGAAGTGTAACATGATACATTTTAGTAGTAAGAACATAGAGACAATATAAAATGAGTACAATTCTTAAGTGAGTGCAGAAGCAGAGGGACCTAGGTGTATATGTGCATAGATCATTGATGATGGCAGGACAGGTGAAGAGAGCAGTTACTAAAGCATATTGTACCCTGGGCTTTATTAATAGGGGCAAGGAGTACACGAGGAGGTTATGCTTAACATATACAAGACACTAGTTAGACCTCAGCTGGAATATTGTGTACAGTTCTGGGTGTCACACTATAGGAAGGATGTGAACGCACTGGAGAGAGTGCAGAAGGTGCTTACAATGTTTGCCAGGATGAGAAACTTCAGTTATGAGAGTAAATTGGAGAGGTTGGGACAATTCTTGAAAAGGTTAAGCGGAGATTTGATGGAGATGTTCAAATTCATGAGGGGGCTAGACAGAGTAAATAGGGAGAAACTGTTCCCACTCGTAAAATGATCAAGAACGAGAGGGCACAGATTTAAGATTATTTGCAAAAGAAGAAAATGTGATTGGAGAAAAAACTTTTTCACACAACAAGTGCCGGGGCGGCACGGTGGCACAGTGGTTAGCGTTGCTGCTTCACAGTGCCAGGCACCTGGGTTCGATTCCCGCCTTGGGTCACTGTCTGTGTGGAGTTTGCATGTTCTCCCCGTGTCTGGGAGGGGAATTTGGCCACAGAGTCATAGGTATGAAAGTATAGTAGGAGGCTGAGAACACAGCCTTGTGGGGCACCGCTGTTGAGGATGATTGTGGAGGAGAAGTTGGTGCTTATATTTACTGATTGTGGTCTGTGGGTTAGGAAGTTCAGGATCCAGTCGCAGAGGGAGGAGCCGAGGGCCAGGCCACTGTTTGGAGATGAGTTTCGTAGGAATAATGGTGTTGAAGGCTGAGCTGTCATCAATAAATAGGAGTCTGTCATGGGTGTCCTTGTTATCGAGGTATTCCAGGGTTGAGTGCAGGGCCAGGGAGATGGCATCTGCTGTGGATCTGTTGCGGCGGTAGGCAAACTGTATTGGATCCAGGTAGTCCAGGAGGCTGGAATTGATTTGTGGCATGACTAGCCTTTTGAAGTACTTCATAATGATGCATGTCAGAGCCACTGGACGATAGTCATTAAGGCTGCTTGGCTTTTGGTACTGGGATGATGGTCATCGTCTTGAAGCAGATAGGGACCTCAGATTGTTGTAAAGAGAGGTTGAAGATGTCTGTGAATACCCCGCCAGCTAATGCGCGCAGGATCTGTGTGCTCATCCGGGTACCCCATTGGGGCCAGTCGCTTTCCGTGGGTTGATCTTCGAGAAAGCTGCTCTGACATTTGCAGTGGTGACCCCAGATACAGGTGCATCCAAGGTTTCCAGAGTGGAGGGCATGCTCTTGCTGACTTCTTGCTCAAAACAGGCATAGAATGCTTTGAGCTCATCAGGGAGGAGTGCGTTGGAGCTGGAGATTTTTACATGCCTTCATCTTGTAGCCTGTTATGTCTTGCAGACCTTGCCATAGTCGGCGGGGGTCTGTGTGGCTAGCCTGGGACTCTAGCTTGGTCCGGTACAGTCTTTTAGCATCTTTGGATCTCCTTATATCGTATCTGGCTCTCTTGTATAAGTCCGGGTCTCCTGACTTTAATGCCTCAGACCTAGACTTCAGCAAGCAGTGGATATCCCTGTTCATCCATGGTTTCCAGTTGTGGAACACGTGGATTTGCTTCTTTGGCGCACAGTCTTCTACACACTTACTAATGAAGTCAGTTACTGTAGTGAATTTTGGATCTGTAGTATATTAGATTTTGGTTAGGCAACTCTTTGAGTACTGTGCGCAGATCTGGGCACCATTTTATAACAAGGATACAAAGGCACCAGAGAGGGTGCAAAAAGGATTTGTGAGCGTGGTACGGAGGTTATACCCATTGGGAAAGAATGATCAGGCTTGGATCTCTTTACTCTTGAAAAGGGAGTGCTGAGACAATGATGTAATAGAAGTCTTTAAAATTATGGAAGTTTTTAATAGAGTTGGCATCGTGTGTTTCTGCTTCTGGGGAACAGAAAAACTAAAACTAAATATTCGACACCAAGAAATCTAGTAGACAATTCGGAAAAACCTTATTTAGCCAGAGAATGGCAAAAATGCTGACTCGCTACAATTGGGATTAGATGAGTCCTAATACAAATGCATTTGGAGGAGGCTAGGTCATGTATGAGGGAGAAGGGCGTGGAAGGTTATGTTGCTATTTAGACAGGGAAGAATGAGAGGTAATGATCATCTCCTGGAGCTGAGAAGTTCATCAGGACTTTTCTAGGTCCAGGTATCTTCAGCTGCTCTATCAATAACCTTGCCTCCAACATTGCTGGTGATTGTAATGCATTCATGCCACAGAAACGCCAGGCAGAGATCATCTCCAACAGGAGAGAACCTGACTCTCTAACCTTAACATTCAATGGTATTATCATCACTGAATCGCCCACCATCAACATCCTGGGAGTTACCACTGACCAGAAACTTAACTGGATCATCCGTAAAAATACCGTGGGTGGGATTTTCTGGCCATGCTCGCCCCAAAACCAGAAAATCCTGCCCGAGGTCAATGGACCTTTCCCTGCCCGCTATGATTCTGGTGGTGGGCGGGAAGGGGAAAATTCCCCCTTGTGACGACTAAAGCAGTTCAGAGGTTGGGAATTCTGCAGCGAATAAGGGGATGCATTGTCCTGAATGCAGCGAATAACCCTTCCTAACTCGCCAAAGCCTGTCCTCACTCTACAAAGCTCAAGTCCGGAGTGTGATCGAATACTCTCAAATTGCCTGGATGAGTGCAGCTCCGACATTCAAGAAGCTTGACTCCATTCAGGACAATGCATCCCCTTTGACTAGCAATCCATCCATCGCCTTAAACATTCACTCCTCCCACTACTGACACACACTTGTATACCATCTGTAAGATTCACCTTCCAAACCTGTGACCTCTACCACCTTAAAGAACAGGGCAGCAGATGCAGTAGTACACCACCACATGTGATTTCTCCTCCCAAGTCTCACTATTTTGACTTGGAAATGTATTGTTGTTTCTTCACTGTTGCTGGGTCAGGATCCTGCAACTGCCTCCCCAACAGCATTGGAAGTTTACCCACATATTGATTGTAGCACTTCAAGAAGCCAGGTAGCCACCACCACCTCAAAGGTAATTAGAGATGGGTAATAATAGTTAGCCTTGCCAGTGATATCAGATATAACAAATAGATAGTTGGTGTCGCTACTGGGCGGGCAAGTCCCAGAATGGAATACTGGCTCAAAAGACTACAACTTACTTTTTTAAGATGATGTGGAGGAACAGAGCCACAGTGCTGCCAATTAGTTTTTAACAAGAAAAAACATTTATTAAACATGAAAAGTTTGACAATAATACAATACTCCTTCACTTCCTCCTTATCTTCACAAATCTACATGGATTTCAAGGATAACACGAGTCACACTATATACTTTGTTTTAATGTTCTCAATAGACACAGTCCCTAACAGACTAACTGTTGTCAGACAACAGCCTACTCTGAAACCCAGTGGCAGATGTGATTCAATCGGTCTTCTGTGGATTTCTTCTCAACACCACCCCCCCCCCCCCAACAAAATGATTGTCACACAAGCGTTTCCAAACTGCACTCTCAAAAAGCCAAGCTTTAAACTCTTCTTTCAAACAATGCTTTCCATCAGCTGTACTCATCAAGGATGCACCTCCAGGTTTTCCAACTATTCTTTCAAGCAAGGCATTCTCTCAGCTATTTTAACAAGGATCCACCCCCAGGTTTTCCAACTATTCTTTCAAACAATGCTTTCCCTCAGCTGTTCTCATCAAGGATGCACCTCCAGGTTTTCGAACTATTCTTTCAAACAAGGCGTTCTCTCAGCTATTTTAACAAGGATCCACCTTCAGGTTTTCCAACTATTCTTTCAGTATTCCTTTGTCTTGAATTGCCACAGCATCCAAACTTGTACACAAAACTCAGTGCCCAACTGTTGTTTGAACGACTGGAAATAAGGACACCAAGGGTACAATTGTTTCAGATCTGTTTCTGACTTCACTTGCCAACCTCACCAATTGCTTTGCTTTTCACCTCTGCTTTAACTTCACTGAACAGTATCCTGTTCTAGTTCCTGTCTTCTCTTTTATTTCAATCTCCCTGTAACTGTGCAAGCTGTTCTCTCTCTGGCTTCCTTGTTCCATTTGCGGTGAATTCAGCTAAACTCAAAAAAAGTGATTTTTTTGTTCTTAAAGTAGGCTCCTGGTTTCCAAGTAGGAGCTCATTCTTTCTCCATCCTCGTGTTTACTTATCCTGTCGTAAACTCACTCTCTGCACAATAGAAACAGTTTGAACTGAAACCAACCCCCCCCACGCATGCAAACATTATTTAACACACATCTAACTTGAGCCTTTCTTACATAAAAACGCGAAATTAAACTCCCTTAAATCGATACCTTGTTTCGAACGTTCAGCAATATTAATATCAATGACTTAAAATTGCCTCTACTTCCTGATGCAGCATAACGACCAACATGGGCTGAGTAGCCTGTTTGTGCTGTACGTTCGATGTAGCTTGATATAATCTTTGCTTCAGGCATACATTATAACATGGTGTAACTCCTGTCATTAGAAAATATCATGTCCTCACTGAACAGGATGTCTTGGAAACTCCAATATGTTTTCCGTACAACACCCATCAGTAGGATGTCTATTTCATGGCTGTCACATTCAAGTTGTCACATCTATCACACTTCAAGCCAAACCAAACAACAGTATACATTTAAATAGTTACTCTCTGGTAAGCTGGCAGCTGATTTGCGCCATTCTTATTTCACCCCTTCCGAGGCACACACCAGTGACTTGTTTTTCCTTAATTTTATATTGTAACTGAGTATTGAGGTGTAAAATCAGATTTTAAAACATAATTCACAAAAAATTTACATTTCACAATAGAGTTCAGTTTACTGTCACAAATCTCCTTGGAGACCTACCTGCCTGCCAAGGTTTGGAATTAAAGACCAAAAGATAAAATGCTGGAAAATCTCAGCGGGTCTGGCAGCATCTGTAAGGAGAGAAAAGAGCTGACGTTTCGAGTCCAGATGACCCTTTGTCAAAGGGCTGAGATTTTCCAGCTTTTTCTCTTTTGGTTTCAGATTCCAGGATCCGCAGTAATTTGCTTTTATCCAGTTTGGAATTAAAGTTTTATCTCTTCTGGGTCTTGAATCTTCCAGCTGTGCCTTGTTGTTAGGTGAGCAAACAGGTAAAGCTCCATTTTATCTTTGTGCTTGCTGCTTTTACCAATCTGGTCTGATGATCTCTGACCCAGGAATTCACTATTGCCTGTTAAAATCGGATCCTTTGTTTTTGCTCTATTTTCCAAGTTGTTTGGTTCTATTCCTACATTAATGCTGCTTTTTAAAAAAAAACCATATTGAACTGGTTTGATTCGAAGTATTCTTGGGCCAAGTTCTGTCAACCTTCAACCTTGCTGTGTTTAATGTTGAATTTTTGATTTTTATTCTATAGTTTGTTGCAAGCTTTGCTAGCTAAATGATTTCTGGCAGTTGTGAATTACATGATTAGTAAATGGTGCAATTTGAAGCTGAGAGCAATGTCATGGGAGATCAGTTTGCAAATATAATAAGTTTCAGTATGACTTGCCTGCCAAATTATATTGAATATGATGCTCTGGTAAATCTTGGCATTCTGGTCCATGTTAGTCAGGTGATGACGTGAGTCTGGCAGATATTGACAGGGCAGATTTTATTCTATGATTGTTTTTAAGCCTTGGCATTGTGACGTTAGTGTACCTTTAAGAGATTAAAAAAAAAAATCATGCTCACAGCCTTATCAGATGTCATGGTCACCTGTTTGTCCGGAGATGTCCTGCTTAACAGGGTGTTTGTATCTTTTTACTCTGGGTTGTTTTATGGCCCTGCATTGTTGGGAGGAAGGTCATGGGTTCTGGTCAGGTTTTTTTTCTTCCTGGGGAATTTAAAGTTTTTCCGTCTTTGGCTGGCAGCAGTGTTTAGTTTTAGAAGGGAGTGGACATCAGACTGAAAGCAGTCTCTCTCTCTCTCTCTCTCTCACTCACCCTGGGTTTTTGGAAGTTCTGCTGGTTAGCTGAAAGGAAAGCTTCTGGCCTTCCTGCAGTAGAAAGTCTAATCTTGGTGGCTTGGTCAAAGTCTCTTCCTGGTCTGGGAAGCTGTTCTGACTTCATACTGTTCCGAGTCTATCAAGGGAACTGCAAAATTCATCCAAAGAGCTCAGTTCCAGTATCACGTGAGCATTAGACTCTGCTGCTGAACTTGTTTAAAGGGTTTTGTCTATGGAAGGTTTGATTGGAACATCTTAGATGTATGTTTGTTGAGGGTTACACATTATTGTGGTTGTTCTATTTTTGTTTGTAATTGATACAAATTATTGCTAATTTTCTCTCCATGCATGTTAACTATATTCTTCAATAAACTTTGATAATAAGCTCCCTAGTAGGTCATTTGAATCATACCTTACGTGAAACATATCATAGATAAAGTTTATTTAGTCACAAGTATCTTACATTCACACTGTAATGAAGTCACTGTGAAATTCCCCTAATCGCCATGGTCCTGTTCAGGTCAATGCACCTAACCGGCACGTCTTTCAGAACGTGGGAGGAAACCGGAGCACCCTGAGGAAACCCACGCAGGCACGGGGAGAACTTGCAAACTCCGCATAGACAGTGACCCAAGGCGGGAATCGAACCTGGGTCCCTGGCGCTGTGAAGCCACAGTGCTAGCCACAGTGCTAACCACCATGCTACCGTGTCGCTGTCATGCTTACCCTAGCCAAATTCAAGATGCAAAACTTACGATCCAGGCAGGCTGGATCGTAAGTTTGGTGTTTCTGACCTGAACCATAACAACATGTATTTTTCCTGTCCATGTTTTTTGTTTTGTATTGTCCATGCATACTAATATCACAGGAGAATCTGTCACCTATAAATATTAATCCTCAGCCTATGGTACAAGATCAAATGATAGACCAGTATTAAAGTAGTTGATACAATCGTGTTTAGAAGCTTTACACGATTGCTACATGTGCCTTGTATCCTTTCCAACCTACATTGTTGGATATGAGACAATGATGATGGGTTGACTCGCCAAGCAGAATTGAGGGTTGGACTTTTTTTTAAAAGTCCCATTAAAGGAGGTTACTACATTATCATAGTTCTGCTGTAACTCTAGAAATGGTATGAGGAATGCTGTTGTGCAAATTCTGGACATTTTCTAAGTACTTAATCAGTTCAATGGTGTCCAGAAAATATCTTCTAAAGACTCTACAGCCCAAGGACAGTTTAGCCAAATTTTACCATTTTCTCCCCATGGTAATTAAAATTTAAAAAATCTATGATGCTGTGGATGTTTGGGGACAGCAGTGTGTACCTTGAACTGGATTGCAAATTTGGTGCAGGCAGTCATAAAAATGGCGAAGATGAGTCCATTACCTTAAAATGATGCAGGTTCGTACATATAGATAAATAAGTAGAAATTTAAATCCGATGTCAAAATAATCTTTGACATCTGATTTAAATTTGCTGTTATTTGGGAGCAGGATGGATTAATGTGATTGGAACGATATTCCTCGCTTGGAGAATAAACATAGACACGCACTACTTAAGCCAAATGACCTGCTTTTGTGTTAAAGCATATATTTGATTTGATTTATTATTGTCACATGTATTAACATACAGTAAAATATATTGTTTCTTGCACGCTATACGGACAAAGCATACTGTTCATAGAGAAGGAGACGAGAGAGTGCAGAATGTGGTGTTGCTAGGGTGCAGAGAAAGATCAACTTAGTGCAAGGTAGGTCCATTCAAAAGTCTGATGGCAGCAGGGAAGAAGCTGTTGTTGAGTCGGTTGGTACGTGACCTGACTTTTGTATCTTTTTCCCATCAGAAGAAGGTGGAAGAGAGACTGTCTGGGGAGCGTGGAGTCCTTAATGATGCTGACTGCTTTGCCGAGGCAGCGGGAAGTGTAGGCAGAGTCAATGGATGGGAGGCTGGTTTGCGTGATGGATTGGGCTACATTCACAACTTTTTGTAGTTCCTTGCGGTCTTGGGCAGAGCAGGAGCCATAACAAGCTGTGATACAACCAGAAAGAATGCTTTCTATGGTGCATCTGTAAAAGTTGGTGAGAGTCATAACTGACATGCCAAATTTCCTTAGTCTTCTGAGAAAGTAGAGGCGTTGGTGGGCTAACTATAGTGTCGGCATGGGAGGACCAGGACAGGTTGTTGGTGATCTGGACACCTAAAAACTTGAAGCTCTCGACCCTTTCTACTTCATCCCCATTGATGTAGACGGGCATGTTCTCCTTTACGCTTCCTGAAGTCGATGGCAATCTCCTTCATTTTGTTGACATTGAGGGAGAGATTATTGTCGCTGCACCAGTTCACCAGATTCTCTATCTCAGTCCTGGACTCTGTCTTATCATTGTTTGAGATCCGATCTATTACAGTAGTGTCGTCAGCAAACTTGAAAATCGAGTTGGAGGGGAATTTGGTCACAGTCATAGGTGTATAAGGAGCATAGTAAGGGGCTGAGAACACAGCCTTGTGGGGCACTGGTGTTGAGGATAATCGTGGAGGAGGTGTTGTTGCCTATCTTTACTGATTGTGATCTGTGGGTTAGGAAGTTCAGGATCCAGTCGCAGAGGGAAAAACGAAGGATATTGTCATTGACTTCAGGAAGTGTAAAGGAGAACGTGCCCCTGTCTACATCAATGGGGACAAAGTAGAAAGGGTTGAGAGCTTCACATTTTTAAGTGCCCAAATCACCAACAACCTGTCCTGGTCCCCCCATGCTGACACTATAATTAAGAATGTCCACCAGCACCTCTACTTTCTCAGAACCTGAAGGAAATTTGGCATGTCAGCTACAACCCTCACCAACCTTTACAGATGCACCATAGAAAGCATTATTTCTGGTTGTATCACAGTTTGGTATGGCTCCTGCTCTGCCCAAGACCGCAAGAAACTACAAAATGTTGTGAATGTAGCCCAATCCATCACGCAAACCAGCCTCCCATCCATTGACTCTGTCTACACTTCTCGCTGCCTTGGCAAAGCAGCCAGCATAATTTAAGGACCCCACGCTCCCCGGAAATTTTCTCTTCCACCTTCTTCTGTCGGGAAAAAGATACAAAAGTCTGAGGTCACATACCAACTGACTCAAGAACAGTTTCTTCCCTGCTGCCTTCAGACTTTTGAATGGACCTACCTTCATTAAGTTGATCTTTCTCTGCACCCTAGCTATGACTGTAACACCACATTCTGCACCCTCTCGTTTCCTTCTCCATGAACAGTATGGTTTGTCTGTATAGCGTGCAAGAAATAATACTTTTCAATGTATGCTAATACATGTGACAATCTTTTGGAGTGCTGCTCCTTCAGCGGATGAGTGGAGAGTTGGGTTCACAAACGGCATGTATAGACACAGACTCAATTGCAAGATAATGGTTGGAATGTGAGTCTTTACAGGTAATCAAGTCTTTACAGATACAGACAATGCGAGTGGAGAGAGGTTTAATCACAGGTTAAAGAGGTGTGAATTGGCTCAAGCCAGGACAGTTAGTAGGATTTTGGGAGTTTTAGGATGATGGGAGTTACACGTAGTGTGACATGAACCCAAGATCTTAGTTGAGGCCATCGTCATACATGCGGAACTTAGCTAAAAGTTTCTGCTCAGCGTTTCTGCGTTGTCGTGTGTCTTGAAGGCCGCCTTGGTGAACGCTTACCCGAAGATTGGAGGCAGCGCTCCAAAAGCTCGTGATACCAAATAAACATTTCGGACTTTAACCTGGTGTTGTGAGACTTCTTACTGTGCCCACCCCAGCCTAACGTCGGCAACTCCACGTCAGTTGTTAATATGGCACAGTTTATTGAATACATTGTATAAAGATACCTTGAACCACAATGAAAGCATTTTAAGACCTGTCAAATTCATTGGCACCTGATACAAAGAGTTAATCAAAATAATTCTGAGCCTCTTGGGCTGTGACATCATCATAAGGATCCTAGTACTCTGGATCAGATGTGGTGTTTTTGGCTTCAGAATCATCCCTCCATAACACATCATTTTCCTTTCCATCCACTGAATTGGATATTCTGCATATATTTGAATGATCTAATAGTTTGTACTGATAGCATTCCACAGTTTGTTGATAACCATTGTTGTGGCCATTACGGAGACGTGGGTAGAACAAGGACAGGAATGGTTGTTGGACGTTCCGGGGTATAGATGTTTCAGTAAGTGTAGGGAAGCTGGTAAAAGAGGTGGAGGAGTGGCATTGTTAATCAAGGATAGTTTAACGGCTGCGGAAAGGCACTTCGAGGGGGATCTGCACATTGAGGTAATATGGGAAGGAAAGGAGCGGTCACGTTGTTAGGAGTTTACTATAGGCCCCCAAATAGTAATAGAGATGTGGAGGAAGAAATTGCTAAGCAGATTATGGATATGTGTGGGGGTCACAGGGTCGTTGTCATGGGGGACTTTAACTTTCCAAATACTGATTGGAACCTTTGTAGGTCAAATAGTTCGGATGGGGCACTTTTTGTGCAGTGTGTGCAGGAGGGTTTCCTGACACAATATGTGGAGAGGCCAACAAGAGGTGAGGCCACATTGGATTTGGTACTGGGAAATGAACCGGGCCAAGTGTTAGATTTGGTTGTGGGAGAGCACTTTGGAGATAGTGACCACAATTCGGTGTCTTTTGTTATTGCAATGGAGAGGGATAGGGCTGTACGGCAGGGCAAGGTTTACAATTGGGGGAGAGGTAATTATGATGCGATTAGGCAAGAATTAGGGGGCATAAGATGGGAACAGAAACCGTCAGGGAAAGGCACTAATGAAAAGTGGAACTTTTTGAAGGAACAAATACTGGGTGTCCTTGATAGGTATGTCCCTGTCAGGCAGGGAGGAAATGCCAAGTGAGGGAACCATGGTTCACGAAAGAGGTGGAATGTCTTGTGAAAAGGAAGAGGGAAGCTTATGTAGGGATGAGGAAACAAGTTTCAGATGGCTCGATTGAGGGTTACAAGTTAGCAACGAATGAGCTGAAAAAGGGGCTGAGGAGAGCTAGGAGGGGACATGAGAAGTCCTTGGCGGGTCGGATCAAGGAAAACCCCAAGGCTTTTTACTCTTATGTGAGGAATAAAAGAATGACCAGGGTGAGGTTGGGGCCGGTCAAGGACAGTGGTGGGAACTTGTGTATGGAGTCAGTAGAGATAGGCGAGGTGATGAATGAATACTTTTCTTCAGTGTTCACCAAGGAGAGGGGCCATGTTTTTGAGGAAGAGAAGGTGTTACAGGCTAACAGGCTGGAGGAAATAGATGTTCGGAGGGAGGATGTCCTGGCAATTTTGAATAAACTGAAGGTCGATAAGTCCCCTGGGCCTGATGAAATATATCCTAGGATTCTTTGGGAGGCAAGGGATGAGATTGCAGAGCCTTTGGCTTTGATCTTTGGGTCCTCGCTGTCCACGGGGATAGTGCCAGAGGACTGGAGAATGGCGAATGTTGTTCCTCTGTTTAAGAAAGGGAATAGAAATGACCCTGGTAATTATAGACCGGTTAGTCTGACTTCGGTGGTTGGTAAATTGATGGAAAAGGTCCTTAGGGATGGGATTTACGACCATTTAGAAAGATGCGGATTAATCCGGGATAGTCAGCACGGATTTGTGAAGGGCAAGTCGTGCCTCACAAATTTGATTGAATTTTTTGAGGAGGTAACTAAGTGTGTTGATGAAGGTAGGGCAGTTGATGTCATATACATGGAATTTAGTAAGGCGTTTGATAAGGTCCCCCATGGTCGGCTTATGATGAAAGTGAGGAGGTGTGGGATAGAGGGAAAGTTGGCCAATTGGATAGGTAACTGGCTGTCTGATCGAAGACAGAGGGTGGTGGTGGATGGAAAATTTTCGGATTGGAGGCAGGTTGCTAGCGGAGTGCCACAGGGATCAGTGCTTGGTCCTCTGCTCTTTGTGATTTTTATTAATGACTTAGAGGAGGGGGCTGAAGGGTGGATCAGTAAATTTGCTGATGACACCAAGATTGGTGGAGTAGTGGATGAGGTGGAGGGGTGTTGTAGGCTGCAAAGAGACATAGATAGGATGCAAAGCTGGGCTGAAAAATGGCAAATGAAGTTTAACCCTGATAAATGTGAGGTGATTCATTTTGGTCGGACAAATTTAAATGTGGATTACAGGGTCAAAGGTAGGGTTCTGAAGACTGTGGAGGAACAGAGAGATCTTGGGGTCCATATCCACAGATCTCTAAAGGTTGCCACTCAAGTGGATAGAGCTGTGAAGAAGGCCTATAGTGTGTTAGCTTTTATTAACAGGGGGTTGGTGTTTAAGAGCCGTGGGGTTATGCTGCAACTGTACAGGACCTTGGTGAGACCACATTTGGAATATCGTGTACAGTTCTGGTCACCTCACTATAAGAAGGATGTGGAAGCGCTGGAAAGAGTGCAGAGGAGATTTACCAGGATGCTGCCTGGTTTGGAGGGTAGGTCTTATGAGGAAAGGTTGAGGGAGCTGGGGCTGTTCTCTCTGGAGCGGAGGAGGCCGAGGGGAGACTTGATAGAGGTTTATAAAATGATGAAGGAGATAGATAGAGTGAATGTTCAAAGACTATTTCCTCGGGTGGATGGAGCTATTACAAGGAGGCATAACTATAGGGTTCGTGGTGGGAGATATAGGAAGGATATCAGAGGTAGGTTCTTTACGCAGAGAGTGGTTGGGGTGTGGAATGGACTGCCTGCAGTGATAGTGGAGTCAGACACTTTAGGAACATTTAAGCGGTTATTGGATAGGCACATGGAGCACACCAGGATGATAGGGAGTGGGATAGCTTGATCTTGGTTTCAGATAAAGCTCGGCACAACATCGTGGGCCGAAGGGCCTGTTCTGTGCTGTACTGTTCTATGTTCTGTGTTCTCGCCACACAAAACATCAAGTGGGGCGGGGGAATATTTCCACTCTTTGTTCTTTGTCTTTTCTCTGAAAGCCGTCCACCCATTCTGGTTGTTGCGAACATTACCCTCGAATGGCATGTTGCAGCACACCAGGTAGAACTACGGACGTTAGACCCCCCCCCCCCCCCAAACCAGCATAAACAGAATGCAGGTGTGTGGTGAACCATCGTTGGTTACCACTTTGGGGTTATTCTAATGTTGCTGTTGGGTTAGGGTATTGACACTGTGGGGTTGTTATAATGTTGTTGTTGGGCTAGGGTGTTTACACTGTGGGATTAATATACCTGTGGTGGATGCTGTTATGGCACATCCCAGTCGGGCCCCGCCTCCTGGGAGAGGTATAAGACCCTCTGCTCAGGCGGGACCCCTCCAGTCTGGAATGGTGTACTCGTGTTTAGATAGTTCCATTGTTTGTCAATAAAAGCCTTCAATAGCTGAAGCCTTGTACCTCGTGCTTGATTGTCGCGCATCAATTTTATTGACAAACCCGAAACTCTCGACAGAACTGAGAGTATGAAGCAAATGCTGAAACCAGAGCGTCTGACGCTGGACCCACGTGCGGTCGGCGCCTCTAACACCTTCGACCACTGGCTGAAGTATTTCGAGGACTACCTGGCAGCCTCTGCAGCAGTTACTACGGATAACGACAGACTCCAGGTCCTCCATGCGAGGGTAAGCGACACTGTCTACCTCGCGATTCGTGCGGCCACCACTTACCCGAGGGCCCTCGAGCTCTTGAAAAAGCGATACACGAGACCACCCAACGAGATCCACGCTCGTTACCTCCTCGCTACACGACGTCGGCAGTCGGGCGAAACCATGGAGGACTACGCCAATGAGCTCTTGCAGCTTGCCAGGGGCTGCGACTGCAAAGCTGTGTCGGCTGAGCAGTACATGTACGACCTCGCCCGAGATGCGTTTGTGGCAGGGGTAGGGTCTTCGTACATCCGGCTCAAGCTATTGGAGAAAGGGAATCTCAACCTGACCCAAGCGATGGAGATGGCCGAGATGCTGGAGGCGGCGTTGAAAAGCTTGGCCCTGTACCCAGAGGACCACGTGGAGACAACGTGGCAGGAGCAGTCACAAATCCCTCCTCGCCCCACGGGCTCGCGCTCCCATATCGACCCGACGACGGCGGCAGCTCCAGGTGGCCCGCGGTGCTATTTTTGCGGAGGAGCCAAGCATCCACGGCAACAGTGTCCAGCTAAAACGGCGATCTGCAACCAGTGCGGTAAAAAGGGGCACTACGCGAAAGTCTGCAAATCGAAGCCCAAGAACGGCAGTGCAGCCTGCGACCCTCCAGAACGGAGATCATCTCCATCGGCGTCGCAGTACCCACGAGGTCCGACCACGTGCGAGCCCAGGACGACGCCATTGTGGCTGGCGGAGGAGGAGGATGACCACCAGGAGTCGCTACGCTCGGCGCCCTCACCCATGTGCGATTCATGGGGGCGGCCATCTTGGTCGACGACGACCAGGAGCGACCAGCAGGGGTCCTCAGTATCAACCTCGGCAGCCTGCAGTGACGTCCAAGGGCCAACAGTGGCGTCGATCACCCTGGACCAGGCTAAGCATCACAGGCTTGACTGTTCAATGATGAACATTAAGGTAAATGGTCGTACTGTGTATTGTCTGTTTGACAGCGGGAGCACTGAGAGTTTTATTCACCCTGACACTGCAAAGAGGTGTGGACTCCGGGTTCTACCTGCCAAACAGACAATTTCTATGGCATCACGGTCCCGGTCTGTACTGATCCAAGGACGATGTGTGGTAACTCTGGAGGTGCAGGGCACAATTTACGAGCGATACAGGCTCCTTGTGTTGCTGCATCTTTGCGCGCCAATTCTCCTCGGACTAAACTTTATGGTCCACATGAAGAGTGTGATCCTACAGTACGGTGGGCCACTCCCTTCGCTGGCAGTAGGGAATCAGCCGCAGCCTCCAAATCGCCCAAAGCACCCCGCATGCAATCTTTCCACACTAAAGATCACCACACCCTCTTTATTTAAGAATCTGGTACCAGGCTGCAAGCCCATCGCTACTAAAAGTAGGCGTTACAGCGCTGAAGACCGGATCTTCATCAGATCTGAGGTTCAGCGGCTCCTCAAAGAAGGGATCATACAGTCCAGCGTTAGTCCGTGGAGAGCACAGGTCGTGGTGGTTAAGAGCGGGAACAAACCCCGGATGGTCATCGACTACAGTCAGACCATTAATCGTTATACGCAGCTGGATGCGTATCCTCTCCCGCGCATATCTGATATGGTCAATCAGATTGCGCAGTACCGGGTGTTCTCCACCATAGACCTTAAGTCCGCCTACCACCAACTCCCCATCCGCCCAGAGGACCGACAATACACGGCTTTTGAGGCGGATGGTCGTCTGTATCAGTTTCTTAGGGTTCCATTTGGTGTCACCAATGGGGTCTCGGTCTTCCAGCGTGCTATGGACCGAATGGTGGACCAGAATGGGCTGCGGGCTACCTTCCCGTACCTGGATAATGTCACCATCTGCGGCCATGACCAGCAGGACCATGACACAAACCTCCAGAACTTTTTGCGCACTGCGTCTCGCCTGAACCTGACCTACAACAGGGAGAAGTGTGTATTCCGTACGCGCAGGTTAGCTATCCTGGGATACGTGGTGGAAAACGGGGTCATTGGCCCTGATCCAGACCGTATGCGCCCCCTGACTGAACTTCCCTTGCCCGCTAGCGCAAAAGCACTGAGGAGATGCCTCGACTTCTTCTCTTATTATGCGCAGTGGGTCCCCAACTACGCGGACAAAGCCCGTCCGCTCATCAAGTCCACGACTTTCCCGCTCACGCCAGAGGCCCAATTGGCCTTCAAGGCTTTGAAAAGCGACATTGCGAAAGCCACGATGCACGCGGTGGATGAATCCATCCCTTTTCAGGTGGAAAGTGATGCATCGGATTTCGCCCTGGCCGCCACACTAAACCAGGCAGGCAGGCCCGTCGCGTTTTTTTCCCGCACCCTTCAAGGTCCCGAAATTCGGCATTCAGCGGTGGAGAAGGAGGCCCAGGCTATTGTGGAGGCCATCAGACACTGGCGCCATTACCTGGCGGGGAAGCGGTTCACCCTGATCACGGATCAGCGATCCGTGGCGTTTATGTTCAGTAATACGCAGAGGGGCAAGATCAAGAATGACAAGATCTTGCAGTGGAGAATTGAGCTCTCCACCTATAATTACGATATTATGTATCATCCAGGGAAACTCAATGAGCCCTCGGATGCCCTCTCGCGCAGAACATGCGCTACCATGCAGGAGGACCGCTTGAACGCCCTCCATAATGACCTGTGCCATCCTGGGGTCACTCGGCTCTACCACTTCATCAAAGCCCGCAACCTGCCCTACTCGGTGGAGGATGTCAGGTCAGTAACAAGAAGCTGTCGGATTTGCGCGGAATGCAAACCGCACTTTTACCGACCTGACCGGGCACAATTGGTCAAGGCCACTCGCCCCTTCGAGAGGCTGAGTGTGGATTTTAAGGGCCCCCTTCCCTCAACGGACCGGAACGTGTACTTTCTCAACATCATAGATGAGTACTCCCGGTTCCCGTTTGTTGTCCCCTGTGCGGACACGTCGACTGCCACGGTGATCAAGGTATTCCGTGATCTTTTTACCCTGTTTGGGTACCCCTGCTATATACATTGCGACAGGGGCTCGTCGTTCATGAGTAACGACTTGAGGCAATTCCTGCTCTCATACGGGATTGCCTCTAGTAGAACCACGAGTTACAACCCTAGGGGCAACGGACAGGTGGAGAGAGAGAATGCTACAGTCTGGAAGGCTGTCCTATTGGCGCTGAAGTCCAAAGGCCTTCCAGTCTCCCATTGGCAGGAGGTCCTTCCAAATGCGCTCCACTCCATTCGCTCCCTCCTGTGTACGGCAACCAATGCTACTCCCCACGAGAGGATGTTCTCATTCCCTCGGAAGTCGTCCTCGGGGATATCTTTACCAGCCTGGTTGACGTACCCAGGACCCGTCCTTCTGCGGCGACATGTAAGGGCCCGCAAGTCCGACCCCTTGGTCGAACCGGTCCAACTCCTCCACGCCAACCCTCAGTATGCCTATGTGGCATATCCTGACGGGCGAGAGGACACAGTCTCGATTCGAGACCTGGCGCCCGCAGGGGACGTAGCAACTCCTGTCGCTCCCATACCCCCTGTCACGAATCCCCTATCTCTTATTTCTTCCCCGGACGTGGCGCGGTCAGCACCGGGACCAGTGCATAACAGTTATACTCCCATGTACAGCTTGCCTGAGACTCTGAGATCGGCGCCACCACAGACGGTACCGGGATCCCCTGCACCACCGCTTCACCAGGGTCAACCGGCCCGTGAGTCCTCGAGGGGACAGCTGGACGCTGTTTTGGAGAGAACGCCACCGCAAGCACCTGCTCCGGTGTCACAACCGGTGTTGAGGAGGTCACAGCGTCGGTGCGGTCCTCCAGACCGTCTGGACTTGTAGACTTTGTATATATGTAGTCTGTTTTCGCACCCCGCCGGCCTTTGTTTTCAAAGGAGGGGTGAATGTGGTGAACCATCGTTGGTTACCACTGTGGGGTTATTCTAATGTTGCTGTTCGGTTAGGGTATTGACACTGTGGGGTTGTTATAATGTTGTTGTTAGGCTAGGGTGTTTACACTGTGGGATTAATATACCTGTGGTGGATGCTGTTATGGCACATCCCAGTCGGGCCCCGCCTCCTGGGAGAGGTATAAGACCCTCTGCTCAGGCGGGACCCCTCCAGTCTGGATTGGTGTACTCGTGTTTAGATAGTTCCATTGTTTGTCAATAAAAGCCTTCAATTGCTGAAGCCTTGTACCTCGTGCTTGATTGTCGCGCATCAAGGTGTGGGTGTTCTCCCTGACTCTGAACGTCATGCAAACCATGGGTCATGGGTCAAGGTGTTGCATCTCCGTCTCTGGTCACAGCAAATAACACCCTGCTGGAAGCGGCTGGCAAATTCAGCTACTTTGGGTCCACAGGTGACAAGACAATCTGTCCCTTAATGCAGAACTTGATGCACGCAAAGGAAAAGACAGTTACCACCTTTGGCCAACTCGTGAAACATGCGTAGAATAGCATCAAGCTGATCCTCAGGATCAAACTGGTTTATAAGGCCTGTGTTCTCAGCATCTTGCTGTGTAGTTGTGAAAAATGGATGCCCTACGGCTGCAGAAACAGTAAGTAGTCTCACAACACCAGGTTAAAGTCCAATAGGTTTATTTGGCAGCATGAGCTTTCGGAGCGCCGCTCCTTCATCAGGTGAGTGCAAGATTTGTTTCACAAACAGGGCATATATAGACACAAACTCAATTACAAAATAATGGTTGGAATGCGAGTCTTTACAGGTAGTCAAGTCTTTACAAGTACAGACAGTGTGAGTGGAGAGAGGGTTAATCACAGGTTAAAAAGGTGTGAATTGTCTCTAGCCAGGACAGTTAGTGAGCTTTTGCAAGCCCAGGCAAGTCGTGGAGGTTACAGATAGTGTGACATGAATCCAGGATCCCAGTTGAGGCTGTCTTCGTGTGCGGAACTTGGCTATCAGTTTCTGCTCAGCGATCCTGCGTTGGCGTGTGTCGTGAAGGCCGTCTTGGAGAATGCTTACCCGAAGATCAGAGACTGAATATCCTTGACTGCTCAAGTGTTCCCCGTCAGGAAGGGAACACTCCTGCCTGGTGATTGTTGAGCTCGTGCTACCAAATAAACCTGTTGGACTTTAACCTGATGTTGTGAGACTATTTACTGTGCCCACCCCAGTCCAATGTCAGCAACTCCACGTTATGGCTGCAGAAAGATTGAGGAATAATGCACCAGTCACGGATGTAATTTGTGACTTTGATTAAGGCCCTGTTATTACTGTGGCAGGACGGAAACCTACTTGGAAAAGGTAAAGCAAGAAAGAATAACCCACTTACTCTGCTGGGGTGAAAGAAAATTTTAAGGACAGATTTTATTCAGAGTGCATTCTTGAATTAAAATTAGAAAATTCAAATAAACATAACAGTCATCCATTATATTGCACTTTGTGTAATGTATGCCAATTGCCTTCTAACACCTTTTGCTTCCTCATAGAAGTATTTTCATTATCCTGAAATTTAGAAAGTATTCTGGCACAAATTCATCCAATTATATTTTTGCAACAAAATGTTTCCATTGTTGATCTAGGGTGGAAATTCTAAAAAGAAAATTTTGTCAAATTTAAGTTTTATGCAAGCTAATAATGCAGCGTAACAGGGCTTTTCCCAATAACACGTTCATTTAATTCTGCATTCTTTAAAGAAAATTCCAGAACTATGAGGTTTTTTTTAAGGCACTGAGAAAATGAAATCCAAGCTAGTTGCTGCCTCACGACTTTAAGTTATTAGCAGCATAGGAAATAATTCCCAACTGCGTGTCTGCAGATAAATATACTCAATAGGTCGTGCTGGGTGAAACTGCAGAGAAAGAGCGTGTGTGTGCCTGAGAGAGACTGTGTGGGTGTGAGTGTGTGTGGATGAACAGAGTCTGTGGGCGTTGGCAAGCGTGCTTCGGGGAACAAATGCCATGAATTCAAGATTTTATGTAACATACAAAATTAAAGTTTTTGCTCGTGCAGAGAAATGGATTGTGTGAAGACGTATTTATTTATTTTTCACCAGCATCTGGTACACTCTCTCAACTGTTTTAATTATTCAAGTCTCTAATAACTTCAGCCACTGTAAACTATGTCTACTTTTATTAATATTAAAGATCTACAAAATGATAAAGGAGTAGCTCTGCTAACTGTGAACATATTCCAAATAATACCATGTACCAAAATATATGGTTAGATCAGTGAAATTATTGAGTGATTTGTACCATTTATGATTTCTTGAATTTGCACCATCTGAATTTGATTTTTATAGCTTGGAAGTGGCACTACCAATTTTTTTTCTGGCTAGAGTTTCGTGTCCATTAAAGTGACACATGCCCATGCGTAGGAGCTAGAACGTTTAGTACTTTTGGTACCCAGTATGCACATAAAGCATTGCCTGGCCCCAGAGCACAAGCCACATTTAGACATAGCTTTATCTCCTCTCTTCCAGTGCCTCTTAAGTTCAGAGTGTGCTCTCTGTTTTCCGCTTTTGTAACCATTTTGCAGCAGTACCACTGGGAAAATAGTGCAGATGTGCAGCCGTACAAGTTTATCAGCGCACCGGGTGACTTCTGGGGTGTTGGAGCTGGAGAAAACCTGTTTCTGTCTGCTTGCAGGCCACGTTGATGACGTGAAGCAGAACCCTGCAAACTTAAATACATGCATAGATCTCAGTTAATTCAAGAGAAAATGAAAATGTTGGGCTTCCTCAGCAATGCTTATCCAATGTTAAAACTCAATTTGATACTAAATGACTGTGCTGTACAGGATGATTTGCTGCATTTCAAGTGATTAAAAATATCCGCACTTAGGGATCTGTTTGACGTTTTGCTCGTCCCTTTAAAATTTTTCTTCCTGCAGCTTTAGTGTCTTGGCTCGGATAGAGTCCATATTGCACAGCCAGAAATGGTATTGTAGGGAAAATGTTTCACAGATCACATAGCTGCAAATCATTGCATTGAGATGATTGGCCACAGCATCTGAAACTTTGCGGTTAAAAATACTGTCATGTTAATCTAAATTCTCTGGATAGTGGGTGAACCAGTACTTCCTAACTTTGATAATAGAAAAAGTTCAACAGGAAGTCGGGAGAGCTAGTTCTCCATTAGCATGATGCTCAATTCACCAGATTGTTAAAATGAAGCATTTTCTAATTACAGAACCTTAAAATAACTTGTGTGGCAGATTGTTGACCTGTCTTGATTTTTGAAGGGAGTGGTTGCAGAACCTTTTTTGACGTTCACTTTGAGCCACTGTTTGAGGAAATCCCCTTGCTGAGCGCAAGTGGGACTGTCTACTCCCAATCTCTCAATGATTCCCATTTCAAATTTTCACCTTCAAGGACTTGCCAATTCACGGGGCTAAATTCAGTAACTTTAGATTGAACTACTGGACAATGCTATTTTATGTTGCATTCCTACTTGTAAGGGCTGACTTCCAGTGTTTGCCCCCTGCACCCTGCTAGAAAAATACCTGGTGAAAGCCGAACAGAAAACATGGCATTTAATGGATCACAATTTCACAAGAGCTGTTTTTCTCTAGCTGTAGTAACTTGCTTTTGAACTAATTAATTAATTTTGATTTTGATCAACTTGTCAGAATTTTGATTTATTAAGAATAGGATTGAAACTTGGTTGCCATTGTCCCAAGAACATATTTCTTGGTGTTCTTATTCTCTAAACAAATTTCTATTGACTGTAATTGTTCCGTGGCTTAACAACTGGAACTGTCTCACATTGGGAAAGTACTCTTAGTTAGCTGTCTAAAACTACTTTGGAGGACTTTAAAAATACCAGTAGATCCAGAAGCGTATCCTGTTCCCAACTCGCAAATTCTGCAGATAGCTTGGCAACCGGCTGGGGACTTCCTTGACACCTTACTGAACAACTAAGTGGGAAGGGGAAGTATGTCAGTGCACACAGTTACGTATTCCCGACCCTGATGTTGGTTTTCGTTGAGCTCAAATGTGTTTTTCCTCTTTTACTTATATAGATCACGTACAAGCTGATTTTTACAATTGGCTTATTTACAGGACCTGCCTTACTTACCTGAGTAATAAGCTGTGTTTCATTCTGATTTGGTTGATTGGGCCAGTACTTGTCAGACACGTAATGTGCTGACGACTAAAACTGCAGTAAGCCACCTAAATCAATGGTCAGCTGCACTGAAAATGGAACGAATAGAAATCTGTGTGGTTAACAGTACCATTTCATGTTAACTTATTTTTGTTGGCCCTTCATTATTTTGTTTTAGCTCCTGTCATTCATGCTCTTGCATTCTGTATTCCTGAGCTGTTAACCTGTCAGTCAGAATTGGCTGGGTGAATTTGATGACAATTGGTAGTATTTATTTCATTTGATTTGTTTTTAATGGCGATGTTAATTCTTCTGTTAGTTGCGTGTACACGTCTGCAATAGTTTCCTATTTTTTGCCCCACATGTACAGTAGTTAGGCTGTTATATGTGCCCCATTCAGAGAAATGGCTTCAAAATGACCTTTAAATCAGTGACCAAAATTCTTACTGATTGGCACTTTGTCAAACGGAATTAGTTTTTGATTTTGATGCCCTTGCATCTACACACTCTACACACCGGTTTGATTTTGGTTTATTGCGGTTCTCCGCAATGGGTGAAAATATTGTTACTATCTGACACCACAACTGCTGTCTTCCTAAAGTTGTTGATGGCGACTTATAAGTGAAATTGGTCCACTTAATCAGGAGTGAGCACCTGAACTTTGTAAATTTGCTAATTTGGAATACTGGGGTTGATTCAACAACTGTGTGGGCGGCATGGTGGCACAGTGGTTAGCACCGTGGTTAGGTTCAATTCCCAGCTTGGGTCACTATTTGTCCGGAGTCTGCACGTTCTCCCAGTGTCTGCGTGGATTTCCTCTGGGTGCTCCGGTTTCCTCCCACAGTCCAAAAGACGTGCTGGTTAGGTGAATTGGCCATGGTAAATTCTTCCTCAGTGTACCCGAACAGGCGCCGGAGTGTGGTGACTAGAGGATTTTCACAGTAACGTCATTGCAGTGTTAATGTAAGCCTACTTGTGACACTAATAAATAAACTTTAAACAAATCAGAGTGTGAATACACTATTGCACAATGGTCGGTGCAGCACACAACTCCGCTTTAGACCCATGAACCATCTCGCTTACCTCGCTGCCCTTATGAGGATTTTTGTTTTAAACAATGTCCTTTGAAACCACTCCGTATATAGGGCAGAAATGAAGTTTAAAAAGTCAAAAGCAGAAACTCACCCTACATGTTATAAAGACTTGTCTGAAACTTTGAAAATCTTAATGGCCTTTGAGCACTGAGTACAGCTTGGACAGTTGTGGAAGATGGCAATGCAGAACACAGTGAGCAAAATATAAATTTGACTAATGTTAGCATTGCAGTTGTCCAAGAATAATTTTGGTACGTGTGTTTGTAGAGCGGCGGGCGGGGGGGGGGGGGGGGGGGGCGTATGGCTATCTCTCACTTTCTTACAAAGCAGATGCAAACTGCAGGTGTCTGAAACTGAATCTGAGAGATTCCCACATTAAAAAGTGAAGTCAAGCAATTGATAATTCGGCCAATGCCGTGATTTCAGAAGGAAATATGCTTTTACGTGCATTAGGCAAACTTGTAATGCGAAAGTCAATCCTTGTTAGACCCTTAAATAAATAAAGCACATTCGTAAGACATTGCCTTTTTAATTTTATGCAAGAGGTAGCTGTTGCAGGCATTTTCCTGGAATTCCTTTGACCAAACTATCATTAATATTTTGTTACATCTGTCTGGAATGAATAAGCAGTTTCATTTAGCATGTCAAAAAATAAAATAGAGTGAGATTGGCAAAACTCTGCAGTCAGTTTGTAGCCAGTAAGGGGAGTTCCAGGAATACGATAAAATGATTGTACTTCAGTTGCTGCTTGTTTCCCAATGGAACTGGTAGTTCACTCATAAAAATCACTCGACTAATGAAAATGCTGCAGACCTTGGCAAACATGAAGCTATATTACTCTGTGTGCAAGCATAATGAGGCTCCCCATTCTTTGCCAGCCCCTGAATTACCTTTTCGAATCTAAATTTTCAGAAATTAATCAAGGAAACTAAATTTCTGCAATTGATCACATGATCTGAAAACGGACTGTTAACAGATTTACTAAAAAATGCCAATTTTATACATTTAGAGCGAAGAGTGTTTGAAAATCATGATGTTACCAAACAGAAATTAGTTAAAACGAAATTGTCATTACCACTAAGAATGTTCAGTTTCTAACACCAGGACACGTGTCATCGCAAGCAATTGATAGAAGTCACTGAGACTACGTCCTGTAGGGGTGGCACGGTGGCACAGTGGTTAGCACTGTTGCCTCACGGCTCCAGGGACCCGAGTTCGATTCCTGGCTTGGGTCACTGTGTGGAGTCTACACGTTCTCGCCATGTCTGCATGGGTTTCCCCCGGGTGCTCCAGTTTCCTCCCAAAGTCTGCAAGATGTGCTGGTTAGGTATATTGGCCATGCTAAATTCTCCCGCAGTGTACCCAAACAGGCACCAGAATGTGGCAACAAGGGGATTTTCACAGTAACTTCATTGCAGTGTTAATGTATGCTGACTTATGACACTAATAAATAAAAATAAACTATTTAAATTTTAGTACCAAAAAACACTGCATGGCTTTAATGCAAATTGACAATTATCAACTTGCCAATTTTAATTTTAATCTCCATTTAATTCAACTGTGTTTACACGTTGCAGCTGTGTATGAAAAAAAAATCTATGATGGTGACTGTTTTCAGAGGTTCATTGCAGTGAAGTTTTCTGCAGGTGTCGGTTTATTTATGTAACAATTTGCATGTTTATGGAAACTAAGCAAAACTTAATTACAGCAGCCGGAATTTTAAAGAAAACTTGACAGTCCTGATGCATTCAATTTGGAACCCTGGTTAACAAAATGCAGTCCCATCAGAGGCGGGTTTATAGTTCCTGAGGCCCTGATCTTGACCTCGTTTCCAGGGCCCCCCTACCCTGGGATCAGAAGGATGAAGCCTCGTCCATACGCACATTATTGTTTCTTCCCCACCCCTCGTGCACACACTCTGCTTCTTTCCCACCCCCTGCGCGCACTCTCCTCCTCCTCCCCTTCTCTCACCAGCCTCACGTTTCACTCCACCCCTCATGCACACTTTCTTCCCCTAACCCCCTCACATTTGCTCTTCCCCCACATCTTTCGCACTCATTCTACCCTACCCCAACACTCACCACCACCAAAAGATTTTGAGCTGCAGGAGCTCTGAGAAAATATGTTGGTCCTATGTGTGGATGGCACTGTGGTGCAGTGGTTAGCAATGCTGCCTCACAGTGGCAGGGAACCAGATTCAATTCCAGCTTTGGGTGCGGAGTTTGCACATTCTCCCTGTGACTGCGTGGGTTTCCTCCGGGAGCTCCGGCTTCCTCCCCCAGTCCAAAGATGTTTGGTTAGGTTGATTGGCCATGCTAAATTGCCCCTTAGTGTCGGGGGGACTAGTGGGCTAAATACCTGGGATTGGTGGTGGTGCAGGCTCAATGGACCGAATGGCCTCCGTCAGCACTGTAGGGATTCACTAGTTGTACTTAATTTCTCTATTTTATTATTGTTTTCCTATGTATTAAAGCATTTGAGTCCCCAGATATCAGTAAAACTATGTTTTTAAGTGAAAAATATTAGTGCCGGTTGGCATTTTATTTGAAACCATGAATCATTGAATCATTATACAACAGTTTAATTATGTAATTCAAGCCTATTGAAAACATGAATTATAGAACTTTATCAACAAGATATGGAACAAAACTGATGGCTGAACAAGCTCAAGGGGCTGAATGGCCTACTCTTCCTCTATTCCCATCTAGACATTAATGAATGAGGCTTGGCACATGTGTGCAAGCGTTCATGCATCAAGCACTTTCTTCAGTCAAATCAAAGTAGTCCAGACCTCGGAGCTATTCATCAGCCCAAGTAATATCTTGCATAGTAACTCTGCGACTTTCTACAGCATTTGAGGTTAAAGGTCATCAAGTCCAGCAATCTGATCCAACATCAGTCTCTCAAACAAAGCTAAGGCCATTTATACATTTACATCAACCACCGCCCCTTAACATTCAATGGTGTAACCGTCACTGAATTCCCCCACCGTCAACATCCTTGGGGTTACCATTGACCAGAAACTCAACTGGACTCACCACATAAACACAGTGGCTAAAAGAGCAGGTCAGAAGCTAGGAATACTGTGGCGAGTAACTCACCTCCTGACCCCCCAAAGCCTATCCACCATTTACAAGCCACAAGCCAAGAGTGTGATGGAATACTCCCCACTTGCCTGAATGGGTGCACCTCCAACAACACTCACGAAGTTTGACACCATCCAGGACAAAGCAGCTCGCTTGATTGGCACCACATCTACAAGCATTCAATCCCTCCACCACCGACGCTCAGTAGCAGCAGTGTGTACTATCTACAAGATGCACTGCAGCAATTCACCAAAGATCCTTAGACAGCACCTTCCAAACCCATAACCACTTCCATCTAGAAGGACAAGGGCAGCAGATAAATGGGAACACCACCACCTGCAAGTTCCCCTCCAAGCCACTCACCATCCTGACTTGGAAATATATTGTAGTTCCTTCGCAGTTGCTGGGTCAAAATCCTCGGATTCCCACCCTAACGGCATTGTGGGTCAACCCACAGAACATGGACTGCAGCGATTCAAGAAGGCAGCTCACCACCATCTTCTCAAGGGCAACTAGGGATGGGCAATAAATGCTGGCCAGCCAGTGACACCCATGTCCCAAGAATGAATTTTAAAAAAATTCAAGGAGCCAATACCAAAAACATTTATGTCTACCTCTATCATCTTCAATTGAGAAAATGAGTACAAAACATATCTATTTACATTCAATCCTACTCAATTCTAACCACCATGCTGAATCTTTTAAAGGACCTTTGTGGATATTCTGGCCACTAACAGAACTTTTAAAGCTTTACCATTGTTTCTTTCCAATGCATTTCTGGCATTCAGTTGTGGCTTTAGTTACTTTCAGCTGTTTCTGATACCTATTCATGCAATCTTGCCAATGTTTTATATTTTGTGGAATGTTTATTTTTGAGGCTACTTTTTGACTATTTATGTAAATCTCTTTATTTTTCTTCTCTAACTTATGGGATGGCACGGTGGTTAGCACTGCTGCATCACAGCGCCAGGGTCCCGGGCTCGATTCCCAGCTTGGGTCACGCTCTGTGTGGAATTTGCATGTTCTCCCCATGTCTGCGTGAGTTTCCTCCGGGTGCTCCGGTTTCCTCCCACTGTCCAAAGATGTGCGGGTTAAGTGAATTAGCCATGCTAAATTGCCCCTTGATGCCAGGGGGATTAGCTAGGGTAAATGCATGGGGTTAGGGCCTGGGTGGGACTGTGGTCAGTGCAGACTCGATGGGCCAAATGGCCTCCTTCTGCACTGTAGATTCTATGATTTCCATCAAGTAGCACATCCCAACTCGATGGCTTCTTTATGCCTGAAAACTGAACCCATGCTTACAGCAGGTACCAGGTTGGCTGCAGCAATAATTTTCTCAACCAAATGAAATATGATCCATTAACTGTTGATATGAATTGAGGGGTTGTTAGAGCATGGAATGTTTCCACCAGAAACAAAGGTAGGAACAGACTGCATCTCACGTTTCATATCTGAAGTTAAAAAAAGTATGGGAAATAGGATGACATGAATAGTTCTTTGAGAGTTGTGCAGTGACAATGATGGTTCAAATAGCTCCCAATTGTGCTGTGAAATCCAGATGGAAATCGGATATCATCTCCGAGTACTGCTACTGATTAAATCCATTACCTCCCAACATGTTGAACAGGAAGGGTAATTCTTGCCTGCACACTCAACTATCTTTTTCCTGCTACACTACCTATTGATTAAGGTAACGCACCAATTATCATTGCTTCATAATATACATAGCTAATTTTAGGTGTTGTGGTTATGCTTCCAATAGGATAAATGAATGATTGACAAAACTGCTGGGGGTCTAAAAAAAACCTCAAAGACCCATATGATGTAGGAGCAGAAGTTGATCATACAGCCCATCGCGTCTACTCGCCATTCAATGAGATAATGACTGATCTGAGACGATAATCTTCAACTCCACTCTCCCGTCTTATTCCTATTACCCTCCTTTACTGATTAAAAATCTGTCTAACTCCGCCTCGGACATACTTAATGACCCAGCCTCTGCAGTAAAGAATTCCACAGATTCACTACCCTCTGAGTGATGAAATTTCTCCTAATCGCTGTCTTATGGGGCAATCTACAACAAGAGTCATTGTTTAGAGATGAGGAGAAACGACTACTCTCAAAAGTCATGAATCTGTGGAATTCACTCCCCTGGAGTATAGTGGATGCTGGAATATTGAGGAGATAGACAGATTTTTAATCAGTAATGGGTTGAAGAATTATGGAGAATGAGCATGAAAGTGGAGTTGGGGCGAAGGTGAGATCAGGCATGATTGTATTGAATGGCAGAGCAGGTTCCAGGGGCTGAATTGCCCACTCCTGTTCCTAGTTATGTTTTTTCTTATGTTCCTAAATGGGCAACCCCTTACTCCGAGATCATGCCCTTCAGTCCGAGACACTCCCACAAGGAGAAGCAACCTCTCAACATCCCCTGTCAAACCCCTGAGAATTCAATACATTTCAATAAATTTGCTTCTCATTCTTCTAAACTCCAATGAGTACAGGCCCAACCAACTTGACCTCCCCTCATAAGAAAATCCTTCCATTCCTGGGATCAACCTAGTGACCCTTCTCTGGAATGCCTCCAATGCCAAGGTCCTGAGACCATGAAATCATAGAGTTCTTACAGTGCCATTCGGCCCATCGAGCCTGTACCGACAACAATCCTACCCAAGCCCTATCCCTGTAACCCAACACATTTACCCTGCTAGTCCCCCTAACACTATGGGGCAATTTACCATGGTCCACCAACCTAACCTGCACATCTTTGGACTGTGGGAGGAAATTGGAGCACTCGGAGGAAACCCACACAGACACTGGATGAACGTGCAAACTCCACACTTTTTAAGTTTCTTTAATAGTCTCACAAGTAGGCTTACATTAACACTGCAATGAAGTTACTATGAAAATCCCCTAGTTGCCACACTTGTTCGGGTACACCGAGGGAAAATTTAGCATAGCCAATGCACCTAACCAGCACATCTTTTGGACTGTGGGAGGGAACCAGAACACCCGGAGGAAACCCATGCAGATGAGGGGAGAACGTGCAGACTCCGCATGGACAGTGACCCCAGCCAGGAATTGAACCCAGGTTCCTGGCGCTGTGAGGCAGCAGTGCTAACCACTGTGTTAACTGTGCTGCCCACAAGTGTAATTTATTATCTATTTTAAAAAATCAAAGTGAAGACTTCACAATTTTATTTTTGGTCCATGACTTGAGCATTTGCAGTAGAATAAAGCATTGCAAAATACATGGTGTAACACACACCTCCTAAAATAGTGCATCATCTGACTTGTCATGAGTAATATTACAGACTATCCACAAATATTTAAGCATTTCTGTATTGTTTAGCCTAAAAATCTTTAATGGCTTTGTTAAGATTATGTGCATTACAATGCTTAATAGAATTAACTGCAAATACAGTAATGTAACTTAACAGTCTGTGATTAAAAATATTTAATTAGACCACTTCAGATTATTTGTCTTAAAGATTTATTTAAATTGGAGGTTTCTATTTTATGGCAAGTTTTTCATACACCCACCGATGGGTCACATTGTTGGAGTGCAGTCTTAAAATTTAGAATCTTAAAATTTATATTAGTCACAAGTTAAATTATCACACCCGAAGCTAGGAATTAATATTAGATTTGCATTTCATATTTAATGTTCTGTGGCGATATTTGTAATTCTATGCATGTTAGATATTTGAAAAAGGGACTGCTTCGTTAACATCTTAATTCTGCATCATCCACACACTGGTGTATAATCTGTCTTGTTGTTGGGGAACCTCATGTCAGCATGCGCATGAAAATATCATGCTTTACCACGTGCTACCACATGTCCCCTCTTGGCCGGAAAATGTACCATACAAGTTGATTTCCCTTTAGAGTCCAAACAAGGATCTATACGCGACCAATAAATTTAAAGTTCAGGAAATTTCCAAAGTCAATTGCGATTTTGAGCAGGGCATAACTGCAGGCTTCTATTCTGCAGCGGGAAGTAGTGTTACAGCCCCTGGTTGCTGCAGAGAGATGCGTAGTTTTTAAGTCCGTTGTTTCACAGTATCTCTGCATTTAAAATTATTCCCACAGGAGGTACAGTAGTTGTTTAGCTGACATAGCAGTAGTCACTGAACACCTAAAGCAGTTCTGGCACCATTTGGCCTGTCCCCTCCATATCCCTGACATTTCCTTTCATTCTTCAACCCACTACCGCTCCCCCCCCCCCAAACAGCCCCACTGGCTTTTCAATGGCATAAATCCCATCAAACCTCTACCTTCCTTCAGTTCTAGAGAAGTTATATTTGACCGAAATGTTATCTCTGTTTCTCTCTCCACAGATGCTGCCAAACCTGCTGAGTTTCTCCAGCACTTTGTTTTTGTTTCAGATTTCCAGTGTCCGCAATATTTTGCATTTATTACCCTAAAGTAGTTCATTCACTTAGAAATCTTTGATATTTTATATTTCTCTCACATGTAAAATAGGAACATGCATTGGGCATTCGACCCCTCAAGCCTGCTCTGCCATTCAATAAGAATAATTTAGTAAATTATGTTTCAAATTCTACATTCTCATCCACCATCCCTTGCCCAACAAGAATCTACCTCCGCCTTAAAAATATTCAATGACCATTGCCTTCTGAAGCAGAGAGTTCAAGAGTTGCCCAACCCTCTGAGAGAAAAGAATTCTCTTCGTCTCTGTCCTAAGAGGGCAACTCCTAATTTTAAAACAGTGGCCCCCTAGTTTGGACTCACCTGCAAGAGGAAACATGCTTTCCACATCCACTTTGTCAAGACCATTCAGGATCTTGTATACTTCAGTTAAGTCAGCACTCGGTGAAGAACGGTTGAGGACTCTGGGTCTGTACTCGTTGGAGTTTAGAAGGATGAGGGGGAATCTTATTGAAACTTACAGGATACTGCGAGGCCTGGATAGAGTGGACGTGGAGAAAATGTTTCCACGAGTAGGAAAGACTTGAACCAGAGGGCGAAAGGGACAGTCCTTTAAAACAGAGATGAGGAGGAATTTCTTCAGTCAGAGAGTGGTGAATCTGTGGAACTCTTTGCCGCAGAAGGCTGTGGAGGCCAGGTCATTGAGTGTCTTTAAGACAGAGATAGATAGGTTCTTGATTGATAAGGGGATCAGGGGTTATGGGGGAAAAGGGCAGGAAAATGGGGATGAGAAAAATATCAGCCATGATTGAATGGCGGAGCAGACTCGATGGGCCAAGTGGCCTAATTCTGCACCTATGTCTTATGGTCTTCTAAACTCCAGTGGAAACAAGCCCAGTCTGTTCAATCTTTCCTTATACGACAGCCTGCTTATTCCAGCTATGAATCTAATAAACCTTCTCTGAACGACCTCCCAGTGCACTAGTGCATTTAGATCCTTCCTTAAATTGGGAAACCAGAACTACAGGATTTGAGATATGATCTTCTCAATGCCTTGCATAACAGAAGTGCCTAGCTATAACCTCCTTACTGATTGATTCTAGAACCTTCCCCACAACAGTCATCAAGCTGACTGGTCTATAGTTTCCTCTTTTCTACCTTCTTCCCTTCTTGAATAGAAGGGTGATATTTGTTACTTTCCTATCTGATGGAACCTTTCCACAATCTTGTGGATTTTGGAAAATTAACTCCAACGCACTTACCATCTCTTTTAAGACTCTTTTAAGCCATCTCTTTTAAGACTCTTGGATGAAGTCCATCAGGACCCAGAGACCTGTTAGCCTCCAGCTCCATCAGTTTGCTCAATAGCTTTGCCTAATGATTGAAACTCCCCTCTCCCTTTCGGTTCTTGATTACTATTGCTAGAATATTTTTTGTATCTTCTATACTGAAGACAGAAGCAGAGTCCTTGCCATTTCATCTGTCATTTTCTTATATTTTCTACTATTAGTTCCCATTGTCACACTCTGGGGAACCAACGCTGACTTAAGCTGTTCACATCGGCGGGATCTTCTGCTTCCAGCGACGGTGCGCCTCTGCTGCGGGTTTCACGACAGTGAGGGGTGCGTTCAACAGGACAGGACCAGAAGATCCTGCCACCAGCACACATTGGGCCACCTCTGCCAGCACAAAAGATTGCGTGGAAAATCCCGCCCTCTGTCTCTTCCTTTTTAAATATCTGTAGAAATTCTTGCTATCCGTTTGTACATTTCTAGCTAGCATCCTCTCATACTCTAATTTATTTCTCCTGATTAAATTTTTAGTCATTGCCAAACTTTATAATCTGACTAATCATCAAATGTGCCATTCATCTTTGCACAGTTGTGTGCTTTTTCCTTAAGTTTGAGACTTTCCTTAACATTTAAGCTGAATCTGCCTCTTAGAATTTTTCTTTATCATTGGAATGTACTTATGCTCAGTATGAAGACCACAAGACATAGGAGCAGAATTAGGCCACTCGGCCCATCGAGTCTGCTCTGCCATTCAATCATGGCTGATACTTTTCTCACCCCCATTCTCCTGCCTTTTCCCCATAACCCCTGATCCCCTTTATTAATCAAGATCCTATCTATCTCTATAGTTAGAATCCTATGTATTCGGAAATATCCCCTTAAAAAATCTGCCACTGCGTCTCTATTGATCTATCTGGGTTGCCTCATATCATAGTCCACTTCAGCTCGCTCAACTGCTTGCCCATATCGATGCCCTTGTTTAGGTTTAAAATATTAGTCTTAGACTCTCTCTTCTTGAATGTCTTGCAGTTAGTTTGAGATTTCCTGTTGGAATTCTCTAATGGAAAGCTTCTTGGTTTAAAGGCAGACTGAAAAATGGTTCCCCCCTCATGTGGATTCCACAAGTTCAAAGTCCTTTTTCCAAATGGGGTGCTGTATATGTTGATTCCAATCATCCTGTGTTGTTGGTTGACATCTTCAAGTTAATCCATTAACTTTGGGTGAAAGAAGCCATCATATTACAATGAAAGATTTGACAAGATCCATTCACATCCATCTTATATATAGTGAGTTTCAATACGTTCCTTTTGTCTGGGGTGAACAAATCATCTGGAATTCTCTGGTCTCTGTGTTGATCCATCCTTTAAAAAAAGATGTGTGAATTCCCCGGATGGCCGCGAATGTCCATATTTAATTAGGTATTCGCTTGAGGCAATAGGAATGTATGTAGCTCAAAATGCCAATGGTCTCACAATTTTAATCTATTTTAATAGTCTGTGTCTAGTTTTAAAAGTATTGATTGAAAGTTCATGATATATTAGGACGTGAATAGAAAAACTATTGGCACCAAGGGTATAGAATTCACTCTGATTGAGGAAGCTGGTTTCCACTCTGGTTATTTTGTAGTCTGTGGTGATTAGAAATATACCCGACTTTAGTGCCTGAACCAGATTGATTAAAACAGGACACATCCGAGGTAGACATGCTACAACAAATGATCAATAATATGATAAGTGTGCCCATGGATCTGCTTAGCTGTGATGGACCTAAAAAATCATGCGTCCATGTTGTACCTAGAAGTTTCTCAGGTTCACTGTCACTTGTTTTCACTTGGAGGTGTTCTGTGACCTTTCCTCACCCCTCTGTTTCAAAGTGTATACCCAAAATGGTCAAATGGATCACATGCAGCATCTTTACATCTTTATATTTACATGGACTATCGGCCACCTCCGCTTCATCCTGAAGCACGGCTGTGTGGCAGATACACTGTCCCGCTGTGATTCAGTCAAATGCAAAACAAGTAGAAGCTAATGTTCTTAGGCATATCATTTCAAACAGCCCAGCAGAATGTGTTCTTCCTTGGACTAACTTGTAGTCAACTGGGGATCTGACATGCTCTTTATAGGAAAGGTTATCATTCCTACCTATTGACTATTTAGGGATTTTGGGTCTGATGGCATAAGTTGTCTTTGATTCCTGGGAATGCCACTATTTCAGCTCTCTGTGCCACCGCTCTCCCGGCAGAACCTTCCTTTCCCAATCTGTCGACTGAGCCTCGACTCTGGACCTCTTCGTAGCAAGAGGAGCATACAATATAAAAGGGGAATCCTTACAACATTCACAGTTGACAGTTGTAACAAATGCTGTTCTGACAAGATGCATTGATTGCCTGTTGGCAGGGGAAGTGGACAGTAAACTAGACCATCTGGGGCATCAGTCATTTGGAAAGATGGGTGGTAAGGATAGTTCTGGAATATCAGTGCATTTCTGATCATCTAAATTGTGGCATGTCCTTGTGCATATTTGGGTAGCCTTTTCATCACCCCCTGCAACTTGCTTATTTATCAAATTGTAAATCCCCGAAGCCAAGCAATATCCTCATTTGCTGAATTTAAGGTGATTAGACCATCACTTATTCTGAAGAGGGGACACTCCACAGTAATGTGCAGGATTGTTTGGGTCTCACCCCAAGGGATTTGTACCGAGTCCCCAGTGGATGTCCTGAATCTGAGTCTATAGTTACTCCATCTGCTACCAGTGGATTGTGTTTGCATTTATATATTCACTTGCTGTGAAGCAACTGTACCAGTCTGCTTGTGACTCTTAAATAGTAGTGGAGTGTTGTTTGTGATATTAATACAAGATTCATTTTAAGCTTGTATACCCAATGAATATTTTAAATAGGATTGTAACGACTATCCTAAAGGAAAATATTTTATTTCAGCTGCAGGCTCATGTGAAGACCAGTCATATTTTGATTTTATTTCTTTTGATAAGTTGTGAATAACAACATCAACATTTTCATGCAGAACACAATTCTCAGATGAGGTTCGCAGAATTCTTTTTTCTGATGTTTCACTTATTTTTCTCCTACAGATGACTAGGATGGTATTGCCTGCTATGGTGAAGCGGTGAGTCACTCAACTCATTATTATTTATAAGGGAGAATCCTTCCTTCAAGAATTCATTTAGAATGACTAATGAACCTTGTCTCTCTGTTTAAATGATTGAGTAACAATATATGTATCATAGGAGAATGATTCATCGGCTCAAGGAAGTCTTCCCTTTTTGATATTGTGGCTATTTCTTTCTGGAGGTGAACAAAAAAAAACATTGAGTCATCAGTCTGGCACAACCTAGTTTTCTTAGTAGGTTTTGACATTTTAAAGGCTGTCACTTCAGTGTTTCCCTGGGATAACCTCACCAGCCATAAACACTGGTAAAATAAGTGAATGCAGTGCTGTTTATTCATTGGCCATTTAAAGATGAAGTGTCGGCCAACTGCATGAGCAGTGGAAAAACAACCGAACTCCAGAGAATCCACCACAGAAACAAAACTCCAGATTTATTCCACCTATGAGAGAGCCACAAAACCCATTAGGTCACACGTTACATCGGATGACCATCATCCCGGTACCAAAGAAAAGCCAGGCAGCGTGCCTTAATGACTATCGCCTCAAGAAATGCAACATAGACATCAGTGCCTGGGAGACTCTTGCTCAGAACAGATCTATTTGGAGGAACCTCCTGTTGAAGGGACACAATTCTTTGAGAACACGCGACAACAAGAGGAGGCCTGAGAAAGGAATGCCAGCTATCTTGATCCCGAGGACCAATTCTACCTCCCTGAAACACCTGCCAAGTGTATGGTCAGAGATGTAGCTCTAGGATCAATCATGCAAGGATCATCAGCCATGCAAGGACCCACAGAACCCATGACCAGTAACACGGAGTTCCTTAGGTGGACAATCATACTCAATAGCAAATCGCCAAAGAAGAATACATCAGCCTCACCCAGAACAATGAAACCAGTGTTTTGCACTGTGGACTAACCAGTACATAGGTATAATTGACAAGTGCATTCCTTTCCATAAGCTGCTGAGTACAGAAGGTGACGTTAAATATGTACAGCTTCCTTTACAGATCCTTGATCAGTGAAACAGCCATCTTCTATCCACAGACGTCCGGAGTCTAATCTCACGATCTTTTATCAAAGTAAGCACCTAATGGATTTCAGATTCTCCTCTGAATGTTTTGTCAGGAGTAAGACCTTGTTTGCCTGTATGTACTGTTTGTTACAACCCTTAACTGAGGTGTTTGGTGAAAGTAAATACTTTTTATACGAGCACATTGGAGTAATATCATTTCCTTACAGCTACGTTATAGGGTCTTGTATTTATGAAGCAGAGATTAAATGATGCTCATCCCTCTTTAACATCAGTAGGAAATGAGTTCTCATGCAAGAAATAATTCTACGCCAATTCAAGGATACTGATAGTTCGATTTCAAAGCAAGGATCAGCAAAGTTAATCTTAGACACTCTGGAGTGACATTTGAGGTCCTGGCGAGAAGGCTGGTCATTTCTGACACTAGCATTAACACACGCGGAAGGAAGGAAGCTGTGAACATTTCAGCATGTTCACTGTCAAGCGTACCAACTAAAGAGAATGGCATGTAGTTTGTAAATACTTTCACATTGTGAATGGTGAATAGGAAAAAAATGGACTTGTATCACACAGGAAGTGGAGGAAAGGATATGTCAGGAGATTCTGGATAGGTGCAGAAAAAATAGGGTTGTTGTAGTGGGGGACTTTAATTTCCCTGGCACAGACTGGAAAGTGCTTAGAGCTGGGGGTCCGGACGGGGAGGAATTTGTAAAATGCGTACTGGAAGGTTCTTTGGAACAGTATGTAGATAGCCCGACTAGAGAGGGGGCTATACTGGACCTAGTTCTGGGAAATGAGCCCGGTCAGGTCGTCAAAGTTTCGGTAGGGGAACATGTGGCAAATAGTGACCACAACTCTGTTAACTTTAGGATAGTAATGGACAAGGATGAGTGCTGTCCTACGGGCAGGGTGCTAAATTGGGGGAAGGCTAACTATAGCCGGATTAGGCAGGAATTGGTGGATGTTGATTGAGAGAGGATGTTCGAGGGTAAGTCCGCGTCTGGCATGTGGGAGTCTTTTAAGGAACTATTGATAAGGTTGCAGGATAGGCATGTGCCTGTAAAAAGGAAAGGTAGGATTCGAGAGCCGTGGATAACCAGGGAAATTGAGGATCTGATTAAAATGAAAAGGGAGGTGTACGTTAAGTCCAGGCAACTGAAAACAGATGGAGCTCTGGAGGAATACAGAGAGAGTAGGAAAGAACTCAAACGGGGAGTTAGAAGGGCAAAAAGAGGTCACGAGATGTTCTTGGCAGGCAGGATTAAGGAGAATCCTAAGGCATTCTATTCATACGTTAGGAACAAAAGAGTTGTCAGGGAGAAAATCGGACCTCTCAGGGACAAAGGAGGGGAATTATGCTTAGAACCCAAGGGAATAGGGGAGATCCTAAATGAATACTTTGCATCGGTATTCACGAAGGAGAGGGGCGTGTTAACCGGGAGTGTCTCGGAGGGAGGTGTTGACCCGTTAGAGAAAATCTCCATTACAAGAGAGGAAGTGTTAGGTTTTTTAGGGAACATTAAAACTGACAAAGCCCCAGGGCCTGATGGCATCTATCCTCGACTGCTCAGGGAGACGAGAGATGAAATTGCTGGGCCTCTGACGGAAATCTTTGTCGCTTCTTTGGACACGGGTGAGGTCCCTGAGGATTGGAGGATAGCGAATGTGGTCCCGTTGTTTAAGAAGGGTAGCAGGGATAACCCAGGAAATTATAGGCCGGTGAGCTTGACGTCCGTGGTAGGGAAGTTGTTGGAGAGGATTCTTAGAGACAGGATGTATGTGCATTTAGAACGGAACAATCTCATTAGTGACAGACAGCATGGTTTTGTAAGAGGGAGGTCGTGCCTTACAAATTTGGTGGAGTATTTTGAGGCAGTGACAAAAACGGTCGATGAAGGAAGGGCCGTGGATGTCGTCTATATGGATTTCAGTAAGGCATTTGACAAAGTCCCACATGGCAGGTTGGTTAAGAAGGTTAAGGCTCATGGGATGCAAGGAGAAGTGGCTAGATGGGTGGAGAACTGGCTTGGCCATAGGAGACAGAGGGTAGTGGTCGAAGGGTCTTTTTCCGGCTGGAGGTCTGTGACCAGTGGTGTTCCGCAGGGCTCTGTACTGGGACCTCTGCTATTTGTGATATATATAAATGATTTGGAAGAAGGTGTAACTGGTGTAATCAGCAAGTTTGCGGATGACACGAAGATGGCTGGACTTGCGGATAGCGAAGAGCATTGTCGGGCAATACAGCAGGATATAGATAGGCTGGAAAATTAGGCGGAGAGGTGGCAGATGGAGTTTAACCCGGATAAATGCGAAGTGATGCATTTTGGAAGAAATAATGTAGGGAGGAGTTATACAATAAATGGCAGAGTCATCAGGAGTATAGAAACACAGAGGGACCTAGGTGTGCAAGTCCACCATTCCTTGAAGGTGGCAACACAGATGGAGAAGGTGGTGAAGAAGGCATATGGTATGCTTGCCTTTATAGGACGGGGTATAGAGTATAAAAGCTGGAGTCTGACGATGCAGCTGTATAGAACGCTGGTTAGGCCACATTTGGAGTACTGCGTCCAGTTCTGGTCGCCGCACTACCAGAAGGACGTGGAGGCGTTAGAGAGAGTGCAGAGAAGGTTTACCAGGATGTTGCCTGGTATGGAGGTCTTAGCTATGAGGAGAGATTGGGTAGACTGGGGTTGTTCTCCCTGGAAAGACGGAGAATGAGGGGAGATCTAATAGAGGTGTACAAGATTATGAAGGGTATAGATAGGGTGAACAGTGGGAAGCTTTTTCCCAGGTCGGAGGTGACGATCGCGAGGGGTCACGGGCTCAAGGTGAGAGGGGCGAAGTATAACTCAGATATCAGAGGGACGTTTTTTACACAGAGGGTGGTGGGGGCCTGGAATGCGCTGCCAAGTAGGGTGGTGGAGGCAGGCACGCTGACATCGTTTAAGGCTTACCTGGATAGTCACATGAGCAGCCTGGGAATGGAGGGATACAAACGATTGGTCTAGTTGGACCAAGGAGCGGCACAGGTTTGGAGGGCCGAAGGGCCTGTTTCCTGTGCTGTACTGTTCTTTGTTCTTTGGGTCAGGAAGGCTACTAGACAGGCTACAGAAGTTGAAAGATTGTAATAAAACTGGTGAGACTTATTTTTGGCTCAGAGAGGAGAGAGTGATTGAGGTGGAAATAGACATTCGCACCGGCACAGTTTCATGGATTGAAGCTTCTCGTACTGCCATCAGCTTTCTTTTCACCACTTTGGATTCTCTATGCAGTCTTAAATCTGTAATAGAAAGTCAACATAACTTTAAATAAATCTGTGTTCTTTTTAAGATAATGATCCTGTCATTTGTAACCTCGAAAATAGCATTTTCGTTATGGCCACAAACTCCAGTTGATCAAATAAGCATAGTGCAAACATCTTGAAAACCAAAGCACTTCTTAAGTACGAAGAATATTTTGCCAAAGTAATTTCACTTCAAACTCTCAGATATGGACACAGAATTATACATCTTCACCATCATCCAGACCTCCTTCAACTACAAACAAGCATGCAGATTGTGCTGTTTCAGCGCTAGACAAGAATGTAGAATCGGCATTAGGTTATTTGCTTGTTCCGTACAAAGCATGAATTGCATTGGCAAGTATCTGTCCTGAAATTGTTTCTAATGTTGTATAATTTTCTTTTACTTGAGCAGAAATCTATTTCCTCTAGTCTAAATCTACATTCATTCACCTGAGACATTTTATGTGAACCTTTACTCCGGGAGATTATGGTCCATTTGTGCAAGAGACAGTTGGATAAATATCTAAATGTTCACTTCATTTTGTGCTGTGCCCTCTTTTTATTCATTAGCTTTGATTTCTAAAGTCAGGTCATATCTAGGCAGTTGTGATTCACTCATCGCAAATTCAAAGTAGTGCGAGATGGCTTGTAGAAGGGAGTCACCCGTAGTGCATATTACAGGTCCCTTTCCCTTACTGCACACTGGAAACAACTTTGCCATCAACTTGAAGATGGCTGTAAAACTATATCTTTTGCAAAACCTTTATAACCTTAAGGCTCTGGAGAGGAACCATCAATGCTGTCTGAGACGGATTCTCCGCATCAGCTGGGAAGACAGATATACTAACATCAACGTCCCTGAAGGAGCATCGAGGCCATGATCATCCGAAACCAACTGGGCTGGGCCGGCCATGTGCTTAGGATGTGAGAGTCCCGACTGCCGAATCAAATCTTCTTCGCTCAGCTCAAGGAAGGTTCCCGAACAAGAGAACAAAGGAAGTGCTTTGAAGACACCCTGAAGGCTTAGCTCAAGAAATGCAACAGTGATGTCAATGCCTGGGATATCCTCATTCCGAAGATGCACACTTGGAGAATCGCAAATTCAAAATGGTGAGATGGCTTGTTGCAGGGAATCACACCTCATGGTTTTAGTGCCTAATACAGATACCTTTCCCTTGTTGCACACTGGAAACAACTTTGCCATCAACATGAAGATAGCCGTAAAACTCTATCTTTGCAAAACCATTACAATCTGCGTATTTTTAAAATTCATCCATGAGACATGGGAGTCGCTGGCTGGCCAACATTTATTGATGTGGAGATGCCGACGTTGGACTGGGGTAAACACAGTAAGAAGTCTAACAACACCAGGTTAAAGTCCAACCTTGGACAGCTATCTTCAAGTTGATGGCAAAGTTGTTTCCAGTGTGCAGTAAGGGAAAGGTAGCTGTAATATGCACTAAGGGTGACTCCCTTCTACAAGCCATCTCGCACTACTTGGACTTTAACCTGGTGGTGGTAGACTTCTTGCAGCATTTATTGCCCATCCCTAGTTGCCCAAGGACAGTTGAGAGTCAACCACATTGCTATAGCTCTGGAGCCACATGTAGGCCAGACCGGGTAAGGATGGCAGATTTCCTTCCCTAAAGGACATGAGTGAACCAGATGGACTTTCCTGATAATTGACAATTGTTTCATGGTCATCAGTAGATTCTTAATTTCAGATTTTTTTTTTTTACTGAATTCAAATTCCACCATCTGCCGTGGCGGGATTCAAACCTGGGTCCCCAGAACATTAGCTGAGTTTCTGGATTAACAGTCTAGCGATAGTGCCACAAGGTCATTGCCTCCCCTAAATGAAATGATAAATCATTTAAGAGGACCTCTTTCAGAGCTTCCAGTATAGCAACTTTGGGGTTAGACTTTCTCTAATTCCCAATATCCAAAATGATATAAGGTAAGTTTAGATGGTAAGTATAAAAGTCTTGCTCCTTAATTCCAAAGGTTAATTATGGTATGCATATATTTTTTTAAAAGGTCAAAAGGCATCATCCTGAATGTCTCATCTGCCAGTGCATTGTATCCTGTACCCTTACTGACTCTCTACTCTGCCACCAAGGTGAGACTGCTTATTTTTACAGTGTTCTTTTTCTGTGTTTTGAGTTAGTACATGTGATGCAAAAGACTGATCTAAGTTAACTTGTATTTGTAACTTCTAATGTTATTTAATGTTTGGTTCTTTACACTCTCTCCCCATAGATAGAATTTATTCTTTGCCCAACAAGATGAAAAAGTATTAAGAAGATATTGTTCTTAAATCACAGCAACAAACCTACTTAAAGAGCTCCTTGTGTCTTTCCTGCTGGTTGGCTGTAAACAGGATCGGAATTTGAATTTCAGAAGTATAAATACAGAAGGAAGTAAACGCATGCGTAAAGTGCTCAGAAACAGTTATTACACGAGGTTAAAGTATATTATTCAAATTGGTAACCTCATTTTGGAGATGTTGGTCTTAAGCGACTAGTTTGAGGTTTGAATCCTATTGCTGCTGGGCACACTTTACAGATCTGGTTATAATTTGGCACGAATTGCAAACTTGACTAAGTACATCTGGTTGATGAGAGAGAAATATTCATTGTTTTGCAGTGGGGTTAAAGCTTGAAACACATTCAGGCAAAGTAGTTGGATGCACAGTGCATCTGGGCCATGGAGTCAAATTGGGAGGGAGTATTTAATGCGTACACCTGACACCAGAAATTGAGCCTGTAGAAAGATGTTTCTTCCTATTGTTTACTGATGCACCTTGCTTTAGTGGTATTTACAGATGCAAATGTTGATGGGAGTCTCGCAAAATTATACATTCTGCCATAATCATGCTACATTTTTGGTGATACTTAGTTGGCAGAGGCCCAGTCACGGCGTGTCACTCTGGGGAGAAGACCAGGCTTTTCCTTTAGCTCTGTCAGATTTATATTTGCTCTTGATAAGTGAAATTCTCTTTATTTGAACCAAGATACATTTGTTGAAGCTCTGCCAAATAACAGTATAATTTGAGAATTTTGGCCTGCCTCCACTTTTAAGTCTCAGTGCTACGTTTTGTAGCCTAAAAAGCAGATACAGTTTGATATTTTTGATGGCTTGTCTGAGCTATAATTGCTAAGTGTACCTAACACGATGTTGTGAAATCAGTGCGAACTTAGCAATATTTGTTGAGCTATGAATGCAAACAACAAAGCATCAAGATATAGCTTGATATCCCAAACAGAAAGTTCCTGGCCGGGAAGTCTGCCTAGTGGAAAATAGTCAAATGAGTCATCTTTGGCACACAGATGCATGTGCGTTTCTCAGCTTTTTACAGAATAGAATTGCTAAGCAGTCAATTGCCTGTTCACCAGGTATAGTTTGGAAGTCAGGGACACAAGAAGACAACTGAACATAAGATGGTATAATAGCTGGGTTATAGCTAGTATTAGCCAGGGACTAGATTGTAATCTGCCCACTTGTTTGGGAAACTCTTGGAGAATAAGAAAAAATGACTAGCTTGCCAATTTTTAACAATTTGTACTTGCAGTTGCTCAGGTCTTGCTGAAGTTTTTCATCTTGCACTCATCAGGACAAATGCAAATTTCAAATGATCACAATTTATACTACAGAAGAGTGCTGATTGGTTAGGAAATTGACTGATTGGCGTTTGTAACCTGTCTGTCTTTTCAGCAATATGATTTATTTCTATTTACTGGTCAGGAAAAGGAATGATTGGGATATAGATATTAGTTATTTCTGCATAAACAAGGTAAAATGGAACATTTCCTTGTCCGGTGAGTTAAATTTCATGATGGCTTTTCTCTCTCCTCTGCTTCAGACAAGTTTACAGCTTTCTCAATTTGTATTCCCAACATATAACTCATATTAGCGTTCGTGTTTTTAGCATGAGTAATCCTGATGCAGGTGTCTCATACGTATGAAATTCTTTATTTTGCTGGAGTTCCCAAGACTTTGTAGGATTATGCCTCTGAGAATGTTACATGGCTGCTGGTGGGTAGGAGGGATGTCCAGTCATGATGCTCCATGTATCACAACTGTGTGAGGCAGGCTTGAAGGGCCAGGTTGATTTTTTCCTCCGTCATTTGTGTGTGTTTGTATATAACAACAGTGCTATATTGGCATTTCCCTGTCTCCAAAATACAATAACACGTTGCTTCCTCTAAATTTACTTTGCAACAATTGGCCTTCATTTATTGCATCATGAGTTGTCTCTGTCTTACTAACTATTTCAGCACATGAGGCCAGAAATAAAGGGAAACATGTTTCTCGTAGGGCTGTAGGAAATTACAAAAATGGGAGAGGTGAAACCACAGAGGGATTTGAATGCAATGATGATGATTTTAAATTGGAGGTATTTCTAGTCTGGGACCCACTGTAGGTCAGTGAGGAAAGGGGCAGTGGGTGAACAGAACTTGAGCTCAAGTTTATGGATGGTGGGATATGGGAGGCCAGGCGGTAGAGCATTGGAATAGTTAAGTTCGGGTGTAACAAAGCATTAATAAGTATTTCAGATGCCAATGGATGGAGATGGGTAACATTACCACGGTGGAATAAGACGGTCTGAGTTATCGTGAATTTGGAAACGAAAGCTCAGGGCTTTCAAACAAAGATATATTGAATTGGGAGATGTTTCAAAGCATAGGCGTTGTCCCGCTCTGAGTCCCCAAGGGGTTAACAGTGCAGGAAAGAGAAGAGAAGCCATAAACTTTGACATAAATCTTGAAGAATCTCTGCCTATATACCTTTTGGTGTTATGCCTTAGGTACTTTGAGTATATTTTAAAATGACTACATTTTCTTATTAACTGGATCCATGCTGGTCGGTGAAGTTACTGGTTTTCTTTGCTGGAGAGTGTTTATTGACTCAGTTCATAGTCAACACTACTCACACACCAGTGTCCCAGCTATCCCCATTTTAGATGTTTCTAATACCCATCACCTGTTTGACAGTGTGGACATTCAACCGTAACAATGTAATTAATTCCCCTTGTACTTGAAGAGTGATAGATGATTTTCAGATGTTTTCTTTTGTTTTGCAAACTCTTCTGCCTTTGACTTGCTGGATTTGGAGTGCTGTCATGAATGCAGAATCAATCAACTTTTACTTCATAACAGACATCCCCCTAACACAATCCTCAAGGGAACCAGTTTTAAAGAAATTAGTGTTTGGCTTAATCCTGTCAAAACCAATTCTGTAATTTGTAATAGATGGAAAATACCACGAATACTGAAATACAAACAAAGTGCTGGGAAAGCATGGCATGTCTGGCAGCAGGAAGAAACAGTTTAAGTTTTGAGTCTAATATGACTCCTCTTTGGAAGTGAACAGAGCTAGGTGTGTGGGCTTTATGCTGTTGAAAAAGGGGGAAGGGATGGTGGAGCAAAAGAAGAGGTCAGGGACAGGTTACAGGGCAGGGAGAGATAAAGGTGTCATGAGTTGAAAGGGCAAACAACCAGATCGTCGGGGTCATGCTTGTGGAATAAGTGAAGGTGTTCCGCAAAGTGATCAGCCAATCTGTATTTATGTGTGTGTCATCTATCATATATCTGTATCCCCAATGTAGAGTGGACTGCATTGTGAGCAGCGAATTCAGTAGACTACACTGAAAAAAGTACAAGTAAATTGCTGTTTCACCTGGAAAGGGTATCTGTAATTTGTAATTCTGTTGATCCTCCTTCGACGTGAAACATAAACCTAATCGCTATGTCTATTATCTCTTCAGTCAGAAAGGTGTGTTTGAGTACATTAGCTATTGTTATTTAAATAACAAGTGGGAAATATTAAATCTTGTACCCCCCTCACCCCACCTTCATCCCACAACATCTGAGATGTACCAACACATTCTGGAATCTGTAACTGCTTCAAAAGGAACAAAAATGTTCTATCATTAGCACTTCGAGCCAAGCAACAACTCAGACAGTGTAATGATCCCTCTATCCTGAGGGTAGAACTGAAAGTGATTGAAACTTATTGCAAATATTGCCCATTTACTCGTTAGTTCCAGTTTTTGTTTAATTTTGATTTGTGTAATGCTGACAAGGCCACAGTTTGAGAGAGTGAGTAACTTTTTGATTCAGTTATGCCAAAAGACAATGTAGTGCACAACTGGAATTTATTTTTTATTCATCTACGGGATGTGGGGGTCGCTGGCTAGTCTAGCATTTATTGCCCATCCCCAATTGCCCTTAAGAAGGTGATGGGTGAGCTGCCGCCTTGAACCCCTGCAGTCCATGTGTTGTAGGTATATCCACAGTGCGTTTAGGGAGAGAGTTCCAAGATTTTGACCCAGCGACAGTGAAGGAGTGACAGATATATTTCCAAGTCATATGGTGAGTGTCTTGGAGGGGAACTTCCAGGTGGTGGCGTCTGCTGCCCTTGACCTTCTAGGACCTTGAGTTCCTGCAATATGTCTTGTAGATTATGGAGTGAGACTTGAACCCAGACCAGAGGATTGAACCAGTGTGTTCTTGCAAAATTGATAGAGTCTCTGATTATTTTCTTCCTAGTGCTAGTCCGCAAAATTACCAGATCTATTAAATTTAGTTTCATAGCTACTTACACTGCAAATTCCAGTTCTGTGTAAAGCGAACCCTGTAATGCAATGAACCTGTTATTGTTCCTTCCTTTCTACCTCCCTCTTATCACAAAAAACACGTCTAAATTTGCTGAGCCCTGGTTCATGCCCAGGCCAATTAAAATCTGGTAGTAAAACCATGAAATTACGAGTTTCAGTTTGTGTTGGGCGTGAACAGTAAGATAATTGATTTGGCTATTATTCAGACACTCAAAGGTAGAGTCCCGGCATGATGCTTTTCCCACCAGGATCCTGCCAGGCGGCACGGTGGCACAGTGGTTAGCACTGCTGCATCACAGCGCCAGGGACACGGGTTCGATTCCCAGCTTGGGTCACTGTCTGTGCGGAGTTTGCACGTTCTCCCTGTGACTCTGTGGGTTTCCTCCGGGTGCTCCGGTTTCCTCCCACAGTCCAAAGATGTGCAGATTAGGTGGATTGGCCATGCTAAATTGCCCCTTAGTGTCAGGGGAACTAGCTAGGGTAAATGCATGGGGTTATAGGGATAAGGCCTGGGTGGGATTGTTGTCAGTGCAGACTCGATGGGCTGAATGGCCTCCTTCTGCACTGTAGGATTCTATGATTTTATATGATCACATTCTGGCAATTTCTAGGACAGACAACCATACAGGACCCACCAGCTCTCTGCCTGAATTCCTATTTTAAGTTCCTGGCAGGTGAGATTCTGCACCAGGATTGGTATTGACATTGCAGTTTGCTCTGAGTCTGAGTTGCTGTGGTAACATACACTTTTACATGCATGTTGCAGCTCTTGACATTGATGGTAGAGACTTCAATTTCTTTCCATCAGGTAGCTGACCAGGAATCTCTCCTGCTCTTACCGCCTGCCATTTTCGTGTGATGATAGGATTTGCAGGTTGCTACTCAATATGTTTGGCCACATAAATGCACTTCCTTGGCCAGCACATCTTGGGGCGTGACTCAATCCTGGGTCAAAAGCAGGGATAAGACCATAAGACCATAAGACATAGGAGCGGAAGTAAGGCCATTCGGCCCATCGAGTCCACTCCACCATTCAATCATGGTTGATTTCAACTCCATTTACCCGCTCTCTCCCCATAGCCCTTAATTCCTCGAGAAATCAAGAATTTATCAATTTCTGTCTTGAAGACGCTCAACGTCTCGGCCTCCACAGCCCTCTGTGGCAATGAATTCCACAGATGCTACCAATGTGCTAAAAGATCTGCCATATCAGGAGTACAATCGCCAAAAATTCAGCCTGTCGAATGCTTATAGTATAACCTCGCTCTCCAAACTTAATTTCTGTTTTATTTCCAATAGTCTTTTGTGGATTTCTTTTCGCAAGGACTGCATGTTGAGTACCAGAGCAAGGGAATCATTGTCCAGGTAAGTAGAGCTTGGAGAAGTATCCTTGTTACTGTATGGTTACTATAGGAACTGCTGCTGTCATGGTAACTACGGTAAATCATATTCGCATAGCTACTGACGCAAGCTGGAGAGAGAAAGCAAAAGGATAGTGATGAATGTTGGTGAGAAAAAGAGACTGTGCTGATCGTTAAAAACAAAAATTATAAATTATAAATTGCAAATGTGATATTTTCTTTCACAAGCATTGGTGTATTTTGTGCTTCAGGTTAAGTAAATTTTCCTGAATACTTTAGCACCTGCTCTGATTAAACAATGAAATTATACTCTATCTGCTTTTGTGGCAAAACTTGCAAATGCATGACTTCATCGAAAGTGCTGAAGTATGCTACCTGCTTCTCTGTACCTCTTCAGCATGGTTGATGAACATTTGCTGCTGGAGTACAACAAACCATATCCAATTCATAGCTGCATAAGAAATCGTGCAGGCAAAATAAAGTGCATTTTCGAAAACTCTTCTATTATTACTGAAGCCACACAATGAAGTAACACGCTCGCTATATATTGATTTGATTTATTATTGTCACATGTATTAGCATACAGTGAAAAGTATTGTTTCTTGTGCACAATACAGACAAAACATACCGTTCATAGAGAAGGAAAGGAGAGAATGCAGAATGTAGTGTTACAGTCATAGCTAGGGTGTCGAAAAAGATCAACTTAATGCAAGGTAAGTCCAATCACAAGTCTGACAGCAGCAGGGAAGAAGCTGTTCTTGAGTCAGTTGGTACGTGACCTCAGACTTTTGGTATCTTTTTCCCCGACGGAAGAAGGTGGAAGAGAGAATGTCCAGGGTGCGTGAGGTCCTTAATTATGCTGGCTGCTTTGCCGAGGCAGCGGGAAGTGTAGACAGAGTCAATGGATGGGAGGCTGGTTTAGAATTGCCATTCACATCCATGTATACTTATGGATGTATACAGTATTTTACAGTTGGCAGTGCAGAAACGTATTTTGGAATAAAATTCCTTGTAATTAGTTAAAGTTAACCAATTGATTAAAATATCTTTGGTAATATCTGGGACTTTCTTGACTCCTTCCAATCATCCAGTTAGTGATGAGATTGTTGCACTGTTGCTTTTACTAGGCTGATTGTTTAAAACCCAGTCACGTGTTTTAATCACCCAACAGTCGCCCAAGTTTAAAAGTCAACTGGTATTTAATCGCATTCGGAGAGGCTAATGGTATGAGCAGTGGAAAAATATTACAGTGATGCATTTTGGAATGCCTTTGAGGTTGTAGCTGAGCCACATCATTGTGGCAGATTATAGGGGGATTTATTCAGCACCTTACTGTGCCACTTGACCTCAGTGCTTGATGCTGACACTAGATACCCTCAATAGAAAATATTCTGTTCCTTAGTACTTGCGTTCCTACATCAAGCACATTTAAAGAAAATAAACTATGGTAATTGGCCAATTAGAATACCATTTTTTTTAGTAACAGTTTTCTGAATTGATATTGTCTTGCCTATTCTCTATTGAGATAGTGCAAGACATTGGTGAGGTAGTGAGATTGAGGCTAGAAATAACAAATCGGGTGTGTTAAACGTGTTCCCCTCGCAATAAATTATAACATTCTATTAGCTTTCCGAATTACTTGCTGTGCCTTTTGTGATTCATGCTCTATGCAGCCTATGGTCCAGCTTACGTAGGGCCATCACGCACACACATGCACGCACATGCAACTGTGTGCACACTCAGACACAGACAGACACGTGTGTGCGCGCGCGTGCACACACACACCACACACACACAAGGGTCATCTGTCACTTCTTTAGTTTTGTTTTCACTAAGTACTGACCTTTTTCTTCTATTAACACATTCTGCTATCTTATCTCTCTTCCACTATCAGTATCTTCTATAGTCCCTGATGCTGCCATTAACACTTCCTTTGTCTTGTCCCCTAAACATCTTTGATCAATCCTCGCTCACACCTACCGCTGACCTTCTATTTTACTCCAACCCTCCCTAGCAGTATAAAATCCATCACACCTCTCCCTGTCTTTACCTCTGCAGAAGAGTCAAACGGACTTGAAACGTTAACTCTGTTTCTCTCTCCACAGATGCTGCCAGACTTGCTGAGGTTATCCAGCTGTTTCTGTTTTTATTTATTGTTTGTTGATAATGTATGAAAAGCCAGACTGCTTTCAGTCTGTTTCCTCATGTCGGGCTGTTAGTGCCATCTAGTGGTTAATATTTAAATCTCCCTTTCCTGACAACTACTTCCACGCAGTCTTTTGTTAACTTGAGTAGGTGCTATACAGTTCTTGAATGGAATGGTTTTGCAGTAGACCAGGCCTCAAATTGCAATATTTATTTAAATTGAGCCAATTTTGATCTGATCTGATCTCAAATATCAAATTGCAAATATCCTTCCTGGCTTGGCTTCATCAGGATTTGGATCAGAGCGGCACGATGGCACAGTGGTTAACGCTGCTGCCTCACAGCGCCAGGGACCTCGGGCTCAATTCTGGCCTCAGGTGACTGTGTGGATTTTGCACATTCTCCCCATATCTGTGTGGATTTCCTCCGGGTACTCCGGTTTCCTCCCACACTCCGTGCAGGTTAGGTGGATTGGCAATGCTAAATTGCCCCTTAATCTCAGGGGGATAAGCAGGGTAAATATGTGGGGTTACTAGGACAGGGGCCTGGGTGGGATTGTTGTCGGTGCAGGCTCGATGAGCCAAATGGCTGCCTCCTGCACTGTAGGGGTTCTATAAAAGAACTTGCTGCGACCGTGAGGTCAAAACAAAGGTCATCTTTTCGATTTGGGTTTTGTGTTCTATTTAAAATCAAGTCACAAAATCCAGAAATGTGAGAAAGTTGTGTTTAGTGCACAGCAGCTAATCTGTCTCTCAGCACCAGTGTTACTGTATTCTTTGTGCTTGCTTTCGTTGCAGAGCGTGCTGCCATTCTATGTGGCTACGAAGTTGAGTAAGATCCGAAAGCCAACTCTGGACAAACCAAGCCCAGAGACCTACGTGAAAGCTGCTTTAAATACCGTTGGTCTCCAGATGCAAACAAATGGTTATCTGCCACATGCCATAATAGTAAGAATGGAAGCTTTGTTTCTCATCAGATATTTATCAATTTGTTTTACAGCTTCTGTTAAAATTGTATTTTTTTAACTGAGGGATCACTTGTATTTTGGATGTGATTGCGTTGATATTACCATCCTCTTGCATAATTTGCACTCTTAATATCTGACTGTTGGCTAGTTGTTTGATACTGGGGGAGCTTCACAACCCCATCTGATCCTAATGTTACAAATGTGCTTTCTCACAGTAGTCACTAAATTAATATAATTGGCAAAAGCTCTAGTGCCTGAATTTTAAAGATGGTGAATTTCAGCCCAGCCATCCATAGTCATTCGGAACATGTCCCCCAGCACCAGCAGACCCATTGCCATGTTATGCTCTAACAATGATTGGCATAAGGCAGGACTCACTCCCTCACTCAGGAGGAAGTCCTGCCTTGGAGAGCTGCCAGTGAACCAGATTGGCCGGCAGCAGTCCAGTCCCTCCAGACTCAGTGTTACAGTGGCTGGAAGGGAGCTGCCTGAAAATGAGTCCTGGGACTCAGTGTCTCAGGCATCCCAAGGCGAGGAGGGTAGGAAACATCTGGCTGTTTGCAAGGGTGGGCGATGTGGGTGTTAGGGGATAGGAGGGGTAGGATGGAGGAGATCCTACGGTCACTAGACCTTTAAGGGGAGGGTGCCACTAAGCAGAAGGGGGCTTCTGATGGAAATCCCCCTCTTTCCTCCTGAGATTGAACTGAACAACTGAGGGGAGGTGGTAGCAGAGTGGTGTTGTTGCTTGATCAGTAATTCAGAGTCCCAGGATAATGCTCCGGGGACCTGGGTTCAAATCCCAGCATTGCAGATGATGGAATTTAACTCAATAAAACATCTGGAATTAAAAATCTAAACATGACCATGAAACTATTGTCAATTGTGGTAAAAATCCAACTGGTTCACTGATGTCCTTTAGGAAAGGAAATCTGCTGTCCTCACCTGGTCTGGCCTATGTGTGACTCCAGACCCAACAGCAATATGGTTGACTCTTAAATGCCCTTTGAATAGACCAAGTGGAAGAGTGGGTTTCCTCCGGGTACTCCAGTTTCTTCCCACACTCCAAAGACGTGCAGGTTAGGTGGGTTGGGCTATGCTAAATTGCCCCTTAATGTCCCAGGATGTGTGGGTTAGGGGGATTAACAGGATAAAATACATGGGGTTACAGGCTAAGCCTGGGTAAGAGTCGGTGCAGATTCGATGGGCTGAATGGCCTCCTCCTGCACTGTAGGGATTCTATGAAGTGGAAAAACTTTATGATGAAAATCAATATCAGCAATTAAAATGCATGCTAACATTCTAATAAATATCCTTTAGGGTTGGATTACGACATCTCTATTTCCAGTCTCTGTGGTCATTAATCAGTTCAAGAAGATGAACCAGGGTAACCGTGCTCATTACTTAAAGAAGCTGAAGGAAAAGGGGGATTGACCAGGATTTGCCTGCTGATCAACAAAACAAGCTGAAGGAAAAATGTGATTCTTTATCATGTCTTGCAACAATATTCTTAGCATTTTTGGTGGTGGGTCATAAATTAAGATTCACTCATTCTTTCTTTGTTCTAATAAGGAGCAGGTCGGGAGATTGAGACCAAATTTTGTTTCGCATTGGCTGCCGCGTTAATAATAACTTCGGGGGTCCACCTTTGTGTGTTTCTATTCTTACTCCAGTCGGAGTGTCAGTTGTTTACTTACAAACTATTGAAAAGCAGAGTTTGCACCACTCTGAAAATTGGTACTGATTGTAAACTGTACCTGCAGCATTAACTGTGGTACTGACAAGATAAAATTATGATTTAAAACTATTTTGTGAAGGTTTTGACTTTTGTTTTTCCTCTTAATCTACACTGTTTAGAGATCAGATGCTTAGAAAGGCAAATGTTTAAGATTCCCTCATAAATGCTCAGCTGGGCAAATGACTGATTTTAGACTACATCTGAGTAATGTTGAAGGTAAAATCATGCAATTATGAGTTTAGGGCTGAAGCTATTAAATTCCTTATCCTAAAATGTAAATATTACTAATGAAATTGACAGCAAATGTAAATGACCACTCTTCCTTACAGATCGGACAGACACAGCTCAATTTACTTCCCAAAAAATAAAATCATGGCAGATTCGACTCATTTACGGATGGGGTCATTCGAAGCATTGAACATACAAGGTAGTTAGAAAAGGTAACTGTTCTGATAAACCTAGACTTGATCTGACAAGTTCAGTTTTACAGAATAATCCGGGATAAAGATTTTGTCCTGCTTTTCAACACCTTAAAGAGCATTTAAGCCAGAAGTGTTTTGAAATATGTTATACGTCTTTTGCTCCACACTACAATCATTTGTTGTGCTCAAAAAATGTAATTAACCCCTAATGTGTACCCGTATTCTCCTGTCGGTATTTATATACTGAGGGTTAAATACCCAACCTCTGTGATCCTTAATACATGCCGGGGAAGCACAGATCTCTCTTTTTTTCTTTGCGCATTAGCTGCCCATGAGTTTCCATCCATTCATTTTAATGGGTCAGTGTTCCACAGTGTATACATGTGTTGGGTACCAAAGCAGAATTTTTACCCCATTTTCAATAAGTTTTTTTTATCGTAAGCATCTGTATGCTACTGAGTCGAAACCGCAAAGAACAAACTTCCAAAACGTGCATAGATTTCCATGACTTCTTTAAGGTCCTTTTCTTCGGAGATGGCCACAAACAAACATCTGTTCAGATCATTTTATTAATCGGTGTAACTGACTTCAGTGCAGTTGGTTGCCAACTGTATTCAAACTATCAAAGATTTCTGAGACTGGGCAGCCAGTACAAGTTCACGTACACATACATGTGCCTTAGGTAGGTCTACAAATTATCTTTCAACACACCTCTGAGTTGGCAGTGGGAATCTTTTTAAAGTTTATTTATTAGTCACAAGTAAGGCTTACATTAACACTGCAATGAAGTTACTGTGAAATTCCCCTAGTCACCACACTCTGGCGCCTGTTTGGATCAATGCACCTAACCAGCACGTCTTTCAGACTATGGGAGGAAACCGGAGCATCCAGAGGAAACCCACGCAGACATGGGGAGAACGTGCAAACTCCACACACACAGTGACCCAAGCCGGCAATCGAACCCGGGTCCCTGGCACTGTGAGGCAGCAGTGCTAACCACTGTGCCACCTCCTTGAATCCGCCTGCCCGCCCCCCCCATTGAATCTTGAGCAATACTCAGTAGTTACTTAGTTTGAACAATGGTATTTCTGCTTTCTGACCATTTGAAAAGGTACTTGTGGACAAAGTAATGTTAAATGATAGAATAAAAGAAAAATACTGTGGATTCTGGAGATTTGAAATAAAAACAAAATTATGGAAAAACTTAGCAGGTCTGGCAGCATCTGTACGGAGAAATAGAGTTAACGGAGTCCAATATGACTCTGCTTTGGAACTCAAGTGATAAAATCTGAGTGTTATTTTCCCAGACATTATTCTGATTCTTGTGAAATGTTGCCTGTTTTTAACCCAACTTCTTCAACTGCAGAACAGAAGTAAAGAGCTGTAACTGAAGAGTGATATCTAAACAGTCACAATATGTGACTTTTAAATCAAATTGGCCTATTTGGCTTAAGGGATATTTTCCACTCCCAGGTTAGCTGTGCTCTAGATAAAGTGCAGTTGTACAACTCTACTACTGGCAGCCACTCAGTGAATTAACCAGTGTTAGATATGTGCATCAATCTGAATATGCATGAAAGTAACTTTCAAAAAACATTAGATTTTAAAATGTGTCTCTGAATGAGAAGCTGATTGACAGCAGTCAACACCTACACCTGTGATAGTTTTGTAACAGCAGCAGCTGTTTTCCTACAGTTAAATAAATATGCAATTAATTAGAATGGAGTTAGGTGATAGAATCCAAAAACAAAAATAATTTATATTTTATTGAAACACCAACAGGCAACATTCAGGATTGTCCACATCTCTCAGTTGGTAGTAATGAAAGTTAAATCTCACATGATTTGCTTACTGCTGAGTGCTAGTGAACAGTTGTCTTCATACATTTGGGAAACATAGCTTTATAAGTTGAGCTTGTACTGATTCTGTGTTTGAGTTCTACCTGTACAGAAAGCTCAGTCGCCTCCACACACCATTTGAATTGATCAATTCTGACTTAAAACCACTTTCATTGATAACCAACATTCCAAAGGTGATGGTTACAGATTGCATTGCCTTGGATTCATATTTCAGGAAACTCACTCACTGGCCGTCTAATTTTATAATCTAGCAGCAAAATACCAATTATTAATTGTGTTGCCAGTTTCCAAAGAGCTGCCGTTAATTTTAATGAAATTGATCTGGAATGATGAGGGAGGGGGAGTGGGGCTTTGCACTGTGATTTGTAGATACTGAAAACTAATCTGGCCCAAGGGGTTGTGTGCTGAAATTATCTGTCTAAATATTGGACTCGTCAACATTAAGAGCATTCAAATGGTTATTGGATAAACATATGGATGATATTGGAATAGTGTAGATTAGAGGGGCTTAGATTGGTTCCACTGGTCGGCGCAACATCGAGGGCCGAAGGGCCTGTACTGCGCTGTAATGTTCTATAATGCTGCTTTGAAGATTCCTTATTTTCCATACCTCCGTTTACTGGCTACATTAAACTTCATAGTTCTGTAAGATTAAAATTTGAGATCATATGGCGGCACAGTGGTTAGCACTGCTGCCTCACAGTGCCAGGGATCCGGGTTCAATTCTGGCCCTTTGGTATCTGCGTGGGTTCGCACATTCTCCCTGTGTCTGTATGGGTTCCCTCTGGGTGCTCCGGTTTCCCTCCACTCCAAAGATGTGAAGGTTAGGTGGATTGGCCATGGTAAATGTATGGAGATAGGGCAGATAAAATTGCCTGGGTAAGATACTCTTTCAGAGTTGGTGCAGACTCGATGGGTCGAATGGCCTCCTCTGCACAGTCGGGATTCTATGATGATCCTGATTTTCTGCAAAGGACTTTGCTTAAACATATTCAGGATCAACAAATGTCCCATGCAGGAAAGTGTTGCATACGTAGGCAAACCTTTTTTTCAAGAACTATTGGCTGCAGTATCAGTTTTCCTGCGTCTATAAAAGACTTGAGGATCCATTTATACCAAAGGTTTGTGTCAGTGTAAATTTCAGCTTTTCAACATCACCAGGCGTATGTAGTATAAATCACGTGTGAAGATCAGAATGACTACAAAACAAGCCTACTTCACTCTGGCATCACTGTGTCATGACCCTAGACTAATGCTGTATTTATAAACGTGGCAGCAAAGTTCCAGCTGTCGTGTAAATTGATTCTAAAATAGCCCAGATTTAATGTTTAACAGTGACTCATTTGTGTGTTTTGCTTTCCATGTCAAATGTTGGAAACATTTAGATTATGGATCTACAGCTTATCCGCTGCTCCCCTCACATAGTTAGTGAGACCACCACGTTTAATGTCTGCAAAGCAATATATAAAATAAATATATCAATGGAATGGATGGAACTTATTTTTTTGGGTACCTTTTAATACTGGATTATCCATCATTACGAGCATGCATTCGGAGATCAAAATTGAAGGGAAAATGAATTGCAAACACTATTTTAAAGCAGCTAGAAGATGGAGATAGTTGGATAACACGGCGTGATATCACCCTCAACTTTCTGCAGACACTCAGCTATCCTTCCACCTAATTGTAGTCAGTGAGCAGAAAATAGTCTGTCACATTATCGCACTTCCTTTCATTTCAGTGGCGTGTTTATTACCTAATTTCTTGGGCTCAGGGGGCCCTGATCTTAAAATGGAATACAATATGCTGCTACTGATCATAAACAAGAAGCATAAAATTAGTGTCTTGTCTATAACATAACCCTATTTTGAATTTATCCTATCATTAGATTATCACTAGTATACAGTGTAATAGGGATTATTATGGTTAGTTTTCTGATGCATAGAAAGAATTCTGGTGGCAGTGAAAGTTCGGGATATGTTTGAACATACAATACCGATACAATGGTGCTGAACTGGTTAAGTACGATGTGTCTGATTTGGTTTATGTAAATTTGGTGAGCTGAATGAATGAAGGATTGTGTGTTTCTTTGTTGGTGTTATAAAGGTACAAGAAAAAAGTTGAAATGAATTGTTTGTCCACTCAGTTGTGTGTTAACTAGTATTGCAGAACTTGATTGCTTTCACCAACTAGGAGTGTTTCTGGTCAGTAGGTGTGACTAACAAATAAAATTGCTGATTTATGAAATACAACTTTTGAAAGCCTGATTATTATGTCTGTGCATAACTTGACCACATGTTGATTAATATAATAGGAAATCCTCAATACAGTAAGAAGTCTCACAACACCAGGTTAAAATCCAACAGGTTTATTTGGAATCACGAGCTTTTAGAGCGCTGTTCCTTCATCAGATAAATCAAGGAGCAGCGCTCCAAAAGCTGGTGATTCCAAATTAACCTGTTGGACTTTAGCCTGATGTTGTGAGACTTCTTGCTGCCCCCACCCCAGTCCAATGCTGGCATCTCATTAAATCAAGCTGACATCAGAGAATTAATTTACCATAGGATGAAATTTGCTTGTTATTTTGCACCCCACAGTATTACAATATTTTGATTTTATTTTATTATTACCAAATTATTAGTATATGAAGTTAGAGGACATAATCACTGATTATGGGTGCAGATGTTCAAAGTGAAGTCTGCAGGAAGCTTCTTGTCCATAGAATAAGTGATTCATTTGCATTTGGATCGACCCAAAAAACAGAACTCCACGACATCTAAGATTTTTAAAAAAATGTTGTACTGCAACAGCAAACTGTTAAGTAAGCATAGAACATTGTGAACACTTTTGGCCATCAAAGTTAAACAGTGGCACCAATCCAGCTGATTACTGTGAGGGTGTCCCAACTTGGAAATAACCGGTTTGTGGTGGTGTATAGTTTTGTTTACAGGAACAGTGTAAGTGGCCACATGTGATGCCCACTGAGAACCAGCCCAGTCGTAGTGTAACAGTCTTTAATGACTATTTATTACATTAAAGAGAAGGGGCGGCACGGTAGCGCAGTGGTTAGCACTGCTGCTTCACAGCTCCAGGGTCCCGGGTTCGATTCCCGGCTCGGGTCACTGTCTGTGTGGAGTTTGCACATTCTCCTCGTGTCTGCGTGGGTTTCCTCCGGGTGCTCCGGTTTCCTCCCACAGTCCAAAGATGTGCGGGTTAGGTTGATTGGCCAAGTTAAAAATTGCCCCTTAGAGTCCTGGGGTGCGTAGGTTGGAGGGATTGGTGGGTGGATATGTGGGGGTGGGGCCTGGGTGGGATTGTGGTCGGTGCAGACTCGATGGGCCGAATGGCCTCCTTCTGCACTGTAGGGTTTCTATGATTTCTAAGACCTATATACACTAACAGGACTATGATAATCGAAGAGAGTTATGTACAAGACTACAAAGCACATCCACACAGGTTAAGTAGGAATTACTCTTCTGATCTAGAGTACACTTACAAGATCTGAACTCTTGGGACTTACCTCTGCCCAATTAATATCCAATCCAATAGATCTATTAGTAAAGGCCAGCTGATAGTTATCACCCTGTATACGAAGCTGTGGGTTTTAACTGGCTCCATGAAGATACTCTGCGCGTTTGCTTCTGATCTGCTAACCAGCACATCACCCATCCCTGCCTCAACCATACTTTCTGCTGTGTCTGTCCCTGGCACAGACTCTCCCCAATTTATATACAGTAAGTAGTCTCACAACATCAGGTTAAAGTCCAACAGGTTTATTTGGTAGCAGGGATTTTTAAAAATCCCAGAAGACTAGCTTTTGGCTCTCTTCACAATATTTCTATACAGACCGATTGACTCAACCTCACATCTCCACCTTTGATGCCATAGCCCCACTAAAACCATTACAATTTTTCAGCCTTGTGCAGCCCCTGTCTCCATGCCCTGAAGTCCTAGAGGGCACAGACATGAAGAGATCTGATGCAATTTGTTGAGTTATTCACCACCATATCTGGCTGCACCACATAAAGCACCACTGAGTCCTACTCATCTTTAAAATCTGCTCACTATCCCAGGAGTACCTTGGTATACAAAACCCCAGCTTCTTTCTCCACCTCCAACTCCCTTATTCAAACTCCTCTTCCCAGTTTCCTCTACCTTTACCTTAGAAGCTCATGGACTACTACCAAATCTGTGCTCACCTGGACAGAATTGTTACGATATGGAGATGCCGGCGTTGGACTGGGGTAAACACAGTAAGAGTTTTAACAACACCAGGTTAAAGTCCAACAGGTTTATTTGGTAGCAAATGCCATTAGCTTTCGGAGCGCTGCTCCTTCGTCAGATGGAATATATCCACTCCATCTGACGAAGGAGCAGCGCTCCGAAAGCTAATGGCATTTGCTACCAAATAAACCTGTTGGACTTTAACCTGGTGTTGTTAAAACTCTCACAGAATTGTTACGGCACAGAAGGAGACCATTTAGCCCATTGTGTCTGCACCATCTCTCCAAGCAAGCATCCCAACTTGGTGCTATTCCCCTGCAATTTTGTTTTATTCGAATAATCATCTAATGCCCTCTTGAATGCTTGGATTGAACCTGCCTCCACCACACTTCCAGGCTGTGCATTCCAGGCTGTGAGAAAAACATTTCTCTCATCATATTTGCTGCTTTTGCAAATCGTGTTAAATCTGTGCTCTCTCGATCTTGATCCTTTTACAAACGGGAACAGTTTCTCCCTATCTACTCTGTCCAACCCCCTCATGATTTCGGACATCTCTATCAAATCTCCTTGAGGAGAAAAGTCTCGATCTCTCCAATCCTCAACTGAAATTTCTCATCCCTGGAGCCTTTCTTATAAACCTCTTCTGCACTCTCTCCAATGCGTTCACATCCTTTCTATAATGTGGTGCCCAGAACTGTACACAATACTCCAGCTGAGGTCCAACGTACAAGTTCAGCATAACTTCCTTGCTCATGTACTCTATGCCCCTATTAATAAAGGCCTGGATACTGTATGCTTTATTAACTACTCTCTCTACCCATCCTTCAATGATCTATGCACATATACACCCAGGTCCTCTGGTCTTTTAAGAATTTTACATCTTATTTTATATTGTCTCTCCATGTTCTTCCTGTCAAAATGCATCACCTCACATCTCTCACTGAACCTTATCTGCCACCTATCATTTCTTACAATTTTGTGTTGGAATTCCTCCAATCAAGTTTTACACCCATGCCACAGTACCAAAATAACACGTATCAAAATCACAAATGCCATCTTCCCTCTTGTGTCAAAGGTAAACTATCCCTTCTCAAGCTTCTCTCTCAGCCTGTCTGCAGCCTTTCGACATGGTTCATCACATTGTCGTCCTCTAAAACCTATTCACTGTCATCCAGCTGAGTTGTACCACACTGACTTAGTTCTATTCTTATCTGTGGAATCACTACCAAAGAATCACTACCAAAGAATCACTACCAAAGGGCTTGGAGGGCCGAAGGGCCTGTTCCTGTGCTGTATTGTTCTTTGAATTACTTGCAATGGCTTCTCTTCCCATTCTCACACCATCCCCAAATGATCTGTCCTTCTCCCGCACGCCCAACCCCCCCACCCTCCACGCCATCTTTCTTGACCATTTCCCATTTATACACTACCCCTTAGTGACATTGTCCAAAAGTAAGTAGTCTCATAACACCAGGTTAAAGTCCAACAGGTTTAGTTGGTAGCACGAGCTTTCGGAGCACTGCAGCTGATGAAGGGGCACTCACCTGATGAAGAGGCAACGCTCTGAAAGCTCGTGCTACCAAATAAACCTGTTGGACTTTAGCCTGGTGTTGTGAGACTTCTTACTGTGCCCACCCCAGTTCAACGCCGGCAACTCCACATCATTGTCCAAAAGCACAACAGTTTTCGCATGTACATACGACTCAGCTCTACCTCACCACATCTCTAGGTTCCTCCACTCTATTATCAGATTGTTTGTCTGACACCTAGCACTGGATTTGTAGAAATACCATCCGATTAAGTATTGGAAAGACTAGAGACATTGTCTTTGGTCCCCACTGCAAACTCTGTTCACTAGCCATTATCTGTTTCCCGGGTAACTGTCTCAGGCTGAACCAGCCTATTTAATACCTTGGCATCCTATCCCAAGATGAGGTTCCGACCACATCTGCACTACCACTAAGACTGCCTACGTCCATCTCCATAATTTCATCGGCTACATCCTAATGAGGCCCCTGCCTCAACTCACCTGCTGCTGAAACCTTCATTCTTTGTTAGCTTTAGGCTTGACTATTCCAGCCCACTACTGGCTGGTCTCCCATACTGTACCCTTTAAATTTGTCATCCAAAATTCTGCTGCCCTGTCCCTCCACCAAGACCCATCGCCTCTCTGCTGACTGATTGTTTTCCAGTTAAGTAATACTCAATTTTCAAATTTTCATCCCGGTTTCTAAATCCCTCTATAACTTTGCCCTTCCCTATTGCTGTAATAGCCTCTAGCCCCAGAACCCTCACGGTGGCGCAGTGGTTAGCACTGCTGCCTCACAGCGCCAGGGACCCAGGTTTGATTCCCGGCTTGGGTCACTAAATGTATGGAGTTTGCACGTTCTCCTCATGTCTGTATGGATTTCCTCCGGGTGCTCCGATTTCCTCCCACAGTCCGAAAGACGCGCTGGTTAGGTGCATTGGCCATGCTAAATTCTCCCTCAGTGTAACCGAACAGGCGCCGGAGTGAGGCAACTAGGGAATTTTCACAGTAACTTCATTGCAGTGTCAATGTAAGCCTACTTGTGACACTAATAGTTAAACTCTTGAGATATTTGCACTCAGTCTACCTTCTCAAACCTTCTCCAACTTAATTATTCCACCAGCAGAAGCCGGAAGTTATAATGATGTTGAGTCTACAAGGGTGTTGGGAGCAGGCAATCAATGATTCCAAAAGACAATTGGATAGGTATGTGAGGGAAATGAACTTGCCGAGCTGCAGGGATGGAGTAGGGAATGGGACTGGCTAGATAGCTCAACAGGGAGCAGGCATGGACACAAAGAATCAAATGTTCTCCTGTGCCGTAATGACTCTGAAAAGTGTGTCTTCTGCTGCCAAGTGCCCAAGCTCTGGATTTTCAAACTGAACCACTCTCGATCCTTTTAAGATGTTCCTGAAAACCTATCTCTTTGACTAAGCTTCTGTTCATTTGTCCTGATATCTTCTTATGTGGCTTCATTGCTTTGTAACATTCCTCTGTTGCACCTTGGGTAGGCTTATTACCTGAAGGGTACTACCTCTTTTCTCTCCCGAGGCTAGAGATGCAGAAGACAGACAAAGCATCTGATGATGTCTGTTTCTGTAGCCTGCTTTTCCTGAAAGGGGTAACCAGCCTGTCACCAGAGGCTATAGCTTGATAGGTGCCACACCATACCAAGCATAGCTGACTATCCCGCTCTTGCCACCTGCCATCAGGTATATTTTAAAGTAAAGTATATTTATTAGTCACAAGTAAGGCTTACATTAACACTGCAATGAAATTACTCAGAAAATTCCCTCGTTACCACACTCCGGTGCCTGTTCGGGTACACTGAGGGAGAACTTAGCATGGCCAATGCACCCTAACCAGCACGTCTTTCAGACTGTGGGAGGAAACCAGAGCCCCCGGAGGAAATCCACGCAGACATGAGGAGAACGTGCATACTCCACATAGACAGTGACTCAAGATTGGAATCGAAGCCGGGTCCCTGGTGCTGTGAGGCAGCAGTGCTAATCACTGTGCTACCGTGCCACCAGAAAGATTTTAAAATATCGGAAAGATTTCCAAATTGATAATCAATCTGTTTGGCTCCGTTGTGAACACATTTTCCTTGGCCTTCAAGTCCTGGAGTGGGACTTGAACTCATTGTCGTAGCTATCCTTTCCAACTTGATTAACCCAATCAACGGGAAGATTAGAATCACTCATAAAATTGCTCTAATCTTTTTACATGCTCCTATTATTTATTTATACCCTTTCCTGCAGTGTGGCTACTGTTTGGGGGTCTATACACTACTCCTACCAATGTCTTCTTTCACTTGCTGTTTTTTACCTCTACCCAAATGGATTGGACATCACCCAACCCTCGATCGGCCGTCACAACTGTCCTAATTTCTCCTCTTATTAACAGCGCTCCCCCACCACCTTTTCCTTCCTTCCGGTCTTTCCGAAATATATCCATCCCTGGATTTGTGCCTGGTTTCTGGTTCCTGGTTTTGATCTCCTTTTCACCATGTCTTGCTATTGGCTATGAGCTCATATCCATTTACCCCGAGTTGCGCTGTCAGTTCGTCTACCTTATTCCGAATGCTTTGTGCATTAAGATACAAAGCCTTCAAGCCTACCTTTTTTAATCATGTGAACCTTTCTTTGTACTGTGGCCCTATTTGCTTCTCGACCTTGATTACCCTGTCCACTGACTTTGCATTTTACTGTTTTTTATTACTGTCCCTGTTTCTCTTTCCCTTACACTCTGCTTAGGTTCCCATCCCTCTGCCATTCTAGTTTAAACCCTTTCCAACCATACAGGCAAATACTTGCCCCTCAGAGATGAGTCCCGGTCATAGAATCATAGAAACCCTACAGTGCAGGAAGAGGCCATTCGGCCCATCGAGTCTGCACCAACCACAATCCCACCCAGGCCCTACCCCCATATCCCTACATATTTTACCCGCTAATCCCTCGAACCTACACATCTCAGGACACTAAGGGGCAATTTTAGCATGGCCAATCAACCTAACCCGCACATCTTTGGTCTGTGGGAGGAAACCGGAGCACCCAGAGGAAACCCACGCAGACACGAGGAGAATGTGCAAACTCCACACAGGGAATCGAATGCTGTGAGGCAGCAGTGCTAACCACTGCGCTACCGTGCCGCCCGAATGTCCTGTAGCCACTCTGAAACATCTTTGATCCAAGCAGCAAGGTGGCAACATACCATCCTGGAGTCTTGTTTTTGGCCACAGAAATGTTTATCTATTCCCCTTACAATTGAATCCTCTGTAACTATTGCATTCACACTTTCTTCTTGTCTCCTGTGCAGCAGAACCAACCATGGTGCCACAAACTGAGTTTTTTGATTTGATTTGATTGTCACATGTATCGGTATACAGTGGAAAGTATTGTTTCTTGCGTGCTATACAGACAAAGCGTACCATACATAGAGACGGAAAGGAGAGGGTGCAGAATGTAGTGTAGAGTTTTAAAAGCATAGAACAAGAGTAGAAGATAGAATTCGAGGGTATGCTGGGCACAGCTTGCAAGACATTGCCTCAAACTGGTGCCATGTTAGATCAGAATTTGGCTATTACTGCTTTCTCCTGAGAGACCATTCTTCCCCAACAGTATCCAAAGCGTTATATCTGTTCTGCCTCTTCTCCCTCCATCTCATCTCCAATTCCTCCCTCTATCGCATCTCCAGCTTCTTCCCTGCTGCCATCAGACTTATGAATGGACCTACCTCACACTGAGTTATCTTTGTCTACACCCTAGCTATGACTGTAACACTACATTCTGCTCTCTCTCCTTTCCTTCTCTATCAACGGTATGCTTTGTATAGCATGCAAGAAACAATACTTTTCACTGTATGCTAATACATGCAATCATAATAAATCAATTCTTCTCCCTCCATCTCTTTATCTCCAATTCCCCATCAATCTCATCTCCAATTCTTCTCTCCCTCCATCTCATTCTGTGCGGACCTCCACTCTGGATGGATTCTTTAGCTGGGACCAAAGTTCAGGTGTCGATTGACTTTCATGTCTGGAAGGTACCAGCTCTTCAGCAGTGTGATCCTCTCTGGACCCTGACCTGGATTCAGACAAGGAATTCTCTCTGGAAGACTCATCATGGACAACAGGAGATAGTTAGGCAATGTGTCGGCAGGTTCACTGGAACTAAGATCTGAATGCTGCTATGAATGTGCATCTACGAAAGATAAATGAATCTTGAGTTCTTCAACCTCCAAGGCATCACTCAGCACGGTGGCCCAGCGGTTAGCACTGCTGCCTCACAGCGCCAGGGAGCCGGGTTCAATTCCCGGCTCGGGTCACTGTCTGTGCGGAGTCTACACGTTCTCCCCGTGTCTGCGTGGGTTTCCTCCGGGCGCTCCGGTTTCCTCCCACAGTCTGAAAGACGTGCTGGTTAGGGTGCATTGGCCATGCTAAATTCTCCCCCAGTGTGAATGTGTGGGGTTACAGGGATAGGGTGGGGCCTGGGTAAGATGCTGGGTCAGACGGTCAGTACAGACTGGATGGGCCGAATGGCCTTTTCCGCGCTGTGGATAATGTCCACTCCCCCTTGACCATGTTCACAATTGTGGATTATTCTTTGTGCTGGTTTGACAATCCCTGTAAGAGTTTTAACAACACCAGGTTTATCCAACAGGACTTTAACCTGGTGTTGTTAAAACTCTTACTGTATTTACCCCAGTCCAACGCCGGCATCTCCACATCGTGACAATCCCTGTCAGCGAGTACCTGGGGCAGTTTGCTGGAATGTTCTCTGGCGGCTGAGGGATTTCCAGCAGTTGGAGGTGGCGCCCTTTCCTCCCCCTCCCCCCGCCTCGGGGCGGGGCCTGTTCCACGCGGAACGATTCTCCGGGGCCGCTATTGCCGCCGGACCCGGAAACCGCGACACAACCGGAACCGGAAACCAGAGGCTAAGGTGCGAGCGGTGAGACGGAGGGAGCGGGAGAATCACCCCCATAGCAACCGGGAATCATCCCCATAGCAACCGAGAATCACCCCCATAGCAACCGGAAATCACCCCCATAGCAACCGGGAATCACCCCCCCATAGCAACCGGGAATCACCCCCATAGCAACCGGGAATCCCCCATAGCAACCGGGAATCCCCCCCATAGCAACCGGGAATCCCCCCATAGCAACCGGGAATCACCCCCATAGCAACCGGGAATCCCCTTAGCAACCGGAATCACCCCCATAGCAACTGGGAATCACCCCCATAGCAACTGGGAATCCCCTTAGCAACCGGAATCACTCTCCCACAGCAACCAGGGAATCCCCATAGCAACTGGGGAATCCACTTAGCAACTGGGAATCACCCCCATAGCAACTGGAGTCACCCTGCCATAGCAACCGGGAATCATCCCCATAGCAACCAGGAATCACCCCCTTAGCAACTGGGAATCACTGCCATAGAAACCAGGGAATCCCCTTAGCAACCAGGAATCACCCCCCATAGCAACTGGAGTCACCCTGCCATAGCAACCGGGAATCATCCCCATAGCAACCAGGAATCACCCCCTTAGCAACTGGGAATCACTGCCATAGAAACCAGGGAATCCCCTTAGCAACCATTAATCACCCCCATAGCAACCATTAATCACCCCCATAGCAACCAGGAATCCCCTTAGCAACCAGGGAATCCCCCCATAGCAACCAGGAATCACCCCCATAGCAACCAGGGAATCCCCCATAGCAACCAGGAATCACCCCCATAGCAACCAGGGAATCCCCCATAGCAACCAGGGAATCCCCCATAGCAACCAGGAATCACCCCCTTAGCAACCAGGGAATCCCCCCATAGCAACCAGGAATCACCCCCTTAGCAACTGGGAATCACTGCCATAGAAACCAGGGAATCCCCTTAGCAACTGGGAATCACCCCCAAAGCAACCAGGAATCACCCCCATAGCAACCAGGAATCCCCTTAGCAACCAGGGAATCCCCCATAGCAACCAGGAATCACCCCCTTAGCAACTGGGAATCACTGCCATAGAAACCAGGGAATCCCCTTAGCAACCGGGAATCATCCCCATAGTAACTGGGAATCACCCCCATAGCAGCCAGGAATAACCCCCCATAGCAACCTGGGAATCACCCCATAGCAACTGGGAATCACCCCCATAGCAACCAGGGAATCTCCTTAGCAACCAGGAATCACCCCCATAGCAACTGGGAATCACCCCCATAACAACCAGGGAATCCCCTTAGCAACCGGGAATCACCCCCATGGCAACCGGGAATCCCCTTAGCAACTGAGAATCACCCCTATAGTAACTAGGGGAACCCCCATAATGCAGAGGGGGGGGGTGGGGGGCTGATGTGTGAAAATTAAGTTTCTGCTGCTTTGAAAATTAGCTTTCAATTACATGAGTGCAACTTTTATTTCCAGATTTCTAACTATTTTAGAACTTCATGTGGTGTTTTTCAATTGTATGAAACCGAGTTCCTGCTCAGGTGGATGTTAACAAGATGGGGCTTTTTAAAAAGTCATTATCCCAGCCAACATCAACCCTAAAACAGATCATCACATTGATTTGTTTTTTGAGGTCTCCTGCTGCAATTTGACAATCCTGTTTTTGCCTCGCCAACAATAATGAACAAATCTGTTCAGTAATTCACTTTGCTGCTAAGCAGTTTGGCAGATCCTAAAGACATGAAAGAAGCTATATAAATTCACTTATATTTCTACAGCTTGTTATATAAATTCATGTGCATCCTTAAAACTATATACAAATGTCATTTCAATAGATGTGCTCAACCACAAATGGTGCACTTATGGTGCTGAGCTACAAGATACAAATTTAGTGACTTCTACTTGTTCCTCTGAACCCAGTAAAACACCCATTATGATACAGTGTTGTAGAAGCAGCACTTAGTGATGGAACTTGCAACTGTGCCTTGCATGAGGTGCTACAGGAAGAGGTTCTGCAATTTAAAACACTCCATAAGAAAGATTTCCCTTCAGTGTTTTTTCATTGTAGGGCTAATGTGGCTGAATTTTGGTTTACAGCATCCGGAAATTAAATGCACACTGCCAGACAATAGAAAGATCCATTTAAATGGTAACGGGCAACATATGAACATAGGACTTAGGAGCATTAGTAAGCCATTCAGCCCTTAAAGCCATTTGATAAGACCATGGCTGATCCCAACTCCACTTTCCTATCTCTGCCCCCTAACCCTTGACTTCCACGTCTATCAAAAACCTGTCTGACTCAGACTAGAATGAATTCAATGACGCAGCCCCACCATTTTCTGGGGAAGAAAATTCCATCAACTAACGACCCCTCTAAGAGAAAAAAAATTCTCTTAATCTCCATTTGAAAGGGAAACCTTTAATTAAACTGTGTCTCCTATTTCTAGTTCCCCCAACATGAGGAAATAATCTCCTAGCCTGGGTGGGGTGCTCCTTTGGAGATTTGGTACAGACTCCATGGGCCAGATGGCCTCTTTCTGCACTGTAGCAATTCTATGGTTCCATCCCATCTTCTGCTGCAGCCCTTTTAAGTTTTGGACTTGATATAAGTGACATTCACAATAATAATTCATATCAGCGATGAATGTACAGAAAAATATGGGCAGTGGATCGGGGTTTAGTATTGGTCATTATTGATATTGCCTTCAGTCCCTACTGCAAACTCCATTCTTTCAACACTGCTCTATTCCTTGGCCTAGTTACTGTCTGAGGCTGTTTTTAGCCTTGACGTCCTATCTGACCCTGGGATGAGTTTCCAACCACATACCCACTCCATCACCAAGACCACCCCCATAACTTCGTCCATCTCCATCCTTGTCTCATTTCACCTACAATTGAAAAGCTCATCTCGTCCTTTACTCCCTCTAGGCTTGACTGGCTACTGGCCAACCTTCATTTTCCAAATTCCCATAAACCTGAACTTATCCAAATCTGCAGCAGCCCATTTCCTTCTTTGAATCAGGTCTTATTAACCCATCCATCATCCTTTTGCTTGCTGACCAATATTGCCACTAGTTTGACAACACCTTAATTCTAAAATTCTCCTCCTCTTTTCCAAGTCCCTCCATGATCTTGTCTATCCCTATTTCTGTGACTACCCCCAGTTCTACACCCTCCAAAATCTCTACACTTGTGGCCTCTCGCTCATCTCTGATTTTAATTACCCCACCATTGGCGGCTGGGCCTTAAGTTCTGACATTGCCCCGTAAACTTCTCCCCCTCTCTATCACCCTCTTTTAAGACATTCCTTAATGTCTTCCCCATTGGCCAAGCTTTTGGTTACCTGAAATGGCTTGAGGTTTGGTATCAAGTTTTGATTGATACACATCTGTGAAGTGCTTTGGGATACTTTACTGCATTGAAGACGTTATATAAATGCTAGTTATTGGTCTGACAGCTTGATCTTATGTTCCTCTTTTAGCGTGTTATGGCCGTGAAGAAGTGAGATTTACCAAGATTCATGGCAGACAAAAGACAGCGGTCAAGAGTGCAGGGTGCGTGGGCAGGCCCCAGTAACACCCCAGCAAGCTCATTTCAAGGTACGACATACAAAGAGAAATGTGAAAATAATCAGCATTTCTTTGGAACTGGTCACAGAAAATCCATGTCACAGACAGAATGTATGGGCTCGCTTACCACTCACGATCAGTATGTTTTGTTTGTGAAAGAGATGTGTGTTTTCTTACCATTTTGAGTGTGTACCAATTAAATATATTCAGCAGCAAGCTTTTGTGAGTTAAAAAAATAAAGAAGGTTATTTATTCTTACACACCCTGAATTATCGCAATATTACTCACGCGTGTACACGAACACACACATACAGACGCACGCGCACACACACACAAAAAGATTGAATACAGGTGAAGGTTATAGTCATCACAGTCTCTGATTTGCAATCTTCTTGAAAGATTTTGATGGGCTTAAAAGTTGAAGTGAGGGTCTTGGAAAAGTGATGGTTTCACAGCAGGTTGTGAGGTTTCTTGTAGTCAAATAGCTTGGAGGTTCGTTCTCAGGCAAACATTTAACTGGAACTTGTTGTGGGGGTTGGGAGTCCTTCTTTCTGTTGGGATCTCCGGCTTTCAAGCTGTTGTTGTTCATTAGGTTGGGTGCTCGATGGCCTACAGCTACTTTGTCTCTTGGCTCTCTGACCCGCTGACAATTAATGACTAATTGCAAACTGCTCTGAGCTGATTTTTAAAAGCAGACAAAACGTGGCCACCCCAAGTGGCTTTTCACAAGTTCAAGTCCTTTTCAAAATAGGATGGTGTTTATGTTGATTTCACATCCTGTTTTATAGGTTAGAACCTCTGAGATTCACCCAGTCTGCTTTGGATAAGTCAAAATGTGGAGATGCCGGCATTGGACTGGGGTTGGGCACAGTAAGAAGTCTCACAACACCAGGTTAAAGTCCAATAGGTTTATTTGGTAGCACAAGCTTTCGGAGCGTTGCTCCTTCTTCAGGTGAGTGAAGAGTTGTGAAGAGGCCACTCGCATTATCTGTACTTGTAAAGACTTGATTACCTGTAAAGATTCGCATTCCAATCATTATCTTGTAAATTGAGTCTGTGTCGATATATGCCCTGTTTGTGAACACAACTCTTCACTCACTGAAGAAGGAGCAACGCTCCAAAAGCTGGTGTCACCAAATAAACCTATTGGACTTTAACCTGGTGTTGTGAGACTTCTTACTGTAGATAAGTCAAGCCATCATGATACAATGGGATAGTGATAGGAGCCACTCACTTCTGTCTGCCACCCAATTGAGTTTCGATTTTTTTTGTTCAGTTTGAAACAGAGTCAGGCAATCAGGAAATTCCATTGTCCTTTTGTGTTGCCCCATCCTTAAACAAAGAGAATTCCCAATTGGCTGTAATAATCCACATTTAATTCGGGATTCGCCTGAGACTTGATACTGAATGTTGTTCAAATGTCAAAGGTCACCTGATTTTCAGCATCTATTTTAATCGCTTGTTTGTGTTCAGTTTTTGATTTGATTTATTATTGTCATATGTATTAGTATACAGTGAAAAGTATTGTTTCTTGCGCACTATACGGACAAAGCATACCGTTCATAGAGAAGGAAAGGAGTGCAGCTTTTAAAAGTATTGACTGAAATTCCATAATACACTGGGCATACCGTTAGGAGTTCTAACATGGGGAATCAGAATGGATATCAGTATTTACATATTAGCATTTGTTTACCAAAACGAAAATTAGAAAATGCATAATTTGAGTTTTGCCCGGTGTTCTGCTCGCTTATTAAACCATCTAGTCCCACTGTTTTATCTGTGTTTATAACTGCATCTAAAGAAGCTACCATTGACCAGAAACTGAACTGGACTAGCCATAAAAACAGAGCAGGTCAGAGGCTTGGAATCCTGTGGCGAGTATCCCCTCTGCTAGCTCTCCAAAGCCTGTCCGTCTAGAAGGACAAGGGCAGCAGGAAATCCGCCACATGGAAGTTCCTTTCCAAGCCACTCACCATCCCATCTTGGAAATATATCGCTGATCCTTCACTGTCGCTATGTCCATACAGTTAACGTTTTCTGTCAGTATGTAAAATGATAATTACATCAATACTTTATTCTGTTGTCACCACTCTGGCAATATAATGATTTTTCTTGCTTTTGGGACAATATAAATGCTATTGAGTGTCATGTTCTGCAGAAAAATTAGACGTAAACACTATTCATGGGTCCAAACGAGACATCAGTGGATCCTCTGTAGACTCAGTAGAATTTCTGCACCACTGTGAAAAATAGAGCATTTTGTTAAAATTATGTAATTGTTTTGTCAATTTTCAATTATGCTTCAAATTAATTAGCACAACAATTAGATGTCACATCATCTTTTTTTAGATTTTCATCTCCAGCCACCCCCTCCCCTCCGTGGGCTCCCCACACAAGTGATTTGTTCCAGGCCTTTTCCAATGTTGTTGTTAAGCCAACTACTGGAAGGTAGTCTGGAATGAATCACTTTTATTTTCTCTATAGAGAGTACCATTGCTTCGGACTCTTTCTCCAGTTACAGTTTGTGTTGGGGATTTCAAGTGTGTACTTTTATTCTCATTGATGTTCATGATTATGATCTTGCCACATCACTCATGAAGACTGGCTGATACGTGCTGCATATTTTCAGCATCATATATTTGTATTTCCTTATTCCCAGCATTTGAAATTGCCGCTGGTTTATGTTTTTTTTGTAAATATCAGTATTTGAAAGGAGCGCTAGCTGCTATTCAAGGTTTGTTTATTTGTGTCACGAGTAGGCTGACGTTAACACTGTAATGAAGTTACTGTGAAAATCCCCTAGTCGCCACACTCCGGCGCCTGTTCGGGTACACTGAGGGAGAATTTAGCATGGCCAATGCACCCTAACCAGCATGCCTTTCAGACTGTGGGAGAAAACCAGAGCACCTGGAGGAAACCCACGCAGACACGGGGAGAACGTGCAAATTCCACACGGGGCCCCAGCTGGGATTGAATCCGGGTCGCTGGCACTGTGAGACAGCAGCGCTAACCACTGTGTCACCGTGCTGCCCTATCAAATTATCTCGGTGCCTCCAAATATTTGCTTGAATTATGTAACCGAATCATAAAATTGCCTTGCAGCATGGCGTAATTTTTCATCTAGTTCGTGTGGGACATTCATAAAACTTATTTCTGACTTTAATTTGAGATCAGTTTCATTTGCAAACTGTTATTTAGTTTAGGCTTATTTCAGGAAAGGGAAATAACAGATTTGATACTATTTTCTTTTGCGAACCCATAATAATTCTTTCACCAGTTTAGCTGCAGCAATGATCTAGGCTGTGAATGGTCCACATATTTGCTCGCTGTATCCCTGAAGCAGTTGCATGATTGCAGTACATGTCCAGATGAGGGCACCAAGTGCACTAATGACAGAATTTGCAAACCATGTTTTTTGAACAGTTGGATGCTGCTCTTTGCTTGTGTTTATGAAACAAACAAACCCTGTGCCTGAAGTAATCATTTTTGCTTTGGTTTGTGAATGAACGTCAGGAATTGGGAGCTCTGCCATCTTTATCAAACAAAGCACATTTTTATTTTGTTTGGAAAATATAAATTTTTGAAAATTTTGTCTCCTTTCCTCAATTGAGCCTCCCCACGCCACGCAGTGTCCACATCCCTGCGATGTCCACGGCTGAGAGTCCCACCAGACTTCTCCAATTCCTTCCCTGGATCTGTTCATCTTCTCTCTGTGATAAGGTGCTTGCGCCTTTCTCAGCATTTATTCACCGTGCTATAGATCAGATCATGTATGTAGTGATGTGGACTATTGAAGATGTAAAATCATGTCCCACCTTGGTGCTATCTATCAGAGTAATGCACGACTGAGATTCTTCAAGAGTTTATTGTCTTTCCCTTACTTAAAACAAAAAAAATCTGATGATTATGGTGTCAATATAGGATATAGCCTGGTGACCATGGTTTCCCACATTGTGAGTCGCCAATTATGATTGCTGAAAACAGAGTTGCCCAGGATCGTTCTTCAGCAGTACATAAAGGCTAGTTCGATGCTGTTAATAGCAGAGGGTAAAGTGAATTTCCTGAATGGAGCAGAGGAAGAACCTGAAGCGGGAGGGTGGGGGAGTGTGGAAGTACAAAATTGGGGTTGTGGGTAAAATGCCACCAAGGAAGATGTGACCAAATCCCTCATAGATGCCATGTTCTGCCAAAAAACAATAGGTCTGAAATGACAGCGAGTCATTGATATCACAATAATTGACTTGATGCCCTTTTAATGTAAAAACATCCTCAGAGAAATTTTAACATGAGACTAGGAGAAAAGTACAAAGAAATATAGTTTTGCTGTAATATACATCTTCACTGGTGAGTGTAAGTAAACATTTTATTTTGATCCTTGGTGTACTTGGAATAACCAATGTTAATTTAGAATATCGTTTAGAATTTAGAATATAAAAGTGTTTGTAATATATGAAATTTTAAATGTGTGACTTTACCATTAGCTAGCAGACGTTCTTCAGAAACTGTTGCTGGAGCACACTGGCTACCGGATGATCCGTCCACAGCTGATAGAAGATTTGTCTTTCAAAATCCAACAGAGGTAATGTCACAAATGAATTTTTTTTTAAGCATGTAATCCTGTCTTATTCAGTACATTGTGTCCAATTTTACAGGCGTTATGTGATGCAATTCAGTGACGTACACATTCCACCAATATCCAAAGTGCACGGGAATCAAATGTGCCTTTTTTCATGCTTAATACAGACCAGCAATAGACTTGCCAGACACGTCTCTGCAGGTAGAATAAGCACAGGAGAAGTACATACTTCACCAGGCAGAATGATCTTTAGAAGTGCAGTCACACTTTTCTGATGAGAATAGGAAATGCAGACATGCTCCTCCTTGGTCATTGTTTAATGCAATTAATCCATGTTTTGTTAAACTGCGTGTGAAAGAATTCTATTGGAAAGTATTTCATGCAATCTCTTCTCATTCCTGTTGTGTACATACATTAATCCTGACACAATTCAGTTTAGCACGTTTTACTATGTACTAAATCACAATGTTGTAAAATGTTGATTTAAATGTTAGCCAGTGGCACAGAGTGCTGAATATTTAGTGGTGTAACTTGATGCATGTTAATTACTCACCAATTTTCTTGATTTCAAAAAATAGCAATTGTAAATTCCACCAATATATAAGTTCCTGTCACATGTTTAAAACAGTAAGAAGTCTCACAACACCAAGTTAAAGTCCAACAGGTTTATTTGGTAGCAAAAGCCACTAGCTTTTGGAGCGCTGCTCCTTCGTCAGGTAAATGGGGGTTCTGTTCACAAACAGGGCATATAAAGACACAAACTCAATTTACAAAATAATGCTTTTGCTGCCAAATAAACCTGTTGGACTTTAACCTGGTTTTGTGAGACGTCTTACTGTGTTTACCCCAGTCCAACGCCGGCATCTCCACAACATGTTTAAAAGGCATAGGACGTACACCCTAACTGAGTGAAAGCTTTGTGCTTAGCTTTGCATACTGCATTAGATCTTAAAGGTTCATTCACTCCTGAACAGGCTGTAATCCAGCTATGTGTTTTTCAAAACATCTTAAAAGTTTGCTGGCTAGAATTGTAAGCATGAAAACACAAGCGTGACTTGTTTGTCAGCACTCGATGAGGGAAGATTCTTGATCTTATTGGTCTTTTACAGCACAGAATTATTCCTAGAAGGAGTTCTGATAATTAGGAATTTTGCTCCTTGGCTGCAAGAATCACAGCACATGGATGTTTCGTATTTTTGCAGTCTCTGCCTTGGCTTTTGGTATTGAAACCAAAAGCAGAACCTGGGTTTGTGTTTCTGATATTCGGTACGCCAGTCTGAAGGCTTCATTAAGTTGAAGGGAACAAAGCCCAGTACGTTAATAGTGGTTTAAAAAAAAGTCAAGTGAATGGCTCAATTTGTCCTAGGTATAAAAGGACAATTACAAAATGTGCTGGATGATTGTATTATTTTTAAAACCAAGAATGTAATTGGAACCTACACTATCAACATGAATATTGGAATTTTCAAATCAAATATTCTTAGATTGCTACCTTGTCGTTTTTTATTTTCGTTCCTAACTGATACCTACACAGTGATGAGAGACTGAGATTAATGTGTGATTGATGTGGATAATTAATGTTTAAGTACATTGTTGTGATGATTAGGTGAGTTCGGACATAGGTAACTTCAAGTGAGTAACTATGTTGTGGGGGTGTGTGACAGCGTGGGTGGAAGTGATACATTGGAGAGGTAACTGTGTGGGTGGTGGACTGTGTATGACTTATTTACCTTGTGATTCAGAATAGCGAGAATATAGTTGTGTTTTGAGGACTGCGTGGTTGGGACAGGTAATTTTTCCTGTTGCTTCTCCTTGAGGTAATGTCCTATTCCTAATGCCCCTGTATAAACAGGAATTTATACAAAAATCCTCTCTACATAAGAACTAGGAGCAGGAATAGGCAATTCAGTCCCCCGAACCTCCTCCGCCATTCAATACGATGATGGCTGATCTTGTTCCGGCCTCAACTCCATTTTCTTGGCCGTTTTCCATGACCCTTCAACCCATTACTAATTAAAAATCTGTCTATCTCCTCCTTACATTTAGTCAATGTCCTGGCATCCACCGCACTCTGGGGTAATGAATTCCACAGATTCATGACCCGATAATAGAAATAGTTTCTCCTCATCTCTGTTGTAAATCTGCTACTCCTTATCCTAGAAGTATGACCTCTTGTTCTAGGTTGCCCCACAAGAGGAAGCATCTACTCTACGTCTACTTTGTCAATACCTTTTATCATCTTATATACCTCAATTTGATCTCCTCTCATTCTTCTAAACTCTAGAGATTATAGGCCTGAACTGCTCAATCTCTCTTCATAAGACGAACGCCTCTTTTCATTTCTGCAATCAATCTAGTGACCCTCCTCTGAACTGCCTCTAATGCCACTACAACATTCGTCCAATAAGGGGACCAAAACTGTGCGCAGTTCTCCAGGTGCGGTCTCTTCTGTATAGTTGCAGGAACACTTCCTTACTTTTATACTCTATTCCTTTAGCTATAAATGCCAAAATTTCATTTGCTTTCCTTATTACCTTCTGTTCCTGCATACCAGTTTTCTGCGACTCATGCACAAGGACACCCAGATCCCTCTGCGCCAATGCACCCCAAAGTCTCTCTCCATTTAGATAATTAGTTACCTTTCCATCAAAATATTGATTTTGCGTCACTGCCATTTCTGTGTTCCCCACTATTAACTCCCCGCTCTCATCCTCCAAGGATCCAACATTGACTTTAATTACTCTCTTGCCTTTTATATATTTATAGAAGCTTTTACTTTCTGTTTTCATATTTTGTGCTAGTTTTCTTTCATAATTTACCTTTGCTCTTTTTATTACTTTTTTAGTATCTTTTTGTTGATCTTTAAAAGTTTCCCAACCTTCCAACCTGCCACTGGCCTTTGCAGAATGGTTTGCCTTAGTTTTTGTCCTTATGTTGTCTTTAACGTCCTCGCTTAGCCATGGATGTTTTTTCCCCCTTACAATCTTTCTTCCTCTCTGGAATATATTTTGGTTGGGGGGATTTGAATATCTTCTTCAACAACTGCCACTGCTCATCAATTGCCCTACCTTTTAGCCTTCCTGCCCAGTCCACTATGGCCAAGTCTGTCCTCATGCCACTGTTTGACTCCGGAATGAGTGAGTGTGGGACTCCGGAATGAGTGAGTGTGGGACTCCGGAATGAGTGAGTGTGGGACTCCGGAATGAGTGAGTGTGGGACTCCGGAATGAGTGAGTGTGGGACTCCAGATTCTCGCTCTCAAACTGAATTTTGAATTCAATCATATTGTGATTACTCTTTCCTGGAGAATTCTTAACTATGAGGTCATTAATTAATCCCTGTTCTTGCACAATACCAAATGCAGAATAGCCTGCTCTCTGGTTGGTTCCACAACATGTTGCTCCAAGAAACAATTTTTAATACATTCAATGAACTCTCCCTTGCCAATTTGATTAACCCAGTCTATGTGCATATTAAAATCACCAATGATTATTGCTGTACCTTTCTTACAAGCCCTGAGTATTTATTGGTTTATACTGTGCCCCACTGCGGAATTACTGTTTGGGGACCTATTAATTACTCCCACCAGAGATTCCTTTCCTTTGCTATTTCTTATTTCTACCCAGAATGATTCCGCATCTTGATCTCCAGTGCTTAAATATGCTGCACTCATTATAACCAGCAGCACTGATAGAAACATAGAAGATGAAAGCAGGAGAAGGCCATTCAGCCCTTCGAGCCTGCTCCGCCATTCATTACAATCATGGCTGATTGTCCAACTCAGTAGCCTAATCCTGTTTTCTCCCCATGACCTTTGATCCTATTCGCCTCAAGTGCTATATCTAGCCACCTATTGAATATGTGCAATGTTTTGGCATCCTGTGGTAATGAATTCCACAGGCTCAACTTTGGGTGAAATAAGTGCCTCCTCATCTCCGTCCTAAATGTTCTACCCCGAATCTACCCCAGGGCGGCACGGTAGCACAGTGGTTAGCACTGCTGCTTCACAGCTCCAGGGACCTGGGTTCGATTCCCGGCTTGGGTCACTGCCTGTGTGGAGTTTGCACATTCTCCTCGTGTCTGCGTGGGTTTCCTCCGGATGCTCCGGTTTCCTCCCACAGTCCAAAGATGTGTGGGTTGGGTTGATTGGCCATGCTAAAATTGCCCCTTAGTGTCCTGAGATGCGTAGGTTAGAGCGATTAGCGGGTAAATATGTAGGGGTATGGGGGTAGGGTCTGGGTGGGATTGTGGTCGGTGCAGACTCGATGGGCCAGAAGGCCTCTTTCTAAGTTAAGAATCCTCAAACTGTGACCCCTGGTTCTGGACACACCCACCATCGGGAACATCCTCCCTGCATCTACCCTGTCTAGTCCTGTTAGAATTTTATAAGTCTCTATGAGATCCCCCCTCACTGGTCTGAACCCCAGTGAAAACAATCCTAACCTAGTCAATCTCTCCTCATACATCAATCCTGCCATCTCCAGAATCAACCTCAGATAATTTGTCTCCTTTTGTTTGGAGGGTACACAAATTGCCTTTTACTGGTGCTAATTTTGAAATTGATTTCCTTTGTAACTCACCCTACAAATTCTTTCCTCCTTGTTTGGGAATCATAGAATCATAGAAACCCTACAGTGCAGAAGGAGGCCATTCGGCCCATTGAGTCTGCACCGACCACAATCCCACCCAGGCCCTACCCCCACATATTTTACCCGCTAATCCCTCTAACCTACGCATCCCAGGACTCTAAGGGGCAATTTTTTTAACCTGGCCAATCAACCTAACCCGCACATCTTTGGACTGTGGGAGGAAACCGGAGCACCCGGAGGAAACCCACGCAGACACGAGGAGAATGTGCAAACTCCACACAGATAGTGACCCGAGCCGGGAATCGAACACAGGACCCTGGAGCTGTGAAGCAGCAGTGCTAACCACTGTGCCACCGTGCTGTCCTAAAAGATCTGGGACCCACCCCGTTGGTACAAGTGAAGAAATTGTGACTGTAAATCTGAATCCAAATTGCTGTGCTCTGCCTGTTATTTAGCCATTTCACATCCTAGGCTCTTGTTCACCCTACATTTAAGATTTGTTTTTCAATTTTGCTTCTCAAGTTTTCTTTTCATGCTTTTCCCAGTTTGTTAAAAGATGTGTGTGGCTTGGGATGACGCAGTGGCTGAGACCCTTCGTCTCTGGGAGGAAACACCTGGCCTCCACTTGGCTCCAACTCCTGCCACCAGACCAAAATTGAGAATTTGACGTGTAAACAAGTGCACAATTGGTCAATTTAAAAGGGATCAGCCTTCTCCACGGGGGAATAGTGTATAGAATGGAAGGAATTTCAAATGGAAAAAAAAACATCAGTGAGGATAGTGTTGGAGTTGGATATGTAAGCACAGTCTATCCTTAATTCAGGACCACTTAATTTAAATTCTGATCATTTAGATCTTTTAGTGCTGTCTTCTTACTTTATTGTGTACTTATGCTGCTTATTTCAAATTACGGGATCAGAAATAGCTTGTCATATTTTTCAAAGTTCTTACTGTGCAAAGTTAAAGAAACAAAAGATGTAGAGTCAGGTTGTCCTTTTCGAAAGTTAGGCATACTTTTGGTTATGAAAACACAACCAAAGCTTACATAACCACAGGATCAAATCTACCTGGAAGACTAATGGCTGATTAAGAACAGATTTGCCAAGAGTTGTGAATATCCAAAGTTTACTGGTGAATTTAGACCATTGAAATGCTCGAATGCACTTCATTTTTAGCTACCATGTTATTTTTAAGAACTTGATGAATTTGTGTAGTGATTGCCCAGTAAACCTGCCACAAAAGTTAGGGTTCATGATTAACATTGTAAGAACCCTTTTAACAACATAATAATTGTTAATGTGATGTTAGTGAGTTTCTCTGGCTCAGAAGAGAATAATTGAAACAGTTGCATCTCATTCTTGCGTATAATAAATTCTTCATAAGGATTTTTTTAAATTTAAAAATTTAAATCTTTTCTTACTTTAAATTTCTGTCCCTTTTCTGTTCTCTCTCAATCCAATTTCCCTTCCTGTAACGGGTGATTCTAATTCACCATCCTTTCCATCATTTCTCCATTTCTTTCTCAATTTTTAATCTCAATGGTTAAAGTGATGATATACTGTCGGTGCATCTTTCACTAAGATCTCAAAAGTATCACTGCCCTCCCCGCACTGTTATCAGTTCACACTTCCAGCAAGTTGCACAGCAAAATATATTTGAACTGAGCAGAGAAGATATTGCAAAAGGCCCCACTCCAACAAGGTTTGGCTTATCTCTTTCTCCTTCCTGTAAAGTTCTGATAGCTCAGCGAGGTTTTCCAGTGCGAAGCTGAACCTTACAGACCAAGAAGCTTGCCGTTTAGATTTGTGTTGAATTCGCTGATCTGGGCCAGTTTGGCCTCCATGCTGGGAAATTAGAGAGAGGAAAATTCCCACCCCTCAGTTCTCTGCTAACCACTGTAGATATTGGGTGAGAATTTGCCTATTACCATACAATCTGTCAAAACCCATGTGAGTCTTAAGACGATATTGGCCAGTGCCTATTGAACCATATCAATGGATGCTGTAAATTGGTAGGAAAAGTGTAAATTTAACTTTTTCAATGTTTGTTATGTTTGGATCAGCATATTTTCTTCCCAATTTACACTTAGCACCACCAAAAGTCATAGAGATTCATAGAGTTATAGAGGTTTACAGCATGGAAACTGACCCTTTGGCCCAACTTATCCATGCTGCCCCTTTTTTTAAACCCGTAAGCTAATCCCAATTGCCCGCGTTTGGCCCAGATCCCTCTTTACCCATCTTATCCATGTAACTGTCTAAATGCTTTAAACCACTTTTCATGTCTCCAACAATGTTACGCTGGGCTGGTGCTCCCACGTGTCTGGCTGCCCTTGTTCTTTCAGGAGGATGATGTTGTGGTTTGGCAAGTGCTGTTGAACTTGGTGAATTGCTGTGGTGCATCTTGTAGAGAGTACGCATTGCTGTTACTGTGAATAAGTGGTGGGACAGCCAAATTCCAGGATGTCGTATATAGCCAAAGAGGAATGGACGTCCTCCTGATGAAATTTCTTATTGACTGTGTATAATGATTAGTGATGATTAGTACTGTATCTAGAGTATTATTGATTCTACGTATAACACCGCAGTAATTTGTTGTCATGACCACAGAAGTAAAGTGGGAATGATGTGATATATTTAACAGGGTTGCAGGTTGCTTTAAGAGCTGACATGATTTGATGGTGATGTCATAAGGGTGTTTCAGGCTGCTTTTTTACATTCAGTTTTGTACTCTGTCCAGAGTAGAGATCAGCTCTTCAATAATACCTGTTGTATGTTAGTTTGAATCGACGTGTGCAAACCACAGCTTTTCTTTCGTACGGTGTGTTAGCTTTTATTGGTAGAGGGATTGAGTTTCGGAGCCAGGAGGTCATGTTACAACTGTACAAAACTCTGGTGCGGCCGCATTTGGAGTATTGCGTACAGTTCTGTTCGCTGCATTATAGGAAGGATGTGGAAGTGTTGGAAAGGGTGCAGAGGAGATTTACCGGGATGTTGCCTGGTATGGTGGGAAAATTGTATGAGGAAAGGCTGAGGGGCTTGAGGTTGTTTTCGTTAGAGAGAAGAAGGTTAAGAGGTGACTTAATAGAGGCATACAAGATGATCAGAGGATTAGATTGGGTGGATAGTGAGAGCCTTTTTCCTCGGATGGTGATGGCTAACACGAGGGGACATAGCTTTAAATTGAGGGGTGATAGATATAGGACAGATGTTAGAGGTAGGTTCTTCACTCAGAGAGTAGTAAGGGCGTGGAATGCCCTGCCTGCAGCAGTAGTGGACTCGTCAACATTAAGAGCATTCAAATGGTTATTGGCTAAACATATGGATGATATTGGAATAGTGTAGGTTAGATGGGCTTTAGATTGGTTTCACTGGTTGGCGCAACATCGAGGGCCGAAGGGCCTGTACTGCGCTGTAATGTTCTATGTTCTGTTAAAACCCACAACTCCTAATGTAATTAAGACACACAGGTCTCTCTTTTGAAAAGAGAATATTGAGGGGTTACCTAAAAGAGATCGGAAGGCTTTTGATAGAGGAAAACAGATAAGGTGCTTCCTGTAAGACCATAAGATATAGAAACAGAATTGGGCCACCCAGCCCATCGAGTCTGCTCCGCCATTCAATCATGGCTGATATTTTTCTCATCCCCATTCTCCTGTCTTTTCCCCATAACCCCGATCCCCTTATTAATCAAGAACCTATCTATCTCTGTCTTAAAGACACTTAATGACCTGGCCTCCACAGCCTTCTGCAGCAAAGAGTTCCACAGATTCACTATTCTCTGGCTGAAGAAATTCCTCCTCATCTCAGTTTCAAAGGATCATCCCTTTAGCCTGAGGTTGTGCCCTCTGGTTCTAGTTTTTCCTACCAGTGGAAACATCCTCTCCACCTCCACTCTATCCAGGCGTCGCAGTATCCTGTAAGTTTCAATTAGATCCCCCCCTCATCCTTCTAAACTCCAATGAGTACAGACCCAGAGTCCTCAACCGTACCTCATACGACAAGCTGTTTATTCCAGGGATCATTCTTGTGAACCTCCTCTGGACCCTTTCCAAGGCCAGCACATCCTTCCTTAGATATGGGGCCCAAAACTGCTCACAATACTCCATATGGGGCTGACCAGAGCCTTATGCAGCCTCAGACATACATCCCTGCTCTTGTACTCTAGCCCTCTCGACATGAATGCTAACGTTGCATTTGCCTTCCTAACTGCCAACTGAACCTGCACATTAACCTTAAGAGAATCTTGAACAAGTCCCTTTGTGTTTCTGATTTCCTAAGCATTTTCCCATTTAAAAAATAGTCTGTGCCTCCGTTCGTCCTTCCAAAGTTTATAACCTCACACTTTTCCACATTGTATTCCATTTGCCACTTCTTTCCCCACTTTCCTAGCCTGTCCAAGTCCTTCTGCAGCCCCCCTGCTTCCTCAATACTACCTGTCCCTCTCCATATCTTTGTATCATCTGCAAACTTAGCAACAGTGCCTTCAGCTCCTTCTTCCAAATCGTTAATGTATATTGTGAAAAGTTGTGGTCCCAGCACCGACCCCTGAGGCACACCACTAGTCACCGGCTGCCATCCTGAAAAGGACCCCTTAATCCCCAGACACACGGAACAGCCATGGGGACCAAATTTGCACCTCAATATGCCAACATCTTCATTCACAGGTTCGAACAAGACCTCTTCACCGCACAGGACCTTCAACCGATTCCATGCACTAGATACATCGATGACATTTTCTCCCTTTGGATTCATGGTGAACAATCACTGAAACAACTATATGATGACATCAACAAGTTCCATCCCACCATCAGACTCACCATGGACTACTCTCCGGAATCGGTTGCATTCTTGGACACACGCATCTCCATCCAGGACGTCACCTCAGCACCTCACTGTACCGCAAGCCCACGGATAACCTCACTATGCTCCACTTCTCCAGCTTCCACCCTAAACATGTTAAAGAAGCCGTCCCCTACGGACAAGCCCTCTGAATACACAGGATCTGCTCGGATGAGGAGGATCGCAACAGACACCTCCAGACGCTGAAAGATGCCCTCATAAGAACAGGATATGGCGCTCGACTCATCGATCGACAGTTCCGATGCGCCACAGCGAAAAACTGCACCAACCTCCTCAGAGGACAAACACAGGACTCAGCGGACAGAGTACCCTTCGTGGTCCAGTACTTCCCCGGAGCGGAGAAGCTACAACATCTTCTCCGGAGCCTTTAACATGTCATTGATGAAGACGAACATCTCGCCAAGGCCATCCCCAAACCCCCACTTCTTGCCTTCAAACAACCGCACAACCTCAAACAGACCATTGTCTGCAGCAAACTACCCAGCCTTCAGGAGAACAGTGACCACGACACCACACAACCCTGCCACAGCAACCTCTGCAAGACGTGCCGGATCATCGGTATGGATGCCATCATCTCACGTGAGAACACCATCTACTAGGTACACAGTACATACTCTTGCAACTCGGCCAACGTTGTCTACCTGATACGCTGCAGGAAAGGATGTCCCGAGGCATGGTATATTGGGGAGACCATGCAGACGTTACGACAACGGATGAATGAACACCGCTCGACAATCACCAGGCAAGAGTGTTCTCTTCCTGTTGGGGAACACTTCAGTGGTCACGGGCATTCGGCCCCTGATCTTCGGGTAAGCGTTCTCCAAGGCGGCCTTCACGACACGCGACAGCGCAGAGTCGCTGAGCAGAGACTGATAGCCAAGTTCCGCACACATGAGGACGGCCTCAACCGGGATCTTGGTTCATGCCACACTATCTGTAACCCCCACGACTTGCCTGGACTTGCAAAATCTCACTAACTGTCCTGTCTGGAGACAATACACATCTCTTTAACCTGTGCTTAACGCTCTCTCCACTCACATTGTCTGTACCTTTAAGACTTGATTACCTGTAAAGACTCGCATTCCAACCATTATTTTGTAAATTGCATTTGTGTCTTTATATGCCCTGTTTGTGAACAGAACTCCCACTTACCTGAGGAGCAGTGCTCCGAAAGCTAGTGGCTTTCGCTACCAAATAAGCCTGTTGGACTTTAACGTGGTGTTGTGAGACTTCTTACTGTATTTACCCCAGTCCAACGCCAGCATCTCCACATCATTTCTGCCAGTCAGCCAATCCTCTATCCATGCCAGGATCTTATTCTTAACACCATGGGCTCTTAACTCATTTAACAGTCTCCTATGCGGCACCTTGTCAGAGGCCTTCTGGAAATCTAAATAAATCATATCCACTGGTTCTCCTTTATCTAACTTCCTGTTACCTCCTCAAAGAACCCTAACAGATTTGTCAGAACTGACCTCCCCTTGATGAAGCCGTGCTGGCTCAGTCCTATTTTATCATGCACTTCCAAGTACTCTGCGATCTCATCTTTAATAATGGACTCTATAGTCTTGCCAATGACCGAAGTCAGGCTAACCAGCCTATAATTTCCCGTCTGCTACCTCCCTCCCTTCTTAAATAGCGGTGTTACATTAGCTCCTTCCCAGTTCTCTGGGACCCTCTCTGCCTCCAGTGATTCCTGAAAGATCACCACCAATGCCTCCACAATTTCCTCAGCTATCTCTTTTCAAACCCTGGGGTGTAGTCTATCCAGTCCAGGTGATTTATCCACTTTTAGACCTTTCAGTTTCCCCAGAACCTTCTCCTTAGTGATGGCCACTACACTCACCTGTGCCCCCGATTCTCCTGAAGTTCTGGCATCCCACTGATGTCTTCCACCATGAAGACTGGTGCAAAGTAACTATTCAGTTCCTCTGCCATTTCTTTGTTCCCTTTTATTATTTCTCCAGCCTTATTTTCCAGTAGTCCAATGGCTATTTTGCCTCTCTCTTACCTTTTATATACATTGAAAAAAACTCTTCCTATCTTCTTTTATATTACTAGCTAGCTTACACTCATATTTCATCTTCTTCCCCCTTATTGCTTTTTTAGTTGTCCTCTGCACACTTTGAAAGGCTTCCCAATCCTCTGGCTTCCCACTAATCCTCACCACTTTGTATGCTTTTTCTTTTGCTTTTATGCTGTCCTTGACTTCCCTCGTCAGCCATGGATGCCTCGTCCTCCCCTTAGCGCGTTTCCTCCTCCTTGGGATGAATTTCTGTTGTGGGCTAGAGCAAAGCCACAGGCCAGCAAAACAAAATCAAGACAGTCACTAAGGAAATAAATGGGGAATTCCGAAGAAACCTCTTTACACAGAAGGTGGGAAGAATGTGGAGCTTGTTATCACAGGGAGAGTTTGAGATAAATAGCATTTAAGGGGAAGCTTTCTCAGCATGTCCTGGAGATGGGAATAGAAGATTATGCTGGTAGAGTTAGATGAGTTAGTTATATTTGACCATATTAAAGACGCCAAATTAATACAAATTATTGTTAACACCTAAACTATACAGAAACTGTGTAAAATAAATAATTAGTCTATGAATTTGGAATTCTCTGTATCTTTTTAAACATTCATAAATGGTTTATTTGCTGTTAAGAAAATGAGGGATAAAATTGGTCTGCAGTAATCGTCAGGATTGTGACACAGTAGAAATTTACTTTACACCAGACCCAATTGTCTTTTCCATTATTCCATGACTGCAGATTCACTGTAGGCCTATTTCACACTACTGGTGAAGACACCAACAGCTTGTATTTATATATGATAAATCATCCTGAGATGCTTCACAGAAACATTATAAAGTAAATTAAGAAGGATATAATATTGGAGCTGACCAAGAGGCTGGAATTGGAAGAGTGCATATATCTCAGAGGATTGTAGCTCTGGAGGACATTACAGATAAAGGGAGGAGCCAAATCCTCCCAGGAATTTTAAATCGAAGGTGATCATTTTAAAATCAAAGCTTTGTTTAACCAGGAGCCAGTGTAACTCAATAATTTAGATGTAGATTTGATTTATTATTGTCACATGTATTAACATAAAGTGAAAAGTATTGTTTCTTGCGTGCTATACGGACAAAGCATACCGTTCATAGAGAAGGAAACGAGAGAGTGCAGAATGTAGTGTTATAGTCAAAGCTAGGGTGTAGAGAAAGATCAACTTAATGTAAGGTAAGTCCATTTAAAAGTCTGACAGCAGCAGGGAAGAAGCTGTTGTTGAGTCGGTTGCTACGTGACCTCAGACTTTTGTATCTTTTTCCTGACGGAAGAAGGTAGAAGAGAGAATGTCTGTGGTGCGTGGGGTCCTTAAGTTGCTGGCTGCTTTGCCGAGGCAGCAGCAAGTGTAGACAGAGTCAATGGATGGGAGGCTGCTTTGCGTGATGGATTGGGCTACATTCACGACCTGTAGTTCCTTGCGGTCTTGGTCAGAGCAGGAGCCATACCAAGCTGTGATACAACCAGAAAGAATGCTTTCTATAGTGCATCTGTAAAACTTGATGAGAGTTGTAGCTGACAGGCCAAATTTCCTTAGTCTTCTGTGGGTTCTGTGAGCACTGTGGGTTGGGTGAACGGATACAGGCAACAGAGTTTTGGATGGCCTCAGGATTACGGAGGGTAGAAAGAGGGAGGCTGGCCAGGAATGTGGAAGAATAGTGAAGTAGTGAAGTAAGGGTTTCAGCAGCAGAGGAGTTGGGGCAGAGACAGAACAAAGAAAAGAGAAACAAAGAAAATTACAGCACAGGAACAGGCCCTTCGGCCCTCCAAGCCTGCACTGACCATGCTGCCCGACTGAACTAAAACCCCCTACCCTTCCGGGCACCATATCCCTCTATTCCCATCCTATTCATGTATTTGTCAAGACACCCCTTAAAAGTCACTGTCGTATCTGCTTTCACTACCTCCCCCGGCAACGAGTTCTAGGCACCCATCCCTCTCTGTGTAAAACATCTGCCTCGTACATCTCCTTTAAACCTTGCCCCTCGCACCTTAAACCTGTGCCCCCTAGTAATTGACTCTTCCACCCTAGGAAAAAGCTTCTGACTATCCACTGTCCATGCCTCTCATAATCTTGTAGACTTCTATCAGGTCGCCCCACCCTCCGTCGTTCCAGTGAGAACAAACCAACTTTCTCCAACCTCTCTTCATAGCTAATGCCCTCCATACCAGGCAACATCCTGGTAAATCTTTTCTGTACCCTCTCCAAAGCCTCCACATCTTTCTGGTAGTGTGATGACCAGAATTGAACACTATATTCCAAATGCGGTGTAACTAAGGTTCTCTAAAGCTGCAACATGACTTGCCAATTTTTAAACTCAATGTCCTGGCCGATGAAGGTAAGCATGCCATATGCCTTTTTGACTACCTTCTCCACCTGTGCTGCCACTTTCAGTGACCTGTGTACCTGTACACCCAGATCCCTTTGTCTATCAATACTCTTAAGCATTCTGCCATTTACTGTATATTTCCTATCCTTATTAGACCTTCCAAAATGCATTACCTCACATTTGTTCGGATTAAACTCCATCTGCCATCTTTCTGCCCAAGTCTCCAACCGATCTATATCCTGCTGTATCCTCTGATGGTCCTCATCGCTATCCGCAAATCCACCAACCTTTGTGTCATCCGCAAACTTACTAATCAAACCAGTTACATTTTCCTCCAAATCATTTATATATATTGCAAACAGCAAACGTTCCAGCAATGATCCCTGAGGAACGCCACTTGTCACAGCCCTCCATTCAGAAACACACCCTTCCACTGCTACCCTCTGTCTTCTTTGACCGAGCCAGTTTTGTATCCACCTTGCCAGCTCACCTCTGATCCCACGCGACTTCACCTTCTGCACCAGTCTGTCATGAGGGACCTTGTCAAAGGCATTGACAGGCATTGTTACAGCAGTGGAAATAGACTGCCTGAGTGACAATGTGGTTGAAACCTCAACTCAAGGTCAAATATGACATTGAGATTGTGAATAGTCTGGTGTAGTCTCAAGACAATTGGCAACCTAGTTCCTCACCTCTTTTTACCCACCCAAAAATGGATTTTATCTCCTGATTGTTGTCATTACCAGACAATTATAGACGTGGAGTAAATAGCATGAGTGTGAATTCTAATATCTGGAAAGGATGTGTGATGCATGGCCCTCCTAATAAAGGTCTCTCCTGATAGCTCAACATTAGTTCAATTACTTAATTTTTTTTCTTTTAATCAAGTGTGCAGTGTCTTCATTCTCTGATGTAACTTGTTTTCTCATTAGGTTCAGCGTAAAATTCCAGAAGAAAGGATCATTGAGTAAGTACATGAAATGCTGTTCCATATCATTCTTGGTAAAAAGACTTAAAGTTTTGCAGTTATGTTTCTCATGCTGATACAGAATTTTATAAGTTATTATCTTATTTTCATGCAGTAAAAGTGATGAATGTAAACTGTTCATGAGAAGACCTAAAAAAACACATGTTCTGATGTATCAGCAATATGCTGTCCATTTCCCAAAAGGCTTCAATCTTTGCCTCAGAATTGGCATCACCACTTATTTCCCATGGGGGAAATAATAGACACATAACAGGTACAAAATTCTAGTTTGCACAGGAAATAGCCAATCCATGTTCAAATGCAACAAGATCTGGACAATATCCAGGCTTGGGCTGGATATTGGACTTGGGCTGACAAGTGGCAAGTAACATTCACAGCACATAAATGCCAGGCAATGACCATCACCAATAAGAGACACTCAAACCACTGCTCCTTGAGATTCAGTGGTGTTACCATCACTGAATCCCCCACTGTCAACATCCTTGGGGTTACCATTGACCAGAAACTCAACTGGACTCACCAAATTAACACAGTGACTACAAGAGCAAGTCAGAGGCTAGGAATACTGTGGCGAGTAACTCACCTCCTGACTCCCCAAAGCCTATCCACCATCTACAGGTCAGGAGTGCGATGGAATATTCCCCACTTGCCTGGATGGGTGCAACTCCAACAACACTCAAGAAGCTCGACACCATCCAGGACAAAGCAGCCCGCTTGATTGACACCACATCTACAAACATTCAATCCCTCCACCACTGGCGCTCAGTAGCACCAATGTGTACTATCTGCAAGATGCACTGCAGCAATTCACCAAAGATCCTTAGACAGCATCTTCCAAATCCACAACCACTTCCATCTAGAAAAACGAGCAGATAAATGGGAACACCACCACCTGCAAGTTCCCTTCCAAGCCACACACCATCCTGACTTGGAAATATATCGCCGTTCCTTCGCAGTTGCTGGGTCAAAATCCTGGAATTCCCTCCCTAATGGCATTGTGGGTCAATCCACAGCACGTGGACTGCAGCGATTCAAGAAGGCAGCTCACCACCACCTTCTCAAGGGCAACTAGGGATGGGCAATAAATGCTGGCCAGCCAGCGATGCCCATGTCCCACAAATGAAAAAAAGTACTGATGGTAAACCCAGGGCTCATACTTCAGTTCTAAACTGCTAACGCAGTAACTTGTGACATCATCTGAAATCCAAGTTAATTTTGCCATTTATGGATCAACTGCAGTGATTTTTTCCCAAGATACACTAGTTTTTCCCTTTCTTGTCTTCTATGTTTCCATGGAAACACATACTTAAACTGTAATTTAAATAGATATATCACATACAACCTGATTATCTCATGCATCAGGGTTAATCCTTTTTAGGTGGGCTCATTTCAATCCTCTGCGTACATTTGTGATGATATGAAAGGTGCTATATTAAAGGAGCTTTATTCCATCTGTTCATATCATTTCAGATTTCACATAGGCAGCATGTATTTCTTCAGGATGTTTGAGATGTTCTGACTCGGTAAAGATTTCCTGAGTAATGGCTGTATTTTTGTGACTAACTTGGCTGACATGTAATCACTTGAGTGCAGCTGTTAAATAAAAAAACAGCCAGGAAATCTCTGAAACTTTGCAAATACTCATTTGACAAGGAAACATTTCGGGCGGCATTTAATGCTCTCCCCAGTAATGAGTTGGTGGAGGTGAAGCATTTAATTGGGCAGCAGGTGGTGTTAATATCAACTATTCATATATGATGGAGGAATAACACAGTAGCTTGTCTTTTACCTTCAGCAAGTTTATTCTGCATCCAGCTCAGCAGAGATAGAAACTCCTTATAACTTCCCCACAGCAACTGCTCCAACTTGTCCATTTAGACTCTGTTGAAGGTTGAGCCAATAACTCCACCTTTAATAAGGCAATTATGTGAAACAATGTTATTAGAGTGTAACCAGTGACAACTTTGTATTGGTTGTAATGTGACCAATGGGAACAAAAATGTAAGGGTCAGCTGACCCAGTAAACCATGGAACCAATTGCAGAGTGATGTAATAGTCAGCTGACCAACTGATTCGCTATAAATACGAAACCATGTAGAATTGATGAAAGCTTGGAGTGGCCCAAGGCGGGGCCCCACGTTTGGAGTAATAATGTTTCTTTATTAAACCCTTTCTTTGATTTATTAGTTGGAGTAAGTTTTGTTGTGTTTTCGTTATCTGCATTTCTGAAGAGTTCCTTCTGAAGAAACAAATGCAATTGTTAAAACATGCACTTGCTAATACAATGACACTTTAACAGTGATTAAGTCTGTGGCAGAAACGGCCTTGGATCCTTGTCCCACCCTGCCATAAATTGAGGCCCTTAATTGGGCAATTAATATCAGAGAAGGAAACTTGGAGAACACTTAGATTTAAGACATGCAAATCAGTCTGTCACTATCCTCCTTAAAATTCACGATACTTCCAGTTTTTATGTCAGCGTCCGTTTTAGTCCATAGACTACAACTTTGCTGCAAAGCTAATTATGTCTAGATCAGTTCTGCATCAATCTGTTGTTGTTGTCACGTATTCACTCATGCAATTATACATGCTCTCTTGCCTTTTGTTCTCTCTGTACTTTGCTGATCATTGCATCCGAAAAACAGAGTACCGCCAAAAAAACATGGTGAAAATAGCAAACCAAGTGTCATGTACAACTACCTGGCTACAAAACAATAATGACCATTTACCCAAAGAAACAAGTAGTCTCACAACACCAGGTTAAAGTCCAACAGGTTTAATTGGCAATACGAGTTTTTTGGAGCGCCGCTCCTTCATCAGGTGAGTGCCTGAAAGTGAGCCTAAAAGGAGTGGCGCTCCGAAAGCTCGTGCTACCAGATAAACCTGTTGGGCTTTAACCTGGTGTTCTGAGTCTACTTACTGTGCCTATTCCAGTCCAACACCGGCAACGGTATCATGCCCAAAGAAACAAAATTCAGCACCAAATCGTAGTGTACTGAAGTGTCAATTTAGATTATCTACTGAAACTCTGGACCTGAGCTTGAACTCACAATTTACTGACTTAAAGATGAGTGTTCCATCACTGAGTTAAGGCTAATGTTGCAATCCAGGTACTGGCATTCCACCCAGTTGCAAGTCTAACTACAGGTAAGATTATTGAAGCACTCTTAACTAATGCAGTTCCTTATCCCCTCCCCTCATTTCCAGTTAGTAAATCTCCCTTCCCACTCCAATTTGAATTTCTCTCAGGTAATGAGGTTCCACAGCAGCTAAGTAATACAGTTCAAATTCCACCACCCCCTTGAGTAATGCAGTTCCCAAACCATTTTTAAAAATTCAGAATTAACCCTCCCACCCATGGATGAAGTCATGATCCCACTTCCCCATCCCAGGTAATCTTTTGCAGAAAAGGGTACAATTAATTTTAATTTAAGACCAGTGATTTTGAAACAGCCTTCTTTGGATCTTTTCACTCCTTATGCTTATAATACTTAACTGACTGAATTGTATTACTAACAGGTATGGAAAAGCCTGCAGTTTTAACTGTTCTGCTTCCTTGCCCATAAGAAGACTTCCTCCAGTGGAATGTCGAGGCAAGAAGAGATAGGAGGACAAAACAAGTATTGCAAAATTATGCTGTTAACTGCATAGATTCAAATGAAGACCCCTATAAATTCCTAACTGTGATAGTGGTTGTGGGTTTTTTAAAGAAAATAAAACTACGTGGTTGGCGCACATAGATTCAAAGTAACACACAAGTTCATTGAAAGAGATGTTCTCTGCACAGAACAGAAAATGAAACTAAACAGCAGCCTGTGAAACACCCTAATTATATCACCATCAAATCATGTTAATTGCTTTTAAAGTAATCATGCAACCAATGAAATATATAACAAGTACAGACTTTAATTTTGTTATTTACACATCAATTATTGGTTACTCACAGACTGATATTTACAAGAGATGGACCATCAAATATTTCCAGCTATGGAATAGCGTGAGCAGCAGAATAAAGAAGGAAATATTAAAAGCCATTTCAATTAAATTACTGAAAACTGGTGATAAATTATTAGTAGTGGTGATGTTTCCAAATTATGCATTCAATGCCTTTGGTTTATTTTCTGCATTAGGGCAGCACAGTGGCAAGGGTGGCATGGTGGCATTGCTACCTCACAGTGCCAGGACCCAGGTTCAGTTCCAGCCTTGGGTGACTATGTGGAGTTTGCAGATTTTCCCTGTGTCTGCATGGGTTTCCTCTGGGTGCTCTGGTTTCCTCCCACTGTCCAAAGATGTGCAGGTTATGTGGATTGATCATGCTAAATTGCCCCTTAATATCCCAAGATGAATAGATTAGTTGGATTAGAAGAATAAATATGTGGTGCTATGGAGATGGGGCCTGGGTGGGATGCACTGTTGGCGAGCCAGTGCAGATCCGATGGGCCGAATGGCCTCCTGTAGGGATTCTATGATTTCTCGAATCAGTGATGTAGATTTCCTCCTCTGATGTTGAAACATTTTTTTTTGTTTTTAAGCAAGGAAGGTTTTTATGAAATCAGCAATAGCCCAACAGGAGTTTCCAGGTAAGAAATTAAGACTTCTCTTCCTGTTCAATGTGTGAAAAGTTTACGTAGATTTCAGAGATTTGCTTATCTTTGTACATTTTCTTTGTGAATGATAGTTCTGTACAATGAGCAGCTGGAATTAATGATTTAAATGCTGAACCATGAAAATTAAAATTTAAGCGAATGATTTGTTTTCCCTGTGGCTCCGGTAAGATGCTGCTTCAGATGTAGATGTAATTCCAGAGGAATCCACAGGCACTTTAAGCTTTATTGCTTCATGAGATAGTCTAGTCAGTGATTGTTTAATGCGGAGGCATCACATTCACGTTCACTCTTTTACCCCGTATGCTTCTGTACCACTTTGGGCAGTTCAGTGAGCTATGAAAATAGGCATTTGTTGTCCTGAATTTTCAAAATGCCATCGTAATATAGGATTTTTCTTGCTAAGTGTTGGTTACTTGGATATTATTAAATCCTTACTCAACAAACAGGCCTTTGATCCTTCAGTTGTTATTTAACCAAACAGAAGAGGTTGTATGTTTTTGTAAAACTCTTATTTAAAAAAAAAAGACTACTTAAAATACAAAACTGCGGTTCTGTTGTTTTATGCTGTTTAATGTTTTGGAACTGTACAGCTATAATGCTATGGTCAACTGCCTCAACAGGAGAAAAGTAACTTGATCTTCCTGTTTGAAGTACTGTTCCCATGGTGAAACATGCTGTTTTTTTAGTCTTTGGTGTTGCTGGCAAGGCCATCACTGATTGCCCTTGAACTGAGTGGCTTGCTAGGCCATTTCAGTGGGCAGTTAAAAGTCACATGTACACCAGATTGGGTAAGGACAGCAGATTTCCTTCCCTAAAGGGCATTCACGAATCAGAGAGTTTTTACAACAATTGATGATAGCTTCATGATTACCATTACTGAGCCTAGCTTTTAATTCCAGTTGCCGTGGTGGCATTTGAATCCATGTCCCCAGAGCATTGGCATGGGCCTCTGGATTACCACTCCAGTGACATTACTACCACACTGTCATCTCCCCTTACTGCTGCTTTGCATGGTCACACTATGATCAAAGATATGATTCTTTCCAGAAATCCAACAACAAATGTATTTAATTTACAAATTATTCATGCATTCCAGTCTACCCAACCTTTAACTGTTATAGAACATAGAACATAGAACATTACAGCGCAGAACAGGCCCTTCGGCCCACGATGTTGCACCGACCAGTTAAAAAAAAAAACTGTGACCCTCCAACCTAAACCAATTTCTTTTCGTCCATGAACCTATCTACGGATCTCTTAAACGCCCCCAAACTAGGCGCATTTACAACTGATGCTGGCAGGGCATTCCAATCCCTCACCACCCTCTGGGTAAAGAACCTACCCCTGACATCGGTTCTATAACTACTATGTATTACCTGCATTGTTATGTAGTGCCTCATAGTAGTTCTGTTCCCCAATTAATGTTGGCCTTGTGATCAACACCAAAGAGTAACAAAACAGCAAGCTTCATCATGGGTATGGTACTTCAAAAAGAACGATCAAGTTAAGCACCTATCTCTCCGCTTCCAAGTCTGTACCATTCAGTTTGACAGTTTATCTGCATTGGGCTGCCTTGCTTCCAAAACTGGTATAATAAAGGAGAAATGTTTGATAACACTTCCCTCCCATTTTGGCCCTGATACCACTGGACTTTATAGTATTCTGCAAAAATCGCAGCAATACAAATTTTATTAAAAATGAATATCCGAGACCTCTGCACTTAAACTTTCTTTAAAATCACTGGGTGCAGCTCAGAGGCAACTTGCTCCCAGAAAAATAATACCACTGATTCCAGGACTGCCATTTAGATGCTATTTGTCTTAAGGAAGAAAGATCTTTGCTTTTGGCTTTTTGAATAAAAAATGGCTTTGGTATTTCTGTATGTATTAGCTGTGTTTTACACCTTACGTTGAAGGCATTGTTTAAAAACCACCTGCCAAATCCAGAAATGAAGGTTGATATGAAGGGTGGTCAACTAGCATTGTGGTGACCCCATGTAAGATTGCATAAAGCCAAAAGAGAGAGAAATGAAGAGTTTGTAGTATTGTTCCACCTGCTCTTTTGTGATGTTGTTTGTTTGGAGGCAGTGACTAAAATCATTCACCGAGCTGCTTCCTGAGCAGCTGCTCCTGCCCAGAAATTGAGCAAGTTTGGGTGTTCAGTTCCTCGGCCCAGTCAACTGACCTCGAGTGTGTTCCATGCTAATTATATCCAGACTGGACTGAGGGTCGGTGGACAAGTGGCCTTATTTCTTTACTGCTGAACTCATTGTCCCCCATAAAACAGAAGCCTAAAGATTGAAAATGTTGCATCCCAAATCAGATTGTAGTAAATCGGATTGTAGAATGTCAATATTTAAATGAATGTTTACAGTGGAATGAATTGCTAATGTCAGTAATAATGACCATGAAACTAATGGTACTACTCAGTTAATGGTAGGGCGTTGGGGAGAGTTACAGAACAAAGAGATCGAGGGGTACATGTTCATAGCTCCTTGAAAGTGGAGTCACAGGTGGGCAGAGTGCTGAAGAAGGCATTCGGCATGCTTGGTTTCATCGGTCAGAACATTGAATACAGGAGTTGGGACGTCTTGTTGAAGTTGTACAAGACATTGGTAAGGCCACACTTGGAATACCGTGTGCAATTCTGGTCACCCTATTATAGAAAGAATATTATTAAACTAGAAAGAGTGCAGAAAAGATTTACTAGGATGCTACTGGGACTTGATGGATTGAGTTATAAGGAGAGGCTGGATAGACTGGGACTTTTTTCTCTGGAGAGTAGGAGGCTGAGGGGTGATCTTATAGAGGTCTATAAAATATTGAGAGGCACAGATCAGTTAGATAGTCAATATCTTTTCCCAAAGGTAGGGGAGTCTAAAACTGGAGGGCATAGGTTTAAGGTGAGATGGGAGAGATACAAAAGTGTCCAGAGGGGCAATTTTTTCACACAGAGGGTGGTGTGTGTCTGGAACAAGCTGCCAGAGGTAGTAGTAGAGGCGGGTACAATGTTGTCTTTTAAAAATGCATTTAGATAGTTGCATAGGTACGATGGGTATAGAGGGATATGGGCCAAATGCGGGCAATTGGGATTAGCTTCGGCGTTTTAAAAAAAAGAGTGGCATGGACAAGTTGGGCCGAAGGGCCTGTTTCCATGCTGTAAACCTCTATGACTCTGACTAATGGATTGTTGTAAAATCCCAGCTGATTCACTAATGTTCTTTAGGGCCGGGAGACTTGTCATCCATATCGGGCTGGCCTACACAGCAATGTGATTGACTCTTAATTGCCCTCTGAATTGACCTTGCAAGCCACTCAGTTGTACTTGAAGTGTTAAGTCACCACTACCTTCTCAAGGGCAATAAATGTGGACAATAAATGCTGGTCTTACCAGCAGCCACTTCCCATGAATTAATAAAAATGTATCCGGAAATCAAATGATAAAATGTCTTTGTTTTACAGGCAATCAGAGAAATGTTTCCACTACTTTATTCTATTTTTTTTCCGTTCTGCTTCTTTCCATTCTCAGACTGCATCTGAAGCCTGGTTTCGTTGAGCCAACGGAAGCTGATTGGATGTTTGAACAGCTAAACATGGAAATACCCTGGCAGCAAAAATCTAACATCAGAGAGGGTTCGTTTCATTCAAGGATTTTTGTAACTTTTCAACATATTGCACTTGCCATAGGAATGTTTATATATGTGTATATATATATATATATATATATATATAATCTGTGCCCCAAGATTTGTGAGATCTGTTCAGTTTCCTTGCTTTATTTTCAAATTACTTACACGCTGCAAGTGGCTAGAGCCGGGATTTTCTAGCCCTGTTGTGATTGACTTGGAGATTCGGCAACCCAGCCAAAAGCCCAATGACTCTCTGCAGCACCGGGTGATCCCGGCAGCGAACTAGGTCGGAAAATTCCACCCCAGGTTTCTGTTAATACCACTCGTAACCAGCCACTAAAATGTGAGAGTACCGTGAACCCTTGCTTTTCTTCCTCTGGAAAACTAACTTCAGTCAGTCTGCGTTGGAATTCATTGGGCGGAATTGTCCCAAAAAAAATACTATGGGCGGGATTTTCCAGCCACGCTCACCCTGAAACCAAAAAATCCCGTCCGAGGTCAATGAACTTTTCAAAGGTCCGCCCCTTGCCTGCTCCGATTCCCGTGGCGGGCGGAACGGGAAAATTTGCCCCTAAGTGTCATTTGGTACAAGAAAACCAGTGTGATTCATGCCAGCGAATCAGACTGCAATCTTCCCACACTTTGCCATTTTCTGGGGAGAATGGTGAGTCTTGCCCAGTTCTGAGAGGATCGGGGCGTAAACATGCCAATGAGCCCAGCTTCGCAAAGATCGGCCAATCTCAAATTAAAATTGAGGACCCCCTCCCTTGCCTTCCACCGCAGACATCAGAGAACCTCGCCCGCCCTCCCCTCACTCAAGGGATATTTACCCAACCCCCTCCCAATAAAGATTGCTGGCATCGGGACATTGGGGCCCTCCGAAGAGCCCCTCTCTCAAGAACGCCTCCCTTCATGACACCCCCTCCCCATGCCTCAGTCCCCTCATGACCCTCCTTCATGCTCTACCACCCTCATGCCCCATCCCTTTTGGCACTGCCTCCAGCACCCAGGCATTGCCCACTAAGCAGTGCCAGGGTGCCACCTGGCAGTGCCGGAGTGCCAGTTGACGGTGTTAGGCAGGCAATGCCCAGCCATGTCCCTGACCATCTCACCTGGCCTTCACCTGTGGAAATCAGTAGTGATGCGCCGGAATCTTTCTGTATCCGATGGCCAGAAAATCCTGGGAGCTGGGAAGATCCGGCCTCGAACAGACTGTGCATATTGAAATGCTCACTAACATATGCTGATCTGGTTCCTGCCCTTATTGGAAACCAGATTACATCCAGGAGCGGTGGGTGGGAAGGTATCGACAAGGTTTGGCATGTCGCAGAACGTGCTAAAGCATTTACCCGCGATTCTCTGGTCCTGCTCCGCTCTAACGCATTCTGCGTCAAGTATGACGTGGCCAGAAAATTGCAGCCATAATCTCTAAACATTACTGCACTACATCATCTCAAATCTTCGGCAACTTGCCATGTTACCTCAGCTTCACCTCCAAGATTCAAATGAGCCCAAGAAGTGTTTTTGCCTCCCACTGGGCCACTGGAGCCACTGGGCCACGACAGAAGGTAATCAGTGATTTTTTGGTGAATGTTTGAGGAATTCAGGAAGCCAGGTCTCAACGGAAATAAGTTCCCTAAAGGTCTTCCAGAAACATAAAGGGAGAAATTCCAAGGGAAGCCGCAGAATCCAGAATCAGACATGGAGGAACAGAAGCACAGGAATGCTAATTAGTTTTAACAACAAGGAGAAAACATTCATTAAACATGAAAAAAAATTGGATTATAACACAATACTCCTTTACTCTCACCTTAACAATTGTACACAGATTTTAAGATTAACACAGATTATAAAGCACATTGTAAACCTCAATGATCCCATTAATACAAAGTCCCTTTTTAAGCACACAAATTGGCTTTAGTCACTCCGCTCTGAACCCAATTTAGTGTCTGTGGATTTCTCTTCAGAATTCCCCTCAGATTATTGTTTTATTAGAGTTTCCAAACTCTCTTCCAAAAACATGTTTTAATACCTTCTTTCATTATAATAATGCTTTCCTTTAGTAGTTTGTATTCCAAAATCCAGTCCAGGTTTACAATTCACTCTTTTAACAAAGTTTCTGCTCCATTGTTAGCAATGAATCCAATCCAGGATTTTACACCAACCCCTTTAGGATTAATTTGTCTCGACTGACTTCCAGGATTTATGTAAACTCTGATATCCAACCAATACTTTCTTCCCAATTACTTTAAAATTTGTTTCTCAGACTGTAGTAAGACATTCTGAACTTTAAGACTAATTTAGAAATTGTTATCTCGCTTCTTATCAGCCAATCCCTTCTTAGTTCTGTCTGCAATGCCCATGAATAGTAGTATCCTGTTCTGTTTTCAGGTTTTGAGAACCAACTGTCTTTTAATTCCTCTGGAGCTTGCTTTCTTGTACATTACTCCATTGTACAGCTATTCCTGCTTTGAACAGAGCTGAGAGATATTCCCTCTCTGATTTGCTACCTGCAACTGCCACGACTTTCAGTTAAAAACGCTAAGAACAAAATCCTTACAAGGACCCAGTTGCTAAGCAATGCCGGCATACCTCTTCCAGCCTATTGGTTCTTCACACCATAGCCCTCTCTAAGCACAATAGAATCACAGTTGGAACTTAACCAACCCCCACACATACAAATCCCTTTGTCCAGCATGAATCTGGGTTCCTTCAAGGCACAGAAACATTAAAGTAAATTCACCCAAAACTGTACCTTATTTCTAGTGTTTACCAATACAAATATAAATCCCTTAAAACTATCTTTATTTTCCCAGCATTTGCAAACTTCAAACTTCTAATACGCATATATACACTGCCCAGAATCCAACGTGGATGTCTCTGACACTCACCCCATCGTTAGAGACTTGGGCTAGGTGCCCTGAAATTGCCCAGATATTTACAGCTCTCTACCTTGAACTTTTAATCACAAGTGTAGGACCAGGGTGGGCAGTGATTTTCTGCAGAAACCACATCAGGAAGGCCTTTTTCCTATACAGATTGTTTTTAAACATAAACATATTCATCAATCCCTGCCCCACACTCCCACCTCCCTCTTTTGGGAAAGGCTGAATGATTCAAAACAGTAGTCCCAACATGTGAAGAATCTTGGATGCAAACCTGCATCAGTTCGCTCAGTGGCACTATGCATTATATTGTATTGTGCTGTGCCAACATGCAACTTCAAGTGCCAGTTGATAGAGATTCATTCTTGCTACTTTATAGTAGTCATTTTCAACAGATGTTTTGACCGTTTACCTTTCACTAGCCCGCAGTTGCCTATTTTCTTGGGAACTGTCTGTATTCAAAAATTGTCATAACCAGTCCAAACTGAGGTATTCTGAATGCAGTTTCCCCTCCTTAAAGTGTTCTTAGGTATATCTGACCTTGATTAATGCTGATTGGAACCAATTTGGTTTTGATGGGCAGTATAAATAATTAAACTGGCAATTAGAATTCAGTGATCCAATTACAATGTAACAAACAACAAGAGAGAATGATGTTCGTATGAGGAGCGTTTGAGGACTCTGGGTCTGTACTCAATGGAGTTTAGAAAGATGTGGGGGGATCTCATTGAAACTTACAGAATTCTGAAAGGCCTGGGTAGAGAGGATGTGGCGACAATGTTTCCGTTAATAGGTGAGACTAGGATCTGAGGATACAGCCTCAGAGTAAAGGGACGATCCTTCAGAACTGAGATGAGGAGGAATTTCTTCCGCCAGAGGGTGGTGAATCTGTGGAATTCGTTGCCACAGAAGGCTGTGAATGCCAGGCCATTGAGTGTAGATAAGACAGGTTCTTGATTGGTAAGGAGATCAAAGGTTATGGGGAAAAGATGGGAGAATGTGGTTGAGAAACTTATTGAATGGCAGAGCAGACTGGATGGGCTCAGTGGTTTAATTCTGCTCCTATATCTTATGGTCTTATGGCTACTGAGAGTGGTTAAGACAATGAAGCCTACATTTCTTTCCGATATCAAAGACTTATCTGCGTAGTCCTGTTCACTGTTCAAGGTTATTTGCTACTGCAGTTATAAAAGCAAAATGCTGCGGATGTTGGAGTTCTGAAATAAAAACAGATCGTGCTTAGAAATCTCAGCAGGTCTGGCAGAACCTATGGAGTGAGAAAGAAGAGTTATGTTGGACTCGAAACACTAACTCTGTTTCTCTCTCCACAGATGTTGCCAGGTATCCTGAATTTTTCCAGCCCTTCCTGTTTTTATGCCATTGTATTTACCAGGACTCCTTCATGCACCCATTTTGTGAGCTACTTATATGTCTATATTGGCAGTGTTTCTCAGTTAGTTCTGATAAATTCTACCCTCAGAGGAAATAATCCGTTCAATCCGCCTAACTCAGGCAAACTTCCTGAAGGTGGATTCTCCTTCTCAGTTTGCTTTTTTCTGAGTGTCCCCAAGCAATCATTCAGGTGCATCTGATTAACTTGCTGTATACATTGTTATGACCACAGCAGATGTTAATTGCTGAGTAAATCTTACCCCAGAGAGAAACTTGGCTTATGGTCCCATCACTCTTTTTTGTACTCTGAAAATGAGAAGAAACATTCTGAAAGAAAAACAGAAAATGCTGGAAAATCTCAGCACGCCTGACAGTATCTATGGAGATAAAATGGAGCTAACCTTTTGAGTCTGGATGACCCTTTGTCAGAGCAGATGAAGGAACATCCAGACTCGGAACGTTGGCTCTATTCTCTCTCCACAGATACTGTCAGGTGTGCTGAGATTTCCAGCATTTTCCGTTTTTGTTTCAGATTCCAGCATCCACAGTATTTTGCCTTTATTTTAGAAACATTCTGATCTCAGCAGCAAAGAATTCCAATAACACTTTGGGATTTAAAAAATAGGTAAAATATTTATTAACAAGAACAAAAGAAGACTTGAGCACGCGGGACTACAGTTATGATGTGGAGATGCTGGCGTTGGACTGGGGTAAACACAGTAAGAAGTCTCACAACACCAGGTTAAAGTCCAACAGGTTTATTTGGTAGCAAAAGCCACTAGCGGAGCGCTGCTCCTTCGTCAGGTGAGTGGGAGTTCGGTTCACAAACAGGGCATATAAAGATACAAACTCAATCTACAAAATAATGGTTGGAATGCGATTCTTTACAGGTAATCAAGTCTTAAAGGTACAGACAATGTGAGTAGAGAGAGGGTTAAACATAGTTTAAAGAGATATGTATTGTCTCCAGCCAGTTGCACTGTTAAAATACTCAATATAAAACATTCTCTGAAAGAAACCCACTTGGTCAGACCCACAATTAAACACCTTCCATTGCAACACTCCCTTATAGATGTTTAACTATAAAATTCCAGCAATATTACCCAAGGCAAAACGGCTGCCAGTTTAGTAGAGGTATACCATACGACTCCTCACTCTCTTCTCACCCTGTTGTGGAAATCCAAGAATACTCAGAAACAAGGCTGCTTTCTGAGACCCAATACTTTTCTGGCTTGATTGGATGGCTGATTCAAACTTTGCCCCTTCTCCCAGCACAGAGCTGTTTCCAGGATGTCTTCCCCCTAATAACCTTCCCTTGTTTACTTATGAGACCTTTGCAAGCTGTATATTTGGTATACTTGGAACTCTGTAATGGCTATTTTCACCCGTTAATATTTTATGTGCTACAGGTAGATCATATCAAGAGCCGCGACTCACAGCCTGGTATGGAGACCTCCCTTACACATACTCCCGCAGTGCTATGAAAGCAAACCCTCATGTATGTTGTTTCACTTTCTTTAAAGCTAACTGCCCAACTGTATTGCTATCCTTGGTACACTAGTGCTTTTTTTTGAATCATCTGATAATAAGTTCTTATGTTCCATTTAGTGGCACCCCCTCCTGACTATGCTGAAAGATCATATTGAGGAAGTGACTGGATACACCTTTAATTCTCTTCTTTGCAATCTGTACCGAAATGGCAAAGACAGCATTGATTGGCACAGCGATAATGAACCATCGCTGGGAAGGAATCCTGTTATTGCATCGCTCAGCTTTGGGGAAACCAGGAACTTTGAAATGAGGAAAAAACCACCTCCAGTAAGTCTGACTACTTTTTAAAGAATTAGAGTTAAGGGAAATCACTTTATAATTGCGTTCCTTTGTTTCGCACAGGTATAGTGTGTTCATTATGTAGATGTAGTACAATCTTAATTGACACTGTAATAGAGGAAAATCCCAGAATATAATCATATTCAGAATCAGAATATATTCATAACCAGAATATAAGCCAGCCTCCCATTCTTTAACTCTGTTTACACTTCCCGTTGCCTTGGCAAAGCAGCCAGCATAATTAAGGACCCCATGCACCCCGGACATTCTCTCTTCCACCTTCTTCCGTCGGGAAAAAGATACAAAAGTCTGAGGTCACGTACCAACCCACTCAAGAACAGCTTCTTTCCTGCTGCTGTCAGATTTTTGAATGGACTTACCTTGCATTACGTTGATCGTTCTCTACACCCTAGCTATGACTGTAATACTGCATTCTGCACTCTCTCGTTTCCTTCTCTATGATCGGTATGCTTTGTCTGCATAGCAAGAAACGATACTTTACACCTGCACCGGGTTCCAACCCTGTTCAGCAAGTAAAAACAAAAAGCATGGTTTACAGTCTTCGAGGAGTGACAGCCTGAGTCTTAGGGGGCGATTTTACCAAAACAGTTCTCGGTCCAGAACCAGTGTGAAAATGGTAGAGTTTCAGATTCGTTTTTTGAGCGAGTTCAAATCTGCGATCTTACGCACTCCATGCATGAAAAAAACAGCAGAAACGGTTTCTCGGCTGTGGAGGGAAGAGAGAAGTCATCCAAACACTGGCTGAGAGAAGCAGAGGGCGCCATTGTGCACATGCAGCTCTCTAGCAGCAGAGACCTGTCACCCAGACTCTGTTGATCTCAGCCAGCCTCCTTGGCATAAACCACCCCCCCTGCCCCCCCCCAGCTACCACGGGGGTAAGTGAGCCCGGGCTCATTAAATCCATGCAAAATCAGATTTGAATATATTTAAATAAATTATTCAGCCTCGTGCTGATCACGCTGAATATCTGTTGCCGGTAAGATCGCGAGAGGCGGGAAATCAGGCATCAACCTGATTTCTCAGCTCTTGCGTGATCTTACCGGCTCGCCCCACCCATTGGCCAGTGGGGTACAACGGTAAGATTGCCCCCTTAATTTGGATTGCCATTTGTAAATACTGTGTATGAAGTCAGCATTGGAGGGATGAATGGAGGAATTGTTTTGCGTTGCGCTCGCTTCTCCTGAAGGCATTTGACGCTGTTCTCCTCAAATGTCGAAATTTCTCTCCATTTAGGTCTGTCCAACATTGTTTTTGCTTTGACAAAGGGTCACCTGGACTCGAAACGTCAGCTCTTTTCTCTCTGTAGATGCTGCCAGACCTGCTGAGATTTTCCAGCATTTGCTCTTTTGGCCGTCCAAAATTGTTGTTTCCCCATGTATTGGGATCCAGCTTGCAAGCTCTGAGATTGGCTTTCAGAATGTCTTTATGTCTAAGTTTGGGACACCCTGTGGTGCAGGTTCCCATGCTCGGCTGGTTGTAGAGTACTGCCTTTGGTATCAGGGAACCTTCCATGTGAACCACATGGTCAGCCCAGTGAAACTGAGCTCTGCTCAGCCTGCTCTTAATGCCAGATTTGATTTGATTCGGTGGCACAGTGATTAGCATTGCTGCCTCACAGCTCCATTCCCGGCTTGGGTCACTGTCTGTGTGGAGTTTGAATGTTCTCCCCGTGAATGCATGGGTTTCCTCTGGGTATTTGGGTTTCCTCCCACAGCCCAAAGATGTGCAGGTTAGGTGGATTGGCCATGCTAAATTCTCCCTCAGTGTACCGAACAGGTGCCAGACTGTGGCGACAAGGGGATTTTCATAGTAACTTCATTGCGGTGTTAATGTAAAACCTATTTGTCTCAATCATAAAGTTTATTTATTAGTCACATGTATTAACATACAGTGAAAAGTATTGTTTCTTGCGCGCTATACAGACAAAACATACCGTTCATAGAGAAGGAAATGAGAGAGTACAGAATGTAGTGTTACAATCATAACTGGGGTATAGAGAAAGATCAACTTAACGTGAGGTAGGTACATTCAAAAGTCTGATGGCAGCAGGGAAGAAAATGTTCTTGAGTCAGTTGGTACTTGTCCTCAGACTTTTGTATCTTGTGGAAGAGAGTATGTCCGGGGTGCGTGGGGTCCTTAATTATGCTGGCTGCTTTTCCGAGGCAGCGGGAAGTGTAGACAGTGTCAGTGGGTCAGAGGCTGGTTTGCGTGATGGATTGGGCTTCGTTCACGACCCTTTGTAGTTTATTGCAGTCTTGGGCAGAGCAGGAGCCATACCAAGTTGTGATACAACAAGAAAAAATGCTTTCTATGGTGCATCTGTAAAAGTTTGTAAGAGTTGTGGCGGACATGCCAAATTTCCTTAGTCGTCTGAGAAAGTAGAGGCGTTGGTGGGCTTTCTTAACTATAGCATCGGCATGGAGGGACTAGGACAGGTTGTTGGTGATCTGGACCCCTAAAAACGTGAAGCTCTCGACCAGTTCTACTTCATTCCCGATGGAAGAAGATGGAAGAGAGTATGTCCGGGGTGCGTGGAGTCCTTGATTATGCTGGCTGCTTTTCCGAGGCACTGGGAAGTGTAGACGGAGTCAATTGATGGGAGGCTGGTTTGTGTGATGGACTGGGCTACGTTCACAACCCTTTGTAGTTTCTTGGTCAGAGCAAGACCCATACCAAGCTGTGATACATCCAGAAAGGATGCTTTCTATGATGCATCTGTAAACATTGGTGAGAGTTGTAATGGATATGCCGAATTTCCTTAGCCTCCTGAGAAAGTAGAGGCATTGGTGGGACCAGGACAGGTTGTTGGTGATATGTACACCTAGAAACTTGAAGTTCTCAACATTTCCACTTCATCCCCGTTGATGTCGATGACAATCTCCTTTGTTTTTGTTGACATTGAGGGAGAGATTATTGTTGCCGCACCAATTCACCTGATTCTCTCTCTTTCCTGTACTCTGTCTCGTCATTGTTTGAGATCTGACCCACTACGGTGGTGTCATCAGCAAACTTGAAAATCGAGTTGGAGGGGAAAATGGCCACTCAGTCATAGGTGTATAAGGAGAATAGTTAGGGGCTGAGAACACAGCCTTGTAGGACAGTGGTGTTGCAGATGATCATGGAGGAGGTGTTGTTGCCTATCCTTACTGATTGTGGTCTGTGGGTTAGGAAATTCGGGATGCAGTCGCAGAGGGAGGAGCCGAGGCCCAGGCCACAGTGTTTGGAGATGTGTTTCGTAGGAATAATGGTGTTGAAGGCTGAGCTGTAGCCAATAAATAGGAGTCTGACACTGATGTCTGTGTTATCTAGGTGTTCCAGGGTTGAGTGCAGGGCCAGGGAGATAGAAACTAGAAGCAGGAGAAGGCCATTCGGCCATTCGAGCCTGCTCCACCATTCATTTTGATCATGGCTGATCATCGAATTCAATATCCTGATTTCCGCCCCTTCCCCCAAATCCCTTGATCTCTTTAGTCCCAAGAACTATATCTAATTTCTCCTTGAAATCTCACCACGTTTTGGCCTCGACTACATTCTGCGGTAGCGCATTCCACAGATTCACCACACTCTAGGTGAAGAAGTTTCTCCTCACCTCAGTTCTAAAAGGTTTGCCCCTTATCCTCAAACTATGACCCCCAGTTTTGGACTCCCCCACCATCGGGAACATTCTTTCTGCATCTACCCTGTCTAACCCTGTTACAATTTTATAAGTTTCTATGAGATTCTCTCTCACTCCTAACTGATTTAATCTCTCTTCATATGGCAGACCTGCCATCCCAGGAATCAGCCTGGTAAACCTTCGCTGTACTCCCCTATAGCAATGACATCCTTCCTCAGATAAGGACACCAAAACTGCACACAATACTCCAGGTGTGGTCTCACCAACGCTCTGTAAAATTGCAGCAAAACACCTGTATCCCGATACTCAAATCCTCTCGCTATGAAGGCCAACATACCATTTGCCTTCTTTATAGCCTACTGTACCTGCGTGCTTGCTTTCAGTAACTGATGCATGAGGACTCCAAGGTCTTGTCGAGTATCCACCTCTCTCAATCTGCACCCATTCAAGTGATAATCTGTCTTTCTATTATTGCTACCAAAGTGGATAACCTCACATTTATCCACATTATACTGCATCTGCCATGCACATGCCCGTACACTCAGCCTGTCCAAATCACGCTGAAGCAACTCTGCATCCTCCTCATAGCTTACCTTCCCACCCAACTTTGTATCATCTGCAAATTTGGAGATAATACATTCAGTTCCCTCTTCCAAATCATTAATATATAATGTGAACAGTTGGGGTCCGAGCACAGATCGCTGCAGAACCCCACTAGTCACTGACTGCCAATTAGAAAAAGACCCACTTTTGCCAACTCTTTGCTTCCTATCTGCTAACCAGCTTTCTATCCATCTCAAGACATTACCTGCAATCCCATGTGCTTTAACTTTACATAGTAGTCTGTTATGTGAGACCTTGTCAAAAGCGATTTGAAAGTGTAAATAAACCACATTCACTGGTTCTCCTTGGTCAACTTACATCCTTAAAGAATTCCAGTAGATTCGTCATGCATGATTTCCCTTTTGTAAATCCCTGCTGACTTTGCCTGATTATACCACTACCTTCCAAATGCTGAGTTATGAATCCTTGATAATAGACTCTAACAACTTCTCCAGTACCGACGTGAAGCTCAGTGGCCTATAGTCCCCTGTTTTCTCTCTTCCTCCCTTTTTGAATAGCGGGCTTACACAGGCTACCCTCCAATCTGTAGGAACTATTCCAGAATCCAAAGAATTTTGGTAAGTAACCACCAATGAATCTACTATTTCCAGGGCCACTTCCTTAAGTATTCTGCGATGAAGATTATCAGGACCTGGAGATTTATCCACCTTCAATCCCATCAATTTCCCAAAACCATTTCGCAACTAATGCTGATTTCCTTCAGCTCCTCACTAAAACATGTTTCTCTCAGCACTTCTGGTACATTATTCATATCTTCCTTTATGAAGACTGAAGCAAAGTACAAATTTAATTCCTCGGCCATTTATTTATTCCGCATAATGAATTCTCCTGTTTCTGACCGTAAGGGGCCTACATTCGTTTTTGTCAATCTTTTTCTCTTTACATATCTATAGAAACTTTTACAGTCAGTTTCCCACTAGCTTACTTTCATACTCTATTTTTCCTTTGCTGAATTTTAAACAGATCCCAATCCTCAGGCCTATTGCTTTTTTTTGCCAATTTGTATGTTTCTTCCTTGAATCTGATATTATCAGGTAGCACCTGCTGTGGACCTGTTGCAGCAGTGGGCAAACTAGTGGATCCAGGCAAGCTCTGAGGCCAGAATTGATTCGTGCCATGACTAACCTTTCAAAGCACTTCATAATGATGGATGTCAGAGCCACCGGATGATAATCATTGAGGCACGCTGCCTGGCCTCTCTTTGTACGCAGCACTTTGCAAAAACCTCAGTGCTGGGGATTTTGTTCTGCCACTTGATGTTGCAAATAGATCTCAGACAGCGGCGATAGAATCTATTCGTTGTTTTATGTGATTTCAGCAGCTTGTCCAAGTATCACATCCATAAAGAAATGATGTAAAAACTACAAGTAGACTTTGATCTTTGTTCTGCGACAAACTCCATGCACTTTTCAAAATCGCTGAGTGAACTTACCAAATCCTGAGCTTGCTTTTGCTTGTCAATGGTCGTTTACTTTGTCCAGCGTAGTATTATTGGAGAGGGTACTCCCCAAATAGCAAAACTTCGGTACTGAACAGCGTATGTTGATGGTGACTCTGGGGTCTTGGAGTGCGTGGCCAGGGGTGGTTTGATACAAGATCTCTGCCTTCTTCAGACTTATTATCAGGCCAAAGTGTTCTGAGGTAAGGGAAATGCGCTCAGCAAGCAGTTGACTATCCTCCAGAATATGTGCTCTGAGAGTGCAATCAGCCAAGAGCTGTGTAGCTATTTTCTTGTACCGTATATCAAAATGAATAATTCTGCATAAGTAAATAAACCCTTATAATGCATTTTGTATCTTTTTGTTTTATGATTTCGCCTTTTGTGACCACCTAAGAATCTCAGTGTTGATGGCAGAGCTTTTAACTGCCTCGGCACCTCCCTCCCTAAACCCCCTCACCTTTTTGTTTGAAAAGCTTTCTTGGCATCTTTTTCGAAAGAGCTTGTGATCACCCAACGCAAACTCTCTCTCTCCCATGGGTTAGCATCTGTTCCTCTGCTATTAGCCATGATGCATGCCTCAAAATGTTTTTCGATGTGAAGGGAGCGATATAAATGCAAGTTGTCATTTTTAGCTTTTGTTGTAGACTCCATTTTCTATCTGCTGTTTTCATACTTCTTCATCCTTTTTGTGGATCTGTATTTTGAAAAGCAGCAGCAAGCTCTGCTTAAAAATTCATCAAAAATTCATACTGACATTTAAATCGTCCAAAAAAGCTAGCCTTTCAGAGCTCTTTTCCAGACTGTCAGTGGCAATTTATTTTAGTGTTCCTTCAATCTCCAAAATAGTAAGAAGGATGAGCCAAAATGCAAAGAAAATAAAGATTGTAGTTTTAACTTAATGTTATCTCAAAAGCACAAAAAAACCTGATCTCTAGGCTTGTTTATTTCCAACATTTTCAGTTTTATTTTTCAGTTTTTGGCTATGTTCTTCCGCAAACAATTCATCTCTAGATTTATTGTGTGAATGCCAGAGAGCAGCAGCATTAATGTAAATGACTTCTACTCCGTGGATTAAAAAGGAAATCCTGTCATCAAAGTCCCACTCTGGGGTTTAAGTACATAATCGAGGCAGACACGTCAAAGGGAATGGTGCAGACGATGATGTAATATTAAACCAATACCTTGTCTGCCTGCTCCAGTGGAAATTTAAAAAAAATCCATGGCACCATTCACATAAGAGCTGACATCTTTCCTGATATCCTGGCAAATAAACCTCAATCTGCAATCCCAGAAATTGATCAGTTGGCCATTAATCTGACCTGCTATTTGAAAGCTATTGCTGTGTATTTCTGACTGTATTTGTCAACATTGGGGGTTCCCAAACTGGAGTCCGTGGACCCCCCGGGAGTCCATGAAGGGTCACCTGGGTTCTGCGAAGCTGACGGCCGCAACGTGACTGGCAAACGCCAAGTTCGAATGCGCAAAGTTTGAAAATATTAAATAAGCCAATCAGAGTAAGGCCTCTTGGAGCCCTGGATGCTGATAGGCTGGCTAGTCAGTGTTGCATTCACTCCTTGTGAACTAAGGACCACCTTGTGCACACCACTCTTTAGCAATTGGATTTTAGACCGACGTAATTTCACACTGGCGTGATTGGGACACCCAGTGGCCAGCATTGTTGTAATGCAAATGAATGCAAAAGGTGTTCACGCCACCAGCCGGTGGAAAGACTGACCCACCATTAACCCGTCATTGGGGGATTTTATGCTGGCAGTTTATGACATTTTGATTCCCGCTGGAGTCTCTGCCTCTGCCCACCACCAAACATGCTGCAGGCGGGTTGGGAGAATTCTGTGCTTCAACATGGGGTAGGGGGGGGGCACCTGAGGTCAGAAAAGGGGCTTCTGATGAAGGCATTACTCCCCCTTCTCACCCAAGATCTAAGCCCTTTCATCTTTGAGTTTCCCCCACTCCCAGGTAATTGCTCCCGGGAGCCTACAGATTGAGGCTGGGTGGGAAACCAAAAATTGGCTACTTTAGGGCCTGAATTGGGGCAAGGGCTTTACCCACCTCAGAGTAAAATTGCTGTGAGATTGGGTTGGTAGAACCCCAAAGTGAATCCCGTTCCTTCCATTTGATGCTTCCTCCGCCTAAACATTTGCCAGCGAGGAGTATGAAATTCAGGCCAAGATAATTAAATCATGTAGCTTTTTCTGAAGATCATTAAAGAGGAAACTAACCAAAATTTGAGTTGTGGCATTTTAAAATTGGAAGACCTGTGATAAGTTCTGGAGTCATTGTGGTCCAGCTGTATTTCCAACAACTAAAGAGGTTTCCAAGCTTTCTCATCGACAGATACTCCTGGAAAGAACTTTCCAAAGCTAATTGCAATGCTTCACAGTGTTAATAGAATACTAAAAATTGTAGCCAAAATTATTGTAATTTTCAAATATAGCTGCGATGTTTCATCCTCACAGGTTTTACAAAACTGGCTACAGGATTTTGTAATTATTCTGCAATGTTAAGTGATCTTGTCAGGTTGTTATTGGCTGACCTGGTCTGTAATTATATTATTAACTAGAACCATTCTATGGAAATGTGAACAGCAATTGTTTTGAGACTGTAAGAATTTAATGCATCACTGTTTTGTAGGTTACAACAGATGTACTTGAACAATGCACATGGCATATAAACTTTGGTGCAGTAATTGTCCTCTATGCAAGTCTCATAATGACCTTCCCTCCTTCCCTTTTTAAGAAGGTTGCACTCATAATAGATCTAATATATTGTCTCACCAATCACTGTAGTAATTGGTCAGTCCTGAGTCAGTAATAAGGCCACCATCCTGGCCCATTTCTTGTCCACTTATTTTAGGATCATTAGCGACCTAAATAAACTTGGATAAAATTACAGCTGCACTCTCCATTTAACCTAGTTTCAAGTGGAAGACTTTGAGTTCAGCTTTTAAATCATACTGTTTAAAACTCCTAAAACATTTATAAAATAATAAATATTAAAATCAATGCTTGATTTATATATTGAAGCTCTGAACCCTAACATCTGATTCCATTCCACTCCCTTGCTAAAGTTGAACCCAGTGTGATGCACAGTCTCGGTCTCCTCTGGGTAGTGTTTCGACCCCAAAGTGGTCCATCAAGAAGATTGCCAAATTCAACTTAATAACAGCAGCCACATCCATTCGGAGCTAACTTTCACTAATGCTGAGAATTTACTACTGTTACCTCCATGCTCAGTCTCTCCAGTTTTCATCTTGCTAGCCTGCTGATCCCAACTCAACACAAACTACTACTTTTCAAAACTTGATTGTCTGTACCCTTTCTCCATTTGCCATATCATTGATTTGATCTCAATGTCCTCCTATTGTTTACACATCCCTTCATTGCTTCATTCTATCCTGTTTCTGTCACCTTCTCAAGTTCCAGCTGGAACCCTCCAATTTTTTGACACAGCCATACTGTGATTCTTCATTCAGTCAATGAAGGCAGACCTTTTAGCTAAAACCTGAACTTCAGAACCCTCTGTCTCAACGCGTGCACATACAGACGCTTATTTTTTCTCTTTATCGTCCTGTTTCTCCATTTTTGTTCTTAATTACCTCCACCACTGAAGATGGGTGGAGGTAATGTTTTTACCCAAGTTTATTGGTTGATTTGTCTGTAAACAGTATATCTTAAAAACTAATGGACAGATTTCAATGAAGGAGTAGAGACCAAGGAAAAACTGATTAATTTTTGACTAAGTTATGGACTGGATCTGGATCCTTGAATTTCTTAAAGAATTGGTAATATTAGGAGATAGGGTGAATTGGCTTTTTTAAGATCGTTGTTGGTTGTTTGATTTAGCATGTTGTTGATCATTTTAGAATTTTGTGGGTTGTCTTAGCTGTAGTGGTCCAATTTGGCAAAGCTCTCAAAATGTGAGCAGAGTTTTCAGAGCAGGTTGTTGGATATGGATTGGTCTGAAGCCTCCTCAGTGAGGTGGAAGCTCTTAGTAAAATGTTTTTTTTCAGCTTTATCATTACAGAGCATCAACCAGGCAGGTAAAAGACGCAAGGGAGAGCTACTTAATTGTAATAACATTTATATTATCACAGCGTGGCTGAGGTATGCACTCTACTGAGTGCCCTCTTTGCCTGCTTTCTTTCCTGTTTGGCTTTTCTCTTTTTCTATTTCTTTCTGTCTCTTCCCATGTTCCTTTACACATTTTCTCTTTCTTTCTTACTCTTCCTTTCCTCTTTCCTTCTCTGCAAAATCCTTCTGAAAATCTATTTCTCCAAGAGGCTCCTCCCAGTTCCTGCATAGTCAATTCCCCTTTCTCTGGACTTCTTTCTCTCCCAACACCACCACTCCCCTATTGAAGCATCCCTGAGACATTTTGCTATATTGAAAACATTTTCTAAGTGCATTTTGTTGCTGATTGTGAGACAAATTGTTCAAGTACAAGAAATTATATATAGATAGTGCAAGTCTAGTCAATAAAGCAAACAATGCTTAGTTACATTGCAAATCAGTAAAATATAAATTTGAGATTAGGCAACAGCTTGAGCACTGCTTTCAACTAAGGAACTGAAGTGTCCAACCTGGGAATGAGGCAGAGAAGGGCCAGAAGTCAAAACGCTAGAATCAACAAATTGAATACAGAGGAAAGGGTATTAAACAAAATCTCAGCCCAGCCTCTTCAGCTCTGGAATGCAGCAAATATGAGGAGATATATGTATAGGGTACTGGAAAGCATTAATCTGGAGCACTATTTCAAGATAGATTATGGTTGCAATGAGGGAAAAAAAACTGCTCTAAGCCAGTTGAAGACTTAAACAATGCGACATCTCACACAAAAAATGATCACGAGCTGGAACGTTCTTTCAGGAAAGGCAAAAGCTCTGGAATCATTGAAGGAACTGCTGCGATGGAAGGGGCCATACCTGTCAGGAAGGATGTATTTAGGTAGGTTGAATGACTTCCCTGTACTTTGTGAATATTGCAGGTCAGCAGCAGTTGAAATAAGATTACTTGAAGCTATCTACATGCCATCAGTGTCTCATTCCCACTTGTTATTTATTATTTTTGATGAGACTTGAATGGGTGCACTGAGAAATCACATCTCAGCATAACATTTGCCTCTGTTTAAGAACAGCATTAAAATAAGAATTGATTTGAAAGCTCTTATCATAGATAAGATGTGGAGATGTTGGCGTTGGACTGCAGTGGGCACAGTAAGAAGTCTCACAATATCAGGTTAAAGTCCAACAGGTTTATTTGGAATTACGAGCTTTCGGAGTGCTGCTGCTTCATCAGGTGAGTGGAGAGGTAGGTTCACAAACACAGCACATATAGACAAAGACACAATTGCAAGATAATTACAGATTGGAATGTGAAGAATGGTTAGAATGCGAGTCTTTACAGGTTCAGACAGTGCAAGTGGAGAAAGGGATAACCACAGGTTAAAGAGGTGTGAATTTTCTCAAGACAAGACAGTTAGTAGGATTTTGCAAACCCAGACAGTATGGTGGGGATTACATGCAGTGTGACATGAACCCAAGATCCAGGTTGAGGCCATCCCCATGCATGCTGATGGCCAAGTTCTGTCTTTGATAATTCAAGAGGCTGAGACAAGAAGGATTAATCCTTCTATATTCTCCTCCACACTGAAGCTCCGTTGGTGAGAACCTCCAGACATGTACTGAGACTTGTCTTTGCTGTCAGTTCTGACGAAGGGTCATCCACACTCAAAACGTTGGCTCTATTCTCTCCCCACAGACGCTGTTAGACCTGTTGAGATTTTCCAGCATTTCCTGTTTTTGTACTAAGTCTAGCGACCTGTGTTCTTTTAGGGGAGCACGAGAATAACAATGTCAAAACTCTGCGAACTTTGTCCCTTTTTATAAAGTTTTTTTCAAACCGCCCATCTCGGCAGAAACCCTATCTGTTTGTTCTTTTGTTTGTGCGTGTATGTGTGTGTGTGCTGGGTATTTTTAAAGTGACAGATAATTACACTTTTAGATTGCAAATTGTGTGTTAACCAGTTCTTGCAACTTGTTTTCTTAAAAAAAAGTTTTGTTTGTTTGTTAATAACTGCATTATTATAGATTGTATTCACTGTAATGTAGGCATCATTGAAAGAAGCCTGATTAAAGTCTGTTTTATTCTGGGTCTAGCATTAGTGAAGATAAACAATTGGCCATTTTGGTGAGTGAATTAAACATTTATTTAACATTAAATGTTGCAAATTGTGGAGAAGTGGCATTGGAAAAATCCAGCATCGACTCCAATGCGCCAATGCAGTCTTTGGACGCTTGAGGAGCAGTGCACGAAGACCAAGACCTCAAATCTAGCACCAAGCTCATTGTCTATAGAGTAGCCATGGTCTCTGTCCTCCTGTATGCATCAGAAACATGGACAATGCACATCAGACAGCTCAAATCCCTGGAGGGATATCACCAACATTGCCTCTGCAAAATCCTGCAAACCCACTGGCAGGATAGGGGTACCTACATGAGCGTCCTCTCCCAGGCTAATGTCCCTAGTATCGAGGCACTGGTCACGCTTGACCAGCTGAGATGGGTGAGCCACATTATCTGCATGCCCGACACAAGACTCCCGAAACAAGTGCTCTAATCCGAGCTTTGCAATGACAAGCGATCACAATGAGGTCAGAGGAAGCACTACAAGGACCGTCTGAAAGCCTCCCTAAACAAATGCAACCTCCCCATCGACATGTGGGAGTCATAGAAATCATAGAAACCCTACAGTGCATAAGGAGGCCATTCAGCCAATCGAATCTGCACCGACACCAATCCCATCTAGGCCTTATCCTACATATTTACCCCACTAATCCCTCTAACCTACACATCCCAGGACACTAAGTGGCAATTTAGCATGGCCAATGCACCTAATCCACACATCTTTGGACAGTGAGAGGAAACCCACGCAGACACGGGGAGAACGTGCAAACTCCACACAGACAATGACCCATGACGAGAATCGAACCCAAGTCCCTGGAGCTGTGAGGGAGCAGTGCTAACCACTGTGCCACCGTGTCGCCCAAACACTTGCCTTAAACTCACAAACTGGAGAAGAAGCATCCGCAAAGGCCCCAATCACCTCGAGTGTCAGCGGGTGGAGCACGCGGAGGCCAAGAGTGAACAGCGGAAAGAGAATGCAGAATCCCACCCACCACATCAAACACCACCTGCCAAACCTGTGGTGGAGTCTGTGGCTCCAGGAGTGGACTATTCAGCCACTGCAGAACCCACTTCCCCAGAGTGGGAGCAAGTCATACTCGACCCTGAGGGACTGCCAAAGAAGTGGGGTTAGGGAATCTGCACACTCCACCCATCCTAGTCATAACATATTCAACTTTACTCCCATTTAACTATTTATGTTATTAAATTCTGTAATTAGTTGGCAATCTACCCCATTTTGTCAAAAGACTGAATGTCAGTATTTCCATCATTTGCTGGTGACCATGAAGTAAACTGCCTTTGGACTGCCTGCGTGTCAGACACATAACTCTCCACACCTTTGCCAGACAACCATTGTTGAAGCATTTCTTTTGAAATCGACTATTGGTGACTAACAATTTAAACTACACAAAAGGCTGGAGTGTTGTTTGAATGGCACATCCTCAGCATCAACTAATTGTGCTGATGTTATCGGATATCTGCACAAAATCAAAGGTCAAGATTGAATTGATTTACATAATTTCTTAGCATATATTTATAACTCATTCTGAAAACCTTAATAACTCAAGGCATCAAACTTGCATGTCCATGTCAATGCTCGCTGAATAGCAATCTGAAAAATCTATAGTTTTTTGAAACGACTGCCTGTGGATTGGAGAGGTGCCACTAAAGATTGTGTGGGAGGTATTACATAACAGGCAGAATCTAACTTGTGCTGCTGAAGGTTACCATAGCAACTCCATTAAAGTGCTGGTTTAAAGTACATGTATTAGGCATCTTTGAATAGTTTTCCTGAAGGAAAACATAAAAATATGTTCCTTCCCATGGACAACTCAATAACAGTAATCTGCCTCAGATCTCAAGTACTGCATTATAGAGAGTATTTGTTTCGTTTTGCAATGAAATGGTTGGAGGGTTAGTTTATGGAAAATTTGCCATTTAGGTGTGCCAAAAATTTGTATTCACAACACAGTTGTTTTACAGGGGAACATGACATGCAAATATTCCTTTTTATTATTTGACTGTGTTTTGTTAAACTCCTCACTACACGATTTGAGTGACTCTGTGAACTAATTTCAAAGAAGTGGTCCCCCCTGCGCTCCACGATGGGCAAGGGAAGTACACAGCACTGACTATTGTGCGGAATTTCCGATGTTGAAGGCGAGGGGAGGATTGGGGAGGCTGGGGCCACTGCAAATGGTTATGAAACATATTGCTGACATGAACGAGCCCTTGTACTGACTCTCTCCTCTCTCCTGGGTAATGCAAAAGTTAGTTTTGCCAGTGAGCCAAGTGTGAATGGCATTTAAAGATCGAATGTTCGATCTACATTGTCTTTTGGGAAGTGCAGCTTTTTTTCAGAGTGGCAAGAGAGAAGTGTCACAGGCCACTGTCCAAAATAGTACGATTCTGGTTATGTACAAACTCGTGATTTTTTAAATGTAAAATCTAATTTCAGTGATACACAAGTCTCTCAACTGTTAGTTCAATAATGAGTGCATTAACATTTATGATGCAAAGATGTGACTTATCTTGACAGTCATTTCTATGAAAGAAAACTTTCTTCTCTCATTCAATGTGACAGTAAGTTAGCTTTGACAAAGGGTCATCTGGACTCGAAACATCAGGTCTTTTCTCTCCTTACAGATGCTGCCAGACCTGCTGAGATTTTCCAGCATTTTCTCTTTTGATTTCAGATTCCAGCATCCGCAGTAATCTGCTTTTATTTTGACAGTAAGTTGGTTGCCTTCTATGATACATGTTCCAGAATCACATAATGATTTTGCCGCAATATCATTCTTCCTTTAAACCAGCGATGGGCAACCTCAGCTAGTGAGTGGGCTGTATGAGTGGCTCTTCTTCTTCTCAGTGGGCCGCAAGGTTGAAATCGAGCTTGTTCGCTCAACATGACCCCTTGGATAAGATTAAATACATTTAATACACATTGAATATTTCATAATGAGTTATAGAAAATATAGAAAATAGTTCATATATTAATAGAACTATCATCAACTTCAAATGGGAAAAACAAAAAGAAGAATCACGTTTACATTGGTAAATTACAATTTACTATGCTTATCAAAGCTTGTACGAGCTATAATTAAAGGTTATACATTTTTAAATTACACAGATATGTGTTATAGGTATTTATTTTATTAATATTTATTTCCCTTTATTTTAATTAATAAACCTTACTGCTCCCGATAATCTTTACTACTGATGTTATTAAAGCTTTATTACGAAGAAAATCTTACAGTTACCAATTTATTGTACTAGTATTTAAAGATAAATGAGAAAATCAAGTAAAATAGTCACCAACCAATCACTCCACTCTAAGCCTCGCTCTTTCTCGCTCTCATTTATCCTCCCGGCTTCTCTCTTGGTCTTGCTCTTTCTTGTGCCCTTTTATCTCCAGGCTCTGCTCTCTGTCTCGCAAACTTCACTCTCACCCTCTCAACAGAATGTCTTGTGCGCCACAGTCAGAACCCTGATCCAGGCTTGTGACCTGGTTTCCCACCAATGATTTAAATGATTCACCATTCTAGTTCTGTATTTATATCGACCCTTTCCCAAGCAAACATTCCCTCTTCGCCCACAGTAGAAAAATAATATGTCCCTTAGTTTCTGACATTGCTGCTAGGAAGAACTTGTATTAATTTAACACCTTTCACATTCTAGGACGCCAACTGCATTATTATGCATTGTATTCACTATAATGTAGGCAAATGTTTGTGCATAGTAAGGCCACATGCACAGCAATTTTAACTTTGATTGAAGGATGAATATTGCCCCAGACACTGCAGGTTCCCCTCTGATTTTCAAATAGTGCTGTTGGCTTTTCCATCCTGAACAAGCAGTCAGGACGATGGTTCAACTGTTGCTTTTAAAAATGGCACCTCCAATAATGTAGTACTCCTCAGTAATTCACTGCGGTTAGCACTGCTGTCTCACAGCGCCAAGGACCCTAGGTTCGATTCTAACCTTGGGTGACTGACTGTGTAGCATTTGCACATTCTCCTCGTGTCTGCGTGGGTTTCCTCCGGGTGCTCCGGTTTCCTCCCACAGTCCGAAAGATGTGCTAGGTGCATTAGTCATGCTAAATTGCCCTTTAGTGTCCAAAGATGTGGTTGGATGGATTAGCCATGGTGGATGTTTGGGGTTACGGGGATAGGGTGGAGGATAGGGCTTGGTTGCGATGTTCTGTTGAAGTCGGTGCAGACTTGCTGGGCCGAGTGGCCTCCTTCTGCACTGTAGGAATTCTATGAATTGCCAGCTGACATTAAGTCATGCGAACTTGAATTCACAATCTTTTGACTTGTGGGTACGACTGATACCAACTGAACCAATATGGCCTGTGTCGACAATTCTCTGATATTCCCATCATTTTCTCACTTACATCTCAACCACCCAGCCAATCACGCTTATGAGGAGAAGCAACTTCAAGCTATTCGGAATAAAATGCCGTCTGGTTTTAACAGAATATCCAAACATGAAGAGGTGAAAATTTTTAAGTATATAATTAAAGCCTGGAATTTCATTATCGCTTTTATAAAGATGTGTTAATCTATTTATTTTGAATGGGTTAATGTTTCTGTTAAAATAGCGGAGAGGAGCTTTATTTAACGTGTTTGTCTGGTAACACACATACAGTAATTTCCAGACTTAAGTCTGCCTTCCTTCTGAAGTAGCCTATATCTGTTAATACTTTTAATTGTGCATACTCCATTAATCAAATAATATTTTTAATATTTGTATACGAGGATACCAAACTCAGACTATAAAAGGTTGGTAATTATCAGAAGTGGTTGTGCTAAACATGCATTTTTGTAAATATTTTTCATGTAGAAAAATCAAAGGGAAAATATAGTGGAAATGTCATACAAAAATGTTAAAAATGCATAAGCTTGTAATGTATTTCTGTGTAATTTCAAAACTTATTTTTATGTTGCTTAGCTTGAAACTCTTGCAAGTACTTACTTATTTCACACTCTTTCGCGGGTCTCCTGCAGCTCACAATAAACTGTGACTGGGAGGGCAGAATCCTGTCCTTAATCGCTCCCGGTGACCTTTGGAAACCATCTGTTGGAAGTCACATGAGCAGCCAGGCAGTAGTTCTCTCTGCATTTTAACTCTTCTCCCTTTTTAGGAACTGTCTCGCTTTCAGGTGTCGTTTCCTCCCCCCACAGTAGAATGGTTGGGTACAGGGCCATAAATTTGAGGACCAAGCACACAACCATGTGTAGCACCACCACCGTGTCTAAATATCTTCAAATATTTTGTTTGGTTACAGGCCAGAATCAGGTTTATTTTTTTTTAAGGGATGTTTTGCAGCAGCGACAGTGTGAGATCGATGCTGACGCATCATTTTAAACATATGAATATGCATTATGGTTTGGCCTTTTTAACCGATGTTGTTTTCTTGCACAAATGGCTTGACAACTGTCAGCTTAACTCTCTGAAAGCTGTGTTTGTTTCATTGTCGGCTATACTAACAATTAGTCTACGTATCAGTTGTACTGTGGATTGTAACATTTCCAGTAAATCCCGTGTTGAACTGAAGCCAGAAAATATTAAATGAAAAACCCACTTCACACTGTATAAAATTGTGGAATGAATATTTTACTCGATGATTTATAGAAATTAAGACACTGATACTGCACAGTGCAGCTTGTAATTTACAGTTGAGACAGGATGGCTGTTCTAGTTTAAAATGCCGGCGTTGGACTGGGGTAAATACAGTAAGAGTTTTAACAACACCAGGTTAAAGTCCAACAGGTTTATTTGGTAGCAAATGCCATTAGCTTTCGGAGCGCTGCTCCTTCGTCAGATGGAGTGGATGTCTGCTCTCAAACAGGGCATACAGAGACACAAAATCAAGTTACTGAACTTTTGTAACTGAAGTTACAAAAGATTCGCATTCCAATCAGTATTCAGTAACTATTCAGTAACTATTCAGCGCTCCGAAAGCTAATGGCATTTGCTACCAAATAAACCTGTTGGACTTTAACCTGGTGTTGTTAAAACTCTTACTAGTTTAAAATGACAGTCTCTTGTAATGCATCACCCACTGCTTATAGAACTTGATGTATCTAATTGTATATCGGGTAACTGTGCCCCATGGGCGGCACGGTGGCACAGTGGTTAGCACTGCTGCCTCACAGCGCCAGGGACCCAGGTTCAATTCGGGCCTTGGGTCACTGTCTGTGTGGAGTCTGCACATTCTCCCCGTGTTGGCGTGGGTTTCCCCCGAGTGCTCCGGTTTCCTCCCACAGTCCAAAGTTATGCGAGTTAGACTGATTGGCCCTTCATATCAGGGGGATTATCAGGGTAACTACGTGGGGATACAGGGATAAGGATGGGATTGTTGTTGGGATTGATTGATGGGAATTTCACAGTAACTTCATTGCAGTGTTAATATAAGCCTTGTGACTAATAAATAAACGGTAACTTTTCTTTGTTGCTGCAGGCTCGATGGGCTGAATGGCCTCTTTCTGCACCGTAGGGATTCTATGATCAAAGAGAATCATTGAGAGAGACAGTTAAGCCCATAATGCCACTTACAGCAGCACTGCACGACACAATCTTAACTCAGTTCTCCCTGGGGCAGGCAGGGCAATGGATTGTTACCTGCGCGACCCACACAGCATTCTTCAATGATACTATTGAAGAATATCAGCACTGTCTACTCCCGAGGAATAGAGGGAAGTCTGTGAGCCATTGCGAGCAAATTTCTACCCCATTGTCTTAACTAATTCTGGATCAAAGAGGTCTATGCCCACAAAGCAAACAGATTGCCTATCTTAGCCTTCAATAAATTAAACAGTATTTAACACAGATGATGGAGTCTCTCTCGGTGAGTGCCTTTGAATGGGCAATTCCTTCTGATGAGAAAAGGAACAATGAAGCCAGTGGTGCTGCAGAACATTGTATTGAGCTTGCAGACAAATCTCTGAGTTTGGAAAATTAATAGTAAAATAACAAAAGTATACAGGAAGTATAACATCACATCTATTTCTTACAATTACATTATAAACTACCTACTCTTCCCCTCACCCTCCTGATCTCCTCTCTGTCTCAAGCGCTCAAACACTGATCTGTGTTCAATGTCTCTCACTTATTTTCTTACTTATTTCTATCCATCCTCAGCTTTATCTCTCTTTGTCTTCTTTCATATTTCTCTCATTCCGGCTGCCTCTTTAATCTCATTTTCCATTGATTTTATCACTTTGAGGTATCTCAGTTTTATGATTTATTTCTCAAGCTCATCATTTTTATCTTTCAATTTCTCAGTGTCTCTCTTTTTCCCCCATTCTGATTCCTCCTGATTTGTGCTATGTCTATGGAGCTCAGGACATCCTACACATTCCATGAAACAGTCAGTGCAGTGATTCCAGATTGGTATCATTGAGGCCATAAAACTCCAGAATGCCAACAAGTTGAGGACTGAGTTTGTGAGTCAGAAGGGCAATTTTTTTAAAATCGCCATGTTATCATTAGGAAAGTGGAAGATAGCCATGTTGTTATTTTGGTTTATTCTGGTTTGCCAGTGTGAGCACATTAATCGTCCTTGCTCCAGTGTCTGCGGTTTCCTGCTGGCTGCTGTGTGTGGGATGTGGTCCTAAGTAAGAAGCTGTGGTAGTGGAGGGCAACGATTGGCGTTCTGTCATTTGATTTGATTTGATTTATTATTGTCACATATATTAACATACAGTGAAAAGTATTGTTTCTTGAGCGCTATACAGACAAAGCATACCGTTCATAGAGAAGGAAGGAGAGAGTGCAGAATGTAGTGTTACAGTCATAGCTAGGGTGCAGAGACAGATCAACTTAATGCAATTCCACACACAGGGATATATTTGTGGGCTGAGAGGTTCATGGTACCATTAATATTGTGTTATTCTGAATTCCCTGAAGGTTTCAAGTGGGGTGGCACGGTGGCGCAGTAGTTAGCACTGCTGCCTCACAGCGCCAGGGACCCGGATTCAGTTCCTGGCTTGGGTCACTGTCTGTGTGGAGTCTGCACATTCTCCCCGTGTTGGCGTGGGTTTTCTCCGGCTGCTCTGGTTTCCTCCCACAGTCCGAAAGACGTGCTGGTTAGGTGCATTGGCCTTGCTAAATTCTTCCTCAGTGTACCCGAACAGGCGCCGGAGTGTGGCGACGAGGGGATTTTCCCAGTAACTTCATTGCAGTGTTAATGTAAGCCTACTTGTGACTAGTAAATAAATAAATAAAAACAGTGTTGCGTGTAAGGTTACTAACCCTCCAGAATTGTCCTGCAGTCTTTAATAATTAATGATTAATCTCCCAGAGGCTGCAGTGAGCAATCCAAGAAAAAAATCACAGCAACATTGAGAAGTTTATGATTCATTTGTGGGATGTGGGTGTGGCTGGCTGGCCAGCGTTTAATGTCCGTCCTTCGTTACCCTTGAACTGAGTGGCATGCTAGGCCATTTCAGAGGGCAGTTGAGAGTCAACCACATTGCTGTGACTCTGGAGTCACATGTAGAACAGACCAGGTAAGGACGGCAGATTTCCTTCCCTAAAGGACATAAGTGAACCAGGTGAATTTTTCCAAAAATCAACAATGGTTTCATGGTCATCAGTAGATTCTTAATTCCAGATATTTTTTACTGAATTCAAATTCCACCATCTGCCGTGGCAGGACCCGGGTCCCCAGAACATTTGCTGAGTTAAAAGCAGATTACTGCGGATGCTGGAGTCTGAAACCAAAAGAGAAAATGCTGGAAAATCTCAGCAGGTCCGGCAGCATCTGTAAGGAGAGAAAAGAGCGGACATTTCGAGTCCTGACGACTCTTTGTCAAAGCTCCATTTGCTGAGTTTCTGGATTAATAGTCTAGCAAAGATACCTTTTTTAATTTTTTCTTTTGAGCATTTTTATTTATTAATTCTAAAAGTATTAGAGACGAGGGGGCAAAAGGGGACTGTGGTTGGATGTGAGCGACCATTTGATAAAGTCTCCATGAATCCATCCAACTAGAATTCATATTCGTGAATGTCATGGTCTTACTTCAATTGTTTCATCATCTCCCTTTTGTTCCACACAGGAAGAGAAAGGAGATCATACATATTCGGAAAGAATTCGGATCCCACTGAACCATGGGTGTTTGTTAGTAATGGAAGGGGAAACTCAGAAGGATTGGCAGGTGAGAATCATACTAAGAGCCTCTACGAAAGTGCTAGAGAAACTAAAAGGTCTGAAAATTGATAAATCTCCGGGCCCAGATGGGCTACATCCTAGAGTTCTAAAGGAGATAGCTGAAGAAATAGTGGAGGCGTTAGTTATGATCTTTCAAAAGTCACTGGAGTCAGGGAAAGTCCCAGAGGATTGGAAAATCGCTGTTGTAACCCCACTGTTCAAGAAGGGAACAAGAAAAAAGATGGAAAATTATAGGCCAATTAGCCTAACCTCAGTTGTTGGCAAAATTCTAGAATCCATCGTTAAGGATGAGATTTCTAAATTCTTGGAAGTGCAGGGTCGGATTAAGACAAGTCAGCATGGATTTAGTAAGGGGAGGTCGTGCCTGACAAACCTGTTAGAGTTCTTTGAAGAGATAACAAATAGGTTAGACCAAGGAGAGCCAATGGATGTTATCTATCTTGACTTCCAAAAGGCCTTTGACAAGGTGCCTCACGGGAGACTGCTGAGTAAAATAAGGGCCCATGGTATTCGAGGCAAGGTACTAACATGGATTGACGATTGGCTGTCAGACAGAAGGCAGAGAGTTGGGATAAAAGGTTCTTTCTCAGAATGGCAACCGGTGACAAGTGGTGTCCCGCAGGGTTCAGTGTTGGGGCCACAGCTGTTCTCTTTATATATTAACGATCTAGATGACGGGACTGGGAGCATTCTGGCCAAGTTTGCCGATGATACAAAGATAGGTGGAGGGGCAGGTAGTATTGAGGAGGTGGGGAGGCTGCAGAAAGATTTAGACAGTTTAGGAGAGTGGTCCAAGAAGTGGCTGATGAAATTCAACGTGGGCAAGTGCGAGGTCGTACACTTTGGAAAAAAGAATAGAGGCATGGACTATTTTCTAAACGGTGACAAAATTCATAATGCTAAAGTGCAAAGGGACTTGGGAGTCCTAGTCCAGGATTCTCTAAAGGTAAACTTGCAGGTTGAGTCCGTAATTAAGAAAGCAAATGTAATGTTGTCATTTATCTCAAGAGGCTTGGAATACAAAAGCAGGGATGTACTTCTGAGGCTTTATAAAGCACTGGTTAGGCCCCATTTGGAGTACTGTGAGCAATTTTGGGCCCCACACCTCAGGAAGGACATACTGGCACTGGAGCGGGTCCAGCGGAGATTCACACGGATGATCCCAGGAATGGTAGGCCTGACATACGATGAACGTCTGAGGATCGTGGGATTATATTCATTGGAGTTTAGGAGGTTGAGGGGAGATCTGATAGAAACTTACAAGATAATGAACGGCTTAGATAGGATGGACGTAGGGAAGTTGTTTCCATTAACAGGGGAGACTAGGACGCGGGGGCACAGCCTTAGAATAAAAGGGAGTCACTTTAGAACAGAGATGAGGAGAAATTTCTTCAGCCAGAGAGTGGTGGGTCTGTGGAATTCATTGCCACAGAGGGCTGTGGAGGCCGAGACGTTGAGCGTCTTCAAGACAGAAATTGATAAATTCTTGATTTCTCGAGGAATTAAGGGCTATGGGGAGAGAGCGGGTAAATGGAGTTGAAATCAACCATGATTGAATGGTGGAGTGGACTCGATGGGCCGAATGGCCTTACTTCCGCTCCTATGTCTTATGGTCTTATGGTAATGAAACAGATGTTCCAGTACCGAATATTCCTCAAATTGGAAATGTTTTCTCCACCAGGAATCTCAGAATTTGCAAGCACAGGAACTTACTGCCAGTATTCTGTGTTTGTACCTTCCTGCAGGGGGATAGAAAAAGAAAGATTTTGCAATTTTATAGTGCCCTTCGTGACCTCAAGATGACTCAAAGCACCTTAAACCAATAGAGTCTCTTTTGTAATGTAGGAATCTGTGCAGCCAATTTGTGCACAGCAAGATTCCACAAATGTCACCACGTCCCCATGGAAACGTCACCACGTCCCCATGGAAACGTCACCACGTGCAGGTTCCCTTCCAAGTCACTCACCATCCTGACTTGGAAGTATCTTGCTATTCCCTTATTGTGGCTAGGTCAAAATCCTGGAACTCCCTCTCTACATTGCATGGATTGCAGCGGGTTCAAGAAGGCAGCTCACCACCACCTTCTCAAGGGCAATTAGGGATGGGCAACAAATGCTGGCCTAGCCAGCAACACCCACATTCTACAAAAGAATATAAAAAGGAAAAGAGTGAGAACTTCATCCTGCCTCTTAGCCCATGTTTTATATCAATGTCTGCAATTACATTTCGCTGTATTAAGTGTTACTTTATTTACATCTGCGAATACATTTTGTGCTCCAGCAACAGAAGAATTATGGTACATTTGGTCTGATTTCATACATATTGCCTTATCTGCAGTATTAATTCTTAATGAAACATGTTATATATTGGGTACCTAAAAATTTGCCCCTCCAATCATGTGTGTATGTGTAAGCTGAATGGTTAGTTCTTAGCTAAGATACTGTCTGGAATGTCCCATTTCAAAGTCTGTGATAGGCAAAAGCAACTCAAATGTACCTTGTGTTTGACAGGCACAGACTGAAAACTGTGAAATCCCACACCAATTAATCATCCTCACAATTAAATAACAGCTTGCATTTATATTAGGGTTGCCAGCTAATCACAATCAGTCTTGTGATTAATGCAGTCAATTTTTTTTTGATTAATATTTTCAGTGCACATTAAGTGCAAAGGTTGTGCAGCAAATATCTTGGAGTTAAAGTTTAAAGTTTAAAGTCACAAGTAAGGCTTACATTAACACTGAACAAAGAACAAAGAAAATTACAGCACAGGAACAGGCTCTTCGGCCCTCCAAGCCTGCACCGACCATGCTGCCCGACTTAACTAAAACCCCCTACCCTTCCGGGGACCATATCCTTCTATTCCCACCCTATTCATGTACTTGTCAAGATGCCCCTTAAAAGTCACTACCGTATCCGCTTCCACTACCTCCCCCGGCAACGAGTTCCAGGCATCCACTACTCTCTCTGTAAAAAATCTGCCTCGTACATCTCTTTTCACTGCAATGAAGTTACTGTGAAATTCCCCTGCCTGCAACCTTCAGTGCAACTCGCCATAAGCTTCTGGGCATGTGTGAGACTTAGCTTCTGCGCATGTGTGTGGTTGCCGGGGAGATAGCAGAGTGTGAGTGCAGCAGTGTCTGTCTGTGGTGTTCTTTATAAACCTGAGGCTAAGTCTCTCTCTCCATCTGCCTTGGGCCCCATCAGGTCTGTTGCTCCAAAGATCCCCAATTTTGGCTTGCAGAGTAGAGTATTGCTGCAATTAAAACCAAGATTAAATCAGCTTTGAAATTTAATCACAATTTTTAATTTTTCAACAAACGTAATATATACAGCACCTTTAACATAAAAAATTATTCCAGTGCACTTCGCAGAACCTAAACAGACAAACATTGTTCACAAACCAAAGAAGGGGGTTGACTAAAGGCTTGGTTAAGGAGGCAGTTTATAAGGAGGGTCCCAAAGGAGTAGAAAAAGGCAAAACATAAGGGATGGAATTCCAGAGTTTAGGCCTTCACTGACTAAAGGCAAGGCCTCCAATTTATGGTGAGGCAAAACTACCAATTGTGAGGCAATGGGAATATGGAATAATTGAGGCCTGATTTGGCACAAATGTATTGGCTGAATGGTGTCATGACTATCTATTCTAAAGAACAAAGAAAAGTACAGCACAAGAACAGGTCCTTTGGCCCTCCAAGCCTGTGCCTATCATGATGTCCTAAACTAAAAAAAAACCTTCTGCCCTTACTTGGTCTGTATCCCTCTATTCTCTCCCTATTCATGTATCCATCAAGATGTCTCTTAAATGTTGCTAATGTGCCTGCTTCCACCACCTCCTCTGGCAGCGCGTTCCAAGCACCCACTACTCTCTGCATGAAAAACTTGCCCCACACATCTCCCTTAAATTTTCCCTCTCTCACCTTGAACCTGTGCCCCCTTGTAATTGACACTTCCATCCTTGGAAAAAGCCTCTGACTATCCACCCTGTCTATGCCTCTCATAATTTTGCATATCTCTATCAGGTCTCCCCTCAGCCTCTGTCTTTCCAGTGTAAACAATCCTAGTTTATTCAACTTCTCCTCATAGCCAACACTCCCAAGACCAGACAACATCCTGGTGAACCTTCTTTGCACTCTCTCCAAAGCTTCCACGTCCTCTGGTAGTGTGGTGACCAGAACTGCTGCAATAGTCCAAATGTGGCCTAACCAAGGTTTTATATAGCTGCAACATGATTCCCAACTCTTGTACTGTATGCCCTGGCCGATGAAGGCAAGCATGCCATGTGCTTTCTTAATCACCTTGACCACCTGTGTTGTCACTTTTAGGGAACTGTGGGTGGACCTGCATGCCCAGATCCCTCTGTATGTTAATGTTCCTAAGGGTTCTGCCAATTACAGTATAATTCATACCTAAATTTGATCCTCCAAAATGCATCACCTCGCATTTGTCCAGATTAAACTCCATCTGCCATTTCTGTGCCCAAGTCTCCAATCTGTCTCCAACAGAACCAGTCCTTGACCTTTAATGACATTATCATTGCTGAATCCCCCACCATCAATATCTTAGGGGCCATTATTGACCAGAAACCTAACTGGATCAGTCACATAAATATTGTGGCTACAAAAGCAAATCAGTGACTGGGGTTGCCTGGATGAGTGCAACTTTCCATAGCCTTATGCACACGTTCATATTCTGCTTGTTGATGTTGCAAAATTAGAGCCTTCGTTTCCACTTCCATCACAATTTCATCTGAATATTTATTTACTCTTATTTTCCAATTATTTTCTAAGCTTATTAATCTTTACATTCAATTCAACAACTGCTGTGGTGAGTTCAGTAGTCTTTGTTTCAGAGTCATTTGCAGAACCCTTATACAAGGTTACCAACCTCACATGGGCATTTGGCTAATTTTGGACCCTTTCTTCCATGAACGTTGACTGCTCCTTAGACATTCCTAATTCATGTTACGTCCTCAATCTATTTCTTCCAATTCTCCTTACCTGTTTTCAAAGTCTGGATCTGCACTTCCATACTACACTTTGTTCCCCAGATTTCATTGGACTTCAAAAATTTAATTGCTCTTTTCACAACAAAGTTCCACCATTTCATCAGTTTTGGTTTTTAATTCTGAATTCAACCAACTGTTCTGATTCATCAGCTTTCCTTTTCCTATGACTAGCACTCAAATGTTCTCATCAATCCTTGGTTTACATTAATAAACTCATCATTCATGCATGAAACTTGGTTCTCTACACTAATCAGATTTTCCTTCAATTGCTGGTTATCAGCAATAAGCTTCATGTGTTTGAGTCAAGGAGCAGAGGTAGTTTTAAGTGATGTGTTTGTATTGTTGAATATTAAAAATAAGGCGTAGACTTAAGTCAGTTTAATTTAGTGTAGGAAAGAATACAACTCTAGTTAGATTTATGGTAGACAAATGTATTTGCATGTATGGAGGGCTTTTTGTTTCAGTTCAAACTGTGTTTCTATTGTGCTGAGAGAGAGTTTAAATGGGAAAAGTAAACATGAGCTTGGAGAAAGAACGAGTTGTTGCTTAGCAACCAGGAGCACCTTTAGGGAGAAAGACTTATTGAGTGTGTTTTAAACTGAACCTATAGCAGGTTGGAGATAGGAAGCAGCTCTGCTAGCAACAAGAAAGTCATGCAATGGAGTAGTGTGCACGAAAGCAACCTCCAAAGAAGCTAAAAGACTGTTAGTTATAGAAACCAAGGAATGGAAAAAAGCTCCAGGAATATTGAAGTAAAAAAGAAGAGAAGAACTGCCATTGGAAAAGGGTACTGTTCGTTGAAGTTAAAGTCAGACCTGGAAAGCGAAGGGTTGGTGAGGTTGGCTAGTGAGGAGCCACATATCTAAAGCAATTGTAAGATTTAATGTCCTTATTTCCAGTTTTTGAAACAATAGTATTCTGTTGGGGACTGAGTACCCAAATTTTGTGCAGACGTTTGGAAGCATGTTGCAATTTAAGACAAAGGAATACGGAAAGGAGAGCTGGAAAACCTGGAGGCAGATCCTTGCTAAATCAGCTGAGAGAAAGTCTTGTTTGAAAGGATAGTTGGAAAACCTGGAAGCGCATCCTTGATGAAAACAGCTAATTGAGAGCATTGTTTGAAAGATGATTTTAGAAGTATGTCTTTTTGAGAGTTGAGTTCGGAAGCACTTGTGACAAGCATCTGGGAGAAATTTGAGGTGAGATCCACAGAAGATCGATTATGTGACATCTGCCACTTGGTTTCAGAGTCGGGTGTTGTTTGACCACAATTCGCCTGCTGGGTTACAGAGCTGTGTTTATTGAGGACACTAAAGCATGAGATATATTGTGTCACCTGTGTTACCTTTGAAACCTGTGTACATTGGGCGGCGCGGTAGCAAAGTGGTTAGCACTGCTGCTTCACAGTGCTGGGTTCAATTCCTGGCTTAGGTCACTGTCTGTGTGGCATTTGCACGTTCTCCCCGTGTCTGTGTGGGTTTCCTCCGGGTGCTCCGGTTTCCTCCCACATTCTGAAAGACGTGCTGGTTAGGTGCATTGACCCGAACAGGCACCGGACTGTGTCAACCAGGGGAATTTCACAGTAATTTCATTGCAGTGTGAATGTTAGCCTTACTTTACATTTGTGAAGATAACTGGTGTGGAGGACTATTGCATTGTAGTCAAACTTTATATATATGGTAATTTTGTTTTGTTAAAAGCTCATTGGCAGCCCTGTGACTCTGTTCCTCATGTTTTGTAAAACTTCATGGCCTTCTGAGTCAGGGTTCCATTCTGGGGCCTTCCTGTCCCCTAGTAAAACTAACTGAGATTAATACAGTTTGGCCATAGTGACTTTCAGAAGTTGGCAAGAACAGCATGTTCAATCAACTGCTGTAACAAGGCTGTCGCCATGTTACCGTCCACGCTGGCCAAATCATTACCCAATATCAAAATCTACCCCTTCAAAAAGTAAACTGGGACCAATTACCACAATAACAATTCAGGTTACTAAGTCACTTCATAAATCGATTTTACACAAATTATGCAGCCAGCATAATTAAGGACCCCACGCACCCCGGACATTCTCTCTTCCACCTTCTTCCATCGCAAAAAAGATACAAAAGTCTGAGGTCACATACCAAGCGACTCAAGAACAGCTTCTTCCCTGCTGCTGTCAGACTTTTGAATGGACTTACCTTGCATTAAGTTGATCTTTCTCTACACCCTAGCTATAACTGTAACATTACATTCTGCACTCTCTCGTTTCCTTCTCTATGAACAGTATGTTTTGTCTGTACAGCGCGCAAGAAACAATATCTTTCACTGTATGCTAATACATGTGACAATAATAAATCAAATCAAATCCAGGAAATAGGTCCATAAATCCCATTATTAGCCCCGAAAATACTTTTTCCATTATCAAACCAACTGAAACACAAATTGTATCATCAGCCACCATCAATAATTGATCTTCCTCAGTGCTCAAAATATTGATTTGTTTACTTTTTGTTGGAAGAGTAAGTGAACACTTCTCCCTTTGAGCCAAAACCTCTATAACCTTCAGTAGTCTGACTCACTTTAGCCATAGTCATGGAAGAATTCCCTTGACTATCCAGAGCCATATCCCCTTTCTATTAGGTTCATGAGGAACATATTTCACTTGTATGATTGCCATGGTTTTAATACCCATTTCTTTTTCTGGTACACCCTTTTCTAAGGTTTCCTAAGGTTAGTATCACTGCTAATGGTTTACCGTTCAGCTTCCAACATTGAACTCTGAGATGCCCTGTCTTACAGTAATAAAAGCATACCAGTTTATTTTCATCCCTTTCATTCTCACCACTATCATTTATATTGCCTGAAATAACTTCTTCCTTCTCCCCAGAGCTAGACTCTTTTCTGTTCCGCCAGCTTCCCTGTGGCTTTACAAATGAAGATTAGCTGCCTTTGTGACATATCATACTCATCTACCAGAACTGCTGCTTCCCATATCTTGGAAATGCTGTTGTCTTCCAGGTGTGACCTATTCGCTTTTGGGATGCTAATTTGAAATTCTTCCAGTATCATCATTACTTTCCTCACATTCTCAAAATTTTGTTCTAACAACAAGGTTTGAAACCACCAGCCCCACAACATTTCTTTCTCCCTAGCAAATTCTACAAACATTTCATTCGGTCATTCTTTAAAATCCAAAATTTCAACTGATATCCTTCAGGGACAAGCTCATAAGCATTAATTACTGCAATTTTCACTACCAAAGGTCCAAAGATTATTCCACCAAAAGACTAGGATTCACATTCACAGCCTTCTGAACCAAAACACTTTGCAAAATGAGAGTCCATGTGTCCTTTGCTTTGTAGCCACCTATCTTTTAACTCTGTATTCATGAATTTAGGCAATAGAGATTTAGGCAATTGTTATATCAAAGCTTGAAATGGGACTCGATTTTTCATCTGAACTACTAGGCTCTCTTTTACCCCATAACCTTAGCCTTTCTCTCGCCAGTTCATGCCGTAGATTTCTTTTTTGAAACTTTCTTGACCTTTCCTTATCTCTTTCCTCCCTGGCTAATGTCTTTCTCTGAAGTTCAAGTTCAAACTTTCACATTTCCCTTTTTCTTTTTTTTCCAATTCTAACTTTGTCATTTCTTTTTCTTTATCTCAGACTGCTTCATCTGCAGTTAAATTGTAGCTAACTCAACAGAATTACTATCCAGATTGACCTATTCTTCTTCCAATCCCAGATGCTGTGCTATTACCTCAATTATTCCAGCTTTGTCAACCCCTGCTTTTAACCTTAACTCTAACTTTCACATTAATGTGATTAATTAATTAACTAACCAGTTCATTAGTTTAATTAATTAACCAATAGCCTTGGTTAATTGTTATAAATCACTCGAAGATAAATCTTTCCTGTCAGAAGGGTCGTAGCAACTGACAAAACCGTTCTGCTTTTCAATCAGTATGGTAAAATACTGCAAAAATCTTATTAGTCTTGAGCTGAGTACCAACACTCGTATTTGTTTGAGGCTTTGAAATCCCACAACAGCCTCCAATTTATGTTACGATCCTTGGCCAAACCCCCAGTTGTTAGTGAGATCCGGTTACAGACCAGTAACCAAGTTTGGGATTCAAAGCACTTGCTAATAGAATACAGTCACAAGATTCCACGGGTTTCAAACAGACAAAAATAAACTTACTGTCCAAGGCCAGAAGATGAAAAAAATTGCAATATCTATCTTATACTCTAACATTCAGAGTAAATATGGGGTACAAGTGAATTAGCAACAAACTGTGGTCAAACACACCACACTGCACAATAAATTGCAAATGTGATCAAGACAGAGTCCATGGATTTCTTAACAATACTCCCAGACATAAGTAAACATTGTGAGTCAACCAATCTCATTAAAATTCTCTCTCTCATGAGATTTTCCAATCTTCACCTTCAAAGATCTTGCCTTGGAATTCTCTCCAAAAGTCACTACAACAGCCCGCCTCTCAGTTTCATCACTTCTCCAGGATTCCAGAGTGTACACTCAGTAACCAACTCACAAGCATAACTTCAGTTCTTTGGCCGTGCCAAACTGAACACTATCACTACGAAGAGTACCATTGCAACACGGAGTCACCAACCTTTGGTTGCCTTCTTCACTTAAAGTTTGCTGTCTGCAGCCCATTTCCTGTTAGAGCCTGTTTCTCTACTCTTACCTGAACTGGGATATTTTCCTGTTCCTGTCCCTTTTCTGGAACACTTGTTTTTGGGATCACTCCTTGTCCCCTCTCTCTCTGGGGCCTCTCCCTGACTGAGACACTAGTTTTCCAAGGTACGCTGGACCTGGTCACTTGACCTGTGCTTCTAGTCTGAACATGTGCAAAAGCTCTGAAGTCTATCAGGAGATGAAGTTCCCAGCTTCCATTCTCAACGTTAATGTTTGCATTTCATAACACTTTGGTTTCACCAAGTTTAGTGGGAGGAAAATACAACTAATTGAGGACCAGATGTTGGACAATCAGGCCGACAAAAAAGGCGGTGGGAAGGTTGAGAGAGGTGATGGGGGGGTAGGGAAGGGTACGGTCAATTTACAGACGCAATCTGAAGGTCAGAGTTTTATTGGGAGGTCTGGCATTAAAGCTGAAGGTGAGAGTGCGATTGAGCAGATTAGTGGTGAGTTGTTAGAGTGGGACATTTGGGAGTTTCAGTGTGCAATTGTAAATAGCCTCTGGGAATTGAGGCGAGTGGTGGTGATCAGTAAAGTGTGTGTGTTCCAGGGCTAGCTGCAGAAGGAAATGGAATTGTAAGGAGGCAGGGGGACATGAATTGTAATAGATATAAGGAACAGAGAGGACCGTAACAGTCTTCCAGACAGTGGGAGCACAGAGTGACCACGTGAGATGTTAAGCTCAAGAGTGTGGCTATGAATATGGGTAAGTGTGTTTACACGGAGAGAGATGTTAAAGGAGAGGAGGAGGAAAGTGAAATAATTGAAGAGAAGATGAGATGAGTTGAGATGGAGATTAATAATAGATGATAAGCAGGCACTCAGTGCAGAGGCTGAGGGAGGAAAGGAATAAGGGTATCACTATTGAAGAGTTTGGAGTGGGATTGGTCAGTTCCCACACAATGAATTGCTACGATTAGGAGGGGGTAGTGTTTCTTCTATATATAAATTCACGAATGTTGAAGTCAGTACTGCACATTTTGAATGTATACAACTATTGTTGTTTTTAGCATCGAGTGCCAAAAGAATATCATGACAGAAACCCACGAATAAACCTGACATTTCGAACCATTTATCCTGAGACTCGACGGAACTAACGATAACATTATGAGAAGAAACGCACGCAGACCACAGCAGTGTGCAAACAAGTGAAAGAACAAAAGACTCGGCTTTGATATTTTCTGTTTGCAAGTCTTGGACTTTTGGGCTGCATGGTTACAATAAAAAAATCTTTAACAGGGCATTGTTTCTGTTAAAATAGCCAAAAGAAATGACACAAACGTGTTAAGAGTTTATCTGTTGATATTGACACTTATTCCAAAGCCTTAGAGTTTAAATTGAATATCTGTCTGGAGAATTTCATCATACATTACAAATTTGGGAAAGATACAGTAAGAAGTCTCACAACACCAGGTTCAAGTCCAACAAGTTTATTTGGTAGCACGAGCTTTCGGAGCGCTGCTCCTTCATCAGGTGAGTCTGGCAAGACTCACCTGATGAAGGAGCAGCGCTCCGAAAGCTCGTGCTACCAAATAAACTTGTTGGACTTGAACCTGGTGTTGCGAGACTTTTTACTGTGCCTACCCCAGTCCAACACTGGCATCTCCACATCATGGGAAAGATATAGTTTGGAGATCCTGTGTTTTATCTAATTGGGAAGCTAATCTTTAGAACATGGGTGCAATAAAGTTGTGAATGGTGTTGGAAAGCTTATCTCAAATCATATAGTTTAATAATCCACAAAGAGTTGATTATATAGTAGGATACAATGCTTGGTTCCTCTCCCTGTTGTTCCAACGTTGAGAAATGTGTCACAAATAAGAATGACTACTGATTAGTAAGAGATGAAGTCAAGTGATTTGAAAAATAAGATGCAAAAGATTGATAGATTTTCATTTGATGTGATACTTACAACGCCATGGTTGGCATTGAATTAATTTATCAAGGTGGCATTCAGACACACTTCAGAGCATGGACTGAATTTAAAATAAATAAATTGAGAGTTCAGCTAAAGATTTTAGTGCAAAAAGTACTCTCTTTATTGGACAAGTTGGTTAAAAGGGGCATGCCATTTAAAACAAGTTTCAGAAATTGAATATGGAACAATGTCAAACTTAGTTAAGAATTACAATGCTGAGGATTCATTACTTTGCTTCATCTGAAGGGACTCAAACTTTTAAATAAATTTAGATTTCCAAAGGCAATAGATTCTTCAGCCAAAAACTGGCAGCATGTACCTAAGTTTGAACACTTCCACATATCATTTTCTAATGTACAGTACTTCCAAAGTTTAAGAAATATGGAATAGATTATAGAAACATAGAAAATTACAGCACAAAACAGGCCCTCCGGCCCCACAAGTTGTGCCAAACATATCCCTACCTTTTAGGCCTACCTATAACCCTCCATCCTATTAAGTCCCATGTACTCATCCAGGAGTCTCTTAAAAGACCCTGTTGAGTTTGCCTCCACCACCACTGACGGCAGCCGATTCCACTCGCCCACCACCCTCTGTGTGAAAAACTTCCCCCTAACATTTCCCCTGTACCTACCCCCCAGCACCTTAAACCTGTGTCCTCTCGTAGCAGCCATTTTCACCCTGGGAAAAAGCCTCTGAGAGTCCACCCGATCTTAGCCTCCCAACATCTTATATACCTCTATTAGGTCTCCTCTCATCCTACCTCTCTCCAAGGAGAAAAGACCGAGCTCCCTCAGCCTATCCTCATAAGGCATGCCACTCAATCCAGGCAACATCCTTGTAAATCTCCTCTGCACCCTTTCAATCTTTTCCACATCCTTCCTGTAATGAGGCGACCAGAACTGAGCACAGTACTCCAAGTGGGGTCTGACGAGGGTCTTATATAGCTGCATCATTATCCCTGGACTCCGAAACTCAATCCCTCGATTGATAAAGGCCAGCACACCATACGCCTTCTTAACCACCTCCTCCACCTGCGGGGCCGATTTTAGAGTCCTATGGACCCGGACCCCAAGGTCCTTCTGATCCTCTACCGTACTAAGAGTCTTTCCCTTTATATTGTACTCCTTCATCCCATTCGACCTGCCAAAATGGACCACTACGCATTTATCTGGGTTGAAGTCCATCTGCCACTTCTCCGCCCAGTCTTGCATCCTATCTATGTCCCTCTGTAACTTCTGACATCCCTCCAGACTATCCACAACCCCACCAACCTTCGTGTCGTCGGCAAACTTACCAACCCATCCCTCCACTTCGTCATCCAAGTCATTTATGAAAATGACAAACAGCAAGGGTCCCAGAACAGGTCCCTGGGGCACACCACTGGTGACCGACCTCCAATTAGAAAAAGACCCATCTATACACACTCTCTGCCTCCTTTGGGCAAGCCAGTTCTGGATCCACAGGGCAGCAGCCCCTTGGATCCCATGCCCTCTCACTTTTTCGAGAAGCCTTGCATGGGGGACCTTATCGAACGCCTTGCTAAAATCCATATAAACCACATCTACTGCTTTCCCTTCGTCAATGTGTTTAGTCACATTTTCGAAGAACTACACCAGACTCGTAAGGCACGATCTGCCTTTGACAAAGCCATGCTGTGTATTCTTGAGCATACTAAACCTCTCTAAATGCTCATAAATCTTGTCCCTCAGGATCTTCTCCATCAACTTACCAACCACTGAGGTTAGACTCACCGGTCGGTAATTTCCTGGGCTATCCCTATTCCCCTTCTTGAAAATAGGAACCACATCCGCAATCCTCCGGCACCTATCCCGTCTCCATCGACGATGCAAAGATCATCGCGAGAGGCTCTGCAATCTCTTCCCTCGCCTCCCACAGTAACCTGGGGTACATCCCATCCGGACCCGGCGACTTATCTATCTTGATGCCATTCAAAGATTCCAGCACAACCTCTTTGTTAAAGTCCACATACTCAATCTTTTCAATCCACCGCAAGCCCACAGTACATCCACCCATGTCCTTCTCCTCTGTGAAAACCAAGGCAAAATACTCATTAAGCACCTCTGCCATTTCTACTGGTTCCGTACTGATTTTCCCACCTTCACCTTTTATAGGCCCTATTCCTTCACGTCTCATCCTTTTACTCTTCACATATTTATAGAACACCTTAGGGTTTTCCTTAATTCTACTTGCCAAGGCCTTCTCGTGATCCCTTCTGGCTCTCCTAATTTCCTTCTTTAGTCCCTTCCTACAAGCCGTATACTCATCTAGATCCCTATCTTCGCCAAGCTCTGAACCTTTTGTACGCTTTCCTTTTCTTCTCGACTAGGTCCCGCACAGCTTTCGTGCACCACGGTTCCTTTAACCTACCAACTCCTCCCTGTCTACTCGGAACATTGTCCTGTAGAACCATAGACAGACATTCCTTGAAAAACTGCCACCTCTCTTCAGTAGATTTCCCCGAGAATATCTCCTTCCAATTTACTCCTCTAATTTGCTGCCTTATGTCTTCATATTTCTCCTTACTCCATATGAACGCTTTCCTAGCTTGCCTGATCCTCTCTTTTTCCAATGCAAGCATAAAGGAGATAGAGTTATGATCGCTATCCCCAAGATGCTCTCCCACTGAGAGATCTGACACCTGTCCAGGCTCATTGGTCAGTATCAGATCAAGTACAGCCTCTCCTCTTGTATGCTTGTCCACATGCTGTGTCAGGAAACCCTCCTGAACAGACCTAATGAACTCCTCCCCATCCAATCCCCTTACCCTAGGGATATTCCAATCTATGTTTGGGAAATTAAAGTCTCCCATCACAACAACTCTGCTATTATTGCAACTCTCCAGGATCTGTTTCCCTATCTGCTCCTCCACCTCCCTGTCACTATTGGGCGGCCTATAGAAAACTCCCAGCAAAGTGATCGACCCCTTCCCACTCCGAACTTCCACCCACAGAGACTCTGTAGACAATCCCTCCTCAGCATACACCTTTTCTACAGCTGTGACACTATTCCTGATCAGCAGTGCCACTCCACCCCCTCTCTTGCCTCCCTCCCTGTCCTTCCTGAAACATCTGAATCCCGGCACCTGTAGTATCCAGTCCTGTCCCTGAGACATCCAAGTCTCCGTAATGGCCACCACATCACACTTCCAGGCATCGATCCACGCTCTGAGCTCATCCCCTTTATTCACTATACTCCTGGCATTAAAGTAAACACATCTCAATCCTTTGGTCTGAGCTCTCCCCTTCTCTATCCCCCGTCCATCCTCCCTCTTGCACTGTCTATAACCCTTCTCTGTTTGCGAGCTAAGTTCCTCGCTCCTAGTCACCTCGTCTCGATCCCCTCCCCCCAACCTATCTAGTTTAAACTCTCCCCAGTAGCCTTAGCCAACCTTCCTGCCAGGATATTGGTCCCCCTGGGATTCAAGTGCCGTTTTTTGTGTACAGGTCACACCTGCCCCTAAAGAGGTCCCAATGGTCCAGGAACCTGAATCCGTGCCTCCTGCACCAGTCCCTCAGCCACACATTCATCCTCCACCTCACTCCATTCCTGCCCTCACCCTCCTGTGGCACAGGCAGCAATCCTGAGATTACTACCTTTGCTTTCCTCCTTCTCAGCTGTCTCCCTAATTCCCTATACTCTCTTTTCATGACCCCTTCCCCCATCCTTCCCACATCAGTGGTACCAATATGTACCGCTACCTCTGGCTGCTCTCCCTCCCCCCTCAGGATTTCCGGGAGTCGACCAGCGACATCCTGGATCCCGGCCCAGGGAGGCAGACCACCATCCGAGACTCCCGCCTGCCTCCGCAAAAATGCCTGTCCGACCCCCTTACTGTCGAGTCCCCGATTAACACTGCCTTCCTCCCCTTTTCCTTAGCCCTCTGAGTTCCAGGGCCGGACTCCACTCCGGAGACACGGCCACTGCTGCTTCCCCCAGGTGGGTTGTCCCCCCCAGCAGTACTCAGGCAAGAGTACTTGTTGTGTAGGGGCACATCCACCGGGGTGCTCTCAATCACCCAAGCTTTACCCTTCCTGGCTGTCACCCACTTGGCCTCCACGCGTGTCCCTGGTGTGACCACCTGATGATAGCTCTTGTCTATCACCTCCTCATTCTCCCTTAACAGCCTAAGATCCTCGAGCTGCACTTCCAGCTCCCTAACACGGTCCCTCAGGAACTGCAGCTCGACACACCCCTCACAGATGTGGATGTACGGGAGGCCAGGTGCCTCCAGGACCTCCCACATCCTACACTGGGAACAATGCATATTATAATAAAACATATCAAGGAAGATATATTTAAAACCATCTGTTACTGCAGCCTTAACTCAAGCAACTTTTTTTCATCCAAGAGGTTATTTATTGCAAAGTTTTTGTATCTCTTCTGCGCACACTTCTTAAAATATATCGCTGAGCTGCACATTAAGTGGAGATTGTTGTTGGAGATTACTTTTGTGCAAATCGAGCAAGTATGACTTTATCATTTTCAAACAGAATGGTATCACCTGATACCTCAGCCAGTAGCTGAAGCACGCAGACCAGAAATGATTTGTCTGCCGGTCTGTGCTGAGTTAACTGAGCTCAGTCAGGATGTACTCGAGAAATCACCAATGGTCTCAGTGTTTCCCAATTAGACAGGGAAAGATTTTGCCAGGGTTCCCACTCCAAATTGCAGTGGAAATCGTGCCTCGGTTGAGGGCAGAACGTGGTTTGACATCCCTGCGGTCAAATTGACTGTTGTTGAGAGTCACACGTGAAGAGTTGCAACTTGAGCCAGAGTTGCAGGGGAAGAATTAGAAGAATTGCTGGATGTATTGTATAAAATCAGTCATAGAAAAGATGCGATGCAACAGCTTAAATTGGTGGAACGTGTGAGATAATGATGCAGAATTGATAAACACCAAATAAATACAAAATTATGTTAAGCCAAGCTGTCATCTGACTCTTTACTGCAGTTAGTTCCAGTGGACATTTATTGGTTTGTACTCGAGAGAAGTACTCTCCAATGCTGATTAACTTTAGCATTGGTGGTTGTTTCTGAGTTTATTAACATACTGAAAGATACAGGGCTAGTACATTTGACTTCAATATATTTTCTGTATCCAGAATCAGTGACATATGATTACTAATAAAACTAGATATAAACTTTAACTCTGGTGCTTAAGGTTTCAGTAAGAGAAACTACAAAGGGTTGTGAACGTAGCCCAGTCCATCATGCAAACCAACCTCCCATCCATTGACTCTGTCTACACGTCCCGCTGCTTTGGAAAAGCAGCCGGCATAACCAAGGACCCCACGAACGCTGGACATTCTCTCTTCCACCTTCTTTCATCAGGAAAAAGATACAAAAGTCCGAGATCACGTACCAACCAACTCAAGAACAGCTTTTTCCCTGCTGCCATCAGACTTTTGAATGGATCTACTTTACATTAAGTTGATCTTTCTCTACACCCTAGCTATGACTGTAACACTATATTCTGCACCCTCCTTTCCTTGTCTCCTATGTGCTCTATGGATGGTATGTTTTGTATAGCGTGCAATAAACAATCCTTTCACTGCATCCCAATACATGTGTAAGTTTTTCGGGCAACACCAACGCATATAAGGACTGTAAAACGCACATTGGCCGTTTAAATGGTAGAAGTGGCCACATTTGGCTGCAGAAACTGGCTGTTTTCTCCCAGCAGGCTCAGCCCTGCCTGCCTCCAGTCGAATTCACAAACAGTCAGCGTCCAGACGGGCTGCTGATTAGATTAACTGAATCACAAAGGGAGCAGATGACGTCACCAGACCAGACTTGCATCGAGATTGGAAGATCAATACCAGCCACAATGTACCTGGATAAGATACAATAGATATGATAATGGGGCTATCCAGCAGTAAGGAGAAACCCATCTCCATGATGGGAAAGCAATCTGTAAGCCCCGGTAAAGTGATTAGGAACATCGATGGGCCATTCATACTGGACAAGGCAGTCTCAGCCATTTGTGATTTCAATAGACTGTGCTATCACTGGAGCTGATAGCGATCTAGGACCATTGTTCTTGCAATTGCTGGTGGGGGCGGAGCTCACGGGACTTCTGAAACCTGAACTTTAAAAAGTGTGGCTTCACAGCCATTCTGTCTCTTTTCTCTTCGGACCAGCGTGGCGACTCTCTCACCCTCCTGAACTGTGTTGCAGACAGCAGTTTTCCAGCACACAGCCAGCCCAGAAGGTCAAGGTCAGCTCAACTGAGTATTTCCTAGTAATTTGTGAAGTTCCCGAGGGTAACATAGCAGTGGAGGCTTTTGTGGGAATGGTGGGTGCATGAACCTTTTCATAGTATAAGATATTGCTAACACTGTTTAAAGTTAGAATTTACGTTGTGCCCGTTTAGTTTTTGTTCTCATAGTTATAGAGTATAAGATACCTATATGTTGTTTTCTGGTGTTGATGAGGTTTAATTTTGGTGTTTAATAAAAGATATATGATTTGAACTCGATTGGAGCCCATCTTGCTCTTTCATTTCCTCATCAGCTATCTCTGGTCAGGTCACATTTTAATATCCCGCACCATAATTCCGGAGTCGAGAACCGAGGGTACTCTGGGCGATTTGAACCCGCCCACTCAGGAAAGGCTGCCAGGTAGTGGATAGGCAGCAGTTTCCTTTTCTCTCTCTTGGGAGCGCTACTCTAGTGAAGTAGGCGCAAGGTGGCCGTTGTTTCATCGGCAAGAAAATCACTCGGGCATTGGTGGGGTTTGGGTAACGGAGAACCAAACCTAAAATAAGCCCACGAGTGGAATTAAAAAGAGGGAGCCCGCTACAATTAAAAACTACAAAGGGCTGTGAACGTAGCCCAGTCCATCATGCAAACCAACCTCCCATCCATTGACTCTGTCTACACGTCCCGCTGCTTTGGAAAAGCAACCAGCATAACCAAGGACCCCACGCACGCTGGACATTCTCTCTTCCACCTTCTTTCATCAGGAAAAAGATACAAAAGTCTGAGATCACGTACCAACCAACTCAATAACAGCTTTTTCCCTGCTGCCGTCAGACTTTTGAATGGATCTACTTTATATTAAGTTGATCTTTCTCTACACCCTAGCTATGACTGTAACACTATATTCTGCACCCTCCTTTCCTTGTCTCCAATGTGCTCTATGGATGGTATGTTTTGTATAGCGTGCAATAAACAATCCTTTCACTGCATCCCAATACATGTGACAATAATAAATCAAAAAAAGTGTTGCCTTATCATAAGAGGCTGAGTAAATTGGGACTATATTCTCTGGAGTTCAGAAGAATGAGAGGTGATCTCATTGAAACTTACAAGATTCTGAAAGGACTGGACAGGGTAGGCGCTGAGAGGCAGTTTCCCCTGGCTGGAGAATCTAGAACATGGGGTACAATCTCAGGACAAGTGATCGATTATTTAGGGCTGAGATTAGCAGAAACATCTTTGCTCAAAATGTAATGAATGTTTGAAAACCTCTACCTCAGAGGGTTGTGGATATTCCACTGTCGAATATTTATGGCTGAGATGGACTCTCCCCTTGCCTAGATGAGTGCAACTCCAACAACACTCAAGAAGTTCAATCCCAGCTAGGATAAAACAACCTGCTTGATTGGCACCCAATCCACCACCTTGAACATTCACTCCCTCCACCACCAATGCACAACAGTAGCCGTGTGTACCATACCATCTACAAAATGCACCGCATGAACTCACCAAGACTTCGACAGCACCTTCCAAACCCACGGCCTCTACTGCCTAAAAGGACAGGGGCGGCATATGCATGGGAACACCATTACCTGCAAGATCTCCTACAAGTCACACACAAAGACTTGGAAATATATCACTGTTCCTTCACTGTTGCTGAGTCATGGTCCTGGAACTTCCTTCCCAACAGCACTGTGGGTGCAAGTACATCACGTGGGCTGCAGTGGTTCAAGAAGGCAGTTCACCACCACCTTTTCAAGGGCAATTAGGAATGGGCAATACTGGCTGAGACAGTGATACCCACATCCCATCAATAAATAAAAAAAGGAAGAAAAACCTTGTGGTTTTTGGGAGAAATTTGATCACCTTACTGATGCTAAGCGTTTCCATTTGAACACCATTGACATGAGAGGCATAAGCATTTACAACAGAGTCCAAGGGCGGAACCAGAAGGGGCACCACTTCTACTTTTGTATCTGGGACCGGCACCCATAGGATTCACATGAAAATCTAAAGAGCCAGCAGTGGACACACAGGCAAACCGCCAATTTGTTCAGAGAATTATGGAAAAAAATGCATTGCGAACTGACCAGTTAATTTGTTTTTGGTGATGTTGATTGTGTGATAAATGTTGGCCAAAGTAGCTGGAGAACATCCAGTTCCTCTCTAAATGTACCTTTTTGATCTTTTATATCCACTCAAACAGAGACAGCACCTCAGTTTAATGTTTCCTCACCAGATGGAGCCACCAATCACGCAGCACTCCAACAGTATACGCTTCAGTGCTATTAGCAAACTCAGTCCTACATTAAATGATGTGCTATTTATAAAAGACAATTCTGATTGGCTGAAAACTCTGGAAGTGCCTATATTTGATTTGGATTTTGTCATCCACAGTTTTGTCATTCACAGGTTCTGGCCTGATGTTCATAATGAAAGTCTAAGGGCGGAATTTTCCCACCGTGCCCGCCACCGGAATCGTAGCGGGTGGGAACAGACCATACAAGGGTCTACCCTTTGGTGGGATTTTCCGGTCTTGGGGCCGAGCGTGGCCGGAATGCCAGTACTACTTGCATTTTCGTTTTCTTGTTGTCCACGTCACAGGATTTCCACTTTCAAGAATATTGGTGGATTACATAATTAAAGAACATGCTGCCCTCAGATTTTCAGATCTTTTCATACTATTGATATGTTGTACTCTATTAACCTGGAGAACTAATGATGATGTTACCGTGAAGTTTGGTTTTATTACTGATGTAATTTTAATTCATGGTAAAATTTGAGAGTGTTAAATTCAATGACAATAAGTCTGTAACGAGATTGCAATTTCACACCATCACTTACAGGTGTATTTTTTTATCATCCATAACATCAAAAGTTTAAAGTTAGTGGTTTTGTAACGGCAATGTATTTGTAATAAACATTTTAAATAATGTACTAACTGTAGCCGACTTCAGTTGTTCACCAGATTGACTAGTGAAGCTCTGGACTATGCCCACTTGCTGTTGGCTTCATTTCCAGGACTGACATTTAACTGTGACATCCAGAGCGAGTTCTTGACATGAGCACAGTGCTCCCCAGTCGTGGAGCATTTCACCTCCAGATAGGGAATAGCTGACACAGGGTAGACGATGGGACCATGTCCACTTGGTAATTGTGGAATTGCACGAGAAGTGAAATTGAGAAGACATTCACATTTTAATTACCTGCATTCACACTGAAGGAGACCAAGTAACATGTTAACACCTGAACAGGAATTAAAACATTAGCAAGTGTAATAATCTCACCGAGGCCAGTGTCCCGTCACTAACACACTTTACTTGCACACTGAATAAAGTGCCACCTCTGCGGCTACAGTACACAATGTCAAAGCCCCAAGACCTATGGTATCTGGTCTGGGTACAGACAACTGGTTTTAAGCTCCCACTGCACCTTAGATACGTGACAAGCCTCCACTCACTCAATAGGGGAATTCATAATCCCAAGAGGCCTACGGAGAGCTGTAACCTCCATGGCCATTGTAACACAAAGTTAGAGCATGTTTATTCAGTTAGGGTCTAGATGACCCGAACTCGAAACGTTGGCTCTATTCTCCCTCCACAGATGCTGTCAGACCTGCTGAGATTTTCCAGTATTTTCTGTTTTTGTTTCAGATTCCAGCATTCGCTTTGGCTTTTATTCTTCATTCCTCCTTCGGTCTGGCTGAGCAGGAATCCCAGTTGCTTTGAACTTGTCTCTTTTGGTTGAGAATCCAATGTTTTACATTGTAACTACCTCATTCCATAGGACCTGACAAACACTCACCCTCAAGCTAACTTTCAGCTGTGTGTATGTATTATATGTGTACATCAATTTATATATGTGTATCAATTTATTATACATAATTGACACTGACCTTAAAATTCTTTTAGTTCTGGAGAAGAGTTGGAGAGCCGGCACTGTGAGGCAGAGAATTAATTCTGGCCTTGGGTGACTGCGTGGAGTTTGCACATACTCCCCATGTCTGTGTGGGTTTCCTCCGGGTGCTCCGGTTTCCTCCCACAGTCCAAAGGTGTGCGGGTTCGGTTGACTGATCATGCTAAATTGCCTCGTGGCGTCAGAGGGATTAGCAGGATAAATACATGGGGTTACGGGGATAGAGCCTGGGTAGGAGTGTTGTCGGTGTGGGCTTATTCTCCTTCTGCACTGTAGGGATTCTATGATTCTATGATGCACGACAGCAATGCCTAGTTAACTCAGACACATTTACTGTTCATTCACCTCTCGCCTATTGTCAAATAGTTCCTCCAAGTTAATTCCCACAATTGGTCATCCATTGTTTCATTAAAAATACTCATTTAATAAAAATAAATGGCTGGAAGATAATTTTTTTTGTAATAATTCTTTATGTTGGGATAATTTTTAGAAGATGGTGAAACAATCTATCACCAAAAGGGATACGGCTGATTTGAACTTCCACCTTACAGAGAGTAAATCTCACTGCAAATGAATTTAGAGAGCCCGATTTTACCATCAAGTTGCATCCGTTTTCAGGCGCAAAAAATTGGTTACGTCGGGCATGAGGTGAGTAGCGCGATCCGTGCCCACTTCCGCACCCGTCCCTCCTTTACCAAGGTCCGAAAATGGCTGCGATCGGGACCACATGCATTTAAATTGACTTAATGAGCTGCACGCCCAACCTTACTGGCACTTCCCCCTTTACCACCGCATTCACCCATCCAGAATTGGCACAAAACAGACATGCTCCACAAAAGTCCGATTCAGGCGCTCCAGTTAGTGAGGAGGTAAGTGCTGAACGTCCAACGGCTCCCTGCTTGAGATCGGTAGAGGGGAAGGGGGGTTTGCTGCCACTCTGCCTGAGATCAGTGAGGGGGAAGGGGGGGGGGCGGTCTGCTGCAACTCTGCCTGAGATCAGTGAGGGGGAAGGGGGGTCTGCTGCAACTCTGCCTGAGATCAGTGAGGGGAAAGGGGGGGTCCGCTGCCACTCTGCCTGAGATCAGTGAGGAGGAAGGGGGGGGGGGGTCCGCTGTCACTCTGCCTAAGATCAGAGGGGGGGTGGGGGGGTCCACTGCTACTCTGCCTGAGATCGGTGGGGGGGAAGGGGGGAGGGGGCCGCGATCAGTCTGGGTGACGGGTGGGTGTGGGGATAAGGGGGTCAGTAAAGTTAGGGGCGGCGGGGAAATGTCTGGGGGCCAGGGGGAGGCATTATCTGGCCTGGGAGCGATGTGGCAGGGGAGTCGCATTCTATCATTTTCTGTGCATGCGCAGTTGGAGGCGATGATCGGAGCTGCAGTGTTTCGGGCATGTTAAGCCCCGCCCACAAGCTTCTGCAGCGCGACTCAGAATTGCTGATATTTTTTCAGGCAGAGGGCATATGGGGGCGCCTTGAGAACAGGTCTAAACGTCGGATCTGAAACACTCCCAGTTTCAAGTCTGCCCAGCACTTAGAATCAAAATGGTAAAATAGGGTCCAGAGTCTCCACCGCAATTGCTTTCATAGAAACCCTACAGTGCAGAAAGAGGCCATTTGGCCCATCGAGTTTGCACTGACCACAATCCCACCCAGGCCCTACCCCCATATCCCTACATATTTACCCACTAATCCCTCTAACCTATGCATCTCAGGCCACTAAGGGGCAATTTTAGCATGGCCAATCAACCTAACCCACACATCTTTGGACTGTGGGAGGAAACCGGAGCACCCGGAGGAAACCCACGCAGACACGAGGAGAATGTACAAGCTCCACACAGACAGTGACCCAAGCCAGGAATCAAACCCAGGTCCCTGGAGCTGTAAAGCAGCAGTGCTAACCACTGTGCTACCGTGCCGCCCCTTTCTGATCCTAAAAGTCAAGAACTTCTTGTTCTAATAGTTAAATGTCTTCCTGTCAATATTCCTGATTTCAAGCAATACAGCCAGTGAGAAATTAAATATGAACCCAGGCAAACAAGGATATCCAACACAAGAGTCAGCACTGGCCAAATGCATTGATAACGAAACTATCCAGTCCCTGGTGTTTAGACAGAGTCCAACATCTTAATCTCAAATTCTTTGAACATCACATTCTAGTTGTTTAAAAGGCTCATTGGCCGAAGATTTCCAGCCTGATTAACTTATTTTTTAAAGTATAACATTAGGCATAGCTGGCAATTATATTTAAATTGCCTCCAAACAGCGACATACCCAAGCAATCAGCAATCATTCCTTACATGACTTTAAAATGCTTGGACAAATCCCTGGTACTGATAAAAATCAGCAAGATGACCGAGCCAGAATTCCCCAACTCTGCCTTGTGTTCAAACTTTGGTCTCAATTTTTAGGATGACTTCATCCTTGGCAGCCCCCAAAAGTACTTGCTGGCTGTCTTTATGAAGTTAATTAAATGCAACTACCATAACGCCAAACATCGAGAATCTCCCTGCAGCTCCAAATACCTGACTGTCATCGAACATTTTGCAAACTTCTAGTTCAGCAGCAGAAGCTTTCAGAACACTTCTCAGCTTAGCACATTGTCGATAAGTAATTATTTATTTATCCCTGGAAGCATAGTGTGTTTATGCAGAAGATTGACAGCGGTAGCACCAGGAGACAAAGAGCATGTTTTTTTATGGCAGAAACACAGATTTTCTGCAGTATCATAAAATTGGTCATGTGCATGGAATAAAAATTAATTCTGAGCGCTGGAAATCTGAAACAGAAACACTTGAAATACACAGTGTCACAAATGTGCCCAGTAACAAGCAATATCAAGAATGTAACAAAACCAGCAGGGAGAGGCCAGCAGCATTTCAAAAGGCATTTCACAGGATATAACTCTCCCAGTAATGAGATTAGCAGCAGGCTGTAGACAGACCAGAAGAAAACATCGCCCTGTCAATAGGAAACACGGTAAGAAGTCTCACAACACCAGGTTAAAGTCCAACAGGTTTATTTGGTAGCAAACGCCACTAGCTTTTGGAGCGCTGCTCCTTCGTCAGGTGAGTGGGAGTTCTGTTCACAAACAGGGCACATAAAGACACAAACTCAATTTACAGAATAATGATTGGAATGTGAGTCTTTACAGCTAATCGAGTCTTAAAGGTGCAGACAATGTGAGTGGAGAGAGCATTAAGCACAGGTTAAAGAGATGTGTATTGTCTCCAGACAGGACAGTTAGTGAGATTTTGCAAGTCCAGGCAAGTCGTGGGGGTTACAGATAGTGTGACATCAACCCAAGATCCCGGTTGAGGCCGTCCACATGTGTGCGGAACTTGTCTATCAGTCTCTGCTCAGCGACTCTGTGCTGTCGTGTGTCGTGAAGGCCGCCTTGGAGAACGCTTACCCGAAGATCAGAGGCCGAATGCCCGTGACCGCTGAACACTTCATACATATGTTAATTTTTTAGTGCCACAGAAGCTAAGGGGGCAGAGAGCAAATACACAGAGAGAACAATCAAAGGGAAAATTAGTATAATTGCTAACACTCGGGGAAGCAGAGGGGCAGATCTCACCTCGCAGCATGGAAGTGGGTTTTAGCTAGCATAGACCATACGACATAGGAGCTGAATTATACCACTCGGCCCATCGAGTCTGCTCTGCCATTCAATCATGGCTGATTTTTTTCTCATCCCCATTCTCCTGCCTTTTCCCCATTATCCTTATCAATAACCCATAACCCCTTATGAATCAAGAACCTATCTATCTCTGTCTTAAAGACACTCAATGACCTGGCCTCCACAGCCTTCTGCGGCAACGAGTCCCACAGATTCACCACTCTCTGGCTGAAGAAATTCCTGCTCATCTCTGTTTTAAAGGATCGTCCCTTTAGCCTGAGGTTGTGCCCAGACAAGAAGCAAGAGTGCAGACACCTTCGTGGAGGCAGTTAAAACATCAGCTGGGTTTGTGACAATCTCTAAGTACTAAAAGACATTAATGAATTCAGTTAGCAGCGACGCAATGGTACCTGATGTTGATCTCAAAGAAATCTCACATAAAGTGATCTCCGTGGCTGGATTTCCCCTTCTCCGTTAGTTTGATCCTGGTACCAAGTTGAGGGATTCTCCAGATAGCCAGCAACAGTGATGTCTACAAGCAGCCAATCATATTGAAATATTCTCACAGACAGGCAACCCGGAAGTAAAAAACACTGAATACCTTCACTTTTATTTCAGTATTTTGTAAAATTTAAATTGAATGATTGGGATATACACGTGGAATTAAGGTAGAAGCTAAAATGTCCCAACCTTTGCTTATCATTGTGCAGCTGATCAGAGAGAGCCAGCATCAGTTTGTAAAGGATAGGTTGTGCCTGACAAACATGACTGAATTTTTGAAAAGCTGACCTAATGGATGTGGAATTATCCATGAATGTAATTTATATGGACAGCCAGAAGACATTTGATAAAGTATCTCATAAGAGACTCTGAGTTAAAGTTGGAATTGAAGAAAAATGTTTAGTCTTATTTATTAGTGTCACAAGTAGGCTTACATTAACGCTACAATGAAGTTACTATGAAAATCCCCTAGTCGCCACACTCTGGCACCTGTTCAGGTACACTGAGGGAGAATTTAGCATGGTAATGCACCTAACCAGCACGTCTTTCAGACTGTGGGAGGAAACCAGAGCACCTGGAGGAAACCCATGCAGTCATGGGGAGAACATGCAGACTCTGCACAGACAGTGACCCAAGCCAGGAATCGAACCTGGGTTCCTGGTACTGCAAGGCAGCTGTGCTAACCACTGTGCCACCCTATGGTTGACCTGGTGAGGAAACTGACTCAGTGGCAGGAGACAGAGAGTAGTGATAATTTGCTAGGTGTGGTGTCCAGCAAGGATCTGTGTTAGGATTCAACTTTTCATTACTTATCAATAACAGTTTTTTTTATTCAGTCATGGGACATGGGCGCCGCTGGCTGGCCAACATTTATTGCCCATCCCTAGTTGCCCTTGGAGGGCAGTTGAGAGTCAACCACATTGCTGTGGCTCTGGAGTCACATGTAGGCCAGACCAGGCATGGATGGCAGATTTCCTTCCCTAAAGGACATTAGTGAATCAGATGCAATAGAAAGCCACATATCCAAATTTGCCATTGCTGCTCCATGAGATGCCGTTATAAGCTGTATGGATGGATGTATAAAATTACAAAGTATTTTACAGGGCGCGGTGTTCCCGCCAGTTGGGTGAAAAGTCAGTAATGAACCCACGCATCTCAGTGACAGCAGCTGCCCCTCAGCAACTTAATGCTGGAAGCAGCATTCATTCCTTCAAAGCTGGACTTTTGCCCTAAGCTCAGGAATCAATCCCACTCCGGTGGTGTAGTGGTAATATCATTGGACTAGTAATCTAGAAGTGCAGGCTAATGATCTGGGGATGTGGGTTCAAATCCCACCATGGCAGCTGTGAAATTGAAATTCTATTAATAAAATCTCCTTAACAGTGGTCATGAAACTATTACTAATTGCTGTAAAAATCCATTAGGTTCAATAATCCCCTTCAAGGGAGGGAAATCTGCCATCCTTACCTGGTCTGGTCTACACATGGCTCCAGACCAACAGCAATGTTATTGTCTCTTAACAGCCTTCTGAAATGGCCACTCAGTTTGAGGGCAAAAGTTCAAAGTTTATTTGTTACTGTCACAAGTAGACTTTCATTAACACTGCAATGAAGTTACTGTGAAAATCTCCTAATCGCCATACTCCGGCGCCTGTTCGGTTACACTGAGGGAGAATTTAGCATGGCCAATGCACCTAACCAGCACGTCTTTCAGACTGTGGGAGGAAACCGGAGCACCCAGAGGAAACCCACGCAGACACCGGGAGAATGTACAAACTCCGCACAGACAGTGGCCCAAGCCAGGAATCAAATCTGGGCCTCTGGTGCTGTGAGGCAACAGTGCTAACTACAGTGCCACCGTGTTGCCCGGAATGAGCAGGATAAGCAACAGATGCTGGCCTTGCCAGCGATACCCACATCCCGTGAAAGAATAATTTTTAAATGAATTAATGATTTGGATGAGAATATAGGAGGCATGGTTAGTAAGTTTGCAGATGACACCAAGATTGGTGGCATAGTGGACAGTGAAGAAGGTTATCTTGGATTGTAACGGGATCTTGATCAATTGGGCCAGTGGGCTGACGAATGGCAGATGGAGTTTAATTTAGATAAATGCGAGGTGATGCATTTTGGTAGATTGAACCAGGGCAGGACTTACTCAGTTAATGGTAGGGCGTTGGGGAGAGTTATGAAACAAAGAGATCCAGGGGTACATGTTCATAGCTCCTTGAAAGTGGAGTCACAGGTGGACAGAATGGTGAAGAAGGCATTCAGCATGCTTGGTTTCATTGATCAGAACATTGAATACTGGAGTTGGGACATGTTGTTGAAGTTGTACAAGACATTGGTAAGGCCACACTTGGAATACTGTGTACAGTTCTGGTCACCCTATTATAGAAAGGTATGTCAGGAGTAAAAGAATGACTAGGGTAAGATTAGGGCCAGCCAAGGACAGTAGTGGGAAGTTGTGCGTGGAGTCTGAAGAGATAGGAGAGGCACTAAATGAATATTTTTCATCGGTATTCACACTGGAGAGGGACAGTGTTGTCGAGGGGAGTACTGAGATGCAGGCTGTTGGACTGGATGGGATTGATGTTCATAAGGAGGAGGTGTTAGCAATTCTGGAAAGGGTAAAAATAGATAGGTCCCCTGGGCCGGATGGGATTTATCCTAGGATTCTTTGGGAGGCTAGAGAGAAGATTGCAGAGCCTTTGGCTTTGATCTTTGTGTCGTCATTGTCTACAGGAACAATGCCAGAAGACTGGAGGATAGCAAATGTTGTCCCCTTGTTCAAGAAGGGGAGTAGGGACAACCCTGGTAATTATAGACCGGTGAGCCTTACTTCTGTTGTGGGCAAAGTATTGGAAAGGATTATAAGAGATAGGATTTATAATCACCTAGAAAGGAATAATTTGATTAGGGATAGTCAGCACGGTTTTGTGAAGGGTAGGTCGTGCCTCACAAACCTTATTGAGTTCTTTGAGAAGGTGACCAAAGAGGTGGATGAGGGTAAAGCGGTTGATGTGGTGTATATGGATTTCAGCAAAGCGTTTGATAAGGTTCCCCATGGTAAGCTCTTGCAGAAAATACGGACACATGGGATTGAGGGTGATTTAGTGGTTTGGATCAGGAATTGGCTAGCTGTAAGAAAACAGAGGGTGGTGGTTGATGGGAAATATTCATCCTGGAGTTCAGTTACGAGTGGTGTACCGCAAGGATCTGTTTTGGGGCCACTGCTGTTTGTCATTTTTATTAATGACCTGGATGAGGGCGTGGAAGGATGGATTAGTAAATTTGCGGATGACACTAAAATCGGTGGAGTTGTAAACAGTGCGGAGGGAAGTGGCAGGTTACAGAGGGACATAGATAAGCTGCAGAGCTGGGCTGAGAGGTGGCAAATGGAGTTTAATGCTGAAAAGTGTGAGATGATTCACTTTGGAAGGAGTAACAGGAATACAGAGTACTGGGCTAATGGTAAGATACTTGGTAATGTGGATGAACAGAGGGATCTGGGTGTCCATGTGCATAGATCCCTGAAAGTTGGCACCCAGGTTGATAGGGTTGTTAAGAAGGCGTACGGTGTGTTAGCTTTTATTGGTAGAGGGATTGAGTTTCGGAGCCAGGAGGTCATGCTGCAACTGTACAAAACTCTGGTGCGGCCGCATTTGGAGTATTGCGTACAGTTCTGGTCGCCGTATTATAGGAAAGATGTGGAAGTGTTGGAAAGGGTGCAGAGGAGATTTACCAGGATGTTGCCTGGTATGGTGGGAAAATTGTATGAGGAAAGGCTGAGGGACTTGAGGTTGTTTTCGTTAGAGAGAAGAAGGTTAAGAGGTGACTTAATAGAGGCATACAAGATGATCAGAGGATTAGATAGGGTGGATAGTGAGAGCCTTTTTCCTCGGATGGTGATGGCTAGCATGAGGGGACATAGCTTTAAATTGAGGGGTGATAGATATAGGACAGATGTTAGAGGTAGGTTCTTTACTCAGAGAGTAGTAAGGGCGTGGAATGCCCTGCCTGCAGCAGTAGTGGACTCGTCAACATTGAGAGCATTCAAATGGTTATTGGATAAACGTATGGATGATATTGGAACAGTGTGGATTAGAGGGGCTTTAGATTGGTTCCACTGGTCGGCGCAACATCGAGGGCCGAAGGGCCTGTACTGCGCTGTAATGTTCTATGTTCTATTATTAAACTAGAAAGAGTGCAGAAAAGATTTACGAGGATGCTACCGGGACTTGATGGTTTGAGTGATAAGGAGAGGCTGGATAGACTGGGACTTTTATCTCTGGAGCGTAGAAGGCTGAGGGGTGACCTTATAGAAGTCTATAAAATAATGAGGGGCATAGATCAGCTAGATAGTCAACATCTTTTCCCAAAGGTAGGGGAGTCTAAAACCAGAACGCATAGGTTTAAGTGAGAGGGGAGAGATGCAAAAGTGTTCAGAAGGGCAATTTTTCACACAGAAGGTGCTGAGTGTCTGGAACAAGCTGCCAGAGCTAGTAGTAGAGCCGGATACAATTGAAAAAAAAAAGCGTTTAGACAGTTACATGGGTAATATGGGTATAGAGGGATGTGGGTCAAATGCGGGCAATTGGGACTAGCTTCGGGGTTTAAAAAAAAAGGATGGCATGGACAAGTTGGGCCGAAGAACCTGTTTCCATGCTGTAAACCTCTATGACTCTAAATGGCAGACTGCCTCTCGAGGGCCCAAATGGCTGTTGGCCTTAGGGCCTGCTTATATTCCTCCTGCTAATGAACCTGCTTTATATTTTCCAACACTTCTTACTTAGAATACCTTTGTAAGAAAGCAAGGAATGACACTGCTTCCCCACAGTAGATGTCCATCAGGCCAGCAATTGAGCAACCTCTAACCTTCTACCCATTACCCAGTTAAAGCTTTCTCTCGGCCCTATTCCGCCCAAACCCCTGATCTTTCCCAAGGTTTTTCCTCACCTCATTCTGAGATGCACAGACTTGCTGATCACCCAGATTCTTTTCCCAACCCAATGCTGGCTTTATTTTTAAACTCCATTCCTGGGATTTGGGCATCTGAAATGATAAAGGGTCATTATCAACCTGAAATATTGGCGGGATCCTGAGCCGAGCTCTCTGTCTGTGAATCTATCACCAAGGAAGAAATGGCGAGACATCTGGATAGAAATTGTCCCATTGGGAGGATGCAGCATGGGTTCATGAAGGGCAGGTCATGTTTAACTAACTTAGTGGAATTGTTTGAGGACATTACGAGCACGGTGGACAATGGGGAACCTGTGGATGTGGTGTATCTGGATTTCCAGAAGGTATTCGATAAGGTGCCGCACAAAAGGCTGCTGCATAAGATAAAGGTGCACGGTGTGACGGGTAATGTATTAGCATGGATAGGGGATTGGTCAACTAACAGAAAGCAAAGTGTGGGGGTAAATGGGTGTTTTTCTGGTTGGCGATCAGTGACTAGTGGTATGCCTCAGGGATCAGTGTTGGGACCGCAATTGTTTACGATTTACATAGATGATTTGGAGTTGGGGACCAAGTCTAGTGTGTCAAAGTTTGTAAATGATATTAAGATGAGTGGGAAAGCAAAGTGTGCAGAGGACGCTGCAAAGGGATATGGATAGTCTAAGTGAGTGGGCAAGGGTCTGGCAGATGGAGCACAATGTTGGAAAATGTGAGCTCATCATTTTGGTAGGAATAACAGCAAAATGGACTATTGTTTAAATGGTAAAAAAATTGCAGCATGCTGCTGTGCAGAGGGACCTGGGTGTCCTTGTGCAGGAATCTCAAAACGTTGGTTTGCAGGCGCAGCAGGTAATTAAGAAGGCAAATGGAATTTTGTCCTTTATCGCTAGAGGGATGGAGTTTAAAAACAGCGAGATTATGTTGCAGCTGGTTAAGGTGCTGGTGAGGCCACACTGGAGTACTGTGTACAGTTTTGGTTTCCTTATTTGAGAAAGGATATACTGGCACTGGAGGGGGTGCAGAAGAGATTCACTAAGTTGATTCCAGAGTTGAGAGGGTTAGCTTATGAGGAGAGACTGAGTAGACTGGGACTATACTCATTGAAATTTAGAAGATTGAGGGGGGATCTTATAGAAACATATAAAATTATGAAGGGAATAGATAAGATAGAAGCAGGGAGGTTGTTTCCACTGGTGGGTGAAACCAGAACTAGGGGGCATGGCCTCAAAATAAGGGGGAGCAGATTTAGGAATTTAGGACTGAGTTAAGGAGGAACTTCTTCACCCAAAGGGTTGTGAATCAGTAGAATTCCCAGCCCAGTGAAGTAGTTGAGGCTACCTCATTGAATGTTTTTAAGGCAAGGATAGATAAATTTTTGAACAGTAAAGGAATTAAGAGTTATGGTGAGCGGGCGGGTAAGTGGAGCTGAGTCCACGAAAAGATCAGCCATGATCTTATTGAATGGCGGAGCAGGCTCGAGGGGCCAAATAGCCTACTCCTGCTCCTAGTTCTTATGTTCTTATGTAGCTCTTTGGCCTTTGTCTCCAGATTACCAGTCTAGTGACATTACCAATACTTCAACTGCTCCCTTATATGGCGATGAACTTCCAAGTCAGGATGGTGTGTGACACGGAGGGGGACTTGCAGGTGGTGGTGTTCCTATGTGTCTGTTGTCCTTGTCCTTCTAAATGGTTGAGGTAATGGGTTTGGAATATGCTGTCAAAGGAGTTTTGGTGAATTGCATCAGTGCATCTTAAGATGGTACACACGGCTGCTACTGTTGGAGGAAATGAATGTTCAGGTGATGGATAGGGTGCCAATTAAACAGGCTGACTTATCCTGGATGGTGTCAAGCTTCTTGGAGCTGCACTATTCCAGGCAAGTGGAGAGTATTCCATCACACTCCTGGCTTGTGTCTTGTAGACGGTGGACAGGCTTTGGGGAGTCAGGAGGTGAGTTACTCTCCACAGCCTTTGACCTACTCTTGTAGCCACAGTATTTATATGATTAGTCTAGCTCTGTTTCTGGTTGATGGCAATTCCAGGATGTTGATAGTCAGGTATTTAGTGATGCCATTGAACAACTAGGGGAGATGGCTGGATTTGATCTTGTTCTCGACATTCACTGCCTGGTATGTGTATGCCAGAAATGTCACCTGCTACTTCTTAGTCCAAGCCTGAATGTAAATTGAGGAGCTTTGCTGTAGTAATTTTGTCCTCTCTTTCTGCTGAAGGAGGCATCCAGGTATTGTCAAAAAATATTAGCGGGCTTTGCCTCAGCACATTTAGTTCCATTTATAAAGTGTCTTTAGAATAGTAAAGCTTCCCCAGAGCTTCATAGGAGCAGTATCAAACAAAATGTAACACTAAACTACATAAAGAGAGATAGTAAGAAGGGTGAGAGCCAGGGTTTAAGAGTGTCTTAAATGAGGAAAGTCAGGCATGAAGCATTAGAGAGGGAATTCCAAAATTTAGGGCCCTGTTAGAGGATGGTACTGTTGTCAGTGGTGGAGTGATTAGAAGCGTGGATGCACAGGAGGCCAGAATTGGAGCAACACAGAATCTTTAGATGGTTATAGAGCTAGAGGAGGTTGTGGAGATGGAGTGGGGAGAAGGGAGTACCTCCTCGTCTAGAAACAGACAATGGGTTGGATTTTACAGTCTCGCTTGACCCAAGATCAGAAAATCCCAACCAAGGTCAAAGGGCATTTCCGTTGTCCACCCCTCGCCTGCTCCAATTCCGTGGCAGGCGGCACAGTGGAATCAGTACAGTATTTCAGTCAAGCTGAGACAGGTAAACTTTATGGTACCTGGAAAAAAATGAACTTCCAAAAATAAAGCCCAAACAAATAGAATCTCTTACAAAATGCTATGATGTTTCAATTTAATATGAGCTACTATTTAAAATGTAATGAGTTTGCTTCCAATTCATTGTACAAACCATTTCAATTCAATTCTAGTTTTATTGTTTGTTTTGATATTAGAAAATGGTTTGTAGCCCATGGCGGGGAGTTGACTATCCAGGAAGGAGTTCTTGCAATGTTCACTTACAGAGTCATAGAGGTTTACAGCATGGAAACAGGCCCTTTGGCCCAACTTGTCCATGCTGCCGCTTTTTTTAACCCCTATGCTAGTCCCAATTGCCCGCGTTTGGCCCATATCCCCCTATACCCATCGTGCCCATGTAAGTTGGTTCAAAGTCACAAAAATATTGTCACTTTCTGATTTACAGATGTGCTGTTTACAGGGATGACCATTTAGGTGATACAGAACCACACTTTATTCATCATAGAATCATAGGAACTCTACAATGCCGAAGGAGGCCATTCGGCCCATCGAGTCTGCACTGACAACAATCCCACCCAGGTCCTATCCCCATCACCCCACATATTTATCCCACTAATCCCTCTAGCCTACACATCCCGGGACACTAAGGGTCAATTTAGCATGGCCAATCAACCTAACCCGCACAAATTTGGAGTGTGGGAGGAAACCGGAGCACCTGGAGGAAACCCACGCAGTCACGGGGAGAACGTGCAGACTCCACACAGACAGTCGCCCAAGCCGGGAATTGAACCCAGGACCCTCGGGAACTGTGAGGCAGCAATGCTAACCACCGTGCCGCCCATATTATTACCAGAGAGCTGGTACAGTATGGGAGAGATCATCTGACCCATTTTGTACATGCTCTCCACTTGCGATGGCAATGCAAAGCTGCACCCACTGCCCTGCTTTCTCCCTGTGGCCCTTTATCTTCTTCTCTTTCAAATAGATTTTAAATGCACCTGAGAACAAAGAACAAAGAAAAGTACAGACCAGGAACAGGCCCTTCGGCCGTCCAAGCCTGTCCTGAACATGATGCCCTAACTAAAGAAAAACCTTCTGCCCTTACTCGGTCTGCATCCCTCTATTCCCTCCCTATTCATGTACCCATCTAGATACCTCTTAATGTGCCTACTTCCATCACCTCCTCTGGCAGTGCGTTCCAAGCACCCACCACTGTCTGCGTGAAAAACTTCTCCCGCACATCTCCCTTAAACTTTCACCCTCCCAGTTTGAACCTGTGCCCCCTTGTAATTGACACTTCCACCCTGGGGAAAAAGCCTCTGACAATCCACCCTGTCTGTGCCTCTCATCATTTTGTAGACCTCTATCAGGTCTCCCCTCAGCCTCCATCTTTCCAGTGAAAACAATCCTTGTTTATTCAACCTCTCCTCGTAGTCAACACCCTCGAGACCAGGCAACATCCTGGTGAACCTTCTTTGCACTCTCTACATCCTTCTGATAGTGTGGTGACTAGAACCACACGCAATACTCCAAATGTGACCTAAACAAGGTCTTATATCGCGGCAACATAATTTCCCAATTCCTGTATTCAATGCCCTGACTGATGAAGGCAAGCATGCCATATGCTTTCTCAATCACCTTGACCATCTGTGTTGCCACTTTTAGGGAAGTGTGGACCTGCACGTCCAGGTTCCTCTGCGTGTTAATGCTCCTCAGGGTTCTGCCATTTACAGTATAATTCACACCTAAATTTGGTTCCCCAAAATGTGTCACCTCGCATTTGTCCGGATTAAACTCCATCTGCCATTTCTGTGCCCAAGTCTCCAATCAATCTATACCCCATTGCATCCTCTGAAATCCTCGGCACTATCAGCAATTCCACAATCTTCATGTCATCTGCAAACTTACTAATCAGATCACCGACATTTTCCTCCAGATACTTTATATGTACTACAAACAACAGAGGTCCCAGCGCTGATCCCTGCGGAACACCACTAGCTACAGATCTCTATTCTGAAAAACATCCTTCCACCACTACTCTGTCTTCTATAACCAAGATGTGGAGATGCCGGCGTTGGACTGGGGTGGGCACAGTAAGAAGTCTCACAACACCAGGTTAAAGTCCAACAGGTTTATTTGGTAGCAAATACCATAAGCTTTCGGAGCGCTGCCCCTTCGTCAGATGGAGTGAAAATCTGTTCTCCAACAGTGCACAGAGACACAACATCAAGTTACAGAATACTAATTAGAATGCATATTAATTAGATGCCACTGACATCACTGCATTCTAATTAGTATTCTGTAACTTGATGTTGTGTCTCTGTGCACTGTTGGAGAACAGATTTTCACTCCATCTGACGAAGGGGCAGCGCTCCGAAAGCTTATGGTATTTGCTACCAAATAAACCTGTTGGACTTTAACCTGGTGTTGTGAGACTTCTTACTGTTCTATAACCAAGCCAGTTCTGTATCTACCTCGATATCCCACCTCGAATTCCACGTGATTTTAGTTTTTGTACCAGTCTGCCATGTGGGACCTTGTCAACGCCTTACTAAAGTCCATATAAACTACATCCACAGTCCTTCCTCATCAATTTTCTTTGTCACCTCTTCAAAAAACTCAATCAAGTTGGTAAGACATGACCTCCCCCATACAAAACCATGCTGCCTGTCACTAACTAGTCCATTTTCCTCCAAATGTGCACATATTCTGTCTCTCAGTATCTTTTCCAAAAGCTTCCCACCACTGACATCAGACTCACCGGCCTATAATTTCCTGGATTATCCCTGCTTCCTTTCTTAAACAAAGGAACAACATTCTTCAGTTCTCTGGAACCTCGCCTGTGGTCAAAGAGGATGTGAAGATATCTGTTAAGGCTCCAACTATTTCTCCCCTTGCCTCCCACAGTAACCTGGGATAGATCCCGTCAGGCCCTGGGGGCTTGTCTACCTTAATACAATTTAGGATACCCAACACTCTCTCCTTTGATATGCTGACATTCTCTAGAGCATTCACACACCTATCCATGACCTCAACTGGCCACAATTTTCCAGCCTGGTGCAGATTGTGCTAACCTGGGAAAATTGCGAAACGGATTTCGCACCCAGCGCCAAACGGTTTGCAATCGTCCTGGTCCCTTACTACTGGCACAAACCCGATCTCGCCCAGAAAGGGCGCAAGGTCAATTAGCATATTTAAAGTAGCATTTAAATATGCTTAGTCCGTTTGGCGCCTGATTCTCCCAGCTCCCTCAGGACCCTCTGACCCTCAGGCGCAACGTGAGCCAGCGAGAATTACTACTGGTCTCCACTAGCGGAGACCAGATGTGATGGCCACGCCAGAAGGTTCAAAGGCCATTGAAGCCACTGGCTGGTCGGGGATATAAATGGGCAGTGCCCACCTGGCACATTGGCAGTGAGAGTCATGAAGGGATGGGGCATGATGGGGGCAAGAAGGGGTGGGCTATGACGGGACGGGGCATGTTGGGGTTCACAAAGGGGGACACATTGGGAGGGCCTCAGTGATCTGTGTCAGAAGCGGGTGGGGAAACATGCCGCCGTGAGGGGGGAGGGGTCCCGATGTCCATGGGGGAAGGGAGGGTATCTCCCAGTGCAATGTGAGATCGGGGCGCTCTTTCAAAATGGCACCCCATCACTTTGCAGCCAGCCTCACCAATGTGTCTAGGACCCACCCCTCCCAGAATCGGCATAACACTTGCCACTCTCCCAAAAAACAGCCAAACGTGGGATGATTGCAGTCTGGACTGCGCCAGACAGATTGGCACGGATCGCTTCGGTTTTCTCACCCTTATGACACTTCATCTTTTTTTTGGGAAATAGTGTGAAATTATTTTGAGTGGGCAGCACGGTGGCACAGTGGTTAGTGCTGCCCGGGAACCGGGTTCAATTCCCGGCTTGGGTCACTGATTGTGTGGAGTTTCATGTTCTCGCTGTGTCTGCGTAAGTTTCCTTCGGATGCTCCGGTTTCCTCCCACAGTCCAAAGATGTGCAGGTCAGGTGCTAAATTGCCCCTTAGTGCGGGTGGGACTAGCTAGGGTAAATGCACGGGGTTATGGGGATAGGGCCTGGGTGGGAATGTGATTGGTGCAGACTCGAGACAATAATTGGAATAACATACCTGCATCCTCAGAAAAGGCAAATTCTTTCTCATCGAAGAACAGACGGTTTTCAAAAACAAGTTTAATAAACAAAATGAATTTGGGAAACTTATTTCAAAGTTTGTCAAATCCTGTGCAGCAAAAGCTATTATAAAAATATCCTAAATGCAGAAAATATCCCGATATGGTGTTAGAAATCAGGCAGGAACTGCATGTCTGAAATGTTCTCATTTCAAAGACTGATCACTCCAGCGTCTGGCTAGAAAGCTGTTTCTCTCTTACTGGAATCTATTTTCTTCCTATGACATTATAGCATTATCTCGAAGGATATTGGCTTTTGTTGTATTAGAAAACTAATTCAAAACGGCAACTGTTACACTGGCCAAGAACGGCACTAATTAATATTTTAATCTTTTGCAAATCAATGTTGTATTTTAAGTGCTTAATTCTACAAACAAAATACTTACTGACATTGAGTCGGTGATGAAAGTAACTGAGAGAGCCCCAGATGTCTTTTTGTAAGGGAATTAATTTTAGAAGCTGACGTTATTGATATAATTGGGGGTGATCTCCTCGGGTAATGTGAAGCCTCGGTGGGCGGAGAAGTAGGCTTACCAAACTGGCAAATCCCGAACACGGATATCTGTGAGCTGCACATTCCTCCTCGATGACAGATGGCTGGATTGAGACGAAATCCTAACGGGAAATAAACGCTCCTGATTCAAGTTTATTAATAATTACTGTGCACCTCAAAAAATTGCTTCTGTCACCTTCAATAACCGGCAATAAAAAATGGAATGAAGGAAATAAACTCATATTTCAAAGCTCGAGGGATTGTTTTCTGGGTGTTGTAGTTGGAAAAACATGCTTTTGTAGAGGTGTGTCCGCCTGTGAAACTGTTTCAACAGAAACCCCATTTTATCAGCAAACTCTCCTGTTCAGAACCGCGCTTTATAATGAAGTTAATGACACTTGGTTTAAACTGTGTGACATTCTGATCTCGTTACTCGTAGTCAAAAGGTTTATAGAAATCATCATAGAATCCCTACAGTGCAGAAGGAGGCCATTCGGCCCATCAAGTCTGCACCGACCACAATCCCATCCAGGCCCTATCCCCATAATCCCATGCATTTACCCTAGCTAGCACCCCCCGACCCTAAGAGGCAATTTAACCTGGCCAATCCACTTAACCCGCACATCTTTGGACTGTGGGAGGAAACTGGAGCACCCGACGGAAACCCACGCAGACACAGGGAGAATGTGCAAACTCCACACAGACAGTGACCCAAGCCGGGAATCGAACCCAGGTCCCTGGCGCAGCGAGGCAGTAGTGCTAATCGCTGTGCCAGCGTGCCGCCCTTTATAATCTTACTAGTTGTAAAATGTTATATGAATGTGAAGTTGGAAAGCCTAATAACTAATGACAATCATAAATCAGGATCATAATTAGGGATGGCACATTGGCACAGTGGTTAGCACAGCTGCCTCACAGTACCAGGGATCCAGGATCAATTCCCGACTTGGGTCACTGTCAGTGAAGAGTTTCCATGTTCTCCCCATGTCTGTGTGGGTTTCCTCCGGGTGCTCCTGTTTTCTCCCACAGTCCAAAGATGTGCAGATTAGGTGGATTGGCCCTTAGTGTCCAAGATGTGTAGGTTAGGGGGATTAGCGGAGTAAATATCTGGGGTTGCGGGTCCAGGGAAAAATGCTCTGTTGGAGAGGTGGTGCAGATTTGATGGGCTGAATGGCCTCCTCCTGCACTGTAGGGGTTCTATGATTCTATGCCATTGGTTACTGACAGGTTTTCATGTTTTATTGAAACCAGAACACCAGCGGCCAGAACCTGATTGAAAACTAGTTTCCAGATTTAATTTTTTTCATACTCTTGTGAGAAACAAGAAATAAAAAATATCTTGCTATTATACTGGAAAATCCAAAAAAAACCACAATTTGTATTCACCTGTGCTTCCTGTGCAGTAAATATTATTTAGTAAAAAGTTGATTGTCTCAACTTTGCCAATCACCAAATTTGTGGGGTGCCATGGTGCACTGGGTAGCAATCCTACCCTTTGTGTCAGAAGCTCCAAGTTCGAGTTCCACCCCAGGACTCAATGGCCAAGGAAGGCGGGTTCAGAATGTGGCCAAACAGGTTGAGTGTCACACTGCGGGCTTTTCTAACACACATCAATGGCAGGTGGTAAAAGTGGGAGAGATTCCTGGTCAGCCATGAGATGGAGGGAATGTTGGAACCTCTACCGTCGCCATCCAGAACTCCAGACTACAACATGCATGTTAAAGTGTGTGTTACCACAGCAACACAGACTCCCTGAGTGAACTGTAACGCACAAATCACCCAGTTTTCATTACGGTGCATTTACTGAACTCATTTTGTTATGGAAAGTACTTGCTGAGGTGTGGTGCAGCTGATCTGATTTACTTTGGTATGAAGTCTATAAAACATGTACAACAGTTAGGTTTCCTTAGTTTTCAGATTGGCTGGGATGGGAGAAAGGAGAAATGATGGAAAAAACACAGAAAATGCTGGAAAATCTGAGCAAGTCTGATAGCATCAGTGGAGAGAGAGAATAGAGCCAACGTTTCGTTATTACTACTTCAAAGATAAAGACAACTGGAAATAGGATGAGATTTAGACCATTGTGCATGTGTGTGTGGGGGGAGGGGGGGGAGATGGGGGCGGGTGTGGAGCAGTAGGGACTGGATAGATGGCCAGCAATAGGCAGAGGCAAGGGAGAGATTGACAAAGATGTCATGGCCAAAAGGACAAATGGAATGTAGATGGTGGTGATTGTGGCTAACCCTAACCAGTGGTGGCACAGTGGTTAGCACTGCTGCCTCACAGTGCCAGTGACCTGGATTCGATTCTGGCCTTGGGTCACTGTCTGTGCGGAGTCTACACGTTCCCCCCATGTCAGCGTGGGTTTCCTCCGGGTGCTCCGATTTCCTCCCAAAGTCCAAAAGACGTGCTGGTTAGGTGCGTTGGCCATGCTAAATTCTCCCTCAGTGTACCCGAACAGGCACCAGAGTGTGGCGACTGGGGGATTTTCACATTAACTTCATTGCAGTGTGAATGTGGGCCGATTTGTGACACTAATAAATAAAAAATAAATGATGATGGATGTGGCTTTAAGAAAAATAGATTTGATAATCAGGGTTCTGAAATGTGCATTGCAAATGAGAAAAAAAGGTAAATGTTCATGTAGAAATGAATAACAGAAGTGTCTCTGAGGGACCACCTCTGCAAGCAGATTGATGGAAATCTCAATGCGGGGTTGGGGAGGATTCCAGATTCCAGAAATGAAACATAACATGATCACCAGGTTTCAGAGAAAGACAGGATTGTGGGGCAGACAAGTGAAGGAAGTAATTATAACATTAAAGAGTTAACTTTATGATAGCTTTTGCTTATCTTTCTATCTATCCGTCCACCTATCCATCAATGTGGCTGCCACATCCTATGAATGAATGAAGACATTCTCATGGGAAAACCCACTGTCCAAATATTTATTGCATTTCCCAAAGCCAAATAAAAATGACAAATAAAACACAGATTTACACGCTCGTGTTCCGGCTGCACCCTCCCATGGGACGAGAGGAAGCTTAAACATCAGTATTCAGGAATGACACTGATACCTGATGTGTGTAAGAACATGTTAGTCTCTAACTCAGAGAGGCAGGCGTGTGTGCCCCTTAGGGAGAAGCAGGTTACAAGCAGTGCAACTTTCACACCAAATATCCCGTCGTTTAAAATGCAAAAATAAATTGTCCCTGTCAGTATGAATCAGGATGTGGAGATGCCGGCGTTGGACTGGGGTGAACACAGCACCGACTTGGGTCACTGTCAGTGAAGAGTTTCCATGTTCTCCCCGTGTCTGTGTGGGTTTCCTCCGGGTGCTCTTGTTTCCTCCCACAGTCCAAAAATGTGCAAATTAGGTGGATTGGCCCTTAGTGTCCAAGATGTGTAGGTTAGGGGGATTAGCGGAGTAAATATCTGGGGTTACGGGACCTGGGTAAAATGCTCTGTTGGAGAAGTGTATGAATCAGGCCAGGCATCTCTCCGCGAGCGAGAGTGAGCAATGCGTGGGTACAAATACACATTCCCCCAAAGTGAAATTCCCGGCGGCTGAGACTCTGCAATTCAATCTGGGGGCGGGCGTGGGGGGGAGTCCATCCCCGTTCTTTTCAGCCACGACATCCCCTAGTGGTAAAAGCACCGGAAACGGCAATCTGACTGTGCCGAAGATACTCTGCAGTGTGCTCTGAGTAACGCACCTAAAGCTTCTTGCGATGTGGATGTTTGGATTCAGTGTGACTCCCTGCTGTTACATTTAACCTCTTGCAAAGTTATTGCCCCGTTAACACGCTGCCTGTTATATGAATATATATATGTATATAAATGTATGCAGAATATATAATTTTTAAATATATATATAATACATAATACACTATATATAGTTATATATTTATAATAAATTATATACTATGTATAGCTAAATGTATATAACTATATATAGTATGTAATTTATTATATAATTCATATCATAATTTATTAATTTATCATATATTTATAAATTATACATTGTCAATTATATATAAATATGTGATACAAATTATATGTAATGCGCAATTTTACATACATATGATAAATTATATAATTTATATAAATAATTACGTATTTATATAAATACATAATTTTACATACGCATAATAAATTATAAAATTATGTAATTATATATATATATAAATGTGATGTAAATTATATGTAATGTATAATTTGCACATGCATATAATAAATTATAAGAATTATATAACATAATTATATATAATATGTAATGATATATATTATTTATAATGTACAATTCACACATACAGATAATAAATCATATAAATTATATAATATATAATTATATATAATATACATTGCGTATAATTTATATCATATATATAATAATTGACAATGCATATTTATAAATTATTATGTATAAATATATGATATATTTTATATATAATGTATAATTTATTATATGTATGTATATTATATAATTTATTATATGTATGTAAATTTATACATTACATATAATTTATATCACACATTTTTATATATAATTGATAATATCTAATTTATAAATATATGTAATAAATTATATGTAATGTATAATTACATTATACATTATATTATTAATGATATGTGATATAAATTATACATACATATAATACATTGTATATTATAAATATATTATAAATTAATAAATAAACTATGATATAAATTATATAATATATAATCATATATAATATATAAAATGTATCAATTATATATAAATGTGATATAAATTATATGCAATGTATATTATGTATAATTATATATTATATAATTTATATAATTTATTACATGCATGTGCAAATTATACATTACATATAATTTATATCACATATTAATATATAATTGGTAATACATATTTATAAATTATGTATAAATATATATATTTTATATATAATGTATAATTATATATAATACAATATAACAATGATATGTTATTACACATATAATATATAATTGTACATAAATTTATACATGATATAAATTGTATATAATATATAATATTATATAATTTAATATTAAATTATATAATATAACTTACAATATATATTATAAATTATTGTATATAAACACATATAAATATCAGTATATGTGGATAATATATAAATGATACATAGATTCTTATAAATTATATATATCAGTATATATAAATAATATATGAATGTACAGATATAAGTTATTAGAGTCCAAAGATGTGCATTGGCCATTCTAAATTGCCCCTTAGTGTCCTGGGATGCGTAGGTTAGAGGGATTAACGGGGTGAATATGTGGAGTTATGGGGATAGGGCCTGGGTGTGATTGTGGTCGGTGCAGACTCGATGGGCCGAATGGCCTCCTTCTGCCCTATAGGGGTTCTATGATTTTTATGATACAAATGATTATGTAAACATATATAAATGTCAGTGCACGTAGATAATATAAATATATACATGAATTCTTATAAAATATATTTGTAAATATATAGATATAAATGTACAGATATAATTTATTATGCGGTATAAATTATTAAATATAAATAGATAGCTGTCAGGATATTTGGATAATAATAAGCCATTTCCAGACAAGATCCTGATTAATTGGATGATGATTAAAATCAAAGGACATACATAGCAAATCAAGGCAGCAAGTTGCCTTTTTGAGTTGCGCAAATCTCGCAAAGTTCTTGCAACAATTTCACCCAGAGGGGGCTGCTGAGACAGAGGCCGGCCGGATATCTAATTCCTACCCGGGATCAAGCAACAGACCATTAATGAAAAAATATATTTCATGTACGTCAGCCAGGGGAAAAAAACAGGATTGCTTTAAATGGCAACTGTGTCATCAGAGTGTGTGTCCACGTGTCTTTCCTGTTGTCTATATAAATTACACAGGCACGGAAAGTTGCGTCAACTTAAGAGAGAGGTTGGAGCAGACACAGAGGAGAGAGAAAGAGATTGCAGTACAGAGAGAAAGATAGGTTGCAGCAAAGACTGAGAGAAAGAAAGATTGCAACATTGACACAGGAGAGAGAGGCAGGGAGAGAGAGAGAGATTGCAGTAAAGACTAAGGAGAGAGGTTGCAGCAGAGACTGAGAGCGAGAAAGAGAGAGAGATTGCAGTACAGATTAAGGAGAGAGGGAGTTTGCAGCAGAGACAGGAGGCAGAGGTTGCAACACAGAGGCAGAAGCGAGAGGTTGCAGCACCGACACAGGAGGAAGGGACAGAGCGCCATGGCCGGCTCCAAGCAGGGCGAGGTGGTGGGTATCAGCACCAGTTACCAGGCGGTGATGCCCAGCCTCGCCGGGATTGCAGAGGAATTCCCGCAGTCGCTGCGCCGCCAGCTGCAGAAAGGCAAACTGAAGCAGCGGAGACCCCGGGAGGCCAGGTTCAAAACCCAGCCCGTCACCTTCGACGAGATCCAGGAGGTGGAGGAGGAAGGGGTCTCGGCCCTGGAGGAGGAGAAAGCCAAGAAGTCCTTTCTGCAGTCGCTGGAGTGCCTTCGGAGGAGCGCCCAGAACTCGCGGCTCCACAAGTCCAATCTCAGCAACTGCAAACTGAGATACAGCCTGGATTCCAGCGACTCGGATTCCGCCCACTGAGAGGCTCTGCAATGTCCCACCAACTCCCCCCCTCTCTGACAGCACACACTCTCTGTTTCACAAGGAAGATATTTTCTAAACTGCATTTTGTAAAAAGAAAGTCTATTTTCAAAAGGGAACCTTTCACGTTTTGCCTCGTTGGAACCAGGAATAAATTCTCCTGTTTTCTGCTTGGGATTTTAATGTTTGCAAGTTGCAGAAGCGGATTCCTTTCCTCCCTCTGCCCCAGAGACTGGAGAGAAAAACATTTGGAAAGGCGAACTGGATTTGATGCCTTTTTTTTTAATGGTTGGTTTCTGCTAAAGTTGTGGACTCGGCGGATCTGAACACAACTCCAATGTTTCTTTTGTAAGCGCTTGTTTTCTACGGGGCTGTTTTGCCAATAATTTAAACTTGCGAAATGATGTGTAGTTTTCAATGGGTAATGTCCTTTTCCCACAACTGGGATAGCGGAGACTCCAGACTCCTCCAAATTTAACCCAATGTAAATGCTTTTAATACTTTAAAAAATCGGTAATTTATATGTTTGTACTTTTTGTGATAGTTGCTAAATAAAATTGTAACGCCTCGTGATTAATAAAATCAATGTACACTTAAAACATTGAATTAATTATTCAAGATGTTTTTTTCCCCCCTCACTGGGAGTTTAGTTTAAATTATGGCCATGAACTCTCCCAATAGTTTTTAATCCGCGGAATCTCACCATCTTCCCCCAGCTGGATTTGAACTGGTGTTTATATAATCGCGGGAGTATTTCTCTGGAGTTGGATCATGTTGCGCCGCATTTGCGTTTTGCACTCTGATGATAAATGATATTCGCATTCGAACTGTGACTCTCCCTCCTACCCTCCCCTTGACTGGGGTCTGTGTGAAATCCCAAAATGATTAGGGCAACCTCCACTGACTCTTTCACCCCTCCCCTCCCCTCTCCACACACACCAAAGCTGCACCCCCTCCCCAGTTTTCAGTTTCACATTTAAACCGTAATGCCCACCAAAACTCTCCTCCATCCTCTCAGTGAATGCTGCTGCTCCGGATCTCCTTCCTTGCTTCCTGAGTGAGTGGAATCAGGCTGGGGCAGCACTGAACCGTTGGGCTGAATGGCCTGCCCCATGTAAGGACACGGGAGCCGCGGGTTGCAATTTGCTTTCCCACGTGTTATTATGAAGCTGGGAGGTGGGTATTTGCAGAGACTGATTCCCCTTTCTCTGGGTGAAAATCTATCGGCCCCGCTACATTCCCAACTCCCATATGACCAAGTGTTTGTGTTAGTAAAACACAGTAAGAAGTCTCACAAGATCTGGTTCATATCTGGGGCAAGCCACTAAAGCGCTATTTGCTGCCTTTTGCTTTCAAACTCCTGCCCAACCTTCTCTGCTCACTTTCTCCTTTAACAATTAAGACAGTTGCTGGCAACTCTTCCAAATTTGGGTTGTTTTTTTCAGCGTCTTAGTGTCACCGCATTGATTGCTGCCGCGGGATAAAAATCCCCATGTTCCTGATGCGAGTCTGAAATGTCCCGGGGGGGTCATTTCCACTGTTGCAGAAACCCACCCACCCAAAACTTCCAATTAAAGGTGTTATTTTTAACTTTAAAAATATGTATATGTCATTGGGATAATGGGGGGGGGGGGGAGGAGCGGGTCTGCCCACACCTTCAGAGGACTTGAAATAGGCAGTTATTGAAATAGAATCATAGAATCCCTACAATGCAGAAGGAGGCTATTCGGCCCATCAAACCCACACTGACGACAATCCCACCCAGGCCCTATCCCCATAACCCCACTTATTTACCCTAGCCAGTCCCCCTGAATTGCCTAAGGTGCAATTTCACATGGCCAATCCATCTAACTTGCACATCTTTGGATGGTGGGAGGAAACTGGAGCACCCGGAGGAAACCCACGCAGACACGAGGTGAATGCGCAAACTCCACACAGACAGTGAACCAAGCCGGGAATCGAACCCGGGTCCCTGGCGCTGTGAGGCAGCAGTGCTAACCACTGTGCCACCACGCCGCCCTAATTCTCCATCTGGGTCACTAAGATTATTATGGGATCTTGCCGGGCACAATTTGGCATTTCAGCAGTGAATGCATTCAGAAAGTACTGGCCTGGTTACAAAGGCTCTGAGCGCGTTGTGAATGGTGCTATACAAATGCAAACCTTTCTTTCATTGTTCAAATCATTTGATGTGCTGCTGCCCTTGAGTTGCATTCCTGAGTAAATGTTTTATAATTTATTAAATGAATTAGATTTACTCAGAGTTCCAAATGCAGTGGGGAGCAATGCTTCCCCCCTTTCAACTGAAGTGAGAATCTCCCTCTGATTAGCTGGTGTGTTTTAAACAGGGTCTCTGTGTAAACCAGTGCCATTCACTGCGTTAGCGATTAACCATGTGTGGCAAATTGGGATCCCAGGTTGGGCTCATTCCATCTTAGATTTGTAAATAAATTAGTAACCAACACAGTTACTGGGCAAGTGATCTTCATAATCAAAAACAGTGCCTCCGCTTAAGTTTCCCAGCCCGCAGCATTGTTAGAGCAGTGCAGCGAGCTGGGAGAATTGCCCCAAGTGTACACAGGTGTACTTTAGCATTTTGTGTGGCACAGTGGCACAGTGGTTAGCACTGCTGCCTCACAGCGCTTGGAACCTGGGTTCAATTCCCGGCTTGGGTCACTGTCTGTGCGGGGTCTGCATGTTCTCCCTGTGTCTGCGCGGGTTTCTTCCGGGTGCCCCGGTTTCCTCCCACACTCCAAAAATGTGCGGGTTAGGGCATTAGCCATGGTAACCGTGTGGGGTTTTGGGGATAGGGTCTGGGTCAGAAAGTCGGCGCAGACTCGATGGCACTGTAGGGATTCTATGAAAACAAAAAGTCTACCATTAGATGTCATTCTACGATAGTGTAGCACTTGCTGAACAATCCTGCGTCCTAATCGTTACACAAACAGCTACTTTAAGATAATCAGTTTGGCTCATTTATGCTTGCTCGCAGGGACACACATTTATGTACAGAGACTGTTCTGTGCAAACAAAAGGAATATGTTCAAGCCTTGCACCTTTGTTGAATTAGCTGGGAGCCTATAGTTCCCCATTACTGCCTCCTCAGCCGATCAAAGCAGATATTGCCAACCAATCAGCAGCCTATTCTCCTGCAGTACAAAGTGTTGTGATCATTTGAAATTTGACATTCTTGTGATTGTTCTGATGAGTACATGATGAAAAGCTTCGGCAATATGTCTCTCTTTTCAGCAAGATTATGAGAAGCTCCAACAAGGCAATAGTGCAGGGAAAGCGTAACAAAGTCAGAGGGCATGGCTCATTCTGGTGCCCCTTGCCTGAGCCAATATTCTCAGAATCCTTGATGAAGTCAAAATATTGTTTGCAATTCCTGGACTAAAACATAGGTGTTGCATTCTGATTTGCTGTATCTGATAAATTCATACCTCAATTCCAATCTTGTGCGCAATAGAAAGACTGCAATGTTTTGTGCAGAATGGTGGTAGGTATTTCTTAAGCAAATATACTCGCCATGTACAGTACCTGTATTGTGGGTAAGCAGTTTTAGACTAAAATTTGAATGTTGGGGCTGAATGATGTTATTGTAGCCAATCCTGTGGGCAGTCAGTAATTTTAATTGGATGACTTTGATGTAATCAATAGCACAGCGCGAGTTTTAGTTCACAGACTGTACCTGTTTTTTATGTAGCTGTATCTTTTAGAAATGTACCGAGTTGAGCAATAATACAAATACTTCACAAGTGAATGTTTTAACTGTTAGGGAAAAGCATAACTCAGAAAAGTAGTGTGCGATCTAGTCAGATGTATCTTCAAACACTTACAGATGACATCTTGTAGTCAGCTGTGAAATTACACGTACTCCCACATGGTGGGCTCAACAGATTACTTTTCATATCGGTCACCATCTAAGCTTCTATTCAAAGTATTTTTTAACATGCATTGGGCATTAGACATACTGTAAAAAGCAATTTCTTAGCACAAACTACCTGATGCATAATATAATTTTGTTACGTTGATTAAGTTTAAGTTTATTTATTAGGGTCACAAGTAGGCTTACATTAACACTGCAATTAAGTTACTGTGAAAATCCCCCAGTCGCCACACTCCCGCGTCTGTTCGGGTACACTGAAGGAGAATTTAGCATGGCTAATGCATCTAACCAGCACGTCTTTTAGACTGCGGGAAAAAACTGGAGCACCCGGAGGAAACCCATGCAGACACGGGGAGAATGTGCAAACTCGACACAGACAATGACCCAAGCCGGGAATTGAACCTGGGTCCCTGGCGCTGTGAGGCAGCATGTTATCGATGTGTTATATGTGAAATATAATTGCTGACCGCATTATGAGTGTACATGAATGTTACAAGGCAAGCTAGTGTTATGAGTAATGACAACATTGAGTAAACTCTATAGGTGATGCCAACTTAATAACTCACAAGTGGCAAGTCACAATAATGTTATGTGTGCTTTGGGAAATTATTCACCAAATGTCATAGCAAGTTATAATATTTATGTAGTTTTAATGGATAAAAATATGATGATAATTTTCCTAAATATTAATTTGGCCTTGCTCAGTACTTATTTTATTAGGATTTGAAATATGACTCAGCTTTAATAATGTATTTTCCAATACAAGTGTTTTTAAGAAGGGAAAATACTTTGGGTTATGTTTAGTTTACAGAGAGGTATATCTTACGAATGGAAATGCATCAAATCTGCAGCTGGATTTGTTAAGAATTTACCCAGTGGATAAAATATGGTCTCCAGTGGATTACTGATATCTTTTCTGTTTATAAAACTTTTAAAATTGCTTGGGATGTGGGCATTGCTGGGCAAGGCCAGCATTTGTTGTCCATTCTGAATTGCCCATTGTCCTTGAAAAGGTGGTGGTGAGCCATTCTCTTGAACCACTGTAGTCCATATGGTGTAGGTACACTTACAGTGTTGTTAAGGTGGGAGTTCTAGGATTTTGACCCAGCAACAGTGAAACATTTCGGGACATTCCGCCTTCTCCTCAACATACAAGTATCGGGGCAACCCCCCCCCCCCGCCCAAATCTCCAACACACAAGAATAGGGGCAGTCCCCCCCAACACACAAGTATCAGGGTAATACCTCCCCTCTCCTCAACATACAAGTATTGGGGTATCCCCCCTCTCCCCCACAGTGCAAGCATCTGGACATTCCCCCCTTTCCGCAACACACAATTATCTGGGCATTTTCCCTTCTCCGCCACAATGCAACTATCTGGGCACTCCCCTCACAGGCATCAGGGCATTTTGTGTTGCAAACCAGTAGTGATTCGCGCTGGTGTAATGTCATGCCAACTGGATGGGACAATGCGGAGAGGATGGAAGTGGTGGTGTTAAACCTTATTATTACTTGCAAATTTATTATAAAATGTGCTAATCAGGCTTGCTGCCTTCCTGACCATCAACCTGACTGCATCATCACAAGGGCAGGGGAGATCACAAATCAAAATCTCACCGTCTGCAAATCCTGTTTTGGGCTTCTTGCGAGATTTAGTAGCCATTATGCCATCTCAGCCACTCGATCACAGCCGATGTCTTATCCTATTTTAGGATAACAAAAGAATCTGGGCCAGGTTTTGGCATCATGCTTCCTTGTACAAAAAATATGTAATAACTTCGAAAATGCTTTATTTGTACAGAAATATTTCTTTATGGAAGCTTCTAGATATTAGAAACTGCAGATCATGAAACATGGTGGCACGGTGGCCCAGTGGTTAACACTGCTACCTCACAGCGCCAGGGGCCCGGGTTCGATTCCCGGCTTGGGTCACTGTCTGTGTGGAGTTTGCACGTTCTCTCCGTGTCTGCGTGGGTTTCCTCCGGGTGCTCCGGTTTCCTCCCACAGTCTGAAACGCATGCTGGTTAGGGTGCATTGACCTGAACAGGCACCAGAGTGTATTTACTAGGGGAATTTCACAGTAACTTCATTGCAGTGTTAATGTAAGCCTTACTTGTGATTAATATATCAACTTTACTTCATACGCGCCATAATAGCTTTCTGTATTTGTCGAATGCACAAGTTTGTATCTATTTCTGTTAGTTTCAGTTGACATAACGTACACAGAAAGTGTCACTTAGCTCATACTGATAGAACATAAGAACATAAGAAATAGGAGCAGGAGTAGGCCATCTAGCCCCTCGGGCCTGCCCCGCCATTCAACAAGATCATGGCTGATCTGAGGCGAATCAATTCCACTTACCCGCCTGCTCCCCATATAGCAAGATGCTTCTTACAAGGCTCAATATAAGTAACAACCATAATATCCATGTATCATTCAGTTAATGCCTACATCATGAGCTATGCAGTTACGAATGTTCAGCTGTGCATCATATTTATATCTCAACTCATAATTCATCTATGCATGTTCTTGAGTTTTCTAGAACAGTTCCTTTTAGTAGCCAGTGCAAAGATGGACTTTTAGGTGATTAAGAGGCAAAACTAAAATGCCAACTGACAACAGAATGAATTTTAAAGATAAACTTTCATCGATGGTCCAAAACAGGAAATACCCGATGAAAAGAAAAATCATGTGGGTTATATAATAGCCAGCCAATTTTACACCTCCCGCTCTGCATCATCACTGAGAGTTAAAATGACCTGTTCTGTGTTTGACACAAGTACAGAAAATGCTGGAAAATCTCAGCCGGTCTGACAGCATCTGTGGAGACAGAACAGAGCCAACGTTTTGAGTCAGAGAGTGTTCACCTGATTTGAAGTCTGTACGTTATCAGTCTCCAGGCCTGGGGTCAGGTCCAGCCCCTGCCTAATGGGATAATCTGTATAAGGAACATATGTTAACATTAGTTTCGGCTATCTCACTGAGGCATGAGCATACAGCGCACATAACCCCTGCTAATTTGGCACAAATTGCTCATGTTACCAATCTTGCTAAAATAAATATACACTCAGGGGGGCTGGAAGAGAAAGAGAAAATGTTAATTTGTGTAGTCGAAATTAAAGCTGTGGAACATGGTTGGTGGCAATGTGAAGAAAGCTTTCCCAGGCAGTGGGAAAGAACTTTTTTGTTGTATTTCTGAAATTTAACAACCCTCACCTCAAACCCCATAAAGTTCACAGAAAAGGAAATCTTAAAAAAAATGAGCCTTATAAAAAATACTTTTATTTATTTGTTCGGTGAACTGTGCAGTTAGTCATTTTTCAAAAATAAATCAAGGCACAATTGCAGCAGGTTCTGCCTTAAATGGATTGAAATGTTTTGGCACTTACCAAGGCAGCTTACATCCACGTAATGAGCCAAGAATTGACACGGCCAGAGAAGGAGCTATTGGCCAGGTACCTAAAAGCTTCGGATAAGATGTTTGTTTCAAGGAACAATTTGAAAGAGGAAAGAGTCGGAAAGTCTGAGATTTAAGGAATACATTTTCAAGTTGAGGGCCTGGAGAGATGAAGGCACAATTAACAGTGGATTGATGGAGTTTGGGATGCTGGGGGAGATCTTACCAGAATTTGGCACAGTGTCAGGGTCTGTCTGAAAACGGGCGTGTTCCTCTCCAGATCTTCTGTCACTTTGTGAACAAAAACAGAGGGGGGAGGGGGCATCTTTCACATCGGGTGGGGCTGGTAAAACCCGGCTGCACTGAGATCGGAGAGGGTGCCCCAATCAGAGGGAAAAATTAAGCTTCCCCCCAAGTCCACCAGGGATGTCTCAGGGGCGCTCCCCCCACCCCACGATCAGAGCAGGCACTCCACCCCGTGCCATCCCTCCCCCTTCAAAAGACAAGACAGTAGCTTTGTAGCCACCTTGAGTGACTGATGCATCTTTTCCTCCTCTGGGGATTGCCAGCATCATTTTTAAAATTCATTTGTGGGACATGGCCGTTGCTGGTTGTCCAGCATTTATTGCCCATCCCTAATTGCCCTTGAAGGGCAGTTGAGCGTCAACCACATTGCTGTGGCTCTGAAGTTACATATAGGCCAGAGCAGGTAAGGATGGGAGATTTCCTTCCCTAAAGGACATCAGTGAACCAGATGGGTTTTTACAACAATTGAAAAGTATGAGTTCAGATCAAACCGTAAAGCTGGGGAATTTAAATTCAATTAATTAATTTAAATCTGGATTAAATGCTCGCAACACTTATGCAACCATGAAACTGCCAGATTATAATTCAAAAATCCACTTTGTTTGCTAACGTCCTTTATGGATGGAAAGCTGCCATCCTCAGACATTACAAACACGCCATTCCACAGCCAAGAAAATGTGGTTGACGTTTAATTCCATTTAAAATGGCAAACTGCTCAACTGTATTCAGGAAGGCACTTCACCATAACCTTGTTGGGGGAGTTTAGTGATGGTCACTAAATGCAGCCTTACCACTGATGGCCACAAACCATGAGTGAAAGAAGAGAAGGAGGAATAATTTAAAAAGACAGGATTTTATTACGATGTTAAGTTTAGTTCACAAAAGATTACTTTCTAGTGAAACACAAGCACTTTAGGATGTTGTCGAAAACAAAAAAGAAAAATCTGCCATCGAATTATTTTCTTTAATTTTTGCATGGGATGAGGGCGCAACTGGCAAGGCCAGAATTTGTTGCCCATTTCTGATTCTCCTTGAACTGAGTGGCTCGTTCGGCCATTTCAGAGGGCAGTTAAGAGTCAACCACATTGCTGTGGGTTTGGAGTCACATGTAGGACAGACCAGGTAACGGCAGCAGATTTCCTTCCCTAAAGGGCATTAGACTCCTTTAGATGGTGTTTTACACCAATCAATGATGTATGTAATGGTCACCGTTACCTTTTTTTTATTCGTTTATGGGATGTGGGTGTCACTGGCTGGGCCAGTGTTTATTACCCATCCCTGAGAGCACCTAAGAGTCAACCACATTGCTCTGGGTCTGGAATCGCATATAGGCCAGACCAGTAAAGGACGGTACATTTCCTTCCCTAAAGGGCATTATTTAACCAGGTGGATTTTTACAACAATTGACAATGGTTTCATGATCATCATTAGTCCTTTAATTCCATAATTCTTATTGAATTCAAATTTTACCATAAGCTGTGGCAGGATTTGAACCCAGGCCCCCAGAGCATTACCCTGGGTCTCTGGATTCCTAGTCCAATGAAAATACCACTATGCCACAATAACCTTAGTGACCCGGATGGAGCATTAGGGCGGCACGGTGGCACAGTGGTTAGCACTGCTGCCTCACAGCGCCAGGGACCTGGGTTCCATTCCCGGCTTGGGTCACTGTTTGGAGTTTGCTTATCTCCCTGCGTCTGCGTGGGTTTCCTCCGGGTGCTCTGGCTTCCTCCCGCAGTCCAAAGATATGCTGGTTAGGTGGATTGGCCATGCTAAATTGACCCTTAGTGTCAGCTAGGGTAAATGCATGGGGTTATGCGGATAGGACCATGGTGGGACTGTGGTCAGTGTAGACTCGATGGTCCGAATGACCTCCTTCTGAACTGTAGGATTCTATGATTCCTAATCCAAGACCATTTGTATGAAGCCTGACCTCCTGGTATGAACAATAGAAGTGACGACTCTATACCTTGCTGAACATTCATCTCTTCACGGGAATGCTGCCTCAACTCTGTGATACATCGCTAGCTATCAGAGTGAAAATGCCACCTTCAAAGGGCCCATAAAGACCGTGGGCACAATCTTGCCAGCCATTCACGCCACACTCCCACTGCAGCAAAGTTGGGGAATTTGGTAGCCAGCCAAATCACCGTTCACCGCAGCGGGATGGGAAAATCCCACCGCAGTGAACTGTGGTAAGATTCCAGCCTGCTTTTTCTATGATGAGCCAAACACAAGAATGATGAACTATTCTTTTGTTTGCAACTTGTAAAAGTCACTAATCTCGTGAATGACATATTTCTTGTGTGTGTGTGTGAGTGTGTGTGTGAGCGTGTGTGTGAGTGTGTGAGTGAGTGTGTGTGTGTGAGTGTGTGTGAGTGTGTGTGTGAGTGTGTGTGTGAGTGTGTGTGTGCAAGTGCGTGAGTGTGTGTGTGTACGTGTGTGTATGTACAAGTGTGCATGTGTGTGCGAGAGTGTGTGAGAGTGTTTGTGTGTGTGCATGTGTGTGTGTGTGTGTGAGTGTGTGTGTGTGAGTGTGTGTGTGAGAGTGTGTGTGTGTGTGTGTGAGTGAGTGTGTGTGTGTGAGTGTGTGTGTGTGAATGTGTGCGCGAGAGTGTGTGCGAGTGCGTGAGCGTGTGTGTGTACGTGTGTGTACATGCAAGTGTGCATGTGTGTGCGAGAGTGTGTGAGAGTGTTTGTGTGTGTGTGAGTGAGTATGAGTGTGTGTGTGAGTGTGTGTGTGAGTGTGTGTGCGTGAGTGAGTGTGTGTGTGAGAGTGAGTGGGTGTGTGTGAGGGGGTGTGTGTGTGTGAGTGTGTGTGTGTGAGTGTGTGTGTGTGAGTGGGTGTGTGTATGTGTGAGTGTGTGTGTGTGAGTGTGTGTGTGTGAGTGGGTGTGTGTGAATGTGTGTGCGAGAGTGTGTGCGAGTGCGTGAGTGTGTGTACGTGTGTGTACGTGCAAGTGTACATGTGTGTGCGAGAGTGTGTGTGAGTGTATGTGTGAGAGTGTTTGTGTGTGTGTGCAAGTGTGTGTGTGAGTGTGTGTGTGAGTGTGTGTGCGTGAGTGAGTGTGTGTGTGTGAGTGTGTGTGTGTGTGAGTGTGTGTCTGTGAGTGTGTTTGTGAGTGTGTGTGTGAGTGTGTGTGAGTGTGTGTGTGAGTGTGTGTGTGTGTGTGAGTGTGTGTCAGTGTGCATGAGTGTGTGTGTGTGCAAGTGTGTGTGTGTGTGTGTGCAAGTGTGTGTGTGCAAGTGTGTGTGTGTGCAAGTGTGTGAGTGTGTGCGTGTGCAAGTGTGTGTGTGTGAATGTGTGTGCGAGAGTGTGTGTGTGAATGTGTGTGCGAGAGTGTGTGTGTGTGCAAGTGCGTGAGTGTGTGTGTGTGTGTGTGTGAATGTGTGTGCGAGTGTGTGTGTGTGCAAGTGCGTGAGTGTGTGTGTGTACGTGTGTGTACGTGCAAGTGTGCGTGTGTGTGTGAGAGTGTGTGTGAGTGTATGTGTGAGAGTGTTTGTGTGTGTGTGTGCAAGTGTGTGTGTGTATGTGTGTGTGTGTGTGCTTGAGTATGTGTGTGTGTCTGTGTGTGCGTGCGTGTGTGTGCATGTGAATATGTGTGTGTGTGTGTTTGTGTGTGTGCACGCGAATGTGTGTGTGTGCATGTGTGAATGTGTGTGTGTGTGCATGCGAGTGTGTGTGTGTTTGTGCATGCAAATATGTGTGCGTGTGTGTGTGTGCATGTGTGTGTGCATGCGAATGTGTGTGTGTGTGTGTGTGTGCATGAGCGATGTACCATTTAGACCTTTGAGGTGAATGCGTGAATAAAAAAATCTCTTTGTTTAAACTCACAAAATCTTGCTGCTGTTGGTCAAATTGATCACGTGCACTCTGGGACCTGGAAATACACACATCTTCCTGTAAAGAAAACACCGATTTTAGACAGTAAGGGAAATGGCACATGGGTTTTACTTTGCTCTCCACTCTGTCTGTTACAATTACCTGGGTGATTTAATACTTTATGGAACAGATTTGAAATATTTTGAAGGTCACCATATCCCACCGGATTGTTCACGGTGTCCAGGCCACGCTGCCCTCTAAATTGCAGATACTTCACATTGCACACAGCTCTACACCAGGCCCATCTTTAAAATTTACCCCACAGATATTTCATCCAGACCCTTCCTGAACTTCCAGCTCAACTGGAGTTCCATCTGATCATGAATGACTGCAATTTTCCTGTCGTGCCAAGATAGACCAGCCACTGATCAACGCTACTTCAAAAGATCCTGTTTTAAATAGAATCGGGTGCTTAAATAATGGAGCCTTTGTGGATGAGCTGTGAAGAAGCACTGTGAGAATGTTTTGGAAAATTTACAGTCTGTTTTTCTCTGCCTTGGAACTGAGTTCCATTCTTAAGTATTGAACAGAACTGTCCTGCTTGGTGAGAAGGGGCTGTCACCAGTGGAGAAGTTTACTGTGCACAGTAAAACTGCAGGTTCATTTGCACATCAGATGTTTATCTTTACAGGTGAGGTGGATAATTCCTGCTCCTAATTTGCATGAGGTATTTTTAAACAAAAAATGACACTCTCTCTATCCATAACTACGCTTGTGCTTGAGTTCCTGAATGATCCCCACAGATGAAGGGGAAGGAACCCGTAACATTGCATCCTTGCTCAGTTTGTGCAAAATGAAACAGATGGCTTGAAACATACAGGAGGATTTAAATTGGGTGGAAATGGCAAAGCAGTAATGTTATAATGCCTTCGACTTAATCCTCCCGCTTCAGTGCTGATTGGGCACCTGTTAAGAGTTGCTAAGCTGTACTTGGAGATCAATAGGCCTTCAGCAGGACAGCCAGCATCTTTCAGTTTGAAAATTTCCTGTTTGAAATTAATTTCAGCAATTTTAAAATGAGCTATTACTGTAATGTGTGGAGCAAAACCGAGGAGAATGGGATTTATGAAACCTGCCTTAATCCAATTCCAAGCCAATTGGTGAAGTATGGAACTAGACACTAATACTTTTTCTTGATAATTGGTTTATTCACAGAATACAGCATTACATCTTTAGGGTGGCACAGTGGGGTTAGCACTGCTGCCTCACAGCTCCAGGAACCCGGGTTCAATTCCAGCCTCGGGTGACTCTCTGTGTGGAGTTTGCATCTTCTCCCTGTGTCTGCGTGGGTTTCCTCCGGGTGCTCTTGTTTTCTACTACACTCCAAAGATGTGCAGGTTAGGTGGATTGGCCATGCTAAATTGCCCCTTAGTGTCCCAAGATGTGTAGGTTAGGGGGATTAATGGAGTAAGTATGTGGGCGTACGGGGATAGGGCCTGGGTTAGATGCTCTGTCAAAGGTTTGGTGCAGAACCAATGGGCCGAATGGCTTCCTTCTGCACTGTAGGGATTCTATGACGCCACTATTTGGGCAAAAAGGCAATGAATTAGTATGTGATTTTAACTACACATTGTTATAATTGGTCCCTGAGAAGCATGGGGAAAAGAATTGCATAGAGAGTAAATTCTTTCCCAAAATTCTCAAACTCAGAAATTAAGTTTTACTCTTCATACATTGATTGAGTGACCAACTTAGACCATAAGACCATAAGATATTGGAGCAGAATTAGGCCATTCGGCCCATCGAGTCTGCTCCGCCATTCAATCATGGCTGATATGATTCTCCTCTCCATTCTCCTGCCTTCTCCCTGTAACCCCTGATCCTCTTATTGATCAAAAACCCATCTATCTCTGTCTTAAAGACACTCAATGATCCGGCCTCCATAGCCCTCTGTGGCAATGAGTTCCACAGATTTCCCACCTTCTGACTGAAGAAATTCCTCCTCATCTCAGTTTTAAGGAGCGTCTCTTCACTCTGAGGTTGTGCCCTCAAGTTCTAGTCGCTCCCACTAGTGGAAACATCCTCTCCATGTTTTGATTTTATTTTATTTATTATTGTCACAGGTATTAGTATACAGTGAAAAGTATTGTTTAAGTCCACTCTATGTAGGCCTCTCAATATTCTGTAAGTTTCAATTCAATCCCCCTTCATTCTTCTAAACTCCATCAAGTTTCTGACAATACTTGGAGATACACCTCTATTGAGAGTTTTCTTTACGACTTCCTCGTCTACGATCTATTTTAGTATTGAGTTCTGTTTTGTCTGCTTTCTGATATGGTTACAGGATATTAAAAGTCATATTTTTAGTCACAATGCCACATTTTCCTGTTAATTCTGTCAACAACTCTTCAAGATGGACAAGTGGAGTTGAAGGTGTCTTTGTAGTTGTTCCATTGTAGTCTCACACGGTGTATATGCTGTTAATAGATTTTGTTTAGAAATGACAATCTAATGGATTGAAACCAAAAAAAAAGTTATGTTTTCAATGAGAAATATAATTCAATATTTTATTGGAGCTCCTAGTAATATGGCACAAATGTAGAGACAAAGCAATAAAAGTTGTTCTCCCCACTCGACGGAGTTTAGAATAGGGAGGGGAGTTCATAAATCCTAACTTATTTTTGGACACATGTTTCTATTTTGATGATTAATCAGTGTAATAATCCTAACTGCTGAGGTGTGGGGAGTTTTTGTGAGATTCTGACAGTCATTTCTTTGAACTTACTTGAGCAAACTCGGAGATAATAAATCAGTCTGTTTAAATCATAGATGAAGATTCTTGAAGTATTTATCCTAGTCTGTACCATTCTGCTGGCCAGAGGAAATATCTAAAACAAAGGATTTGCAAAGATGAATCTTTTGCTTACTTCGGCTCAGGCGAGATGAGGACAAAAAGTAAGAGAAAGGCCAATGCGCAATAAATTGACAAGGATTTAAACTGAGTCTCTGATGTTTTCTGGGGCATCCCAAAATGCTTCGCAGTCACAGAATTACTTTTGGAATCAAGGACTCCACACTCCCCGGACATTCTCTCTTTCACCTTCTTCCGTCAGGAAAAAGATACAAAAATCTGAGATCATGCACCAACCATGCTGTAAACCTTAATAACCTCTCACCGACTCAAGAACAGCTTCTTCCTTGCTGCAATCAGATTTCTGAATGGACCTACCTCATATTAAGTTGATCTTTCTCCACACCGTAGCTATGACTGTAACACTACATTCTGCACTCTCTCCTTTCCTTCTCCCTATGTACTCTATGAATGGTATTCTTTGTCTGCATAGTGCACAAGAAACAATACTTTTCACTGTACCCCAATACATGTGACAATAATAAATCAAATCAAAACAAAACAAGGAGAAATGTTCGCATTTTTGTTCTGTAGTCAGAGGCAGCAATTTGGATGCAGCAAAACCCTGTAGACAGCAGCTGGGATTTTTCGGCTCCCAGGTACAAGGTTTTCTGGCAGCACAGAATCTTCTGGTCCTGCCGGGTTTCATGGCCATTTGCATTGCTTCCTGGACGCACCACCGGGGAACATGCCGGCCAATGGCGACCCGCCTCTATCACTGGAAAACCCACTGGGGGGTTACGGAAAATCCTGGCTGGTAAGCGAGATAATTAACCTGATGATCTTTTTCATTTGGTGATGTTAGTTGAGGGATATATCCCTCTTGGAATTGGCATGGAACCATTCTTGTCCGAATGTTGATAGGGCTGAAGTTTAATGTCATCACCAATCACCTCTAACAATGCTGCACCTCTGCATCACTGCAGTGAAGTGTACCCTTTCGGTGATTTAAAAAAAAGTAATTTGTAGCTGGCCGGCCAGCATTTATTGCCCATTGTTGCCCTGACTGAATGGTTTGCTAGGCCATTTCAGAGGGTATTTGAGAGTCAACCACATTGCTGTGGCTCTGGAGTCACATGTAGGCCAGACCAGGTAAGGACGGCAGATTTCCTTCCCTAAAGGACATTAGTGAACCAGATGGGTTTTTCCGACAATTGACAATGGTTTTATGGTCATCAGTAGATTCTTAATTCCAGATACTTTTTATTGAATTCAAATTCCACCATCTGTCATGGTGGGATTCGAACCCAGGTCCCCAGAACATTAGCTGAGTTTCTGGATTAATAATTTAGCGATAATACCACTAGGCCATCACCTCTGTTAAATCCTAGCATGGGTCTTGAACCAACTTCATTCTATCTCAGAATAAAGGCTGTTTATCAGTTTCACCACTTGAGGTAAACTGACACTTAACAGATAGGAAGAAAGCTCAAAATTTCACTTCTGTATTACAAATTCAACTTTTACAGATGCACCATAGAAAGCATTCTTTCTGGTTGTATCACAGCTTGGTATGGCTCCTGCTCTGCCCAAGACCACAAGAAACTACAAAAGGTCGTGAATGTAGCCCAATCCATCTCGCAAACCAGCCTCCCATCCATTGACTCTGTCTACACTTCCCACTGCCTCGGCAAAGCAGCCAGCATAATTAAGGACCACATGCACCCCAGACATTCTCTCTTTCACCTTCTTCCGTCGGGAAAAAGATTCAAAAGTCTGAGGTCACATACCAACCGACTCAAGAACAGCTTCTTCCCTGCTGCTGTCAGACTTCAGACTTTTGAATGGACTTACCTTGCATTAAGTTGATCTTCCTCTACGCCATAGCAATGACTGTAACACTACATTCTGCACTCTCTCGTTTCCTTCTCTATGAACGGTATGCTTTGTCTGTATAGTGCACAAGAAACAATACTTTTCACTGTATGTCAATACATGTGACAATAATAAATCAAATCAAATCCAAAAAAATTCCATATTTGGCGCATGTTTTAAAACACACAAAGTATTAGCATTTCATGCTTTCCCTCAACATTGTTTCCATGGTTTCCATAAACAAGCTGAACACTCCGAGAAGTGAAATTTTCACGCTCTGTGTGTGAGTGGGGTGGCTGACCCTGGGACAATGTCCCCAGCCTTTTTCATGATGTGGAGATGCCGGCGTTGGACTGGGGTAAACACAGTGAGAGTTTTAACAACACCAGGTTAAAGTCCAACAGGTTTATTTGGTAGCAAATGCCATTAGCTTTCGGAGCCCTGCTCCTTCGTCAGATATCCAGCCTTTTTCAACAGGTGGTAAATATCATAACTTAGGTTCAGGCTGCTGATAGTTTTTAACTACAAATAATACATAAGATGAACAGAAACAGTGCTAAGGGTAGTGGTACAATCACACCACTGATTGAAATGTTGGTTTCTAGAACATTGTTATGTTATATGGTTCATTATGTAATAAGGCTTTTGGATGAAATAGCTTTTTGTACACTTTTAGTGACACAATGCTTTATGTGGGTGATATGATTCTCATGTTGGACCTTGGCTGCAATTGTATCAATTCCTGAGGCTAAACAGAAGGAAAGCTTACAGGAAAATCTTGCAGTGTAACACTACATTCTGCATTCTCTCCTTTCCTTCTCCCCTGTGTACTCTATAAACGGTATGCTTTGTCTGTATAGCGCGCAAGGAATAATACTTTTCACTGTATCCCAATACATGTGACAATAATAAATCAAATCAAATCAATTCTATTCAGTATGCTTTTGGGTTACTAAAGATGTGTTATATAATGAAACTAAAGATGTTTAGTGCTCACTCAGTATCTCAATCATGCCCTTTGCTTCCACATGTAGGTCTCCTTTTAGATTTCTAATCTGTCCAACCCCTCCTTTACCTCCCTTTTACTATTTATAAGTCTTATATTGACATGTCCCTATAGATTTCCAGAAAGTTTGCTTCTCCATATCTTTCCCACTAGTTGGTGAACTATCGAATATGCTATCTCTGTAATAATGCCTCCATTGCTTCTTTGCTCTAACCAAATATATTCTGTCCTTGACTCCTCCAGGAATCCTTTCTCTCCAGCACTGTGATATTCTCCATAATCCATGCTGGCACCCCTCAATCTTTCGTTCTCTATCTTTCCATGGACAGCACAGTGGCACAGTAGTTAGCACTACTGCCTCACAGCGCCAGGGGTCTGGGTTCAATTCCGGCCTTGGGTCACCGTTTGTGTGGAGTTTGCCTTGTGTCTGCGTGGATTTCCTCCGGGTGCTCCGGTTTCTTCCCACGGTCCAAAGATGTGCAGGTTAGGTGGATTGGCCATGATAAATTGACCCGAGTGTCAGGGGGATTAGCAAGATAAATATGTGGGGTTATGGGAATAGGGCCTGGGTGGTACTGTGGTCACTGCAGACTCGATGGGCTGAATGGCCTCCTTCTGCACTGTAGGGATTCTATGATTCTATGCTCTACACACTGACCAATTACTTACCATTCGCCTGCTTCCCTTGTGCTGACATCGTTTTGTTTTATCCATAGATTGACATCAATGTTTTACTTAATCCTATTATTTATCCGTCGGATTTTGTTTTAATGAAAATGAAAGAAAGACAGTTTTGTCAGATTTTCAGTTATGTTTTTTTTTGGGAAACCTTTTTTATTTCTGACTGGGCTGTATCCCAGTAAGACGGAAAATGGTGAGTCACTGCTCCAGAACAGCCATGAAGTAAAGCTGAGGTTGGTGTCTGGCTCTCGGGTTTAGTATCAGAAATGTATTGGTCTACATTCGGCTTTATGTAATTATTAGGTCTTTTCCTAAAATGTGAAGTTTTTGATGGATCTTTAAGAACAGAGTCATGGGTTTCAGATGACAATGTGATCTTTCATACACTCACAAGGCAGGGATGTTAAAACACATTCCTTCACCAAATCAATTTTTTTATGGACTTGACTTGAAGGCACATTAGGCAGTTAATCTCCAGCAATATTCCTATTTGCCTTATTGAAAAATCATTTGCCCTTTTCCTTGCAAAAATCTGCATTTGCGGCATCTCTCTTTATAACAGAGAATTAGAAGTTTCCTGTTCAAAAGATTGAAAAACATCATCGCAAAGCAAAAGGAGACTTCATGCAATTACTCTTCCTCAGGTGAAAATCCATAATTGCCTGTCTATTTAAACACCTATTGCCATTTTTGAGAATTCGCAACAAGAGCACAAAACAAAAGCTTGTCTTACAAATTTATCTTCAGAGTTAATGGGACCATTAAGGCTAGAAGCAAATTACTGCGGATGCTGGAATCTGAAACCAAAAGAGAAAATGCTGGAAAATCTCAGCAGGTCTGGCAGCATCTGTAAGGAGAGAAAAGAGCTGACGTTTCGAGTCCAGATGATCCTTTGTCAAAGCTTTGATAAAGAGTCATCTGGACTCGAAACGTCAGCTCTTTTCTCTCCTTAAAGATGCTGCCAGACCCGCTGAGATTTTCCAGCATTTTCTCTTTTGGATCATTAAGGCTTATCACATAACACAGGGCTTCATCATGTGTCTCTGTTAATCTCCACGAGCCAATCGGGTTTTGTCGTTGCAGTTTATAATCCCACCAGAACCACTCAAATTAATTGCTGTTTGGTAACTCACTGCCAGACACCTTTTTCCTTTTACAATAACAACTTGGCCTTCAGCAGATCCCAACTGGCACATAAAAAAATTAACACAGAGCCTTTGCAAATAACAATAACTTACCCAACGCTAAAACAATATATTGCACCGTTATATAGTTCCATCACAATCTTTTAAGGCAGTGGAGATAGTATTGCAGAAAGCAGGCTGTATGATCAGTGTAGAAAGATGTAACTTAGTCATGTTGCAGTTAGTCTGATTTTTAGCCTTTTTCAGCTGTACCTCTAAGTTAGAATCATAGAATCCCTACAGTGCAGAAGGAGGCCATTCGGCCCATCGAGTCTGCACCGACCACAATCCCACCCAGGCCCTACCCCCACATATTTTACCCGCTAATCCCTCTAACCTACGCATCCCAGGACTCTAAGGGGCAATTTTTAACCTGGCCAATCAACCTAACCCGCACATCTTTGGACTGTGGGAGGAAACCGGAGCACCCGGAGGAAACCCACGCAGACACGAGGAGAATGTGCAAACTCCACACAGACAGTGACCCGAGCCGGGAATCGAACCCGGGACCCTGGAGCTGTGAAGCAGCAGTGCTAACCACTGTGCTACCGTGCCGCCCCACGGTAGCTTTGCAGGCTACAGCGTACAGGGTCTCCGATTATGTCCTCACATTAATTTGAACAATAGCTTAATTTGCCTGCTATTGCATTCCCAAATATGCCTTCGGCCATGGCTGTTTTCCTCTGTGCTTCTGGACACTTGCCATTCAACACCCAAGCGGCATGAAGGAAAAAGGCTGCACTCTGCTCTTCCCACAATTCAATTAACTTCCTCTCACTTTCAGATCTTGCACGGCTTGTAAACATATCCTCCTTTCCCAAAACACAGCCGGAAACAAAGGGACCAGTGAATCCCAGCTGGGTTGGACTGTGCTAAACATGCTCTCAAATATTTCATCAAAGATGCGCCCCAAACAGCATTCAAGCAATTAGAATACAAAACGGCACTGTTTGTCTTCTAACAAAGGTGCCATTTAGTGTGGAGAAAACTGTGTTGTCAGTTTGACTTGAGTTTTGCAACCCTGATAGAACATACTCGCAAAAATAGCTAACAATGAAGAAAGGCTGCAGCATTTATTATTTAAATTGTTTGTGTGGTTTGAACAAGAGGAATATTTCCTTTGGCATTCCTCACGCTGTTAGATTATTTCATCCCAGTAAATATTTCTTATCTGTGAATTGAAGGAAAGAAAATAATTAAGAGAATTTCTGAAAATGTTAACAGAACAACTCAAATACACGTCCAAGAGAATGTACGTTAAGTATTCCCTATGATATCTCCCTCACTGATATATTGAAAGAATCCAGAGGATAACAACTGACATGATTCTGGGAAGTGGATCTCTTGGTTACAAAGAACTGAACCAGCTTTCTAAGAGGAGACATGATCCAATTTCTTAAAAAACTGAGAGACATGAATAATGCAGCAACAATCAGAGTTTTCACCTTGGGCTGAGCTTGGAGAAGTAAACACTAGATTGTGAAATTAAAAAGCCTCTTAACACCAAAGATACATGAAACATTTGTTCTGCCACAGAGTCACTAACTCTGTGATTTTCTCTCGGAGAAAAAATCATTAATGCTATGTCTATTGAGTCAGCTACTGGTAGTGCGTTGGGGAGAGTTATAGAACAAAGAGATCCAGGGATACAGGTTCATAGCTCCTTGAAAATGGAGTCATCAGGTGGAAAGAGTGGTGAAGAAGATATTCGGCATGCTTGGTTTCATTGGTCAGAACATTGAATACAGGAGTTGGGACATCTTGTTGAAGTTTTACAAGACATTTTTAAGGCTACACTTGGAATACTGTGTACAGTTCTGGTCACCCTATTATAGAAAGGATATCATTAAACTAGAAAGAGTGCAGAAAATATTTACTAGGATGCAACTGGGACTTGATGGTTTGAGTTATAAGGAGAGGCTGGATAGACTGGGACTTTTTTCCCTGGAGCGTAGGAGGCTCAGGGATGTTCTTATAGAGGTCCATAAAATAATGAGAGGCACAGATCAGCTAGATGGTCAACATCTTTTCCCAAAGGTAGGAGAGTCTAAAACTAGAGGGCATGGGTTTAAGGTGAGAGGGGAGAGATACAAAAGGGTCCAGAAGAGCAGTTTTTTCACGCAGGGGGTGGTGAGTGTCTGGAACAAGCTGCCAGAGGTAGTAGTAGAGGCGAGTACAATTTTGTCTTTTAAAAAGCGTTTAGACAGTTACATGGGTAAGATGGGTATAGAGGGATATGGGCTAAACGCAGGAAATTGAGATTAGCTTGGTGGTAAAAAAAAGGATGGCATGGATAAGTTCGGCGGAAGGGCCTGTTTCCATGTTGTAAACCTCTATGACTCTATGAATCCTTTGAAGCAGGGCAAAAGAAAATGAATGGGATGTAAGAATGAATAGTGTACAAAATTTGCAAGTATGCAATGAAACTGTGGAATACAGTGAACAGCTTTGGTCTCCTTATCTAAGGAAAGATATACTGGCATTGGAGGCAGTCCAGAGAAAGCTCACAAGGTTGATCCCGGGTAAGGAGGGATTTCCTTATGAGGAGAGGTTGAGTAGGTTAGGTCTGTACTCATAGGAGTTTAGAAGAATGAGAGGCGACCTCATTGAGACATTGGGATTCTAGGGGTTTGACAGGGTAGATGCTGAGAGGTTGTTCCCCTTGTGGGAGAGCCTAGAACCAGAGGGCATAATCTCAGAGTAAGGGGTTGCCAATTTAAGACAGAGATGAGGAGGAATTTATTCTCTCAGAGGGTCAAGAATCTGCGGAATTCTTTATTTGATTTGATTTATTATTATCACATGTATTAACTTACAGTAAAAAGTACTGTTTCTTGCGCACTATACAGACAAAGCATACCGTTCATTGAGAAGGAAACGAGAGAGTGCAGAATGTAGTGTTACAGTCATAGCTAGGGTGTAGAGAAAGATCAGCTGAATGCGAGGTAGGCCCATTCAGAAGTCTGATGGCAGCAGGGAAGAAGCTGTTCTTGAGTTGTTTGGTACGTGACCTCAGACTTTTGTACCTTTTTCCCGATGGAAGAAGGTAGAAGAGAGAATGTCTGGGGTGCGTGGGGTCCTTTATTATGCTGGCTGCTTTTCCGAGGCAGTGGGAAGTGTAGACAGTGTCAATGGATGGGAGGCTGGTTTGCATGATGGACTGGGCTTCGTTTACGACCCCTTGTAGTTTCTTGCGGTTTTGGGCAGAGCAGGAGCCATACCAAGCTGTGAAACAACCAGAAAGAATGCTTTCTATGGTGCATCTGTAAAAGTTGGTGAGAGTCATAGCTGACATGCCAAATTTCCTTAGGCTTCTGAGAAAGTAGAGGCGTTGGTGGGCTTTCTTACCTATAGTGTCGGCATGGGGGGACCAGGACAG